>NC_048600.1:104635632-105315632 GCF_003668045.3 Cricetulus griseus
AACTACTTTGTCTTCTGTCACATAAGGTGTTACTCAAATACATTTGTGAGTGAAAACTGAATAAATGTATCCTCAAACTGACAATAAAGTAGGGAGCCTCTGTCCCCAAATTGTCCTATTCTTACTGCTTGCTCCTGTAGGTCTATATGTTTTTCTGTCCCTATCTCTCTTTTTGAATTTCACTTTGTGACTCTCTTAGTGAATGGTCACACCTTTCAGGTGTCCCCTCTTCACATTATTTTTCAAAAATTTGGAGATGATCTGGTATTTCACTATATATGTACATTTTGCAAATATAGAGATACAAATCTGAGTATTTGCATAAATATTTATATACTAATATGTGCATATGTGTATACCTATATTAGTTTAATTACATTTAGGTTTTAAGTAATTATAACTAATTATTATCTTCATTTAACTAACGAGAAGATTGAAATTCAGTGATGATGGTTTTGAAGTACAGATATTTGCACTTACCTAGGTTTTTGTTTAGTTCTTTCATTATCCCTAGACAAAAATAGTGCCTGGGATTTACTCTTATTTGAAAGCCTGTTCTTATTTTTGCCTAGCATACTGCTTGCAGTTTATACTCTAAAACACTGTCAGGAAAGAGGATTTCCTATGAACAAGATTACATAAAAACAGAATAGTATAACTTGGAAGATGAAAATTTCACCACAGAATGATATTTTACTATTTGGTCCTTGTAACTCTTTAGAACTGATGATACCTGCTATTGTGAATTTATAGAAATGGAAGAGAATCTGTAAGTCAGACCTGAGTCATTTTGTTTTGAGGGAGATAGCTCTGAAATGGGATCTGATCTAGCAACACACTTGGCTTGATCATCTCTATGTAGCCTTCATGAGTCCTGTGGTTTTAGCCTCTGCTTGCTTGCAGATGTTATGTATTTTTGATTATTATTTTATTTTTTATTAGTTCAAATTAGGAACAAGACTGCTTAACATGTCAATCCCTTCTCCCTCTCCCTCCCTCCCCCCAACCCCCCATCAGCCCCCTACTCACCAGCAGAATACAGGATTCCGGATGCAAAAACTCGGGGGGTGGGGGGGGCGGGAACCAACACATGCAAGTGTACTGCAAGTGTGTTCTCTATCTGGAAAACTGCTCTGCTTGAAAGGGAAAATTACCCTTCTCACTGAATGAAGCCAGCTCTCATTCTAAAGCTGGAGGTGTGACTCCATGTGGAGCAGAGTTTTTGACTGTTTTGAGTTTGGATTTTGATCTTTCTCCCATCTGAATTTGTAAACAAAACCTTTCTCTCTGTGCCCGAAAATACTTACTGAGAATCTCGCCAAGAGAGACTGATTCTTCCAATGTGCTGAGTAAAGTTGGCCAGATTCTAGAATATTTTGGACTGAAAGTGGCAACTAGGTGCCAGGAACACAAAGAACATACACATTCCCTCTGATTCCACTCATTTGTGCATAAAATAAGGATTGTATGGCTGTGAACCAAAGCCATGCAGAAAAAGTGGCACAGCTTGTGTGGCATTTAAAGTGAGAGACTAGTTGCTCGCTTTGTGGTGCCTAAGATTTTATTCACAGAATATCCCTTTTCATTTGATAACTTGTGACCTTTGAGAGTCCAAATATCATGTTGAAACCTTGTTTATCACAGTAGTTCTACATCTTCTTCAATTAGATTTCAGAAATGTAGAATGGTTTTAGGTTTGACCGATGAAAAAAAGCTTTTCACTGATAATATAGTAGTCCCTTGGGAAACACTATTGAGACATTTGAAAATAATCTATTTTAGCCAAAAATAAAAGTGCTCATGCACCTTTGACTTTGCTGTTTTATGGTGTTTTTCAATTTTGGAAATTCATCTGCATCTATTAGTGTTTGTTTAGTAATTTGCATTCGGCTGAATTCTTTGAGCATTCACTTTGATGGTATCTACTGACCTAAGACAATGGAATCTTCACTGAGGTCATTTGAAGCAGGGTAGACTGTTTCAAGCTCTGGGAAGAGTAAAAGATGTCCAAAGAAATCAAACTATATGGTCAGGATCAGCTAATCATTGTGAGTCAAGTGGCTTAAGGATCTGCATACTTCAAACCTGGTATCCTTTTTGTGACATTTTGCTGATATCCTAGAGCTAGTAAAACTCCACTAGGAATTAATACCAACCATGGATATTGTTAAAATATTTAGTAACACAACTGAAAATCATCAACCCTGAGTAGATTCAAGAATTCTCTACTAATGAGACATTAGAAAAATGTCCAAATTATTCACAACTGCTGTCTGTTGAACAATACTTGAAATTACTTTCTTATGTTTTCAACCCTTTATATTTGTGTGCCTGCTCACCAAAATCATCTAGTACATAATGCACAGAAATATACCACAGCTTCTAATGGCAAGACCTGGTCCATATGGAAATGAAGCTGGGAACCCATTTTTGTAATGTACTCGTCCAATGCAATTCAACTTTGAGGAACATTAAACAATTTAGGCTGGTAATTGTGGCCAATGTTTCCTCTGAGTGCTTCTCAGGTGTGTCATCACCATGTTTTTATTTTAAAGTGCTAGGGAGAATTAATGATCTCCTTCACTGTGTGTTGAAATGTCTTGCAGGGTAGCCATACATGTTTTCTTGTATGGAAGATAATATTTGCCCCCTATATCTGTGTGGGTGTCTTTTAAAATAGCAGTTCCTTTGCAATTCCATTTTCTTCCTGGTCCCTAAAAATATCATGTCTTTTGAGGAGAATCTCAAATGACATTGGGGTTTTCAGTGTGCACTTGCCATGAACTTAAGAAAATACAATTGCATTCACAAGTCACTCTGTTTCTTTCCATAGAGGAAATAAAATTGTAGCTGTCTGTGGATTAAGGAAGCTTCTTTACCCTTTGCATCTCTCCTAGTTAAATGACTGCTCTGGTCATGTAGACCACATGTGTGATCATTGAAGGGGCTATTTGTTGAGAGCATGTGAGTACATCTTATTTTTAGATACGTTTTTGCTGCTTTGTAAGGGCAGGGTTTCTGGTAATGTATTATTTCTAAAGGAAAATGCTTTGAAATTTATAACATTTGGTCTTTGAAATGCATACATTTTGTTGTTGTCATAAGTTTCCACTACTATACCCTCATGTTGAGATGGACAGCTGTTGACCTTAGCACATTTATACACTTAATATTCAGGTAAAAGACCACAGTAACTGTAGTAGCATTCATACCTGTCTAGTATAAATAAATGTCCCATCTACCTCTCCTTTCCTTCCTTCTCTTCCCCTCCCTTCCTCTCCCCTCTTCTCACTTTTATTCCCCCCTTTCTTCTCCTATCCCATTCTGTCCTCTTCTCTCTCCCTCCCTTTTTCCCTTTCTCTTTCTTCTTCTCTTATTCATCTCCCCTTGTCTGTCTGTTACATAAAATTTCAAAGAACTCAAAGAAGGGAAAGTGAATAGTGCATTAAAATACCCATCATCTATCTAAAAAACCATTTAGGCCTCCATATCCTGTACACAGGCAAGACTTCCAGGAGAAAGTCTGTGGACGCCAAGTCCCAGACTTTTATTTTGTCTTTATATCATTAAATTTGTAATTATAATTAAAATAGACCCAATAGTTTCATCAATACTTCTATCTGATGTGTTCAAGTTATGATCAGCAGCCCACACATTGCACTTGTTTACGATGTCTGATTATATATGAGTTTTATGCTTCTCTCTGTTATCCACTCATTTTTATTGTTATCTTACAGTTTGTACATGGAACAAAACAAGCCATTGCTCTGTACTGTCTGTCACTTTCTAGAGTTTGCTAACTACTTTTTGTAATGTTTGCCAGCATCTTCCCCCATGCCTTTTATTTCCAGAAAGCTGATGTCCTTGTTTATTATGTTCTGTGGATTGGAGTCTGCACTTCTTGCCTGAGCACACAGGAGAGGAGTAATACATAATGCATAGTTGTTTCTTTTTATATTTGTATGGTGTTGTCAGCTTTATAACTGTTTAGACACTAATCCCTTATGGTTATTCCTTCCTCTAGCCCTCATAAGAGAAGTATAATCACCACTATATCAGCATTGAATTTAGCCATTGAATTGCCAAAGCCTGCAGAGTATGCGGGGACACAGCATAGCACATTGTGCTAAGGCTTAGGATGTGCTGGCATTACCCAAGCCTCTTTTGAACTCATGCCTTCTCCACAGAGAAATTCTGTATTTCAAATGGTGCTGGTATTTTAGTCTTAGGTTACAGGTGGGGTTGAAAATGTCAACCTGAATCTAAATCCACAGTTTGGAGCTAAGCCCAGCTCAAGGCCAGTTGACTCTCAGACCCATACTTCTTTTTTTTTATAATTAAGTGCCAAATGGATATGGCTGCAAATTACTTGGTTGGAGCACTATCTTGTTGAACAGTTGTACTCCATCAAAAGTTTAATGCTACAAATGTAAATATTGATTCCTTGATTGATGTTTGAGTGAGATTGCTTTCTCCTCTTTTAACTTAATATTTTGTGATTGATATTTTACAATTGATGAGCACTTCTTCAGTACTTCATGCTTTATGGGTTGAAATACAATGACATGCTAGCATTGCACATTCTTACATTGTTTCAAGAGAGGTACCCCAGGAGCAACCCCGAATTATGCTTTGCAAAAAGAAGAACATTTTTTATTCTTTCACTTTATTGCTATCTTTAAGAATAAAGTACCGACACCCTCACATCCTTCCACATTGCCCAGTGTGCCCACAGATTCCTGTCATTATAAAAATGTATCAGCCAGTGTTTGATGCCATCCTGCCCATGCTTGACATCAACACTCTTGATGCTCACAGTTCACTTTTATAACACTGATCTAGAATAAACTTATTTAAAACAATTTAGTTCTATTAAATGTGGTTTGAGGCATCTATTTTTATATTTCTACAGGTATATAGATCTCTTTGAAACTTAGAAATTGTGCTTTTGATTTAGGGAGGCAGGGAAATCAATGACAGTAAAAATCTTTTAGGGAACAGAGTTGAGGAGTGGTGCCGACTGCCAGGAAATCCCCAGAGAAGAATGCAGTGCATGAGTTAAGGAACATATCATCTAAAGCTTAGGGACTGCACAACTCAGGAAGTTTTGCTGACAAAGGGTTGCTTGACATGAAGATAGTGACCCAATTAGGTGTTCAGTAAATGACAATGGCTCAACTGTAGGAGCACTAGCCCCACTAATTAAGTATTAATAGCCATCAAATTATTGGCTTTTTAATTAACACTGAAAGATCTGACAGTACCTAACTCTATTCCATTCTAATTATATTAGCAAATTACATAGATGAGAATTCAAATCTATGTTTCTAATATTCTCCTTAAGAATCTGCAAACACAATTAATGTTTTCTTAACAAATGTTTCTCAACTCTTATTATGTTTCTAAACAGAATAAGAAAAAACACCACAAGTTAAGAGTGTTCATTTAAGAATATTGCATCCAATGGGATTATAGAATTAAACAGACTTTACACAAGGGTATCAGAGATATACCACATCCATTTATTTAATTCACTGCAATAATAATCTGCTCATTGAATTATTTAACACATCTTTTTGTACAAGGCTTTGTGCATTTGGACCAGAGTGTGAGCAGATGAGATTGGTTCATTTATTTTCTTTAAAACAAAATGGACTGGAAGAGCCATTTATTCCACAAAACAGAAACATAATAAAAGAAAGTGAATAAAATTTTGAGGAAAGTAGTAAAGATCAATTTCTTTTTTTTTTATTGTTTCCCTTTGAAAAAAAAAAAAAAAAAAAGAAAAGATCAATTTCTGAGACCTTCCTTGTTCACTTGGTCTCAACTTTAGGGATCCTGACTTAGGAATCTTTTTTTTTCCTTTTGGTTTTTTGAGACAGGCTTTCTATGTGTAGCTTTGTAGACCAGGCTGGCAGGCTGGCTTCAAACTCACAGAAATATCCTACCTCTGTCTCCTGAGTGCTGGGATTAAAGGTGTACTCCACCAGCACCCAGCTCTGGCATAGGAATCTTATTGAGGAAAGTCTCCAATACTGGTGTTTATGCTCTTTCACAAAAATATGCAAACAAATTTTTATTTTAGGTACTTAGGTTGCACCTAATATGCCTCTGATATAATGAATGAAATATGAGATTTATATCAATGTGTAAGAATTTGGGTTTACCCTAAGTGTCAGGATAGCTAACCCATCTGGGATGCCTTGGTATGATATTTTCCTGACCTAAAGAGATGTAGGGGTAAGTTACCTAAAGTATTGGGGATATTTCTTTGCTATTCCAAGACATAATTAGAATTTTTATGATATATGATATATATGAGACCAGTATGCTGCCATGGTCATGCCATGGTCATGAATCACATTGTCACATAATAAGGTAAGAATCCATGGCTGAATCTCAACATCTTTATTCTGATGAAGATAAATAATTTGAAAAGAACTGTTATTGAAATCACCATCCTAATTAACACTTTAGCTAGCTCCACCTCTGATAGACTGAGATTAGAGAACTGAAATAGAGACAGAGGCCTTATATTACTACATGGTCCCTAGAGATGGCTTGTATACTTCCCCTTTAGTCTCTGCAGTTGAGGATATAAGGCATGGTAGTTTGGTATATTTAATGATTTGTTGCTAAAAAATAAATTACTCTAAAACTTGATGACTTCATACAACAACCACATTATTCTCATGCCATGTTTTCTCAGGCTCCACAGTATAGCTTCACCTCATATCAACCAGAGGAACAGTTAGTTGGGGGCTCAACTTGTTTGAAAATCTCAAGGTGGCTAACACATGACTGTTATACTAATAGAAGACTGAGCTGAGAAGGAATAGGACATCTGAATGGATGGCTTTTCTTCCACCCCCTTGGTCACGTGCATCATCAGGGTCTGTTCCTCTCATGGTCTTGCTGTGTGTGTTACTTAACAACCAAGCTGACGCTGCACTCTGGAAACCCAAGCATGTCAGGAGAACAAGAGTAATAGTGCTCCATCCTTCTTCACACGTGGACCTCAAAATGATGGTATGGCTACATTCTGTGTACAGATTCAACATGGCCTGGGGCACCTTTAGGGTTTGACTAGGACACACAGCTCTCAACTGTGAAGAGTAATCACCAGAAGAATAAAAACTCCCTTTGAGTTAGTGGGCTTGAAATTAGAAAGAATACTCTGTGTTTCAGCTATTGTTCTTAGGTACTTGACAAAACATCTGACAGAAACAACTCAAGAGAAGAGTCTGGCCAGCTGTACGTTGAGTGCTCCTACAGTATTTGCTTCCAAAAATCTGCTACAATGCCTCATAAATATTTACTGAAATTTATCAACTTATTGCAAAAGGTCAGGAAGACGGAAGAGAGACTAAAGTCTAGCACTGACACCTGTTTGGTAGCTCAGAATCTGTCAAGGTCCTTAACTGAGAGATTTTGATGAAGGCTTCAGTATGCAAGCATGATTGATTAGAGTACTGATTATGACTGATTAACTCCATCTCTAGTCTCTTCGCTTCCCCAGAAGCTGGAATGTGGAACAAAAATCTTCCACTCTATAGCCATCTGGTTGGTTTCCTTGACAACCAATTCACCATCTTTCAGGGCTTCACAAAAGCCATACCCTTAGCATAAACTCAACCAGGATCTCAAGGACCTTCTTATAAGAAACAAAAGATGTTGTTTCTGTTTTTATCACTTCAGAGAGTATTTGAACATTATGACCAAGAACTAGGGAGTAATAACAGATTATATTTATCACTGTTTTTAACAGACTCCCTTTCCAATGGCAGCACCAATGGAAAAATCTCAGGCTCTCATGTTATATACATTTCCTGTTTGGTAATGTTCTCAAGGCTTATTCCTGGGACAATTTTCTTTTGATCTGTCAACAGACTCTCCTGAAATGCCCGCTGGCAGACTTTTTTCTGCTCTGATCTAAGGGGAGTACTTTTTCACCTACCTAACAGTGCTCACCCACAGTGATGATAGTATATTGGCAAATGTAAGCACTCCACTCATGCACACCTCTTTAGAGTTTAAAATTGAAGAAAAATAATCAACCCAATAAGGAATTCATTACTGGTAGGAATGAAAAGTGATGCAGCCACTATGG
The DNA here is from genome assembly GCF_003668045.3 of Cricetulus griseus. Lineage (NCBI taxonomy): Eukaryota > Metazoa > Chordata > Mammalia > Rodentia > Cricetidae > Cricetulus > Cricetulus griseus. The sequence continues at coordinate 104,643,743 of NC_048600.1, forward strand.
AAATCAATATGATGGTTCCATAAAAAGTTTTAAAAGAGACATCTATAACACTCCTGAGTATATACTCCTGAGGATAGGACTTCATATCCTATTCTAGAGATACATTCTCACCCATATTCGTTGTCCTTGTATTCACAGTAGCATAGAGATAGAAACAGCCTAGATGCCCATCAACTGAAGAATGAATAATTAAAGTGTTGTATATTTATGCAATGGAATATTGTTAACCTACAATAAAAAGAAATTACAAAATCCACAGGTAAACGAATGTTGCTGGAAACAATCATTCTGTGTCAGGTAGCCCACAAGAAAGACAAACATCACACACTTTTCCTCTCATCTGTGACTGGTAGTTTTGAATCTACAGGTGTTTTTCATTTGTGATACCCATGAAGGTTGGTTAATTGCTAAAAGTTAATAGGGGTAGAAGAAATAGAATGTATTGGAATAAAGTGCTAAAGGGGGTAATGAAACAGGAAAAGTTGAGGGTCATACAGGGGTCAGTTAGTAGAAAATTTGGCAAATGGGGGAATGGAGCAGGGATACATAACAGTAAAGATCTTTTAGACAAAGACACCACACACCACCACCACAACCACCACAACCACCACAACACCACAAACCACAACACCACCACCAACCACCACCACCACCACCACCACCACCACCACCACAACCACCACAACCACCACAACCACCACCACCACCACCAACAGAGTTAAAATAAAGTTCCTTTAACAGTGCCACAATGATTCAACTAGATACTACAGGCTAATAAATAAAAAGTTCCGTGCCAAATATGAGTTGCTTCTTTTGGAGTTGCTGGAAAGTGAGGTCACAAAGAACCCAAACATTACAGGCTATTTTGCAGTTTTTTGTTACCCTCCAGAATTTGACAGCAAGACTCTATTGCTGAAGACACCACATACTTGAGTCACAGAACACAGCAAAATCTAGTTTGTAAATACCTGTGATTGATCCTAAAACAGCTAGGTTTTATAGTGTACAAGGTGGTCTGTAAGTGGCAAGAGGAGAAAGGATAATGATTAATTGCTAGCACTGAACTTACAGTATAATAATGACCAACCTGGAAAGACATGTCCACTTGTACAACATTTGCACAAACAACATTGGAATAGTCAAGAATTTTCTAATTGGATATAAGTCAATCCCCACAGGATGAAAACCATACCTGGGACCTTTGTCAAAGAACCTCAACTAGATAGGTCATAGGTCATAGGCCCTAGGATAGAACGTACTCCTTTCATGCTGCTAAATGGACATGGAATTAAAGTTTAATGGAAATTAATCATTAAACTATCTCCTAATGACTCATTGCCATGCCTATAGATGAATGCATCTCCCAACCCTCACCAGGAAAGCTTCTATTCCCAGTAGACAGTAATTAGCAGAGTGGTGCACATCTGGCCAAGGTGCAGAGAATATGAAACTGCAGAGTGCTCAACTCTACAATTTCAGGATCATTGCTCAACTTGGGGCAGAAAAAGTATCAGAGCCTAAGGTAGGTGACCACAAGGAAACATCATCATCTGGATACAGCAGGACAGCTACACATTGCATGTGAACTTACTGTTTGTGATAGCATGCACACAACCTGTGCATGTCCAGACCAGATAAAATCCCAGCAAAGAGAGATGAGTTGGCACACACCCCTCCATAGGGCATGGAACTATTGGCAGTTAATGGCTGCTGGGAAAAACAGAGATAGTTTCTCTGGTACTGCAGCTTCTAGAAGTTCAGTCAGTATCTGATGGAAGACCACACATCCAAGACTGTTTCGGCAGAACAAATTGCTCTTGAAGGATTTAGGCAAAAGTAATACAAAGCTGTGTATACAGGGAAGGAGCTGGGGGAAAGGTGAATGTATTCAGAACATACAGTGTGAAACTCATAAAGACTAATATTGTGGGGAAAGGGCTATGATAGGATATTTCTACATAGCCCTCGCTGTCCTGGAATGTACTATATTTGCTATGTAGATCAGGCTGGCCTTGAATTCACAGAGGTCCTCCTGTCCGTGGTTTCAAAATATTAAATGCTAGGATTAAAGGTATGCTCCACAGGACTGGCATGAAAATCCCCATACATACATAACATACATACATATATACATACATGCATACATACATGCATATATCCACAAATATGCAGATACACACATACATATATTCATACCTATTGTAATTAAAGAATAAGAGTTATATTTGACAGCAAGAGGGAGGAACATGGATGGAATTAGAGAAAGGATAGATAAATGATATAAACATACTATTCATATTTGAAATTCTCAAAAAATAAATAAAGGATGCTTTTAAATTAAGCTTAGAAAAACGTATTAAAATATCTTAAACAAAAATTTCTTTGTGTGCTCTCTCACATCTCCTGTGTTCCCCACATGCCTGGCACATATTGGGATTGTGAATGTAAAAAAGAAGAGATCTCAGTCAAACTTGGATGCTGGATATGACACTCTATATTTGCTTTTTGTGGTGCAAAGAAAAAAGAACAGATAAGAAGGATGAGAAAAATAAGATGCATAATCCATTAACTGTCTATTATATCCAAGGCTGCCTAGTGTGCTTTGCCTAGGCCACTTCTGGTAAGAATCAGAGGATCAACTTCAGCAATCCACAGATTGTTCTCTAGAAAATATGTACTCTGGCCGGGCATTGGAGGCGCACGCCTTTAATCCCAGCACTCGGGAGGCAGAGGCAGGTGGATCTCTGTGAGTTTGAGGCCAGCCTGGTCTCCAGAGCAAGTGCCAGGATGGGCTCCAAAGCTACACAGATAAACCCTGCCTTGAAAAACCTTAAAAAAAAAAAGAAAGAAAAGAAAATACGTACTCTGTGACCAAAACAAGCACTTTCATACAAGAAGGACATCTGTTAAACTATGTTCATAGCAGCATTATTTGTAATAGCCAGAACCTGGAAGCAACAAGCAACCTAGATGCCCCTCAACTGAAGAATGGATAGAGAAAATGTGGTACATTTATACAATGGAGTACTACTTGGGGGGGGAGGGCAATGGAATTTTGAAATTCGCAGACAAATGAATGGAACTAGAAGAAACCATTCTGAGGGAGGTAACCAGGTCAAAAAAAAGACAAGCAGAGTATGTACTCAATCATATATGGATTTTAGACATAGAGCAAAGGATTACCAGCCTACAACCCACACCACCAGAGAAGCTAAGAAACAAGGAAGACTCTAAGAGAAACATACATGGTCCCCAGAGAAGGGGAAAGGGACAAGGTCTCCTGAGCAAATTGGGAGCATGGGGGGAGGGGAAAGGGTTTTAGGAGAAAGAGAAGGGGAGAAGAGGAGGGAGGAGGAGGATATGAGGGAGCAGGAAGATCAACTCGTCGGAAGGATAGAGGAGAGCAAGATAAGAGATTCCATAACAGAGGGAGGCACAGGTTTAAAGAGAAATCAGGTCCTAGTGAAATGTCCAGAGATCTACAAGGATGACACCAACTAACAAACTAAGCAACAGAGGAGAGGCTACCTTGAATGCCCTCCCCTAATAATGAGATTGATGACTAACTTACATGCCATCCTAGAGCCTTCATAGAAGCAGACACCCACAGCTAAACACTGAACTGAACTGGAATCCAGTTGCAGAGATGGGGGAGTGATGAGCAAAGGGGTCAAGACCAATCTGGTGAAACCCACAGAGACAGCTGACCTGAACAACGGGGAGCACATGGTCCCCAGATTGATAGCTGGGAAACCAGCATGGGACTGATCCAGACCCCCCCAAAAGAAGATGTCGGTGAGGAGGCCTCAGAAATCTATGGGGCCTCTTGTAGTAGATCAATACTTATCTCTAGCATAGGAATGGACTTTGGGATCCCATTCCACATAGAGGGATACTCCCTCAGCCTAGACACATGGGGGAGGGCCTATGCTCTATCCCAAAGGATATGACAGACTGTGAAGAACTCCCATGGAAGGCCTCACCCTCCCTGGGGAGCAGAAAGGGTTTCAATTAGGTAGGGTGTTAATGGGGGGCAGGGGAGGAGGGGAGGGAGAGAGAACTGGAATTGACATGTAAAACAATCTTGTTTCTAATTTAAATTAAAAATGGAAAAAGAAATAAATGCAATTTTAAATTTAAGTGTTTCCCTATGCTTTACTTTAGAAAGGAGAGAAGAAAACTAACCAGTTGATGCTTTACTTCAGAAAGGAGAGAAGAAAACTAACCAGTTGGTCAAAGACTTGCAAAGCCGAGGAAAGTAGTTGTCATTAACACAGAAGATCACTGATGAACAATCATGGAGGCAATATAAATTTCTCCAGATGGTTAATTAACTCCCAAACAGCACAGGGTTTAACACCAAAACTTGTGGCCTCACTCCTGAAAATGTTTCTTTAATTGTAAATAGGTTTGTATTCATCACATTTTTATTTCTTGTATTTACTTCTAGTGTCTGACTTAACTGGAAGACGAAGGTATATTATTGGAAGTAAAACAGAAAAATATATTTTCCTTGTAATACAGTAAGTAAATTCATTTGGCTTTCCCAACATAATTCTTCATCTGAATGCAATCCAGGAGATTATTGGGGATTCTCTGACCTGAGAATGCTTTTGTCCTTTTTTTTTTGTATTGGCATATATTTCTCTTTGCTTGATTCCTATTAATACACAGAATGTAATATAATTTTAAAGTTTTGAATTGGGATCTCCATTCATCTTCCTACTACCACCATAAAAGTTGAGCGATTCAGACCTGTAATGGCAAAGTGTTTTTTGACATCTCAGTTGCTGTTTAAATTCAAACTACATGTCTGACATGTAATGTAGAAAATCTCGAATGATGACCTATACGGATGCTGATTTCATTGCTGTAGTTAGACATTATGTCATCTTTGCTTGGTGCTGAAATGCATTGAGTCACATTCAAGATGTTTTAGAAGTTTATTCACTCAGGAGATTTTTGAAAGGTTTTCTTTCTATTGATAAAGTGTTTTCTTTTTTGTCAACTTTCTTGACTTTAACCAATCATTATCTCATTTGATTTGTTAGATTTCTGTAAGAATTAGGCATCTTGCAAATCTAGACTTGTAACAGAATGCAAGGTACCTGCCATGCAGCAAGTACATGGATGAGTTTATACCATTTTCATTACTTAGGTTAGATGTCACCAAATAAAACAACCAATTATAATTTTCTTGTTTTGATTTTACAGTGGATAAACCTTATTTATTTCTTTGTCATATTATGAACAAAATATCTTACCTGATCTGTCCTGGAAAAGATGAGATTCACACTAGTCAAATAAGAAAGGGCAGATTAGAAATTTTCTACAATAGGCTTTCTATTACAAAATGAATCAAAAAATCTCAAATGTAAAACACCACTAAAAGTATTCAGTGATCTTTAAGTAAACATGGTATGGTTATTGAGTCACTAATCTTTGTGTAGAAAATGTCCCTAAGTTGAAACTTTCCCTTTCAGAGAGAGAGAGAGAGAGAGAGAGAGAGAGAGAGAGAGAGAGAGAGAGAGAAAGGTATGCCTGTGAGATTCAGGGAGTAAGCTACTCAGACATATTAAGAAGATCTCAAACTAAAAAGGTTCACAAGGTTCCTCCACGGAATTATTGAAGCAGTTATAAGTCCAGGCAGAGAAAAATCTGGCATGTAAAACTTCTTGCAAGTCTTTAAGAGATGCTGTTTCAGGAGTAGTCACCTAGTCTGGTGTGGGATAGGCTCTTGGTAATTTAGCTGTCTTTGAAGCATCCTTACTCCTGTAGAAAAATCTATCAAGTTAACTCTGGTAAGCTACCATATTTGTCATTAGTTTGCTAAATTGGACTTTCCAGGAATCATTACTTTGGTCTGTTTTTGGTTCCTTGTCTGGTAAGAGCAGATTTTTCTACATGTCTTATCAGAAAAGTCTCATAGAACAAATAATTCTTGAACAGGGTCCAACATAGCCAAGCATGAATTTGGGGGAAGAAGTTGCATGACCCCAAAATATGTGATGAGACATGCAACTGAGCTAAACTATCTGAGGATAAAACACCCCTAGAGGTAACCCTGGTTTGGCTATCTTCCTGCTAGGGTATGTGCTGAGATGCCTTTTTTCAATGGCTATGGATGTGTGGGCCAAAATCGATACTGGTCAATATCAGTATTGAGGCATGGAACTAAGATGATAGGGAAGTATGCTGTCACTTCCTTAATAAGTGAGGTCACATGAGTCATCCATGGTCAAATAAGTAACCCCTTCCCCATGCTCCTATATATAAAAACCCAATGACTTCATTAATGAACCAAAATGTTTTTTTATAAAGTCATTACTTTAGTCTATTATTGTTCCTATATCTGGAGTGATTAAACTTGGTTCAAGAGTTGCCCTTCAAAGTCTCATACAACTCTAATATCAGACCTTTTTGATTACCATATGGAAATCCTACTGAAAGACAGTTCTGAATCTGAATAACAACAGACCACTCAAAAGACACCCAGAACAATATGATATCCTTTTGTGCCCAGTATTTGACTTTAGGGAACTTATTCCATGTTGTCCTTTTGTTTCATTTATTTTTTTATTTTTGGGTTTTTCGAGACAGGGTTTCTCTGTGGCTTTGGAGGCTGTCTTGGAGCTTATGTTGCCATTTTGAAGCAGAATATTCAGTCTGGAGGTTATGCCTAGCTTCTCTAAGAATATTCAACTTGTGATTTTAGTTTGCTCTCCTGAAGCACAGCAATGAGCGAATAATATTCAAGAAAAAGATACAATGTGCATTTCAGTGTCTCATTCAAAACTGAGTTTTTTGAGTTTCAGAAAATCACCCAGTAATATGATTAGAGATCTTAATGCAATGTCACAATAACTGTGGGGAGAGGGACAGAAGGAGGACTCTGTGGCAAGGAAAAGTCAGTTTTCATTTGTATGGAACTGGGAAAACCCACTGAGGGGGGACTAATAACCATAAAGCAAATGTTATTTCCCTCATCTTCCCATAGAGACCTGAAATTCATTTCTAAAGAAAATTAAGGTTCACTTTACAATTAGAAATGAGGTTGAAGTTCCTCTTCTAGCTATGACAGAGTAAGAGTATGCATGCACCCTGCCTGCTCAAACAATTAGAAAACTGATCAAAATTCCTGAAAAAAAAAATGGGGTCAGGACAGCAGCTTATCAAAATTTAGGTTCCTGAGAAAGGGATATAAAGAAAGTACTTTTTGTGGCTGTCCCAACTCACTCCCTGGACTTTTCCAATGCATAATAAGGCTATGGGATTTGGGTATGTAATGTTTGCAGAGTCTGTGGTTATTTCTGGCTTTTGAAAATGGGATTTTCTCTATACAGAGCCCAAGTCAGAAGAACTGGAGAAAGATAAAGAGAGCAGCAGGGAACATTAGAGAGGGAAAGAACAATTGAGAGATTGAAGAAAGGCACAAACAAGATATCACTTGAATTTTTGCCTGAGCACAAAGGTCCTCATATAAGTTTCTCAGGGTTGGGAATAATTCCTGTTCTTGTCACCCACTGTGAAAATAACTTAAGAATGAATCTCCCCCAAGCACTGATAAGTCATGAGTCACATTTGCCATAGACAAAGAGTTCCTCTTAAATTATTCTTGCACAGTTGAAAACAAGCTTCAATATGAACGGATAGATTTGAAATAACTACTTCCCATTAATTAAAAAGTACACATTAATTACAAAATCCATAACAGTTGCACTTCATCAGAATTCAGGTATGTAAAATGCAAGTGATATAAGCAAAAGAAAATAGAAGCATAAAGGACACAAAAAATACAGTGATCACCCAGAAAAATTGGTAGAGCAGTCTACTCAGTGGTTCAGTTTTACTGGGACTTGATAAAGTCTAGGAAAATGGAATCCCAGAGTCTATCACTATGAATCACTATGAAGTACAAGCTAAAGCATCAGACATCAGAAGAGGCAAACATCAGCAACATCGATCAGAGAGGTTGTCCCAGGGTAGAAAAAGGAAGATTACAAGCCTGAGTTTCTGTCATATAGCCAGAAAACTACCTTCTTCTTCCAGATTCATGGAAAGATGGGGAATAGGGAGCCACCTGGGAGACTTATTTCTGAGAATGAACATTTTCTGAGTCGATAAGTATTACCATGTTACTCCTGTGAAAGAAGCTCCTTTTGTTTAGGTAGGAGATTTCTTTCAATGTTCATCTCTTTTTTGTTATTTTTTGTGTTTTTTTGAGACATGGTTTCTCTGTGTAGCAATGTTCATCTCTTATCATAATATATTAAAGTACTAGTGACAAGAACTTGTATTATAAGATAAAAATGTCTAATGACAGAAACCACATACTCATTTCAGTAAATGTTGAAAAAGCATTTGACATGCCTTCATAATGAAAAGTTATAGAGTTTAGAAATAGATAGATCATAGTCCATAATAATAACAGCTATAGAGAACAAATGAATAGACAAAACTATACTAAACAATGAGAAATAGAGAGCATTTTCTCTAAAATGAAGATTGAGACAATGATGTCCATTTTCTCCTCTCATATTTTATATAGTGTTTGGACTTAAAGTTAGACAAGAGAAAGACACAACATATTAACAATAGAAAGGGAATAAATCAAACTATTCTTATTTTTATATGACATAACTCTTTACTCAAAAAGCCCCATTGAATCAAATAAAAACTATTTGACCTAATAAACACAGTATCTTATAAATCAGTGTAGTCTTAGATAAATAAGTGAAGAAATACTCTATCAAAATATAAAGTACTTAGAATTATTACTAACCAAAGAAATGAAAGAGCTTTACGTGAAAACTTCAACATACTGTAAAAGTAGACTATGGAAATATTAGACTATGGAGAAATATTCCATTCTCCTTTATTAGCAGAATAAATGTGGTAAAAACTGCATCTACCAAAATCAATTTATTGATTTAATAAACTATTTATAAAAATTATGATATATTTCACAGTTTTAGAAAAGCAGTAAAAGTATTCATATGGAACCAAAAAAAAGACCATAGAAAGTAAAAATATTTCTATTGAGAAAAAGCAATGTGGGGAATATTATATTGTCAAACTTCAAATTATGCTATAGAGCGATAGTGATAGTGTGATATTGGCACAAAAATAGAGAGGAAGATCAATACAATAGATACCCTAGAAATAATAAAAAAAAGCTATGCCTACTTGATTTTTGATAAAAGAGTCAAAAATACACTGGAAAAAGATATATTCAGTAAACTGTGCTACCAAAACTGGATTTATACTTTAAGAATAATGAAGTTGTATTTGTCTGTCTTTTTGTACATTCATTCAAAATGGATCAAAGACCTGAATTAAAAAGTAAAACGTCTAGAAGAAAACAGAGGATTTTTTTTAAGATATTAGGGTGTGAAAGAAATTATGAATAGTATACCTATTGGTTCACATGAGACTACAGGAAAATGAAACAAATAACCCATCTTATTGTAAAGGAAACACTCAGCAGGACCAAAACCCTGCAGAATAGAAGAGATTCTTTATGAACCATATTTCAGACAAGTGACTAATATCCAGAATCAAAAATTGAAGAAACTAAGTACAAGGAAATTGTCAATTTACACACAGGCAAATGAACTGAACATGTAGTTTAAGCAAACAAACAGAAAAATCAGATAGGGAGAAAAAAAGAAACACAAATGGCCAAGCAATAATTTCTAAGTTTTTCAATATCCCTAGCCAACAAGAAAAGGCATATTAAAAATACTTGGAAATACCATTTTATTCCAATGAGATTGCCTACCATCAAAAAATCTAACTACAAATGTTGGAGAGGATGTGGAAAGAAAGGAACCCATTTGCACTGTTTGGGGATGAAACTTAATACAGTCATTGTTGGAATAAGTTTGGCTAGTTCTCTAAATATTAAAAATAGAACTATTATATGACCCTTTTGTTTCACTTCTGGGAAAAAAATCCAGAAAACATCATACCCTACCATAGAGAATTTTGTACTCTCATGTTTATTGATGCTTCATTCACTGTAGCAATATATTGGAATCACTCTAGTTTTCTATCAGCAGATGAATGGATAATGAAAGTTGGTACATGCACACACATAAATAATTTCCATCTACAAAGAAAAATGTTATCACAAAATTTGTAAGAAAAATGAATGAACTTAGAATTTATAATATTAAGTGATGTCACACAGTCAGAGAAACAAAAAAATCCATGTTTTCTTCCTCATATGCAGAATTCAGCATATATATACATATATATATATACACATATATATATGTAAATATATGGGGTAAAGAGGGACTGATGCAGGTAATGAATATGAGTTATGAAAGATGATAAAAACTAATTGTTTATCTGGTTCCTACTCGGTCATAGATTCTTCAAGTTTGTTGGAGAATATGTGCATAAAAATATCTTTGGAATTGAAAACACAAAATCCAATATGAAGCTCTGTAGCTTCAGTCCCAAATGACTACTCAACTTTATGAAAGTTCATTTAGTTTTGTAGTCTTTGGGTCCAGTTAACTTGGCTATGTTATTATATTTAACTTGAAATATTTTTATATAGTGAAGTTTAAAATAAATTCTAATTATTAAAAACAAACATCTATAGAGTTCTTTTGATAAATACCTCTTAAATTCAGGAAAACATTTCTAACTTTCCCCTTAAATTACAAAATTCTTTTTGAGGATTAGCAAGAATTTTAACAAGGCCATTACTTTATTCAAAGATGATCATTGCTTTTAAGTCAGAAGAACAGTTGGGCAGACATGCTAAGTGAAGGAAAAGATAGGAAACTAGCTCCACAGTTTCTTCCATCCACATTGCATGCTTGCCACAGCCTGTTGAAAAGTATGATTTTGGGGGCAGGTATATCTATTTTCAAACTTTTGTACTTCTGTTCACACTTTTATTCCTTGTTCCAGAAATACTAAACACTTAATGTGGCATTATCAACAGTTTCACATCATGGCTGAAGCACACAAGGCAATGTTAAACCCTCCAAATTACTTTAAATTTGTAGATCTGCAGGTCTTGGCATTATGTCTTAAATGTGATTCAAATTACAGTTTATGCTCCATAAAGCTGCCTCATGCACTGAATTATCCAATACAGCATCATTTTTCCTGCAGAAAATATGGAGGATAGGTTCCCAAGTGTCTCTGGTCCCTGCAGATTTACTAGCCAATCAATATATAACCTTTTAAATGTGTGTTTGTGCTTAGCAACATCTTAGTCAATATATAGCCTTTGCTCATTATAATTAAATTCATAGCCAAAACGCTCCATAATTCATGCCTGAAGAAATCTTTGTGGGATACACATATATTTTTCTAATTGGACCTATAAAACTACACCTTGGTCTTCTTTAGTCTAAGGTAAGACAGTGTTTAAACATATTTCAAAAGGATACCTGCTTATGATATGGTAGCTGAAAAAAGAGTTTTGCCTTTCTTGACCTTGGTGGGGAACTTGTACTTTGGACACCCCACATATGTGTAGTTTTGACTATACACATCTCAGAGTATTGCTTGATTGTTTGCAGGATCAGAAAGAGTTGTTAATGACTAGACCAGTATGTACACCCAAATTCTATAAGCAGCAGAGATCAACTGCAATTTTAATCATAACTAGCAAGACATTGAAGGCTACAGTTATTATTTTAGTTATCTGAAATACCCGAGCTGATGAATAGTTGGGAAGGAGAGATAGTTCAATGGGTAAAGCACTTTCTTTTCAAATAGGAAGATGTGTTTTCCCTGGTGGGTACATAAAAGGTCAATGAAGCAGCATGAACCTGTAATCTTAGCATTGAGAATTATGAAGCAGGTACTAGGGAAATTTCCAGGGATTCACAAGGACAACCCCCAACTAAGCATCTAAGCAATGGTGGACAGGGCCCTTCCACTATAATGAGATCGATGACTACCTTAAATACTATCATAGAGTCTTCATTCAGTTGCTTATAGAAGCAGAAGCAGAGATTCTGGAATCCAGTTGTAGAGAGGGAAGAGTGATGAGAAAAGGGGTCAAGACCAGGCTGGAGAAACTCACAGAAGAAGCTGACCTCAGCAAGTGGGAGCTCATGGACCACAGTCTGACAGCTGGGGAACCTGATACCCCAGGTGTGTATCAGATGGGGACTTGGGCAGTGTATGGGACCTCTGGCAGTGGTACCAGTATTTATCCTAGTGCATGAATGGGCTTTAGGAGTCCATTCCCTGTGGAGTTATATTCACTCAGCCTAGATACAGGGGGAGGGCCTAAGTCCTGCCCCAAATGATATGACAGATTTTGATGATCCCCTATGGGAGGCCTCACCTTCCCTGAGGGGTGACTAAGGGGTGGGGGGGGTGGAAAAACAGGAGGAGAGGGAACTGGGATTGGTGTGTAAAATAAGATTGTTTTTAATTTAAATAAAATTAATTAAAAATAAAAAAGAATGGAAATGAGCTGTACATTTAATACCTTCTTGATGTTACTAAAAAGCAAACACCTTCAGAAGCCCCACTCCAATTGCTGAGGTTATTTATTTATGATACTCCATTTAGATTAGGAACTCAGGGACACAGAGCTTGTCTTCATCAAATAATAATGAGTAATAATTGTTATCATAAGTATTATTACTCTTCAAGATGATGCCAGGGAATACCTCTTTATCACATCTACTGATGGTATCCGTGGACAGAATATAATGGGAAACAATTTTGTGGCAAGATAAAAACACATAAACCTCTCAAGTGAGCTATCACAAGGCTGATAATAAACTAAGACGAATAACTATACAGTTTGGTAGACAGGCATATATGAAATAAAATCTACATTAAACTGAGGCTCAGTTTCTTTACCTGAGGAAAACTGGGGTTAATGGTAGCTATTTCACAACAGAGAAGTTGTATATATGAACTTAAGGTGATTACATGTGACATCATGACCAAATCCCACAGAAGCTCAAGCCCCACAAAATGCCATCACTGGGACAGGGAAGTGGTCACCATGTCCCTCCCCTAACTGAGGAGCTATTGTTAATTGATAACTTCTGGGAATGGAAGACTCAGTCCTCATTAAGAATGTTATTTAATGTGGTTGGACCCATCTCCAGTGGGTAGCCACACGGCCAGGAGTGTGTGGGCAACATAATTTGAACTTTTTTACTGGCTAGCACATACAAGATGCTATTTAGTCAACACTGTGTCAGTATCTGTATCTTCATGCAGTTGATCCTCTTTTAGCATTTGGCAGCACTGTATACACTGGTCAGGAGGTTAGCGCTGCCTTTTTCTGCAGGAGGCCTGTTTTCACTAGAAATAACAACCCCATATGCTCAGGATAGAACACAGAAAAGTGGTAGAAAAGAGCTCATTGAGTTTAATCAGAGTGTTCTGGTGTGGAAGGCACAGGGTGGCTGTCTAGAAAAAGTTTCACACAATGGTGGGTCCTGGACATTGTCCCACTTACCAATCAATTTCTAACATGTACCTATCCCTACTGCTTGTAACAAAGTAGTTAGATTAGTTTTAAACAAACAAACAAACAAAAACCCACCATTTTGAAAACCATAACTCTGACCAGAAAGAATATTTAAAGTTTTGATCATAGCAACAATACTCTACAAGATTCCTAAATTATAAGTTGTGTAATTGAATATTAGTGTCAGCATTATCATGAAGGTTCAGAAATAATTTGCAAGTGTGAGAATGCTGAAATTCTGTTTTTTTTTTTTTCACAAGAATTCCTTGGACACTTAGGTTCAATAGCTCAACTGATGATAGAAAGAATGATACCCTCTGATCTTTCTAGTGCTTTGATGTTACATATTTCAGTGAGAATATCTGGCTTTTTCAAATGTAAATGCAAATATCTTATTAACCATTTTAAAGAGATCATCATTTTTAAATAGATTTCTCACACATAATGAATCTTTTATGCCACACAGCATTTCCTTCAAAATTAGGGCCCAGTGTTATAATGTAAGCATAAGAAGTTACCAAAATATGTTTGCAGGTAGGAAGAACCCTGAAAATTTTATTAAACACTTTTTTCACCTTTGATTACAAAAATATTATCTACATTAGGATATTCATTTTGCCAGCATTTTTACCTTGTGATAGTAGAACAATTAATAATATACTATTGATCTTTTTATTTGGCTTTTTTATATGGAAAGTCATTTAATTGCATGTAAGAAAAATCTCAGAATCTTGCCATTTTTCCATGCAGAGTCTGGAATTGTGAGAGCCCATGATTAAAAATTTGTGTCATTTACATATTTGGTCAATGAGTTTTGAATAACTAGGTAATTAATTTAGATTTGTATGTCATCTAACTATATTTCATCCACTTATAAAAAATAAATGTATAAGGCATATATATTATAAAATATTTTTGTTAATTTTTTATTCTTTTTAACTCCAATAGATCTAGCTTTACTACTGGTCAGATAGAACACATTCATGATGGTATATTTCAATGTTCCTATATTTGCTTTGTGTCCTAAAAAGTGATTGACTTTGGAGAAAGTTCTATAGGTAGCTGAGAAGAATGTATACTTTAAAAGATTATTTATTTATTTTTTTATTTCATGTAATTTGGTATTTGCCTGCATGTCTGTATGAGGGTGTTAGATCCCTTGGAGCAGGAGTTACAGACACCTATGAGTTGCCATTTGGGTTCTGGGAATTGAACCCTGGTCCTCTGGAAGAGCAGCCAGTGTTCTTAACCACTGAGCAATCTCTCCAGCCCATTTGTGTACTTTTTACTCGTTGGGTAGAATGATCTGTTTTATCTGTAAGGCCCATTTATTTATCATTTACCTACAGTGCTTATCTGTTTTGTTTTTGTACAATGACCCGTGTTTTAGTGAGAGTGAAGCACTGGTGACAGCGATCTCTGAAAATTTTATTTATTTATTTATTTTAATCTAGAGCTATTTTTAATTTTTTTCTTCAGTATTTCTGCATCTTTAATTCTATTTTCATTTCTTCTCTTTACTTTCTTATTTAATCGTTGATTTTGTTCTCTTGGAGCATATTCATGCCTTCTTTGAGCTATTTGAACATAGTTATAGTCACCCTTGTCCTCTTCATGATAACTGGCTGTGGGTCTCCACTAAACTCCATCTACCAGAAAAATAAGCTTTCTGATAAGGTTTGGGAAATGTGCTAAATTTTGGATGTAATGGTACATTATGTAGAATCAACTTAATACAAGTTCTCTCCTAAAGCCCATGACCAATCAATTTAGCTATAAGTTCCTGGACCTGATAACAGTGTCAGGAATGGGTAATGACTTGTGGAGTGATTGTTAAATACAAGAATCCAATTTGAAATTGGTTGGTTACTCCCCTGATATCCATGTCACTGTTGTATCAATGGTCACATCTTGCAAAGCTGGTTTTGCTCTAGTTACATGGAAATAAGACAGGTGATTATTTTTATCCCCCTCTGGTATTATGCATAACAATTTTTAGCACTTGTGGACACTAGCCAGTAGAAATTAGGCTTCTAGGTTGGTACCAACTTGATTTTTCCTTTTCTGGCTTCTGAAGATACTTCATGCACATGTGTACATATAAACAAACAGCTCCACTCACATAGACATTAATTTTTCTAAAGAATCAAAGAATTACATAAGCTGACAGCAAAGATGAATTAATGACACAAGAAAAGTTCAGCATGTTTTGGCATGAGAGAAAAGCATATTAAAAATACATAAAGCTATTGCTGCTATCTGAAAGTGAAAAATATTATTGCTTTGCAGTTTTTAATGTTCTCTTCATTACCTGAGTTGCAATTTGGGGCTCAGTTCTTAAACATTCCTCATTTACATCAAACAGGATGTTAAAGCTGACTTATTTTGGCTGTTCTACCTACCAGATTGTGACTAAGACTCCATTGTCAACTGTTACACAAGATTTACTAAAACCAGCGGAACCCTGCTAAGGGAAAGGGCAGGGTGCACACAAATATGGAGCTTTCCTATAATCTAGACTGGTGTGTATCCTATATTGTCTTAGCCTATATTCACTTGTCTTTTGGCATTGTTCAGTGTAGTACTCTGAAGATGGCTTGTATCAGTTCCTGTGCAGCTAAATGATAGATAAAATGGAAGCCCAGAAAATGAGTTTATTGAGTTCAGGCAATTACAGCTATTTATAGTAATTCTTGCCTCTGAAAATAACTTCTAATAGGTTCATTTAACTCATGCAGATGAACTTGAATGGATAGTTCATTTTTAAGGTGTGTGTGTGTGTGTGTGTGTGTGTGTGTGTGTGTGTGTGTGTGTGTGTGTATTTGTGTTATTTGTGTACAGGTGCCCACAGATGCTAGAAGGAGATAATAGATCCCCTTGGAGCTGGAATCAAGGGGGTCTATTCTGAGCTGTCTGACTAGGGTGTTATAAACTTAACTGAGGACTTTGATAGAGCTACAAGTTTCGATCACCACTGAGTCATAGCTTCAGTGTTGATTCCTTCATTTGCTTTTTGGTGACATCTAAATTTATAAAGACAAATTTTACATTTCTCCAAAAGGTCATGTCACATGACTCTAATTATATACTTTAGCATGAAGAGCACTTCTCTTCACAATTTCGGCTATTGAACAGTTAGTAAGTGATAAAGATCAATGTAAGCTTTTGCTAGTCTGCCTCATTTTGTGCCTAGGCTTTGTAATCTCTGGAAAGACCTAACATGTTATCGAGGTTAGAAACAATGGCATGGGAGGCTGAGACAAATATTAAGTGTAGTTATAATGTACATAGGAATGAAAGTCAGATTAAAATTTGTTTCTAGAAGAGTGGTAAACACAATATAATCATTCATTCATTAAAGATATTCATTCCTAAAGGATTCCTGTATATTTAAGACTTATATGAGATTTGCTGAAAACACTTAAAGATCATTGCCTGAAAAAAGCCAACTGGAATAATTCAGACTCCTGTGGTTAGTATGCACTTGAAATTCACTCAAACATAGGGCAAAGGGCTTCTAAAATCTTTCTGTACTATTCAACAAACTTTGTTTCTCTTTACTCAAGGACAATAGTCAAAATATTGGAGACAAGCATGAGGAAGAGATCTGGGGAAGTGATGATCAAACAGTTTCCTTTACTACAGTATTTTCAAGGGAATACCCTGTTATTTAAAGAGGACATGTACATAATAGGTTTCTGAGCCAAAAAGTTTTGTATACTGCGGCATCTTTGGGGACTGGTATATGTAGAACAAACTTTGGAAAGTATCCTTTTGTAACCTATAACCCGTGACATGATGGTGATTTTATTGTTTAGATCACATCTCATGCTATCCAGAGGTAACACTGTCTTCTTAAAACTGTTTCAATGAGAAAAACTCCTTTTACTTATTTGAAGTATAAGGAGTGTAAAATCTTTCACTTCTGGTTGGTGATTTTATAATACTCTAGTTCCCCATAAATAGGGAGGAGACTCAGTCTAAAACAGTCTCTTGGAACAGACAATCTATAAGGTTGATGGTGACTTGCGCATTCACTAATCACTCTCTCCTGTGCAGTATCCCCAGTGCTACATGAGATATATACAGAGGGCTCTCCAGTCTTCTAGTACAGCCTTTATCTTTGACAGCTACACATTTAGACACTTCTCAGGTTCAGTTTCTTTCCACCTCTACTAGTTTTTTTTTCTCTTAAAGCCACTTTTCTAAGACCTTTCTAAATGTTCTTCACTGCATTTGCTTAAGCTGGCTTTTCTATTTTCATCTCAGCAGTTTCTAAGTCCAAGGTGACTTAGAAACATGTACAATCCTCCCAGGAAGTAGTAGGTTTCAAGAGAGTGGGTATTCAGTGGAAGAGTGGAAAGAAACTAGTCCAGGGAATACAAACTATCCCCCTTTAAAGGTAATGGTAACATGTTATCAATTATACAAACACAATTGTTCTAAAAGTAATGAGAGTTTATATTGTAAACAGCTCAGAACATAGAGAGGAAAGGACTTAGAATTTCAGTGCTTTGACTCGTGGGGTACCCATTTTCTCCCTCATTTTCACAACGTCCTTCCATTACTGCATGCTGCTTCCACATAAGAATATATAAACATTCTTTATGACGTATCATACTCTTCATGACCACAACTCTAATGACTGGGAACTATTCTAGTGGCTTCTTCAATTATTCCCCTTTCTGTGGCAGTTTTTATTTTTTTGTAAATATTTCTGGGATGCACATGTGGTAGATAAAGCTTTTCCCAATATCTCAAATGCTTTCTGATAGCTTTTCTTAAGTAGAATTGCTAAATCAATGGGGACTGACAATTTTATAAGTCTTATATTTGTTACCAGATTTCTTTCTTGAAGAATTTACAGTGCTAAAACTATGCATGAAACTCAGTTGTCTTAGGGCAAACATTATTTAGGCAACTTCTAAGGATGTTACTTTATTCATTTCTGTTTCCAGTTCATAGTGACACTGTATAATGGGGGATAATTAAGATGTTAACATTCAAGACTATAAAAACCTTTAAGGTAAACACTTAATTACTGCTTCCTACATGCACCTTTCTGTGCATTGGAGAATTGTGTTTTGGGGATAAAGGAAGGAAGGAAGGAAGGAAGGAAGGAAGGAAGGAAGGAAGGAAGGAAGGAGGGAGGGAGGGAAGGAAGGAAGGGAGGGAGGAAGGAAGAAAGAAATAGACTTGGTTGTTTTGATAAATCTTTCCACCAAAGCCTCCGAGCCCCATCGCCACAAGTGTGCTTTACGCCAGCCGCCTGCCCGAGTTAGGCCCAAATGAATACACAGAAACTTGTATTAGGTACAAAGCTGCATAGCTAATGACTAGGATTCTCATGTGCTAGCTCAGCCTTAATTATCATAAATCTATATATTTTATAAGACTTATCTTATCGGACGCCTTATTGGCGTCCCTCCTTGTCAGTGGATCACATTGTGCCACTGGAGCAGGAGCAGAGGGGAAAAGAGGGACGATTCCTGTTTCTCCTTCTTTAAATATGAGTCTCCTTGCTATGTCACTTCCTGCCTGGATCAGCACTTCTCTACTACATTTCCAAGAATCTTCTTTGACTCCTAGTCCCGTCTAACTTGCTGTCTCATTGGCCAAACAGTAATTTATGTAACAATTGATAAGATAAACATACATAGTACATTCCCCATCACTTGGTGAAGAAAGAGAAAGAAGACCAAAGTTTTCTTCACTCTCTTTGACCTAGTTTCCATATTCAGTACCTGCAGTGACCAGGGACAAACACTGTTCTCCTGTTGTATGACATTACTAGATTAACAGATTTCTTTCTACTTGAGGTGTTCACTACTACAAGTGCTTTAGTTCTCCCTTTACAGTGTACATTGATTGTATCTTAGTTCTCAGGGATGGGTTATTCCCAGCAAGTTTTGTTATGCTAAAACTCAACTCTTCAGTGATAGCTTATGGGAATAGATTGCTCGTTGGCCATCCCTATCAAATTCCTTCTTGTAAGGTTTGAACTCGGATTCAGAAATTCTAAGTTTGTTTTGTGTTTTTTTTTTTCAGTTTAAAAGTTCAGGAAAGCAAAGGAATTGAGCTAATTGGATATCCTGTAGGGTATTGAGCACCAGAAGGAAATAAAAAGAGAACTCTGTAGAAAGTAATGACAAAGTTACCACATTTACTAAGTGAGTAAAGGTGATTCCAGTCAAGCCAAACGCCCAAGTTTGATCCCTGAAAACTACATGGATGGAAATAATTGAATCCTGTAACTGGTTCTCTAAGTTCCCCAAGGGCACTGTGGCATTTACCCACATACACATACACAACACACACACACACACACACACATACACACACACACACACACACACACACACACACACACACACACCTGTGTGCAATAGCAAATATAAGAAAGAGAAAGATAGAGAGAAAAGAAGAAAGAAAGAAAGAAAGAAAGAAAGAAAGAAAGAAAGAAAGAAAGACTTGGTGAAGAAAGAGAATGAAGACCAAAGCTTTCTTCACTCTCTTTGACTATTTTCCATATTTAGTTCCTGTGGTGACCAGGGACAAACATTGTTTTCCTGTTATATGACTTACTAGACTAACAGATTTCTTTGTACTTGAGCTTTTCACTAATACTTGTGACTAGATGAGCTTGGACTCAGGCAGGCAGATAACAAACTGAATGACAGACAAATTGAATAACAAACTAAGCCCACTAGCCTCCCACTGAGTACTAAGTCTCTGCTACAGATTTCTACCAAGAGCCAATAATTGGCACATGCTCCCTTGACTCCTGAAGAACAACAAACAGCCTGCCTTGGCTACACTGATGGAATGGAACTGGACTAAAATCCCAGCTCTTGATCCAAACTGTGGATGTCTAAGTTTTTGGCTATACCAAGAGAACACCCCACCATTATTTTCAAGTCTCCTAAAAACTGTTAGCATGAAGCACCACAGAGACCAACTGGGCTCTGGAAAGAACTATATGGCATTAACAAAAAGGCAGTCAGTAACCGAACAGACTGCCTGGAGTCCTGGTTAGCCATTCACAAGAAAACCACACTATAGTATAAACCTCTGTACATGCAGAAGCCAGGGACATTCATAAAAGTCTCCATGTACAACCACTGGATCAATTTTGGGACTGGACTGCCTTGAAGCCAGCTGCTAACATCCTTAGGGCTTCTTAGGTTCACTTTTAAGAAGATGCTTTTAAAAGCATTCTGAAGCCAGGGTTATCTGAGTCATGATATGGATAATAATATCAATGTCCTCCCTCCAACCATCTTGGCCATTGAGTCTTCAGTGTTGCTATATAGCTACACACACACACACACACACACACACACACACACACACACACACACATATATATATGTATATATATATACATATATATATGTATATATATATGTATATATATATACATATATATATGTATATATATATACATATATATATATATATCTTTTTTATTTGAATTAGAAAAAAGATTGTTTTACATGTCAATCCCAGTTCCCTCTCCCTCCCCTCCTCCCTACCAACACCCCCCAACTAAAACCCTATTCCTAGCATAGGTGTGGACTTTGGGAGCCTAACCACATACAGGGATACTCCCTGAGCCAAGACACACAGGGGTGGGCCTAGGCTCTATCCCAAAGGATATGTTCGACTCTGATGACCCCCTATGGAAGGCCTCACTCTCCCTGGGGAGCAGATAGCTACAGTTTTTGAGATGAACTTTATACATCACCACTCCTAGAGGGTTAAGTCAAGGCTGGGACTTGCTCTGAAATTGTACCCATGCTTGGATTTCCTTCTGCTGTCTAGCTTCCCTTGCTCCCTTATTAGCTTCTTATGATATCATTTGCCTTATTAATCACTTATTTTCCTCAATTCATCAGCCTCAGGCTTGCACCTGGGCAATAAAACCTGAAACAAGAGCCTGCCTTGCAAATAAATGCTGGAGAAAGAGCAGATACTTATCCAAAATAGTATTATTTTGGATTACTGTTTTGTTAGCCTTCTTTAGCCCTTGACTATAGGGGAAGCAGTAGCTACGCCTGCTTAGGGGCTGGCTAAAGGTGTGCCTGACCACGCCTGTAAGGGCATGGTCAGGGTGATGTAGAGTGAGAGGTGGTCAGGTGGCTGGTCGCTTTCAGTTTCTCTTTCTGCTTGGTGTACAGACTGCTGCCCACCGGCTGCCTAGGTCACTCTGTAAGTAAGGCTTTTTCCTTATTAAATACCATTGTATTTCTACCTGGCTCTGTATTGGTAATTTCCCGCCATACTCGACAACCATGAAAACATGCTATATTAAGGACAACTCAGCCTCCTTACTAAGAAATAAATTCAAATTCATATATCTGATTTGCACTGAAACATTCTTCTTTGGTACCCAGAATAATATTTGATAAAATAACATCCTTTGCTTTAGTTCAACCCAGAGGTGAACAGCTTTTAATATGGCAACATAATGTGTTTTCTCTACAAATGTGTTGGGCCATATGCATAGCTACCCTGGTATACATGTGGCCCTTGGGCTACAGATTGGAC
The DNA here is from genome assembly GCF_003668045.3 of Cricetulus griseus. NCBI lineage: Eukaryota > Metazoa > Chordata > Mammalia > Rodentia > Cricetidae > Cricetulus > Cricetulus griseus. Next base: position 104,665,767 of record NC_048600.1, read on the forward strand.
ATAACTATTATTTTAAAAATATAGAATTGTTATAATTGTATTCATGTTATTGGTGAGAATAATATAAATAGCCAAGTCACCAGAGGCCACATCAGAGTATTAAGCATTTAAACTCTATTCTCTTTGGTTAGCATAATTTTGCATTAAAAATTGTGTTTCAAAGTCACAGAATTTTAAGAGAGAAACAGCCAAAGTCACGTAGTTTGAATTCAAGCTTTTGGATTCTTTCTGTAAGCCCTGATACTAGAGAAATGAATACCTAGTCCATCACTAGGAAGTTTATAAAGTAAGGAGTTTATAAAGACAGATTACACGAGAAGGTCTCAAGTCATATGGTGGATACACTCAAAGGGATCATGTTTCAAGACTTTCAATAGTGTGTGTAGTGGCTTGTATGTAATGCATATGGTTAGAGGTTACACTATGTGGGACCAGAGTATTGAACTCCAGTCCTAAGGTTTGATGGCAAGACCCATTACACACTTTCCTATGTCTCTGGATCCTGGTGATAGAGATTTTTTTCTTCTTGGTTGTATTGCTTAGAGGTTTACTTAAACCACAAGGCACTACATGTTTTCCTTTGGATACTTCATAATTTTAGTAAACAATTATCACAAGTGGTGAGAGTTAGATTTTTACTTACTCCGCTCTGAGTCACTGGCATTTACTATTCACAGGTTTCTCTTTCCCTCCTCTGTAACCAGGCACAGTTGTTTTCAAAGCATGTACTCTGTCTACTCTCATAAGTGACTGTTCGACACTCCCCGCAGACACAGAAATGCTGGCTAAACCTTACCTCATCTTAGGTATGTACTCAATCTAGAAGCTTTCTAGAGATATCTGAATTTTAACAAGCTTTCAAACTTTCTAGCTGAGTCTTTACTTTCCCGGCTTTAAGATCTGTGAATAACTACAGAGTTTCATGAAAATACATCTCTGCTGGAAAGTGCAAGCCCTCACCCCGCATTAGGAGAGGGCAATACTTTAAGCCAAGAGCCTATTTCCTCTTCAAATCTTTCCTCGCTTTATTCTCCTAACCACAGATGCAGCCTCCCTCTCCATGCATCTTCCACCACTTAATTTCTATTCCACCTCTGGGCTATCATTTTGAAATATATAGTACCTGGAAAAAAAGAGCAGTCTCAAGAGAAGATATGATCCCTCAACATATTTTATGGGTGAATCTACAGGAGAAGGAAATAAAAAATTTTAAAAGCCCTAGATTTAATGAAAATGGGAACAAATCATACTGGAATGAAGTTCCAGGTATGAGCTACAAGCACATTAAGGAATGCTGAGGTATGTGTGCTTTATTTCCTAATGTCCTGAGCACACTGTGATTTAAAATCGTCATTAAAGATTAGGAAAATGTACAGAATTAATGTGCAATGATTTTCCTTTGGGTGAGTCTTTATTTTTAATTTTTTTACTTCACTTCCCTCTCTCTCCTTACCTTCATTTCCCCACTTTACCAGTCATTCTTGGTTCAGAAATAGCAAAGGCAACTTATGTGACCCTTTAATGGTCAAGTTTCAAACGGCAATGGAAGTCATATGGCAGAGTGAACGGAGACAGATACACTGCATTTGTAAAGAAGGGGTTCACAGCTTAGTTCTGTCATTGTCCTTTGCATGCTGTATAAGTAATTCTTCTGACTTTCATGGTTAAGTGTTATAAACCCTACTAGTTAGTTTCTAGATACCATGAGCTGTATCTAGTGTGGCAATGCCCAGAAAGCACGTGAAAGGCATTAGTCTATACCAGGGTAACAAAGCACAAAAGACTCCACTATCAAAGAGTTTTCCAGAATGTTGATACTTAATTTACTGGTCATTGTAGGTGATGCTTTTCTTTGTGAAGGTCTAGATTATGTGTTTATAAGTGCTTTTCTTTGATGTGTGCATTTCATTTTGTAGGGAACCGTGTTCATCATGCATGAAGTACCAAGCTGGGAACCCAGACATTATAAATTGAACATTTTGTTGCAGACTTGGAAAGTGATGGCAGGAGAATTACAAATTAAAACAAGTTCAACACCATCTTAGCTATTTGAGACACCGTCCAGAATAATTAATAATTAATAAACAAACAAATAAAAAGGATTCTAACAAATAAGGGAAAGGGCTACATTTCATTTCATAATTATCTATTCTCAATTCCTCAGGGCATCTTGGTCATAATTTAAGTGTATGATGAATAGTTGTTATGCCAGCCTGAGCCATGAAAGTAGTCATCATTCACATATGTGTGCTGGATCTTTTCATTTTCTTTAAAATGTAACTATAACATTTCCCTTACCCTTTCCTCCTTCTGTCCCTGATATGTCTGCTCCTCTTCCCAAATTCACCCCTCCTTTCTTTAGCCATTGTTGTTAGATATACATCCAAACAATAAACATACAAATATAACCTGCAGATTCAGTTCATAGATATATTTCTAGAACTGACTACTTGGATTTGGATAATTAATCTGGGGACTCATTCGTTAGGAAAACTAATTCTCCCCTTCCCTGCAGTTATTAATCACCTATAACTTCTAGTTTAAGTGTGGGGGTGTGTAAGGTTTCCTGAACCAAAACTGAGATTTCAAATGTTGCTGAAGTGTTAAGACTGCTAAGGTTTTGAGATTTCTTTGATGTATCTACCCCGCCATAGCTGAAAGTTTTGGTATCACCAGAGACATATTGGTCCTTGTCTCTTACAATCCTTCTATACTCTCATCCTCAATGTTCTCTAAACTTTATTGTAGGAGTTGTATTGTAGACATATCAAATGGGGTGGGGTACCCCATGGTCAGCAATTTTTCTGAATTTTGACTACTTGTGGCTTTTTGAAATAATATCCTCTGATGCAAAAAGTAGCTGCTTTGATGAAATGTACACTTACTGGTGGATATTAAGATAAGTAGTGGTTAGAAATTATACAGGTTTAGGAATGTAGATAATATGCTTTGAAAAACCTAGGCGACAAGTTTCTCAAGTCCAGTCAATCCCTGGTGCTGAGGAGACAGCTCATGGAGTAAAGTGCCTGATGTGCAACCTGTGAAGATCTGAGTTTGGATTCTCAGAACCCACATAAAAAGCTAGGTAGAGTAGAATTTCCATAATCCCAAAATTCCTGTGGTGGGGTGATACTTCAAACAATATATCCCTGGGAGGTGATGGGCTAGGTCTTGTGGTGTGTACAGTCATAAATAGGAAACCATGCCTGAAATGAAGTCTAAAACAAAGACATGCAGTTAAGATTGTCCTTTAACCTCCACCTATGTTCTGTGGCATGTGCTTGCCTACCTGAACTTACCCATATATGAATACACACTCACATATACATAAAGAGATGAAACAATGTGGCTCGGGAGATAGTAATAGATATAACAACAAGCTCTATTATGGAATTTGGTAAATAAGAAAGTTCTTATTTATTTATATTCATGAATTGTTACACAAGGTTAGCTTATATGAATGTGGTAGAGGTAGGTGGATGAGAGGAGGAAAGTTTTCAAAAGACAGGATTTGAAAGAAAAGATGAACAAGGAAAACCAAAGAAAATACTTTCAATAAAAGCATGACCTTACGAATCCACCCTCCCTCTAACGTGGATCTCTCTCCCTCTCCCTCCTCCAGCTCCCTCTCCCTCTCCCTTCCCCCTCCCTCCCTCCCTCCCCCTCCCTCCCTCCCTCCATCCATCTGTCCCTCTCTCTCTCTCTCTCTCTCTCTCTCTCTCTCTCTCTCTCTCTCTCTCTCTCTCTCTCTCTCTCTCGGTGTGTGTGGTGTGTGTGTGTGTGTGTGTGTGTGTGTGTGTGTGTGTGTGCACCCATGCGTATGCAAGGGGAGGCCAAATCTAGCCTCAACTGACATTCATTAGGTGTACTCTACATCAATTTTTGAGTCAGGATGTAGCAAAGGTTAGCGGCTAGCCAGCAAGTCCTGAGGGCCCATCTTTCTCCTTCAGCACTGGGCTTACATATTTTGGGCCATCATGCACAGTTCTTTTATGTGCGTCCTTTTTATTGCAAGGCAAACTATTACTGACTGAGCCATCTCCCCAGTATCCTTCACAAAGCATTTTAAAGTCAGGTCAGAACTGTTAGTATTAGATTTGCAGCAAACACAACTTACAACATGATCTCTGCTTCTGGTATTGTATTTTCTCTTTTTATTTTTTAGTGTGACTTTCTATTATAAATTATACAAATTGCAAATTAAAGAATAAAAATAGCTCATAGCACTCTATTCATCCAGAAAGGGCACATTTCACTTGTGCATTAATAACTTATTTAAATCACATACATTTTCAGTAATTATTCTAAATTTCCCAAATAGAAGAAAATTTCTTCCAACACAGAAATAAATGTAAATTTTATTAAGAACATCGAGAAACACAACGAGATTTTTGGAGAAATCTACTGACCTGCTCTTGACCAATCCATGATAAACCAGGATTATCTATAGATTCCTAAAGTTGCTGCACCAAAGATAAAGGAAAATATATCAAATACTAAATGAAGCTGTGGGGCAAAGTTCTGTATAAGTTACATGGTTGATCTTCTGTTGTCCCTTTTTCACCAGTAAGATATAACCCTTTTTTTATATGACTGCAAATCATTTGTAAGAACATAAAATTAGTTGGAAAGGCAATAGGTTAAGGTCAATCTAAAATAGTGAAATTTGGGTATGAAATTTGAAGAGACATGAGACAGAACAGATACTGGGAATCATTTATTGGTTCTGTTAGTTATTTATCCTAATATTTAGTTCAAATCTAAAGAGTTAACATGCAGGTTTTGAGACTTTGCAAATAAAAATGGGGACAATTGCATTAAGCCTGGGACAGTCCACTTGTCATTTTACCAGTGACACCAAGACTCGGAATGGAGACAACTTCCCTGCAGTGCAAAAATGCTTTAGAAGCTGATTGCCTTCTGACTGCCATTCTGATCGATTGTTGCTCTATACTTCTTTGTCACTTGACTGACTTTGGATTTGAGCTTTCTTTCCTTTTCATCTTTTCAAGGTTTTATGGCCCAACTTTCAATGTTCTTACTTTTACAAAACTCTTTCTGTTTTGGTATCAGCTTTAACCATTTTCAGTGATGGATTTCCCTATTAGTTGTGATCCTCTTGACTCCTCACCTTCAACAAGAGACCTCTTATATATTGACTTCAGGCAACCAAAGAGAAGGACACTTGTGTTGCAACTTGTCTGTGTTTTTTGCAGCCCCCTGTGTGTCTGAGGTGTCCAAGACTAGTCTTTCTGGGATAATTAATCAGACTTCTTCACTTTTCAGAATTTGTGGTCAACACAGAAAAGAAGTATCTAAATAATTACTGATGCCACACTCATTAGCTAATGTTATTTTAAAAACACCACTGGTTAAGAGATAAGTAAGCTTGACTTAGGAGTACAATGATTTGCCTGAAGGCATTGCATAGGTAAATATAGTGACCCTGACTATTGCATTTCTCATCCTTGCTACCCCCCCATGTTTAGAGATATCACTTTCTCCCTTTCATAACCTACTACTAGAGAAAAATTTTATTTTGCTTTGTATGTCTGTGTATTCACCTCTAGGAGGTGACAGTTTTTAAAAAGAATACATTTTACTGTGTAAATTTAGTAACCCAACAATGTTTCTTTTCATAAGAAACTACTACAATATATGTCAACCAATCAATCAGAGTTTTGCCCTTGAAAATATACAGAAATGAGCAATAGAAGCCCTCAAAATGACAAATAACCAGGAAGACATATAAGGATGAGACATGGCTTTTAGTTTTCACTGAGTGATCAGAGATTGCCATCTTGAGGAAGTAATTATTAGATTTTAACACAAAGAACAGGAACACAAATGGTGCCAGAATCTGGAGGCAGGAGTGGATATAGAGGCCATAGAGGGGTGTTACTTACCAGCTTTCTCCCATGGTTTGCTCAGCCTATTTATAGAACCCAGGACCACCAATACAGGGGAGTCAACACTCACAGTGGGCTGGGCAGTTCCTCATCAATGACAAATTAAGAAAATGCTCTACAGGCTTGCCTACAAACTGATCTTATGGAGGCATCTTCTCAATTGAGGTTTCCTCCTCTTAGATAACCTAAGCATGTGTCAAATTGATGTAAAAGTTTCAAGCACACCTCCTTACACAAATATCTAATTTTATTGATACCAACAAAGATGTATATGATGGATCTCATGATAATGGCTCAACACAATGATCAAATAGCCATAGCTAGACCAAGACCATCTAGACTGCAGCTGTGGAAAACTCTTAACCGTTGTCTTTGCTTTCTTCTCCTATATAAAGGTGAGAATGTCACAAGTACATAGATGACAGATGACCCTTTAGTCACTGGACCTCTGTTCTTCCCAGGGAGACCAATGTGTTATTGCCATTTTCCCACCTCATATCCTTCCTTTCATCTTTACTGTAGCAAGTCTATTGGGCCTTCCCTAGAGCCAATGTTTTTGCCCTAATTGTGATAACTATATATTAACAAGTCATTTTTGTTTATGACTATTGGAGTTATAGATTACTGCTGTATAGCCAATTATGTTATAGGTCTTAATCACTTTTAGTCAACATTGTGTTTCTCCATTTAAACTACATGAAATTCTGTCCCAACTACTGTAAGAAACAGTTCTGTTTACATTTCACTCTGAGAGTTGCCTCACCTCTCAGCAGAAATACAGAATTCCCGCTGCCACCAGGGTTTTAATTTTGCATGCCTGAACATTTAGAAAAGGACATTATTTCCTTGTCACGGGTAGAAGATAGCTTGCCATGAGCTCAAATCTCCAGCACCACCCAGCCATTCTCATATGAAACAGCTAGAGCTGGGAAAGCCAAAAAATCTCCACACTACTGCATCTGTTAGCCCAACAATGGGATTCATTCTTTGCTGCTCATTGCTGCCTAGTCTGCTGTTTTTCAGAGTGACAGATCTCTGATAAGGGCCCTAATCCAGTGACCTTCTTCTTTGATGCTATCCATCATGTGCCCCAGACTTAGGTGGCAATTCCATTCCACAGGCATGGTGAGCAGACTCTGCTAATGGGTTTTGGCACTATGCTGTAGCCACCAGAGAGTGTATGAATATGACAAGGCATCTGAGCCCTGTGAGTTAAAAGGGGGGAAAATCTACCCATATGAATACCCTAGGTTTTTCTCCCCTCAACTGCAAACAGTTTACTAATTTCCTAAGCATAAAGCAAGCTTAATTAAAGCCAGTGGAGCAGGGGAATGCCACAGTTGAGTACATTTTGATGTCACTCACATAGTCGGGATCAGGCAAAATATGAAATGTGATAGTATTAGCTTTGTTTGGTAAACAGCCACACTCCCTCCAGACACATCCCTTGAGCCTCCAGCTCTTTAAACTATTTACTGAGCAATACTCCAGCTCTTCCTCCTCTCTCTAGTCTCCAGTCTTTCTGATGAATTAACAGCCACACTCTGCTCCAAGAAGCACAAGACAAGACAGACCCTCAACAGGGAAAATGCTTCTCTGCCTGCCTCTGGCATAGCTCTGGGCTATGTCTATTCTGGCAGCCCCTTCTCACTGGTTCAAGGAAATGCCTTGTGGACCTGGGACAGGATTCTCGGGCCTGCTTTGATGCCTGGGAAAAAGCACTTACTTGTTTTCAAAGGCATAGGTAGTCTTGTCCGTTTGGAAAGAAAAGAATATTTTTGATTAGAAATACTAAAGATTGGAGAGATTGCTCAATTGGTAAAGTAATTGCTAAGGGAGAACAATGGCTTGAGTTCAATTCCCAGCACCCACATAAAAAGCTGTGCGTGCTGCGGCATGCTCATCTCAGTGCTGGAGAGGTGGAGACAGAAGAACCTCTAGGGGCTTACTTACCAACCAGACTAGCCTAATTTGCAGCTCCAAGCCAGTGAGAGACCCTGACTCAGAGGGAATAGATGGTGTTTTTGAGGACGACACCTGACATTCTCAAGTCTCTACAGGTATCATTGTTCATGCATGTTTCCACTCACTTGCATGTACTCATTCAAATACACACACACACACACACACACACACACACACACACACACACACACACACACACATACACACACACAGAGGCACTTATATATAAGTCAATTGACACACACATACAAAATAAAATTAATAAAGTGATTTTATCTTCACTCATAATTTTACAGAAAGATGATCACTTACCTCCAAATCATAATGGAAATTTCCATTTACCATTTTATTTTATACTATCTACTTTTTATGAATAAACACATTTGCCCTTTATTAGCATTTTGTATTTCAAGGCGAAATTGAACTTTTCACTAGTAACTTAATTCTAATTGGATTTGGAGATGAATCATTTTTACATTTCTAGATCATGTTTAGAAGCCAATTAATTCAGACAGTAATGAATCAAAATTTCAACAGATATTTACTAAAAGCTGACTATATGCTAGGCCCTATAATAGACTTTTTGAGATTCAGTACTTTCTCAGATATGTGTAGTTTTCTAATTGGGAAATCTAGGTAATAAACAAGAAGTGTCATTCTAGCAACAAAAGGAAAGAAGTGCAGGGCTCAGTAGTTGTACTTTTAGACACATTTCACAAACAAATCTGTGCTAGCATGATGGATTATTAATGGAGGGCTAATTAGGTGAATTCATCCATAGAGCTATGTCTATCAATGCAAGAGGGAACAGCCATGTCTAAGCACTGGCAGAGCAGGGTTTAAGCTTTTGGACCTTCACAGAGCACAGTCAGACTGGGTAGAATGGATGCTATAGGCTGAATTATTTCTCTCCAAAATTCATACATTAATGCTTTAAACACCAATGTCTAAGAATGCCACTGTATTTAAATATATGAGTGTGGGGAGGCAATTGAGTTAAAATCAAGTCACTGGGTTGAGTTTTCACCCTATATGACTATTGTTCTTTAAAAAAGAGGAAATTGGACATAGTTACAGAGAGGAGAGACCAAGTGAATGCAGATGACTATGTTCATGCACAAGACAAGACGAGAAGCCTCAGAACACAGAATCTTGGAGAGAAGTTGGCTTGAGACTTCTAGCTTACAAGACAATGAGGAAATAGATTTCTCTTTAAGTCATCTGATGGGTGGTACTTTGTCATGATCACCCTAGAAAGCTAATAGAGTAAAGTTGATAAAGGAAGAATGAGGTCTGATAGCTGAGAAAGTTTAGCACCAAGCAAGTCCTGTTGGTCATTTTCTACCAAATACATTTGGAAAATGTTTAGGGATATAAATCATGGGACTTGAGATGTGGTAGTATCTTGCATCAGGCAGTAGTAGGGGAAGTGATAAGAAATGGTCATATTTTTTATGTATGTTGAAGGCAGAGCTGATTTGATTTTCTGGCGGCCTGCATGAGAAGACTGAGAAAAATGAATATTTCTGTCATTCATGAAGGGTGCTGACACACACATCACTAGTGACACATGGAGTATACTTTATGAGAAATTATGTTGCAAGGAGAAAATTATTAAAATATCTGTCATGCCCTGAACTCTAATTGTTTAATCATACAAGCCAAACAAATATGCCATATATGTACAAGTTTCAGTAGAAGTAGTATTCATAATCACACATACACATGCATGTAGCTTATACACCAAGACATGCACACACACACACACACACTAGCACTACACACACACACACACACACACACACACACACACACACACACACACAGTCACTGGACCTGCATAGTTTCCCTGAATAAACGTCTGGTCAGGAATAATGGTGGGACGGATATGCCTAGTACCAAAGTTTGCACATCAAAAGCACAAGGACACAGTTTGCATTCTAGGAATCACAACACCAACCAAACACCAACCAACAGACTTCTTTTGAATTCAAGCAAAGTGATCTAGCTGCCTGCTGAACTACCAGAAGATGCAAGGAACTGAGCCATCAGGGTCATGTGGATTTATTTCTCACCCAAGTTAAACATGAACCAATGGTTTGTATATCAGTGACTAGAAATGCAACTTTCTTGTTATTGTGGCTTGCTTTTGCCAACATTTTTTTAATAGAAGCACTAGATGAAAAAGTATGTGGTGAGTCGTCTAAGTGGAGCTAGGAGATAGAACGTTGAATATGAGATTATGGGTTAGTGGGCAAAGTTTATGCTAGCTAAGGTTATGACATCACCTGAACAAAGATGACTTAAAATAGTATTCAAAGCTGTACAAATGTTACAAAACAGAAAAAAAAAACCTCATTACCAAAATATGTGCAGATTTACAAAAGCATACAGCACTGATGGTGGCCAGAGGTACATCTTCAGAAAGAACAAATAAGGACTAATTTTGTTTGGATGGACTTTTAGGCAAGTTTTAGCCTATTTCTGATCAACAACATTTAGAATTTGAGAGAAAAAACAAGTTTTTGCTTTTTAAAAATAAGATTGTTTAACAAACATTTATTCAAGCAGATATAATATTATTCTCAGAGCAATAATTCTATAATAAGGAGTTTAGTTAAAGATCTCAACTTTACTACACTGTTATTGTGAAATTAAGAAAAATCTATTCTATGTCTCAATCCTCTTGACTATGCAATGAAAATGATAAAGGGTTCACATGAGAAAGTATATTAAAATATTTACAAGCAAGATTAACAGTAGAACATTCTCGAGCCGGGCATTGGTGGTGCACGCCTTTAATCCCAGCACTTGGGAGGCAGAGGCAGGTGGATCTCTGTGAGTTCGAGACCAGCCTGGTCTACAAGAGCTAGTTCCAGGACAGCCTCCAAAGCCACGGAGAAACCCTGTCTCAAAAAAAAACAAACAAAAAAGAGTAGAACATTCTCATAAACTTAGTGATTAAATATTGATATGTCCTCAATATGATTTATTTTATTTTAATCATCTGTGTGTATATATGCAAATGTGTACCCCATGGAGGGTAGAGGCCAGAAAAGGGAGTCAGATCCCCCAGAGCTAGGGTTATAGGTGAGTGTGAAGCCAAACCTGATGAGAGTGCTCATAACTGAGGTCAGGTCCTAGGCAGCAGCAAATGCTCTTAGCAACTGAGCCATCTTTTCAGCCATATCATGTCGTTTTTGAGGCACACTGAAAGTTTTGGGTCACACCATGTACTAGGATGAATAAAACATAACATCTGATAAAATTTGAAGGAAGTAAGAGAGTTACATATGCTACTTCAAATATGGCACACAAACAGAAATAAATGCACCGCTCACAATTATTCTGCATCACTACAATATATCCCCTGGATGTATTCATTCCTCAGGTAGAGGAATGCACCTAATGTGGTCTTATCCAAGTCTGTTTCCTCTCTTTGGAGTTAATGGTCTTGAATGGTAATGAGAGATATGAGTGTGTTGGGTAAAGTCACTGTAAAGCAGACCCAGGAAAGATGGTTTTGAGGTTCACAGCTGAGCTCCTCAAAGCCAGCCTTACTCTAACTCTTCCACAGGGTACTCTGGTTTCTTTTTGCATCTGTGAGTTGTCTCATCACCCTGTTAACAAACAAGACTCTACAAAAATGCAGAGACCATTTATTCTATTGTCAATCAAAGATTCTTAATGGATATATTACAGATTTATACACTGTTACAGTGTATAAATTCTTGTCTCTGCCAGTCTATTCTTGAGAGCAATCTTTTTTTTCCTTTTGATTAAATTTCTCTTTTAATTAAGCATTTTATTTTATTTTTATTCATTTTGTATACCAACTGTTGCAGGGTCCCGAAGGGAAGGGTGTCCCTTGTGGGTGGGGGAAAGTAGGCAAGACACCCGTGACACAGACATTGGGAACAAGTTGAAACAACAAGCTCTGTTTTTTCCAGAAAGGCGTTGGCCTTCTATACCCACAAATCCTGCCTGAGGGAATGAGATCCACAGAGCTGGCACCTGCTGAAGTGATGTGGTCACTCTCCATAGGTCCACTTCATTTCTCTTCAGACTTGGCAGCTGTTGTGAAGGGCCTCCAGCAAAACCCAGGCTGGCTGTCAGGAGGTAGCTACTGAGCATGCTCTTACTACCAGTCTAGGCTGGCTGTCACAAGGTATCTACTGTGCATGCTCTAGACCAGTATTCAGGCCCATTGAGGCTTAGTTATCCCACAACCAAGGCAGTTCCCCCTCCCTCCCCTTCTCCCCTTTCCCCACTTCTCCTCATCTTACCCTCATCCACTCCTCAGAAAGGGTAAGGCCTACCATAGGGAGTCAAACCCTGTCACATTCTGGGAACAGGATGGACAGCAATCTTAAATCCAATTTTAACTCTGACTTGACCTCAAATGTTTTACAGGAGCTTGCTCACTTGAAAGTACTCAGGAAACCTAATTACTTAAGTCATCTGTTCTCCCTGAGATCATTTTATAAGTGAGATCCGCTTGGCAGTCTATTAAAACTACTAACATGAATTGAGTCTACAGTTAGCCAGCTTTTCCATATGCATATCCTAGTGTAGTTTTCTGTAAAACTGTATTTAATAATTTTATGTTCATTTTAAAAACACATTAAATATGCATCTACATAGTCATGTTTACAAGAATAAGAAGTGCTTTCCAAATAGGTCACCCTTCTATTACTTTCCTCAACTGCAACATGTATAAAATGCACAGGATGACTTGGGGACATCTGCCTATCAAGTGTTTTCTCTGTTGTTTGTTGTTCATAGGTTGTAGTTGTTTCAGACCCAGAGTAAAATTTCACTTTTGTAAATAAATAATCAAATGATCTTCCTTGATACTATTTGGTGTATCGATCACCCCATCCTGTAAATTCTTCCCTTTGGATAGCAATATACTATTGTTCTAGCTCTCTACTCATAAATATAATTTCTAACTACTTAATTGACATTTGTGGTAATAACAGTCTCCTATTTATTACAATCTCATATGGAAGATTGTGTTCAATGTCCCATTAAACAGACTCAGGAAGGCTAAGCATACTTTCAAACTCTTCTTGCAATGTGACATTTCTTTTAGATTTATTGTTATTCATGTGTGTACCCAAAAGAAGACCAGGAAAGGACATCAGATGCCCTGAATCTAGCGGTAAAGGCAGTTTTGTGCTTCCTAAAGTAGATGCTAGAAACCAAACCTGGTCCATTTGCAAGAGCAGAAAGAACCCTCAACTTGTGAGCCATCTCTCTAGCCCCATAATGTAGTATGGTTGGCCAGTGATGTTGAATGGCTCAGGTGTCCCACAAATTCAGACATTGTGCTGACATGTTTTCTTTTTTACATAATCACTCAACAGACAACATGCAATGCCAGCAATTGTGATGTAGGCTTCAAGTCCTAGTTTTAGGAATACCAAAGGGTTTTGAGTAATGCAGCTTCATGGTCAGAATATTGATAAGAAAGTTCATGTCTTCACACTTGGCATGAAGGTTATGAAACACTTCAGGAAGAGAGGTGAGGTTTGTAGGTAACAACTACAGAATCACAGTGAAAGATGGATGCTACAATTTTAGGGTTTCTGTTTGATATTGAAACAGTTATGGAAAAATCAGAAATCTGTCATTGCAGCAAAAGTCCTTGAGGTTCTGTTGCTTTGCTCATAATCTTTTCCAAAGAAGCTTCAATCCCATAAAACCAATTCAATTAAAACACCAGCTTTCCATATTAATAAGCAAAAGATAGTGATGGGCAGATGGCTCAATGGTTAAGAACAATTGTCACTCTTGCAAAGGACATGAGTTCTATTCCCAAAAACCAAATCAGAAGGCTTACAACTGCCTGTACATACAGATGCAGAGGATCTGAGATGCCCTTCTGGCTTAGGTGGCATTTACATGCTTATGGTATACACATACACACAAATGCACACACATACATACAGATAAGAAAATAAATAAGCAGATATTTCAAAAGAGCAAGAAAGGAAAGTAAAAACTTGACAAAGTAAAAATAAATAAATTTAAATATGACCACTGTGTGTTTGTCTTTAACCTTAACTGCCTCGTTTTCTTAGTGCTCTAAATTTTGTGGTATATGATATGTAGATTGAATTTATATTGAAGTGTCTAGAGCACTATCATTATTACTTCAAATAAATGTAGGCCTCTTCATGAAGCCTTCTGCTTAAATAATCTCATTTAGCTTTCTGCCAGCCAAATACTAAATAAAATGTAAAAGGATGAGGACAATGGTAGAAAAATTATATTCACAAGATCTGAGGACCTGACTAGCACACAGCACATTTGTCAGGAAGCAAAACAACCAACCAACCAACCAATCAACCAACCAACCCCCCCAAAAAAGCCCATAATCTCTAATCAGAAATCTATGAATGGCAGAATCCTCTCAAGGCACAGAAGACAGCAGCAAGAAGTGTCCCCAGGACAGACTTGTTCTATTGAGAGTGGAACCATGAAGTTCCTGAACTCCGATTCATTGGTTGGTAGCCTGAATTGCTAGGCCACTTATTTCACTTTAAGGAAGTATGCCTTGAATACTCCTGGGAGGACTTGAGTATGACTCAGAGAGTTGAAAATCCATAAGCATCTCTTTTCCTTGGATGGCGTATCTACAAGACATTTAAGACATGTTCCACCCTCCTTCCTGTTGTGCCCAGGCTCTGGTCCTTATTTCATGACCTTGTCACTGAATCTCCTAAGAGTCTTTGCACTCCACTAAGTCTTCATCCAGGAACTTCATTTATAAGCAAAAAGAATAACTAAACGAGTCAGGCTTTGAGAGTTTTATGAAGGAGACAGGTGCCACATAGGTATTACTCTAGAGCATGGAGGTAAGTCTCTAGTGTTCTCTTCTTGAAGCTACATAGTCATATGCTAATTTCATCTATGTATTCTGTAAATTGCAAGTATGAGGCAGATAAAAATAAAGTAAAAATGTGGGGAAATCTCTACAATATATTATTACTTATTTTAAAAAGTATAGTAAATATTTACCTTTATACCCAGAGGTAAATGCTGAATTCAGCCTTAATCAGAAATTCCCCTCTTTCCAGTCAACAGTGGTAAATGCAGAGGTTGATCTCTACAAAATATTCTGATAATAGATGACGGATAAGTACTCAGTCCTAAACAAGTTGTTTATACTATTTTCTCTAAAATTCAGAAAACACTGTGGAGTTTGCATAAAAAAAGTAATAGCCATACAATAGGGAGAATGTCTGCAAAATGCCATTTTCTTGGCAAGTCTAGTAATTATAATTACACACTTGCAGTAGTTTCAAATATCTACACTGGGTCTACATGAGAATGAAACCTGAGAACAGTCAGGCATTGATAAAGGAACTAACAGTTATGGAGACCCACTGTTGATTGCTGTATTGTTTGATTCTAGTAGGTTCTTGGGGGGGGGATTATTACCTTAGTTGTGTATCTACGGATAAACCTATTAGGGCCCAACAAACTTAACATGGATGGCTCTAATAGAAGTAAATGGTTCACAAATCAACCCAAAAGTTGTGAAACGGGATTGTTAGGGATGAGGGCATGACAGGGATGGGAGGGAGATAAGAGAGGAAATATAGAAGTAATAAGACTATGTTATATACATACATGGTATTGTCAAATAACTAAAATCAATTAAAATGAAAAAATAGAAAGCAGGGTATATAATGCTTACATGATTCAATATGACCAGATGTCTCTACAAAGATTCTCATGATAATAACATGAAGATAAATGGAACAATGTTTTGGTGAGTATTTTCCCTTCAAAGCTGGTCAAGACAACAAAGCCCAAGAACCCTGGGCAGCAACAACCCTTGGAGACAGGATGTCCTAGTTGGGAATGTCTTCTCATAGGCTGTCTTTCACTTGGCAGGCAGCTCACTGACTTGACTACTGTCAGTGTCAGTGGGAAAGGCTCTAAGAACACCCTGTAAAAGTGCCTTGAGTGTGACAGGAATAAGGAACTGCTGTCGGGGGGAACAACACACAGCTTATGTATGTGTCATCATGCCTTAAGCACTAAAGGTGAAATCTTTAAAGAAGGTCCACATGGCAAGCTCCCAGTCACCACAGAACACGTGGAGTCCTGGTAGCCACACCCTTGCTCTGGGTCTTAGGTTCCAGGAGACGCCAGGGAGTGTTGGAGGGAGAGGAGGATAAGCATTGTGGCTGCTCTCTTCACTTAAATGTTAGGGTTCCCCTCAAGATTTCCTTTGGAAAGGGGATCTAATAAGCAAAAGGAAAAAAGTTCAGGCACCACTAATTTATCCCAGTCTCTAGCAGCTGTGTTAGGACACTAAAAGCCTGAGCTAGGGATAAAAGAGTCACCCACCCTGGCAGTAACACACATGACTAGGAAGCAAAGAAGACATTGTTCTGACCTGACAGCCAAAACACAGCAGGCACTTACCACCTGTGAGTACCTGCGTTAGTCCATGGGCATACAGGGATGGAGGTTCTACTCTTTACCTCACAGAAAGGCAGAGCTATCTACAGCCTTCCTGAAGGCTGGCCTGTCATAGACCCAACTTGAGTAAGAACACAGCACTTCTAAGCCTAGCCAGGAAATAAGCAACCAACTGTATCCATTGCTACTGTCAGCAGGTGCAGCACTCTTTCCTGTGTGGGCTGGCAGCCAGGTGGTGAGGCCTCTCAGGTAGAAATGGTTGTCACTCTCGGTGTGGCAAGGTATCTATTACCATGAAAACCCTAGGGCTTGCAGCAAACCACTATCCACCCAAGAACGGCATTAGAGGACCTGGAGGGTGTAGGGACACAAAGGGTCTTCAGGAAGACCATGGAAGACAATGCTGCAGAAATGGTTTCTATTGGGGTCTTGTGTAGAAATGATCTTACCTTACCTGGAAAAGAAGCACCTCCCAGCTGGACATGCTGATTTATTTATTTGCTTATTAACTTTTGCATGTTTGAGCACTGTGCCTACACACACACACACACACACACACACACACACACACACACACACTTATCATACACATGCCTGATACCCATGTACCCATGGAGGTCAGAAAAGGTGTGAGATCCCTTGGAACTGGAGTTATGGATGGTTGTCGACTACCATGTGGGTGTTGGGAAAAGAACTCAAGAAAATGTTCTTAACTGTTGAGCCACCTCTCCAGACCTGAGTATATTTTTATGGTTAGTGAAGTTTCAGTTTACTTTTGCCTGTTTCTAGTTTGGTTTGGTCTTTAAAACCCTTCACCCACCAGTGGAGCTGCTGGCTTCTCTTCAGTGTGTACCCTGACAGTAGCATTCAGGAAGCCTCTATAAGGACAGCAGGGGACATGCTCTAATGTTAATATACAGGAGCCTATGGAAGAACAGGGTTTGGGGCTGCTCTGAGCATGCCTTTGTCTTGCAACTGCAATGAGAAGAGAACATTTGCCCCATAAGGTGTCTTCCATTCTTTCCTGGCATTTCCAATGCCGATGAAACCTTGGAGAGAGCGTAGACTGCAACATTTACACTTCCTAGGGGCCTATTATAGGGCAACCCCTGGATTTCAGTGACTCAGATAGTTTTAACTTCCCTGTAATGTCCATTTCCTATCACAGCTGTCCCACAAAAGTGCCTACACTTAACTGGCCTGCCTCTGTGAGTCTGTCCTCTCCCTTCATGCTCTCACCTTGCCAGAAACCTCTACAGACAGCAAAGGGCATCATGTATGACCCAGAGATTTCTCATGGTGAACATGGCCATTCTCCCCACTCCAGTGTAGGCGTAGGGCAAGGAAGCCGAATCACCATAGGTAGGTAGGGGAAGATTGGATACATTTTATGAGGATTAAGCTCTTGTGCTTGCTAGACCAGTACTCCACCATGGAGCTACAATTCCAGCCTCCAAAAGGCAGCAAACTGAGTTTCAATCCAGATTGTGAAGGAGTGAGGGTCAGAAGGAGCAGGGATATCTTCATGAAGCTGTAGTTCCCATAGAGAGACAAGCAGCCACAGAGTCTTGAGAGCCCTTAGGGTGGACCAGCATTTGTGCCCAAGTTAAGGCTGGTCTATTTTCCATGATTCCCACCAAGAACACAGCCTGAAACCTGGAGCTCTGACTGATCCACTAATAGCAAATGACTAACACTGAGCAGCAGAAAGGCTCAAGTGAAATGGGTAATATGGCTGGCTGAATGGCTACTAACAGTAAGTGACTATGAGGCAAGAAGGGCTTTCTGCGGCCTAAGGAAATGATGCAGGAGGTGATGAGGCCACCACGGTTCTCAATGGGTTGTCACTCATGGTTCCTCCTGACATAACTCTTCTGATAAGTTCCCTGAATTAGCAGGGGTACACCAGACTCAGCTCCCCCCTTTTTTCTCCCATTCATCCCTGATCTTCAGCAATCTCAGGTCCAGCTGCCATTTATAGTCACAGCAAGCCATCGTCCCCTGTACAGACTCAAACCTAGAGCCAGGTTCAGAACGCCTCCACGGGACCAAACCCTGGCCAGTTCTGGACAGTTTCCTTTCAGATCCCCTCTCCTGAGCTACTAAAGACTCTGCCACACAGAGCTGAATTTTCACTCCACATGTCATCTCCCCTGTGTCCTCTCTCCCACAGCCTGACTTCCAGAGACCCTGGCTCTGAGAACATCTTATTTCTCAGAAGGGGTTGCTGAGATATGCTGAATCACAGTGACACGGCCTCTCAGAGACAACACTGCTATTACCATGGCTCATATGTTAAAGCTGCATGGTATTTTGTAGCATTTCACAAACAGGGCAATACGCACACAGCTGCGATAACTGCACAGGACTGTGGCATTGAAAGGTGGCACATGACTATGGTGGTGCTAGTGCCAGCTCTGTTCTGCACCCACAGGCCTCCTTGTAGCCTAAAGTCCCAGAGAAGTTGGTTTTATGATCCTGCACAGCAGGTATTTCTATTACAATTCATACCAGTAGCAAAATTAGTTTTGAAGCAGCAATGGAAATAACTTTATGGTTGGGGATCACCACAACATGATTAAGTGTATTAACGGGTCACTATAGTGCGAAATTACCAATACAGAGTCAGGTAGAAATATAAGGGTATTTAATAGGGAAAGCCTTACTAACAGAGCAACATAGCCAGCCCGTGTGGCAGCAGTCTGTACCAAAAGTACAAAAGTGAAACCAAAAGAGAAACACAGTCCCCTGAAAGTGTCCTCTATGTCACCCTGACCACGCCCTTGCAAGCATGGTCAGGCAGACCTGTAGCCAGCCCCTAAGTAGGCATGGCTACAGCTTCCCCTACAATTCCCCTTTTAGTCTAAAAGAGGATTAAAACTTAACAGTGTAAAGTATCCAAAATTAACAATCATAAAGGTGAAATATAAGAAGATACAACAATCTTCTTATGTCACATCCTAAGTATCTATTTTAACTAAACCCTAAAGTCATCTGAAAGAAGTATCCAAGCCTGAACACCTCCTTCCAATCCAAACCGTAAACAATAGGAAGTTATCCCTGACTAGGTATATACACTGTCCTAAGTGAAAACAATGGGGAAAGGGGGCATAGCATCCTCCAAGTTACTTCCTGCTGAAATGGGACAACGATAGTCATGTGGAGTCCTGTAGGAAGAAAATGTTAGTATAGTGAAAGTCTTGAATGAATTGTAACCAGTCCATGTTAGATGGGATTCACTTGATTAAAGATCTCGATTAAAATCCTCAACTTGATTGAAGTCAGTACCCGAACCTCTGGCCGGGATTGTCAGTTGAAATGGAGCAAGTTGGATCCAGTGCAGTCCAGGAGGTGTGGCCCATTTTCTTTGCAGGGTATCCAGGGATTGCTGTCAGGCAGGTCTTCATTAGCTGTGTGGGACTCAAGCATAAACACCAGATAAATGTTTGCTTGTGTATGTACACATGCTAGGAAATGCAACCATGAGAGCATAACAATTATGAGAGGGTGTAGACCTTGAGAGAAAGATCCAAGAAAAGACAAAGACAGTCCCCAAATTCTTCTTTTATTATGTATTACATCAATTGGCTTCTTGATACAATACAGAAACACTAAAGTTTAGTTAAATAACATGCTTGGATTTTAGAGGTGGAAAGCCAAATCCACCTCTAAATCCAGCAATGGTTTAATTGAATAGGGACTAGGAAATAAAGAGAAATAGAGTTCTCTGAGAGACAGCTGTAAAGTTTACCATATGGCACATTCCTTTTGTTTGATGGTTATAGCTACCTTTTCTTCTTCAGCATCTACCCATGCAGTGTCCTTTGCCTTCTGGAGATGGGTTTTCCTGTGAAGATAAAAGCAAAACACTTCCCTTTCCTTTGGGGGGGTTTCTATTTAGTTTATAAGATATACCATAGTAGAATACCTGTCATTTGTCCTCGTCAAGAAGTTTTTCCTTTTCCACTTGAATCCTGATCAACTTTGATGGTATACAAAGTTTTTCTTCTGTGGAAACCAATGTAAAACCCCGACCCCACCATAACACATGTCCGGGTTTCCATACAGAGGTTAGTACATCTTTGAAGTATACTGGCTGATTCAGTTCAGCAGTTTTCTCCATAGTCCAGTGTCTTTCTGCAGGTGTTTGTCCTTCCTCATTGGCATTAAGAAAGTTTAGTTTTAATAAAGCATTATGCAACCTATGTTTGGAGGGTTTAGTCTTCCAAGCTTGTTTGTTGAGCATCTCCTTAAGTGTTCTATTAGATCTCTCAACCACTGCTAGTCCTGTAGGATTGTGTGGTATACCGGTAACATGCTTTATGTTATAATATTTGAAAAACTGTTCCAATTTTGTGGAGACATATGCTGCAGCATTGTCAGTTTTTATTTGTGCAGGTATACCCATAACTGCCATCACCTCTAGCAGGTGTGTAATAACAGAATCAGCTTTTTCAGCGTTAAGAGCATAGTATGATGCACATATTTCAAATTTCCAAACTCTGAAAAGTGAAAGACATCCATCTGCCAAACATCATTTCTCTGAATATCCTTAGGATTACAATGGAGTTTGATTATAAAAGGAACAAGTGGGACAGTTTCTCACTATCTCCTTGGCTTGTTGCCAAGTGATGGAGAAGGATAATGAATATTGGCAAATAGCTCTTACTGACTTTTGGGGAACAATTAGCAACAACTATCCCAAAACTGACAGAATTAAATTCACAAAAAGACAGTCTGGATTCTTCCACGTATTGTAAGACAAACTCCCAATTCTGGATCTACACTGATGCCAACAAATCAGGTAAGGCAGGTTATAAAGCAGGTGAGGTAAGTAAAGCAGTTCAAAGTCCATATACATCTGTACAGAAGGCAGAATTATATGCAATTCTCATGGTACTTAATGGATTTTACAGAACCTCTTAATATAGTTACTGATTCTCAGTATGCAGAGAGAGTCGTGTTACACATTGAGACTGCAGAATTCGTTCCTGATAATACAGAATTAACTTCACTGTTTTTACAATTACAGGAAACAATCAGAAACAGAAGTAATCCTATATAAATTACACATATCAGATCCCATACGTGTCTGCCAGGCCCACTAGCACAAGGCAATGCTGAGATTGATAGTTTATTAATTGGAAGTGTGCTAGAAGCCTCAGAATTTCATAAGAAACATCATGTAAATAGTAAAGGTTTGAAAAAGGACTTCTCCATCACTTGGCAACAAGCCAAGGAGATAGTGAGGAACTGTCCTACTTGCTCCTTTTATAAGCAAGATGGATGTCTTTCACTTTTCAGAGTTTGGAAATTTGAAATATGTGCATCATACTATAGATACATTCTCAGGGTTCCAATGGGCTACTGCTCTTAACTCTGAAAAAGCTGATTCTGTTATTACACATGAGCTAGAGCTGATGGCAGTTATGGATATACCTGCACAAATAAAAACTGACAATGCTTCAGCATATGTCTCCACAAAATTGGAACAGTTTTTCAAATATTATAACATAAAGCATGTTACCGGTATACCACACAAGCAGTGGTTGAGAGATCTTATATAACACTAAAGGAGATGCTCAACAAACAAGATTGGAAGTCTAAACCCCCCAAACATAGGTTGCATAATGCTTTATAAACTTTCTTAATGCCAATGAGAAAGGACAAACAGATGCAGAAAGACACTTGACTATGGAGAAAACTGCTGAACTGACTGCCAGTATACTTCAAAGATGTACTAACTTCTGTATGGAAACCAGGACATATGTTATGATGGGGTAGGGGTTTTGCATTGGTTTCCACAGGAGAAGAAAAACTTTGGATTCCATCACAGTCAATCAAGATTCGAGTTGAAAAAGACAAACCTCTTGACAAGGATGAGTGATAGGTATTCTACTAAGTATATCTCATAAACTAAATAGAAACCTACCAAAGGAAAGGGAAGTGTTTTTGCTTTTATCTTCACAGGAAAACTCATCTCCAGATGGCAAAGGACACTCCATACTTAAGAAGAGAAGGTAGCTATAACCATCAAACAAAAGGAACGTGCCATATGGTAAACTTTACAGCTGTTTCTCAGAGAACTCTATTTCTCTTTATTTCCTAGTCCCTATTCAATTATACCAATGCTGGATTTACAGGTGGATTTGGCTTTCCTCCTCTAAAATCCAAGCATTTTGTTTAACTAAACTTTAGAGTTTCTGTATTGTATCAAGAAGCCAATTAGTAGAATCTGGGGACTGTCTTTGTCTTTTCTTGGCTCTTTCTTTCGAAGTGTATACCCTCTCATACCCATTATTCTCCCATGGTTGTCTTTCCCAGCATGTGTACATACACGAGCACATATTTCTCTATTAACTGTTTACGTTTGAGTCCCGGACAGATAATGAAGACCTGCCTGACAGCAATCCCTGGATACCCCGGAAAGAAAATGGGCCACACCTCCTCGACTGCACTGGATCCAACTTGCTCCATTTCAACTGACACTCCGGCCAGAGGTTTGGTTACTGATTTCAATATAGTTGAGGATTTCAAGGGAGATATTCAATCAAGGAAATTCCATCTAACTTTGACTGGATACAATCCATTCAAAACTTTCTCTATACTAACATTTTCTTCCTATAGGACCCCACAAGGATGTCATTGTCCCATTTCAGCAGGAAGTAACTTGGAGAATGCTACATCCCCTTTCCCCATTGTTGTCATTTAGGACAGTGTATATACCTAGTTAGGGATAGCTTGCTATTGTTTATTTTTGGGATTGGAAGGAGGTGTTCAGGCTTGGACACTTCTTTCAGATGACTTTAGTGTTTAGTTAAAATAGATAGTTAGGATGTAACATAAACAGATTGTTGTATCTTCTTATAGTTCACCTTTATGATTGTTAATTTTGGATACTTTACACTGTTAAGTTTTAAGCCTCTTTTAGACTAAAAGAGGAATTGTAGGGAAACCTGTAGCCATGCCTGCTAGGGGCTTGTTTCAGGTGTGCCTGACCATGCACACCTGAGATAGAGTGAGAGGCGGTCAGATGGCTGGTTTTGTTTTCTGTTTCACTTTCGGCTTGCTGTACAGACTGCTTCTGCGCAGGCTGGCTAGGTCACTCTGTAAGTAAGGTTTTTGCTCTATCAAAATCCCTTATATTCCTACCTGGCTCTGTGTTGGTATTTTCCCACATTAACCTTCAGGCACTATGACTCTGACCTGGGATCTTCCATGCTAACTGAAGGGACCAGCTCCCCATTTTGGCAGCCATAACAGCTGAACACATACTAGCCTGACCTTGTCTTGGTCACTTGGAGGTCAGATGCCTGCCTCGTGGCAAGGAACCAATCAGAAGTTAGCTGGTTGTGCTATGCTTTACGGCTCTGCAGACAAGTACACAGCAATGACGCCCAGAGCATAGCAACCACCCTGGGAGGGCCTATGGTCCATAACAACCAGTTGACCAATCAACACAGGGCAAACCCTCCAAGCCTGGAGGCACACCAATCCTGATCATGTGCCTACCCCTAGACACTCCCCTTATGCTGCCCTATAAGATCTCTATGCAGATGCTTTGCAGCATCTTTCCTAGCCATCTGCCATGGCAGGTGGATGAAATGGGGTTAGCTCGTTAAACAAGTACAATAAAGCCTTGTGCAGTTTGTATCAAGCTTTTGCCTCCACATGGTGATTGGGGTGGCCGAGATCCTGGGTGTCTGAGGCTCTGGGGGTCTTTAACTAAGACCTGGCCCAATGTAAAGAAAACTGTACACTACTGGAACTCTGAGCATTTATGGAAAATGCTCCAACTATTGGCCAAGCACTGGTTTCACCCACTCATTCAACAGCTTTTACTGAGCACCTACTAGCTGGGGTCCATAAGGATGGCTGCTTTCCATGTTGCCTCAAGGTCAGAGTTCAAAACTGTCCTTAATAATTTAAAATACCTAATGGTCTATGGCTTGGCTACTGTAGGATGTTTCGGGCCTTGGTAGCGGATGTCTTCCCTAAATAACAACAGACTTGTGTTCAACAGAAACCCTAACTAAGACAGGGGTATATGGAGGGTGACCTGACCCTCCTACTGTTCCCTGCCTGGCCAGCCCCTCTATGACCACCCTGGCTCTGGAGAGATCCAGGACAGGGATATGCTTCAAGTCAGGGACAGGATAGGCACCTGCTGATCTGGGCGCAGATGCACTAGCTGCTCAGCACACTTGGGGCACACTTGTTAACAGAGACCCGTCACTGACCTCTCCAGTGAGCCATATAGTAGGAAATTACCAATACAGAGTCAGGTAGAAATATAAGGGTTTTTAATAGGGAAAAGCCTTACTTACAGAGCGAACCAGCCAGCCGGTGGTAGTCTGTACATCAAGAAGAAGCCAAGAGAGAGCGAAACCGAAACCGAAAGGCAGACCCCCTACTCACTCTGACCACGCCCTCACAAGCCTGCTCAGGTACTCCTGTAGCCAGCCCCTAAGAAGGCGTGGCTGCAGCTTCCCCTACACCCTGGCTCTGGAGAGATCCAGGACAGGGATATGCTTCAAGTCAGGGACAGGATAGGCAAACTGCTGATCTGGGCGCAGATGCACTAGCTGCTCAGCACACTTGGGGCACACTTGTTGACAGAGACCTGTCACTGACCTCTCCAGTGAGCCCTGCAATGCTGGCATCAGGGGAAATGTGCTTTTCTTCAGGAAAACCTTTTCTCCCTCAAACTCTGAAGACTAAATCTAACTAGGAACAATTAGTAACGTCTCTGTCATCCCTCACCCAAGTCATGGGGTGAAAGACCTTACTTCCCCTTGCATTTGGAGCCAGGGAGATGGTTCAGGGGCAAAACATTCAAAGTTAAGCAAGAGGACCAGGGTTTAGGCCTCCATAACCCACGTAAAACCCAAGAAAAGAGTATGGCAGCTGCTGTAATCCTTTTCCTCTGGAGGCAGAGAGACAGGACGCTTTCCCAGAGAAGGCTGGATTTCCAGACGAGCAGGAATCTGTGACCGCAGGGTTCAGTGAGACACCCTGCCTCAATAAAAAAAAGTAGAGCAATCAAGGAAGACATTCAATTCAACAGTGGAAGATGCAGTGCGCAGTGGAAGATGCAGTGTGCAGTGGTGAATGCAGTGGGCAGTGTGCATTGTGCAGTGGCGAATGCATCGTGCAGTGGAGAATGCATCGTGCAGTGACAGATGCAAAACGCAGTGGTGAATGCAGTGCGTGGTGGCAGAGGCAGTGTGTGGTGGCAGATGCAGTGTGCGGTGTGAAATTCAGTGTGCAGTGGCAGAAGCAGTGTGCACTGACTAATGCAGTGCACAGTGGGACATGCACTGTTCAGTGATGAATGTAGTGTGAAGTGCCAGATGCCGTGTGCAGTGGTAATGCAGTGTGCTGTGGTGAACGCGGTGTGCAGCGACAGATGCAGAGCAGTGTGAAATGCAGTGTACAGTGAAAAACATAGTGCATGCCACGGCAACTCCAGTGTGCAGGGTGCAGTGCACAGTGTGAAACTGCAGTGCACAGTGGCCAAAGCAGTGTGCAGCGGCCAAAGCAGTGTGCAGTGGTGGATGAAGTAGGTGTTGGCAGATGCAGTGAGCAGTGTGAAATTCAGTGTGCAGTGGGACATGCACTGTTCAGTGACGAGTTTTGTGTGAAGTGCCAGATTCAGTGTGCAGTATTGCAGTGTGGGAGTGCTGTGTGCGGTGGCAGATGCAGTGCAAAGTGTGAAGTGCAGTGAAGTGGTAACTGCAGCATGCAGCAATAACCGCTTTGTGCCACAGCAACCGCAGTGTGGTGGTGAATGCAGTGTGCAGTGGGAGATGCGGTGTGCAGTGGGAGATGCAGTGCACAGTGTGAAATGCAGTGTGCACTGGAAAATACAGCGTGCGATGTGAAAAGTGCTGTGTGCGATGGAGAAATGCAGCATGCAGTGGAAGATGCAGTGCGCAATGACAGATGAAGTGTGCAGTGTCGTGCACTGTTCAGTGATGGATGTAGCGCGAAGTGCCAGATTCAGTGTGCAGCGGAGAACGCAGTGTTCAGTGGAGAATGCAGTGTGCAGCGACAGTTGCAGTGAGCAGTCCGAAATGCAGTGTGCACTGAAAACTATGGTGTGCAGTGTGAAAGTGCTATGTGCGGTGGCAGATGCAGCGTGAAGTGTGAAGTGCAGTGAAATGGTAACTGCAGCATGTATCAGTAACCGCTTTGTGCCACAGCAATCACAGTGTGCAGTGGTGAATGTAGTGTGCAGTTTAAGATGCAGCGCGCAGTGTGAAATGTAGTGCACAGTGGTAGATGCAGTGTGTTGTGGCGGATGCAGTGTGCTGTGGATATGCAGTTTCAGTTGTGAATGCAGTGCACTTTGTGAGTGCAGTGCAGAAGCAGTGTGCAGTGAAAATGCAATGTGCAGTGCAAGATTCAGTGTGCAGTGTGAAAGGTGGTGTGCAGTGGTGGATGCAGTGTGGGATGGCAGATGCAGTGTGCTGCATCAAATGCAGTGTGCGGCAGTAACTTCGGTTGTTGTGTGAATACATTATGCAGTGGTAAGTGCATCACGCAGTGGTAAATGCAGAGTGCAGTGTGCAGTGGTAAATGCAGTGTGCAGTGGTAAATGCAGTGTGCAGTGTAAATGAAGTGTGGAGCGGTAATTCGGTGTGCGACACTAAATGCAGTGTGCTGTGGTAACTTCAGCGTGCTGTGGTGACTGCAGTGTGCAGTCATAAAAGCAGTGTGCAGTGTCAAATGCAGTCCGCAGTGGTGACTTCAGTGTGCAGTGTAAATGCAGCGTGCAGTGGTAAATGCAGTTGAAAGACCCCAGACCCCTAAGGGTCACAGGATCCCAAGGATCCTCTGAGACTCAGAAACCAGTCCAAGAGTTGCAAAAGCAAAAGGGTTTATTGAACGAATGCGCATTTGGGTGTCAGCAATACAGGATCCTAACTCTCTCCCAGCAGATCACATAGGACTACCTGTAGGTCCAGGAACCAAGCATCTCTGGGGAGGCCATCATGAGAGGTTTCGTTGGCAATGGCTCCTGTCTCAGTGTTGTATACCTGCCCGGTGGTGACATAGGGTACATAGGGGTTAGAGGCTACAAAGAAGCATAGGGATGTTAGCCTTAAGAGTGTAAAATTCATTAGAAAGTTTTCTTTGGGAGTCTTATCTTGAGTGATTTTTTGGGTGTGTTGAAGCAGCCATATTTCTGCTGCTTCTGGGTCCAGAGGTGGGGCTGGTTTAATATGGGAGGCGTGCAACCAGGCAGCAATCCCGCTGACTTTTAGGGCCGTTGAAGTAGTCAAGAGCACAATATAAGGTACCTTCCAGCGGGGCTCTAACGTCTTGGACTGGTGTCTCTGCACATAGACCCTATCCCCGATTTGGAAGGGGTGAGGCTTGGCGGGTGGTCCTTTTTCTGGAAAGACTGCAGCCAAGGGCCTCCAAATCTGCTCCTGAACTGCTTGCAGTGCTTGCAAGTGCCTGTAGGGTTGGGGTATTGGCATAAGCAGATATATCAGAATCAAAAAATGTGATGGGCTGGAGGTGGTCTCATGTAAGGAGCCCTTACAAAGTTACCCAGGATGTAAGGAGCCGTTACAAGTTAGTGCACAGGCGCTGGGTAACTTTGTAACTTTCCATCCCTTGGTCTCTGCCTCTCCCGTGGCGTCATGTGGTCCGATGAGCTGCAGCCAGTCAGGGGGTGACACGTCCGAGGTGGCGGTTGTCAGCCTATATAAGGGATGGGTTTTTGGGAGTTCGGGGTCTCTGTTCTGTAAGCTTATGCTCTCCCTCTCAAGATGCATTAAAGCTTTACTGCAGAAGGATCCTGAGTGTGCCGCGTCGTTCTTGCTGGCGAGACAGTAGTGCGGGACAGTCTCCCATATAGGATCTCAAACGGGGTGAGACCGTGGGGGCCAGGGGTATTTCTTGCACTGTAAAGAGCCATTGGCAGGAGTTGAAACCAATCTTTAGTGCCAGTCTCCAGCACTAATTTTGTTAAGATCTCTTTAATTGTTCTGTTTATTCTCTCTACCTGTCCTGAACTTTGGGTTCTATAAGCACAATGCAATTTCCAATCAAGCCCCAGTAATTTGGCCACCAACTGACTTACCTGGGAGACAAAAGAAGGCCCGTTGTCCGACCCTATGACCTTAGGCAGGCCGAACCGGGGAAAAATTTCTTCTAATATCTTCTTGACTACTATTTGAGCCGTTTCTCTCTTGGTGGGGAAAGCTTCAACCCATCCTGAGAATGTGTCTATAATAACTAGCAAATATCTGTTACCATACATGCCAGGCTTGATTTCTGTAAAATCAACTTCCCAATATGTGCCAGGGCAATGACCTCTGGCTCTTACACCCTCTGGAAGTTTTAGTCTCCCCGCGTTGACCTTGGCGCAGGGGACACAGTTGTTGATGACTTGCTGTATGAGGGAGCCTATATGGGGTATATGGAAAAAGAGTTCCTCTCTGGCCAGCAAGGTGGCCAATTTTTTTCTTACCCAAATGAATCAATTTGTGTAAGTCAGTCACCAAAGTCTTAGCCTCCCTCTGGGAAAGGACCAGTTTTCCCTGCAATCTCCATTCATGGGCTTCTGAGTCATATTTTGCAGCTATCCTGTTCAGGATGGCTAGGTCTTCAGCCGAGTATCAGAACTGGGAGTGTTTGGCAGGCCATTTAGGTTCCTCAGCCTGCAAAGGTAGGATCTGAGGTCAGCTGATCTGAGTGCAGCTTCCTTAGCAGTCTCATCCGCTAGGCAGTTCCCTTTGGCAATGGGATCGTCCCCTCTTTGATGACCCGGACAATGTATAATACTCAGTCTCTTAGGCAGGAATAGGGCTTGTAGCAAATCCAGCATTTCTGTTTTGTTTTTGATCTCCCTCCGGAGGTCAGTAATCCCCTCCTTCTGTAAATTTCCCCATGTACATGCACAGTAGTGAAAGCATACTGACTGTCAGTATAGACATTAGCTTTTTTCTGCCTTTTTCAGTGCCTGGGTGAGTGCGATGAGTTCAGTTGGCTGTGCTGACTGGCCGGGCAGCAGCGCGCTTGCCCAGATAGTGTGCAGTGTAAATGCAGTGTGAAGTAGTAACTTCAGTTTGCAGTGGTAAATGCAGTGTGCAGTGGCATATGCATTGTGCAGTGGTGAGTTCACTGTGCAGAGGTAAGTGCAGTATGCAGCGGCAACTGCAGTGTGCAGCAGAAAATGCAGTGTTCAGCGGAAAATGCAATGTGCAGCAGTAAATGCAGTGTGCAGTGTAAATGCAGTTTGCAGTTTGCAGTGGTAACTTCAGTGTACAGTGGTAACTTCAGTGTGTCACCCTCTTGGAGAAAACTTCTCCCATCTGTGAACCAGGTAATATCTGCAGAGGTTGATCAGTCAGGTCCGGGCACATTCCATGTGCTTCAGCCAGCACTTGTTGGCAATCATGAGGTACCTTTTCCTCATGACCTGGGTCCGACAGGGGGGTAGCAGGGTTTAGGGAGGTTACTGGCCCAAATTGTATCCTTTCTGGAGCAAAGAACAGAGTCTGATAATGGGTCATGTGTGCATTTGGGAGCCAGCTGTCGGGAGGCTGGCAGACTATAGTCTCTACTGCATGGGGCATAATGATGGTTAGAGGCTGTCCCAAAGTTAATTTATTAGAATCTTTTATTAAGACTGCTATGGCTGCCACCATGCAGAGGCATGGTGGCCATTCTGTTGCCACATTGTCCAATTTCTTAGAGAGTTAGGCTATCGGCCTTCTCCAAGGACCTAGCCTCTGTGTCAGTACTCATCTGGCGATGCCCCTTGCTCATCAACAAATAGGACAAATGGTTTGGTCACATCTGGGAGTCCCAGCGCCGGGCGGATAACAGGGCTTTCTTGATTTGGTCAAATGCTTTTTGTTGTTCTTTCCCCATCTGATTCAGCCCCTTGTCTGCTTAAAGGATACAGAGGGGCAGCCATTTTGGCAAACCCCAGGATCCAGAGTCTACAGAAGCCTGCTGTCCCCAGAAATTCCCACATCTGGATGGGGTTCTGTGGCGGAGGAATTTGGGCTACTGCCTGTTTTCTGGCCTCAGTTAACCAACATTGGCCGTCTTCCAGCAAGTAGCCCAAATAGGTTACTTTCTGTTGACTAATCTTCGCCTTTTTAGCTGAGGCACGGTACCCCAGGGTCCCTAGTTTCTCTCAAAGGGCCCAGTACCTTGTTCACAGTCTTGTTGAGTCAATCCTGCCAGCAGGAGGTCATCCACATACTGCAGAAGGATCAGGGTAGTGTGCTGCATCCAGAATTCAGCCAGATCCTGATGCAACACCTCATCAAAGAGGGTCAGAGAATTTTTAAAGCCTTGTGTTAACCTGGTCCAGGTCAGCTGCCCCAGTAGTCCAGATTTCCGGGTCCTTCCGTTCAATGAAAAGAGGGGCTGACTCTGTGGGCTAAGCCTCAAGCAGAAAAAGGCATCCTTCAAATCTAACACAGTTTACCAAGTATGGGAGGGAGGTAATGTACTCAAGAGGTTATAAGTGTTGGGGTACCATGGGGTGAATGTCCTCAGTCCTTCAGTTGACCTCCCGTAAATCCTGTACCGGCTTATAACCTGCTGTCCCTGGTTTCTTGACAGGGAGCAGGGGTGTTCCATGGTGAATGACAGGGTTTTAAAATGCCCAGTTCAAGCAACCTCTATATGTGAGGTTGAATTCCTTTAAAGGCCTCAGTTAACATGGGGTACTGCTTGATGGAGACGGGGGAGGGGGGGCCTGCTGTAGGCTTTAGGTTGATGATGATTGGTGGCTGATTTTTGACCAGTCCCATTCCCCCAGTTTCTGCCCAGGCTTGCGGGTATGTCTCAAGCCATTTCTGAATGTCTTGCTGGGGAGCCTCAGGCGGCTCCTCTAGTAGTTTATATTCATCCTCCAGTCTTAGAGTCAGGACATGAAGGGGGGCCCCATCTGGGCCGGTGACTGTAGCCCCTTGTCTATGGAACTGAATCCGGCCTCATAATTTAGAGAGTAAGTCCCTCCCCAGCATGGGGTAGAGACAGGCTGTAAATGCAGAGTGCAGCGGTAAATGCAGTGTGCAATGGCAAATGCAGTGTGCAGCAGTAACTTCAGTTGTAGTGTAAATGCAGTGTGCAGTGGTAACTTCAGTGTGCATTGTAAATGTATCGTAGTGATAAATACAGTGTGCAGTTATAAATGCAGTGTGCAGTGGAAATGCAGTGTATGGTAGTGGATGCAGTGAGCAGCAGTGAATGCAGCGAGCAGTGTAAAGAGAGTGTGCAGTGGAGAACGCAGTGTGCAGTTGAGAATGCAGCGTGTAGTGGCAATTGCGGCACGCAGTGGAGAATGCGGCACGCAGTAGAGAAATGCAGTGCGCAGTCAAAAATGCAGTGTGCAGTGGCTAATGCAGTGTGCGGTGGCTAATGCAGCACACAGTGGCGAATGCAGTGTGAAGTGGCACATATGGCGCACAGTGGAAAATGGGTGCGCAGTGTAAATGCAGTGTGCAGCAATAAATGCGGTGTGCAGTGTCAGATGCAGTGTGCGGCGGCAGGCGTGGGTTATAGCAGAAGACACAGTGTGCAGTGGAAATGCGGTGTGCAGTGTCAGTGCAGTGTGCAGTGGTGAAGGGTGCATGCAGTGGTGAATGCAGCTTGAAAGCCGTGTGCAGTGTGAAAGCAGTGTGCAGCGCAAATGCGATGTGCAGCGGCAAATGCAATATGCAGTGGTGAATGCATTGTGCTTGGGTAAAAGCAGTGTGCAGTGGATAATGCAGTGTGCAGTGGTAATTAGGTCTATTCAGCGGGAAAGCAGTGTCAATCTCATTAGGGAGCTGGGTGAGGGCCCCTTTCAGCCCTGGCCCATTCTTGCTTGCCTTTAGGAAAACTTTCGGTCTCTCCTCCATAGTGAGGATTGTCTGAAGGACCTACCTGTTGGCAATCATCCCATGTCAGCTGATGGGTCATTAGAATGGACTAAATGAGTCCAGTAAGAGGCTGTAAATGCAGCGTGCAGTGTAAATGTAGTGTGCAATGGTAAATGCAGCATGTAGTGGCAAATGCAGTGTGCAGTGGCAAATGCAGATTGCAGTGGTAAATGCAGTATGCAGCGGTGTGAAAATGTGAAATGCAGCATGCAGCGGAAAATGCAGTGTGCAGTGTGAAATTCAGTGCGCAGTGGAAAATGCATTGCACAGCATGAAATGCAGTATGCAGTGGAAAATGCAGTGTGCAGTGTGAATGCAGTGTGCACAAGTAAATGCAGTGTGCACAAGTAAATGCTGCGTGCGGTGTGAGTGCTGTGTACAGTGTGACTGTGGTGTGCAGTGGTAAATGCTGTGTGCAGTGGTAAATGCAGAGTGCAGTGTGCAGTGGTAACTTCAGTGTAACTTCTTGTTCCATCCTTAAGGAATTTAACAGTAACCCCCAGTTTCTTAGCCAGGAGGAACACCACTAATTAGGTTTGCTCTTATGCTCTGATCCTCTGTCTTTATCCTTCTTGACTTAAACGATAAAAGTGACAACTCATGAAGCTGTCTCCCCACATTCTTTCTTACATGAAATGATTTGAGATGGGCTTGATTTGTTACCCTCTCTGAAACTGTGAGTTATAATTGATGCTTAGGAGAATATTTCTAAATTGAGAACATGGCTGGCTGTCATTAGCTTCAAATGATATAGTTTCTCAAATCATTTTAGTTGTAGCTGAGTAAATGGTTCAGAATTTTTCTCTCCACATTATAGGGGAATAAATTAATGAATTCTGTGATATATTCTAAGATCTAACTTGAATAGTGATTTACTCAAGTGTCTTTATATTCAAGAAAAGTGCAGAGAAGTGCAGAGACAGACTCTATTTGTCTTGAGTGTATTAGCTATAAACACTGAATGGCACAAGACTACATGTCACAAAATTTACATTTCATTTTATTTAACAAATTAACTTACCTTTTCTGACATGTATATGCATACATGGTACAAATGTGTGGCATATGTATGTTTGTTATATGCAGATGCATGTGCATATGTGGGAATCAGTGCATGCATGCAGAGTGCAGAGGAAGATACTATGAATCTGCTTTATGACTTTGTAAATTATTCCTTCAGGAGCTACCATACAGATGCTGGAAATCAAGCATTAGTCCTCTGGAAGAGCAGCGAGTACCCTTTAAAAGATGAGTCATCACTCTAGACTAAAACTCTCAGTTTTATTTTATTTATTTTATTTTGTGGGTCCTAGGAATGCAAACTCAAGCACTAATGCTGGCAAAGAAAACATATTTAACCACTAACCAATCTCTCCAGCTCCTTACCATGCTTACAATGTTTAAAATGAAGCTTGAAATGATGGAATCAGGTTTTCCTCACTGCTTGAAATTGGCCAAACCTTGTATTCCACTAAATACCATGCATTAGTAGAGGATATCTATTGTCACATTCCTCTGCAAATGTGTAGGTAAGAAGAGTCTTATGGTTATAGACCATAAATATCAAAGTAATCTATCTCCCCAGCTTCTACCCATCTTGATTCTCAATACTGAAGATTTATTCAAGATATACGTTTACTATATTTAATTTTCCCTTGACAAAATGCAATAACATAAATAATAAATGTTTCTTCATTACCCTTTCTAAAGTTGTCTCTATTACCAATGCTCTTGGCAGAGTGAACTATAGTCAACTATCTACCCTACTTCTTTATTCTTCATCCTAATTTATCCAATAGTTGTCCCAGACTCCCTTGACTTTGAAATGTACTTTACTCTTAAAATTACACTTAAAAACTTTTTCTGTCCACTAAAAGAGAAATAATTTGAAAGACATAAAAATAATGTCTTTATTATCTTTTCTATTACATGAAGTAACATAAAATTGATATTTAATAGCTTTTTTGCAAAAAAGGGTTTGTTTGATCCCCTTTCAAATATACCTTGACTCTATAGTTGCTTTTTATTTCATGTCAGTCTGTGTATTATTTGTAATTTCTTTCAAAAAAAGGGTAACTCCTATTTCCTCTCCCATAGCTTTCTCCATCCTCTCAGTCTCAGACAAGTGATTGGTTTGAAATCACAGCTGTGAAGTAGAGCAGGCCTATCCATAATACCCATTAATACAGTGTCCTCCAGCCAGACAACATCATTTATAATCTGCTAGGGAGGCTGGGACAGCTCCCTATCCACAGCCCGAGCTTTCCAATTTATTCAGCCTGAACCAGTGATTTGGGCAGTCAGAAATCTCCCAATAAGCAGTAAATACATTTTTAAAAAGAAGAAGAAATAGAGTTGGGCAGAGGTGTTTGCATGACAAGAATCAGATCAATGTGGGCAGACCAAACTGGAAAAATAAAAACCGAGGAAAACAATCAGCTTAGGTGATGACTTTTTGTCTACAGGACAAGAAGGAAACAAAATCCTCAATAGGCAGGACTTGCAGGACCTCTCCTACCTCCAACCATTTGGATTCACCATGTTTTTTTATTTATAGACATTTCTTGCCTCTTGAGTTTGTGCAAAACAGGTGCTTGAACAAAACTGTAGCAAATTAAGTAATGACAGTGGTAAACTTCTGAGGGGTGTCTTACACAAAGAGAGACACTGGAGTCAGACAATTTAACTGAAAATAGCTATAACTAATAATTTTCCTATTGACTCTTCTACTACACTATGCTCAAACATACTCAGAAAACAAGGAGTAACTGTGAAGGATACCAGACAGTCAGAATTTTAAGACACAAATTTTGGCAAGACATTAACATTTGAACTATAGTAATGCCGTTTTGTGTTGTGTAAAACTCTCTATGAGTATGGGCTAAACCTATACTTGGCTATCATAAAAAGAATATGAGAATCAAGATTGGGTGTCATTTCTGAGGGTGGTTCCAAAAGATTAGGACTGCCATCTCAGTGGCACTCACACTCTTTTGTTCACTCACATTTTTTCACTAGTAGAGCCAGCTGTAGTGCTGTGAGGTGGGCTATGCAGAGGTTTATAAAGCAAACATATAAGGGAGCCCTTTTTTAGCAATTAGTGAGTCTCCAAGACCCTCAATCTAGTGCTCCATCCATGAGGAACTAAATCCTTCCCATGGTAGAAGGGAGCTTTAAAGTCTTATATGGGTATGATGGTTGGTTAATATTATCAAGGTGACAGAATCTGCAATCACCTGGGATCCTGATGGAGGATTCCCTTCATTGTATAATTTGGGTAGGAAGAGCTAACCACTATGGGTTGTATTAATATCTGATAGGGATCTTTCATTGTATAAGTGGGCAAAGGAAACTGAACAACGGTAGTAAGCATATTTGCCACTCTCTTTCCTGTTTGTAGTGCTTCAAGCTTTTATAGCATTGGTCCTTCCCCTTTGATATACTTTGAACTTTTAGAAAATAAACTCATTCTCCCTTAAGTTGCTGTCCTCATAGTTTTATATCACAGCAACTAGAAAGTGAACTAAGAAAATAAATTTGGCGACACACCCTCTATAATCCTAGTGTTCAAGAGGCTGAGGTAGGGGGTTGCCAGAAATTCAAGGCCACACTTGGTTACCTAATGAATTGAAGACCACCCTGTGCTACAGAGAAATACCCTGTCTCAAACCAAAATAACACCCACAATCTAAAACGTGTCATTCATCATTAAAGCCTTAATGAGAGCTTAGATATCCCTTACATTCTTGAATTTTTAGTCTTGCAAGGTATTTTGAGGCAAAAGACACAGTCAAGCCATAGGATTCTCAATGCAATGAAACTGTGGTATAATAAATTATTTTCTCATATACTATATACTGACTATATTTCCCCTCCCTCTATTTCTCCCAGTTCTCCCTCAACTTCCTTCCCCTCCAGATTCACTCTCTTTTTTTCTATCAGTAGAAAATAAAAGATTTCTAAGAGATTATGGGAAAATAAAATATAATAAGATGATGCAAAAACTATTATATTTCACAGTCAGGAGGTCCATAAAAATACTAAGCTTATAGCTATAATGTCTATGATGGAGACCAGGTGCAAACCTGTGTAGAACTATGCTTGCTGCTTCAGTCTCTGTGAGCTTATGCATCTTGCATAGTTAATTCAGAAGGTCTTTTTTTCCTGGTGCATGCAAAGCTCTGTAGCAAATGCTAAAAAGAAGGATTTTGCAGATGATAACAGGTTGTGACCATTTCACTTGTACATTGACTTATGGTGTTGGATCCCAGACTAGTAGGCTCTAAAACAATTGGGATAGCTGCCCTCTTATTTTTAACTCTTCAGGCAGGGTGATTAAAAGAATGATGAAAAGTGGATTAATTAATGGAAATAGAAAACAGCCGAGATTTACAAGAGATAAGATGAATAGATGGAATCCCAGGAAACATGGAAATAAAGTTCCATACAATATATGGATCTTTTTGGCGTTGTTAACTTTCACTATGCTCCAGCAGTAGAAACTAAAGTTCAGGAAAGAAGCTCTTGAACTTTAATAACTGTGTGCCTATTTGTGTATATCAATAAATTCAATGTTTTATGAATGTTTTAAGTCTTCAAAAATCTTGGAAGCATTCTCATGAGATTCTCACTGCAGCTAAAATAAAGTAATATCATAAACACCACTTTGCAAAAAAAAATTGTGGGATTATAAATGCTATTTAAATCATTTGTGTTTGCTTTAAAGCCTGGTAACAAAATATAACTGTTGCAGGTAAAAGCAAATGTTACAAAAGGATCAAGGCACAAATTAGAAAGGATATCATCAGACTGTGTTGTTTTGAAATCTCGGAGACTTTAGAAGTGGACACAAAATCTGAAGCATGTAATTAGCTTTCCTAGCTCCTTGAGACAATGCTGTCACATATTCTATAATTATAAGGCATTCTTTCATAGTCAGTCATTTTTCCATGCAGAATGCTAGCAATATCCCCATGAAGAAACACAGAACAAGGTTTTTGTTCATCTGGGGAGGAGAAATGCAATGGTTTGGGTGTTGGCTATCACAGACAGGTATGCATGGTAGCTCTTGTTTAGTGACTACTCATCTTAATCGATAGTTTTACCATGATAGTAGAACCCGAATTTTACTTACCATGGATGGGGACATGTAAAATGAATTTGAATGCTTTTTGGCGTATTATCTGTCATGTTGTAGAAAATAGCATTGTTTGACTATTCAAGAAGAGTGAAGAAAGTGGTTTGCAACCCTTCTAGTACTGCACAGGGTCCAGCCTTCCGCAAGTCAGAGAGACTGGGAATGACATGCACAGCCAGTGAGTAAAATACACAGACTTCTCTTCTGTGGGAAAAAGTTTCTGCTTTTTATTATTTTTCTGTTGCTTGTTGTCCTCTATTCTTTTTCTTGTTCTATTATTCTGCCCAGCTGTTTCTCTTTTTCCTGGTGTTTTCATTCTACCCTACTTTATTTTGTCCCTTATAGCTTTTATTCTACCCTGGCAGAATCTTTCAAGCAATATGCAAATTACAATGTGGTCCCAATCTACTTTCAAAGTGACTGATTATGATGAATACAAGTAAAAAAAAAGATGTATTACATATCCTTTACATAACTAAAAATTTTACATATCACTTAGGAAAAACAAATTATTTCCCAGAACCCACATACATTCCTGTTCAAGCAACTTCTTATAGATTAACAAAGTGTAAGCATTAGCAAGGAATTTTTCTCAGCTAGTTCTCTTACTGGCAGGCTGTATTTTGTTCAACTATTAAAACGTGTGCCTTTCTAAACTTTTAAATTGTTGGCCAACATTTTCTACTTCAAATCCCATAACTAAAACACTTTAATCTAACCTTATTAAGATGTTAGGGGCCATGAGAGGGAACTAACATAGTACCTCCAAAGTAATACATTCCTGATTCCTGACATCTTTGAAGGTATAATGAAAAACCTTTGCTAGCTGTAGTTAACAACTGGGGAACAACTAAGCTCAGTATTCTTATGTGACGTTCATATAGACAGGAAGCACAGCAATGATGAAAAACATGATGGATCATAATAACTAATTTATTTTTCCTGTTTTTTTTTGTTCCATTTCTTAAAAGTGTGTCTACTTACTCTTCTTCCCTTCCTCAAATGTGTCATCTTTCAAGTAAACATGCTGTAAATGGGATTTGATTTCCTGTTGTAGCAATCAAATTGTTGCCAAATGTAAGCTATAGAACTCTGCATATAATATCAAGGTCTCTTGTGCAAGGTGAAATACTAATCCAAAACGATATGGCTTTGTGTTCAAAAACTTTTTGCTTTGTTTACTGGAGAAGTATACTGTCTTATTCAGGTCTTCTCCAGTTACAAATTAACACCTAAGCACTATGAATTTCCACAGGGTTCCATTCCTTTTAGATGAACCATAAAGGTGCCAGAAGGGCCAGGTTCAGGGATCTATGTGTAATGAGAAATCTTCATCAACATGTGCATTCTCAGAGCCCTGTAAGAAGTATTCTCAGTTATATACAGTTTACACTTCAAGAAGAGAAAGAGAAAAGAGTTCAGGTTGACCCTGTATAAGTGGACAAAGAAGCCTTTCATCAGTATGGACTCTTTGATTGCCTC
The DNA here is from genome assembly GCF_003668045.3 of Cricetulus griseus. Lineage (NCBI taxonomy): Eukaryota > Metazoa > Chordata > Mammalia > Rodentia > Cricetidae > Cricetulus > Cricetulus griseus. Next base: position 104,704,604 of record NC_048600.1, read on the forward strand.
TTTTTCTCAAACATTCTAATTATTACTACAGAAAAAAAAAAAACACCATACACCTATTCAGATTACCTACTGAAATCAAAGACAACATGAAAAGGATCCTGAGATTAAAGGGCAAGAATTCTTACCATGGATGAAATAACATTTTGATGGCTTTTTCGATTGAGTTAAAATTTTGGCATGTACTTGGGATGAGAGATCATTAGAATAGTTGATCAGTTGATTGTTTATTGTTTAATCAGAGCATTGATAAATTGCATTACAGGAGCTGGGAAAATGGCTTGGTTTCTAGAATGCTTTCTAAGCCTGGGAATCTGAGTGAAAATCTCTAGCACCAACATAAAATAAAAGAAGTTCCTATGTATATCTGTAATCTCATTCTGAAAATTAGACACAGGCACATCCCTAGGGTTTGCTGGGCAGCAAGACTCGCTGAATTCTGTGAGATTCAGGTCCAGTGAGTGACCCTGTGCCAGAATGTAAGGTGTCTATCAGTTGAGGAAGATGCCTGGTATCAATCTCTGGCCTTCATTTACATGCACAAATAGACATACTTGTGACTGCATGCATAAATCTGCACACATGCATAGATATATACACTAAACTGTATTATATGTTCAACCATTTTTTTCTTACTCTGAGGTCTCCAGTTCTGCCTGTGTTCCTTAAAGGCTCAAGCAGAGTAAATAAGATATGATATTTTCTTATTACTGTGCAGTATGAGAAAGTCCTTTGTGACAGAGAACTCACTCTTAAGGAAGTTCACTGCAATGGAATCATGTTCCATTTTGATGCCCCAGACAGTTTTGTTTGAACGCAATCTGTGGGGACCTTGAAACAAAATCTAAATCACTTAAGATAATTGGTTAGTGAGCACAGCCATTAGAAAGTAAAGCTTACAAGGAGGGTCTACAAATTAATTCCATTTGTTTCTAAACCAAGGTCAAGTTTTATGCTTGGAAATTGATTTTAAAGGTGGTTGTTAGATATAGGCACGTAAACTCCTAAGTATTATGCTCTCACTCTATTGTTTTTCTTTACAAGAATGTCTCATAGCCATAGGGCAGACACTCATGCTTTATAATGCCTTTTGTGGCTTATGATTGTGCACTTTGTGTAGCAGTAACCACAATAATGATAATAAAGTAGCTGTGTGCTGAACACTGCATGTATAATAACTCATTTAATTTGTTCAATCCTCTAAGGCAGGTACTCCTATCAACTCTAGAAAGGAGATAATATTGTCAAGGTTGTACAGCTGTTTGGAAAACAAGAAAGCTAGTTCCTGGGAGGTGAGCAGTTCAGGAAAAAGAATACTCTGGATAAAAAAAAAATAGTGGTTATCTATATAACAGAAGGGTAACAGTGTTCCAGGGGAAACAAAAAGCAAGAGTTTCAGCATGAAGCTCTGGTCAGAGTGCTTCCCCTGCAACTGCTCAACAATTCTGGCTCACTCTGGAGGAGGGTTCCTGGGGCTAAAGTATGTGAAGATGAAGCAGGTGTTTAGAATTACCAATATGCCAAGGAGATTTCAACACAAATAAAGGATATATGTGTTAAGTGTAATTCAGGATAGGCTTAAGAAAGGGCAACATGAAGGTCTTCTGGCCTGCTATAGTGGGAGGCCATTGTATTCCCCACACACTTCATTATTTCCAGAAGTGGCAGTGTTTTCCTGCTTATAGATTAGTGGTAAATCCATCTTATCGTTGACTCAGATAGGAAATAATTTGGTATCTGAAATTTGGGAAGAATTTAATATCAAGATAGAAAATGGACCTTAATCTGAGATACTTTGAAGACATTCTTCGGAGAAATGTCATTAAGTTTATGTGCACTCGTGATAATAAAGCATGTCTGAAGGTCAAAGAATGCAGCTTGCCACTAGCTAACCACAGACAAAGTGAGATGGCTGGGCACAGACAGGAAGTGAGATGGCTGAGCAGAGAGAGGATATGAGCAGGAAGAAACAGGAACTCAATCTCTTGTCTGCTAAGATGCTAAGGAAGTAAGGTGTGGTTGTGGCTTGCTCCTTTTTCTCTCTGATCGTTCAGCATTTCCCTGTATTTCTGACTCTCGGTTTCCATTATTTAGACCAATACAACTCCCTTTTACATGCACTTTTCTCATGAACCCTCATTTTGCTACAGTCATGGAAGAGTATGAACATCCAGACTAGTATCTGGGGATCACTCCAGAGTCCTTGCACCTGCAGTGTCAGGCAGCTTTTTTCTCTCTGTTAGCCTGTCCCTGCCTATCCACCTTTTCCTACATTTTCTGTGCTAAAAACCACATATTTACTCCCAGGAGAAATTAAGAGTTCTACAAATAAGCAAGAATTGAGGGAGTTCATTATCACTAGCCACAGTCTATAAGAACCACAGAAGGGGGTCCTTCAAGACAAAAATGAGGAAAAAAACAGAAAGAAAAAAATACAGATAGAAGGAAGATGTACAAATTTTTAAGGGAAATGTAGGCACACAGACTGATGTAGTAACTGGTAGTTCAGTAATGTTAATGCATAGAATTTAAATTACAACAACGTTAAATGTAAATAAAGATTAAAAACTGACATTGATATAGGGTAGAGTTTTGCAAGAGATTGCACTTCAATTAATGTCAAAAGAGAGTGCTTTATTCTTAAAAGGGGGTATGTTGTTGCAAAGGTAATTTCTATGTATTTTGCTACACACATAGTGAATTTTCCTAAAGCAAACAAGAGGGAAGTCAATAGCTATTACTAAAAATATAAAGGCACATGACACAAAAAAAAGGCAGCAAGAGTAACCAGAGAGATTACAAGAGCATCAATACACACATAAACCAATAAAAGTGGCAATAATCAGTTCTTCCCTATCAGTAATGACTCAAATATTAATGGACTTGAATGTACAATAAAAAGTCAGAGTAGATGACTTTTGAACAGGATACAGCAGTATGTTGTGAAAAAGACAAACTTGGGCTAGTGAGATGGTTCAAGAAGTAAGGATATTTGCTACCATGTCTGATGAACTGAATTCAATCTCTGGGACCCAAATCGCAGAAGATAGCCAACTTCTGCAAATTGTGCTCTGACATCCCAAGTGGCTCTTGACATGTGTAAACCCACACAAATGTACACCTACAATAAATAAAAAGATGTAATTTTCTAAATTTTATACCTAGAAATATCATAGGATAAATGTAAAAGGTAGAAAATAGCTCATACATTTTTTTTTTTAACCAAAAGGGAAGGGCAATATCCCACTATTCACAGAAAAAGGATTTAAATAAAAAAGAGTGCCAAAAAAAGCAAAGGAAAACATCATATGATAATAAAGTCACATTATCCTAAGTAGATTTAACTACTATGGTATTTTGTTCACTAAACCTCTGAGTTCTCAAATCTATGAAAGGAAGCAAATGTTGATACAACTGAGGGGAGAAATAAGTAGGAACACAGGAAGTGGAGAAGAGTGGGGGGGAGGACATGAAGGACCAGGAAGTTTGAGTCAGGGGAATGTAGGGGAAGCTGTAGCCACGCCTTCTTAGGGGCTGGCTACAAGAGTACCTGAGGGCTTGTGAGGGCGTGGTCAGAGTGAGTAGGGGGACTGCGTTTTCGGTTTCGGTTTCTCTTTGCTTCTTGCTGTACAGACTACCACCGGCTGGCTGGTTCGCTCTGTAAGTAAGGCTTTTCCCTATTAAATACCCTTATATTTCTACCTGACTCCGTATTGGTAATTTCTTACTATATCTGGTTGTCAGAAGCGGGATATTGGAAACCCACACCCCATTTGGGACAGGCTGTGGGTTCCATCGGGCCCGCCGCCTAGGCCGGGAAAGCACCCTCTTTCCACAGGCGTTGCCGGCTAGCAGCTGACCCACGGCAGCTGTGCTGCTCAGTCATCCACCCAGTTTCTAGCTGCCTAGAGGTGAGTAAGTTTCGGCTTTCAGCAGAGGCTTCCCCTTGCGGCAGAACGGGAAAGCCAAAGCTGAAAAGCCGTATACTCTCTAAGATAAGCGCAGCCGCTTTTGTGACCGCTCTCCACTGCTGACCGACTGCTGCCAAACGCCTCGGAATAACTGAAGGCCTGTGCTACCTGCTGGTCAAATATATTTACTGCATCTGGAGTAGAAATCAGGTAAAATCATGGCGGAATATTTATCATTTGCTGAAATTGGTAATGTTTTTGCTTATTACGTGAATTCACTGTTTGAGGAGGATGCTAATTTGCCAATTATTGGCCTATATGCTGTCATGGCAGTCAGCTTGCTGGTACAAATAGTATTACTAGCCAGAGGACTCAGGAACAGGGACAGAAATAACCTCACCACCTGCTTGCAGGAAATAACAGCTTTACGCAATGAGGTTTTGGAAAACAGATTAGGTCAGACCACAATTGTGCAGCAAGTGGAACAGAAATTGGATGATAAGCTTGGCTCTGTGTCCAATACACTAAAGACAGAGCTGTCTGATGAGATACAGCGTATTTATGATAAGATAAACACAGAGAGATCCTCCATGTCTGAGGCCTTAGAGGCTAGGCTGTCAGAAGACCATGACCAGCTAAAGAATATCTGTAGCCAGCTAGAAACTCAGATAGGCAATGTTACTCATCAACTAGACGCAACGGTGCAAAATACCCAGCATAGGGTTGAAGAATTGGACAATGCCATTCAATCAGTTATTGAAGCATCCAAGGTAACAGATCAGAAATTTGAGTCTAGATTTGAATGTTTGGAAGATAATTTACAGTACAGGGCTGACAGATTACATAGGTCCATACGGTCGATTGCTGAGGACTCAAAATCAGCAAATCATGACCTGGAATCTAGACTCCAATACCTAGAAGGCAGTTTCCATGCCATCCAGATGCTGTCTAAGGATGATCGTATGAAAGACCTAGAAAAACGTGTAGATGAGCAGTTAGAGCAATTTACAGATTCACTAACGTGCTTGGAATCTTTTATGATTAAGGAGATTGAAACTTTTCAAAAGGATATCATTGCTAGGCTTAAAGATCAGTGGGATGCCTCAGAAGCAGAATCACTCCAATCCCAGGCACCTACTCCACCCAGGTATCGTGACTATTCTTCTAAGGTTGTTACTCGTACACCATTAGTGTACCCAGCTACCATGGTAGAAAAGCCAGCTTCTAAGAAACACCCTCATGGACGAATGGTTTATGAATGGCAACCTATACAGCCGAAGGATCTTAAGAATATTAAAGAATCAGTTGTCTCATATGGTCTCCATAGCCCATATGTAAAACAGCTATTACATTCATGGGCAACCTTTAACAGGGTGACACCCACAGATTGGGAACTATTGGTAACAGCTGTACTTGAGAATTCATGCCAAATCCAGTGGAAGGCATTGGTAAGGGAAGAGGCAAAGCTCCTTGAACGTCAGGGCATAAAGGAAGGTTTTGAAGCCCCTCTAGATAAGCTTCTTGGTCAGGGTATTTATGCTGACCCACAGGTTCAGGCTGAATATGATGACGATATACTGTCTCTTTGCAGGAAAGCAGCATTAAATGCCTGGGATAAGGTTCGTGAGCCAGGAGAACGTCTAGAAGCTTATACCAGAATAGAACAGGGACCTACAGAACAGTTCCAGGACTTCTTACAAAGGTTAACTAGGGCAGTAGAATTACAGGTAACAGATCCAGAAACAAGACAATCAATTATATATACAATAGCTTATGAAAATGCAAACCCTATATGCAAAAGAATACTTTTGCCTTTAAAGATCAGATCAGCTCCGTTAGAAGAATGGGTTTTGTATGCAGCCAACATTGACTATAATGTGCAAGATACTGGAGCTTGGGTAGGAGAAGCCATCTCCAAAGGTTTAAAACGGCAACAGGAAATTAAAAGTTCTAGAGGTGAGGATGTAAGGGCTTGGCAAGGAGAAGCACCTTACAGAGGTCAACATAGGTACCAAGAGGCTAGAGGTTACTACTACTATGAACCAGAACCTTGGGGAGGAAGAGCCTTCCCCTTGAGACCACGAAGGCGCCAGGAACCTAGATGTTTCAACTGTGGTAAAATGGGACATACTAAGAGAAATTGTAGACAAATGAATTCTAACAATGCCTCATATGGAAGGCCACTGCCTTCTGGATTGTGTAGAAGGTGTGGTAAGGGCAGACACTGGACCAATGAATGTAGATCGACCAGGGACATACAAGGAAACCCCTTAAGGTCGGGAAACCCCGAGGGGGGCCTCAAGAAGTCCCCCACATCGAGAAAGGTCAGGTCATTTCCAATAGCAGTGGAAGACAATCTCTCACAGGAACAATAGACAGTTCTTTGCATATTGTGAAAAAAGATATTGCTCTAGATGGTAGTTTGAATAGTGATGAAGAATCAAGTGTGAATGGACAAAATGAGAAACGCATATTTTGGCAAGCTTCTATTAATGATAAAAGGCCTCAGTTAAAAGTTAAAATTAATAATAAAGTTATTTCTGGCTTAGTGGACACTGGGGCGGATGTAACTATTATTACTCAAAAGTCTTGGCCTCAGAAATGGCCTCTTAGAGAGGCAAATGTACAATTTTTAGGAATTGGAACTCTATCTAGAGTTCGACAGAGTGTTAACTCAGTGGTCTGCATTGGACCGGAAGGACAGAAAGGGATACTGAAACCATACGTGGCAGATATAGCTATAAATCTCTGGGGTCGTGATCTCTTACAACAATGGAATACTCAGATTAATATTCCTCCAGTGTCAGATACAAATTATGAAAAAGATCTGGTAAGACGCTATGGAAAACGGTTACCAACCATCCATGCTGTACAGAAACTAGGTACAAATGATGGACCTTCAGAGGAGCCAAAGGCCCTGCCATTGAAGTGGCTTACAGATGAACCAGTTTGGGTAGGACAATGGCCTATGACCTCTGAGAAGCTAGAGGCTTTAGAAAAGTTAGTACAGGAACAGCTAGATGCTGGACACATAGAGGAATCTACCAGTCCTTGGAATTCTCCTGTCTTTGTCATCAAAAAGAAGTCAGGTAAGTGGAGAATGCTGACAGACCTGAGAGCTATAAATAAGGTAATTCAACCAATGGGCTCTCTGCAACCTGGAATGCCATTACCTTCCTTAATACCTAAAGGATGGCCTATCATAGTCATTGATCTAAAAGACTGTTTTTTCACAATACCGTTACAGGAAAATGATAGAGAAAAATTTGCATTTACTGTACCAACTCTTAATAATTCACAGCCAGTTAGGAGATATCAATGGAGGGTTTTGCCACAAGGAATGCTAAATAGCCCTACTTTGTGTCAACACTTTGTACAGCAACCTTTGGGAATAATTCGTAAGAAATTTCCACAATCTCTTGTTTATCATTACATGGATGATATTCTTTTATCAGATTCTAATAAGGAAACTTTGGAACGTATGTTTGAAATGGTGAAGGAAGTTCTGCCTCGTTGGGGATTACAGATTGCACCAGAAAAGATACAAAGAGGAAATTCTATTAACTATTTAGGTTACAAGATAGACTTACAGAGAATCAGACCTCAAAAGGTACAAATTAGGAGAGATCGGTATCAAACTCTTAATTCTCTTCAGAAATTATTAGGGGAAATTTCTCAATTACAGACAATTATTGGTGTAGAAGGACATGACTTAAAGCATTTAAAAATGGCCCTTAAAGGTGATAAGGACCTAAACAGTCCTAGAATATTATCTGATGAGGCAGAAAAAGAGTTACAATGGGTAGAAAACAGAATATTGAATGCACATGTAGATCGGATAAACCTTAATTTAGACTGTATTCTGGTTATCTTGCCATCCAGAGAATACCCTTCTGGAATTCTGATGCAGAGGGAAGACACTATATTGGAATGGATATTTCTGCCACATAAACAGAATAAAAAGTTAAAGACATATATAGAAAAGATTTCTGATTTGATTTTAAAGGGTAAATTAAGACTTCGCCAGCTGACTGGAAAAGATCCAGCAGAAATTATAGTACCTTTAACTAATGAAGAAATTTCTTCCTTATGGAAAGATAATGAATATTGGCAAATAGCTCTTACTGACTTTTTGGGAACAATTAGCAACAACTATCCCAAAACTGACAGAATTAAATTCATAAAAAAGACAGTCTGGATTCTTCCACGTATTGTAAGACAAACTCCCATTTCTGGAGTTCTTACCTTCTACACTGATGCCAACAAATCAGGTAAGGCAGGTTATAAAGCAGGTGAGGTAAGTAAAGTAGTTCAAAGTCCATATACATCTGTACAGAAGGCAGAATTATATGCAATTCTCATGGTACTTAAGGATTTTACAGAACCTCTTAATATAGTTACTGATTCTCAGTATGCAGAGAGAGTCGTGTTACATATTGAGACTGCAGAATTTGTTCCTGATAATACAGAATTAACTTCTCTGTTTTTACAATTACAGGAAACTATCAGAAACAGAAGTAATCCTATGTATATTACACATATCAGATCCCATACGGGTCTGCCTGGCCCACTAGCACAAGGCAATGATGAGATTGATCGTTTATTAATTGGAAGTGTGCTAGAAGCCTCAGAATTTCATAAGAAACATCATGTAAATAGCAAAGGTTTGAAAAAGGACTTCTCTATCACTTGGCAACAAGCCAAGGAGATAGTGAAAAACTGTCCTACTTGTTCCTTTTATAATCAAACTCCATTGCCAGCAGGTTGTAATCCTAAGGGCATTCGGAGAAATGAGGTTTGGCAGATGGATGTCTTTCACTTTGCAGAGTTTGGAAATTTGAAATATGTGCATCATACCATAGACACATTCTCAGGGTTCCAATGGGCTACTGCTCTTAACTCTGAAAAAGCTGATTCTGTTATTATACACCTGCTAGAGGTGATGGCAGTTATGGGTATACCTGCACAAATAAAAACTGACAATGCTCCAGCATATGTCTCTACGAAATTGGAACAATTTTTCAAATATTATAACATAAAGCATGTTACTGGTATACCACACAATCCTACAGGACAAGCAGTGGTTGAGAGATCTAATAGAACACTTAAGGAGATGCTCAACAAACAAGCTTGGAAGACTAAACCCCCCAAACATAGGTTGCATAATGCTTTATTAACACTAAACTTTCTTAATGCCAATGAAAAAGGACAAACAGCTGCAGAAAGACACTGGACTATGGAAAAAACTGCTGAACTCAATCAGCCAGTATACTTCAAAGATGTACTAACCTCTGCATGGAAACCAGGACATGTATTACGTTGGGGTAGGGGTTTTGCATTGGTTTCTACAGGAGAAGAAACACTTTGGATACCATCAAAGTTGATCAAGATTCGACTGGAAAAGGAAAAACCTCTCGACAAGGACAAATGACAGGTATTCTACTAAGGTATATCTTATAAACTAAATAGAAGCCTCCCAAAGGAAAGGGAAGTGTTTTGCTTTTATCTTCACAGGAAAACTCATCTTCAGAAGGCAAAAGACACTGCATGGGTAGATACTTAAGAAGAAAAGGTAGCTATAACCATCAAATAGAAGGAATGTGCCATACGGTAAACTTTACAGCTGTCTCTCAAAAAACTCTATTTCTCTTTATTTCCTAGTCCCTATTCAATTAAACCAATGCTGGACTTAGAGGTGGATTTGGCTTTCCTCCTCTAAAATCCAAGCACATTATTTAACTAAGCTTTAGTGTTTCTGTATTGTATCAAGAAGCCAATTGATGTAATACAGAATAAAAGAAGAATTTGGGGACTGTCTTTGTCTTTTCTTGGATCTTTCTCTCAAGGTGTACACCCTTTCATAATTGTTATGCTCTCATGGTTGCATTCCCTAGCATGTGTACATACACAAGCAAACATTTCTCTGCTAACTGTTTATGTTTGAGTCCCACACAGCCAATGAAGACCTGCCTGACAGCAATCCCTGGACACCCTGGAAAGAAAATGGGCCACATCTCCTCGACTGCACTGGATCCAACTTGCTCCATTTCAACTGACACTCTGGCCAGAGGTTCGGGTACTGACTTCAATCAAGTTGAGGATTTCAAGCGAGATCTTCAATCAAGTGAATCCCATCTAACATGGACTGGATACTAACATTTTCTTTCTACAGGACCCCACATGACTATCATCGTCCCATTTCAGCAGGAAGTAACTTGGAAAATGCTACGCCCCCTTTCCCCATTGTTGTCAGTTAGGATAGTGTATATACCTAGTTAGGAATAGCTTCCTATTGTTTATGACTTTAGGGTTTAGTTAAAATAGATAGTTATCTTCTTAAGTTTTAATCCTCTTTTAGACTAAAAGGGGAATTGTAGGGGAAGCTGTAGCCACACCTTCTTAGGGGCTGGCTACAAGAGTACCTGAGGGCTTGTGAGGGCGTGGTCAGAGTGAGTAGGGGGACTGCGTTTTCGGTTTCGGTTTCTCTTTGCTTCTTGCTGTACAGACTACCACCGGCTGGCTGGTTCGCTCTGTAAGTAAGGCTTTTCCCTATTAAATACCCTTATATTTCTACCTGACTCCGTATTGGTAATTTCTTACTATAGGGGAAGAATAGAAGAGAGCAAGAAAAGATATCCCTTACTAGATGGAGCCATTATAGGTTTAAAGAGAAATCTGGCACTAGGGAAATGTCCAGAGATCTACAAGGATGACCTCAACTAGAATCTAAACAGTAGTGGAGATGCTACCTTAAATGCCCTTCCCCGATAATGAGATTGGTAACTGCCTTATATGCCATCCTAAAGCTTCATCCAGTAGCTTATGGAAGTAGAAGTACAGACCCACAGCTAAGCACTGAGCCGAACTCCGGGAATCCAGTTGTAGAGAGGGAGGAGTGATGAGCAAAAAGGTCAAGATCAGGCTGGGGAAACCCACCGAAACAGCTGACCTGAACAAGGAGGAGCTCATGGTCCCCAGACTGATAGCTGAGAAACCAGCATAGGACCGAACAAGGCCCCCTGAGCATGGGTGTTCTTTAGGAGCCCTGGGCAGTCTATGGAGATGCTGGTAGTGGAACAGTATTTATCCCTAGTGTGCGAATGGACTTTAGGAGCCCATTCCCCATAGTGGGATACTTTCTCAGCCTAGACACACAGGGGAGGGCCTAGGCCCTGACCCAAATGAAGTGACAGACTTTGTTGACTCCCCACAGAAGGCCTCACCTTCCCTAGGGAGCAGAAGAGGGATGGGATGGGGGGTCATTAGGGAGCATAGGAGGGTGGGAGGGAGAGGAACTGGGATTGATATGTAAAATAACATTATTTACAATTCAAATAAAAAAGAAAAAATAAGTAGGAACACAGAGATTTCAAACAATGAGCAGAACAACAGAAAATGTGCTAAAAAGGGTACACCAACTACAGGGCTTTGCTGAAGCTATGGAATGCTGATCTAAGGGGCATACACTCAGAACACTCCAGGAAACAGAGGCCAGCCGCTTATATATTATTCCACAGTAATCAAATTTACCAGCAGAATCAATGAAATCCCAACTAAAAATCCCAAAGTCATCTTTTTAAGTGAGAAACTTTCTTGTAAATAACTCATAAGTACTGTCGTGGCCCGGCATGTCTCAGCCCCAAACCACAGAAGCCATGAGGTTCAGCCTAAATGGGGGAGCGTGGACTTGGAAACTCCTAGCAACCCAAACGGCAATAAAGACCAGACACAGGCATCTTGTCATCTTTAGAGAGCTCTCAGTTCCATGCTGCAAAACTGGCGTCTCTCCTTTATTCAGCATCTTCCTGGCTGTAATCCAACCATTCTTCCCTGAACCCAAAACCATTTCTCTTCCATCTCCCTAGACTCTATCAGCAGATCTCTCTGTCTGTCCTCCTGTAGACCTCTCCACTGCCTGCCTGATACCTCCTAACTCTCTGTCCTTACTCATCAGATAGACTTAGCCCTCCGCCCTGGTACAGGCCTATTCAAATGCTTAGTTCTATAGAGATGTAAAATGAGGGAACATTCTCCACTGTGGCTATGCCATTCAACAGCAAATCAGCTAGCATCTGCAATACAATGCAGACTGGAGCTCCAGAGGTTTGGACCTGGAGAAATTCCCTAATGGGATCAGTTCCTAGCCCTGACAGAGTACCAAATAGCTCAAAGCAGATTTGAAGAAGAGGAAGCTGAATGGTTTACATAATTTGATTTCAAACTATATTACACAGTGAGAGTCACTGAAACAAGAGTGGTCCTGTCATAAGGACAGTCAGAAGAATCAGCAGAACAGCAGTGAGAGCCCAGAGACAAGACACCATGTCTAAGAGCGCTATAGTTTAGAATGGTTAAAATGATAATATAAATGGAAAAAAACAGCCCAACTATTTCCTGCAGGGAAAGAAATACACTTCCCAAATGTACATGTCTCAGAGGATTCACTTACAATGGATCCCAATCTTCAATGTGGAAGATGGGCTATTAATGTGCAGGTAAAGCCAGTGTGCAAATTCAGGCAGTTGTGTTAATGAGGTCAAGATATAAAGGGCCATATTGTCTTTCACTCGACTGTTCAATTCTCCCCTCAAAATCCTATTACCAGTGCTGTGCTAAACATAACATGCCCCAGAGCACTGTGTATTCCCTTCTAATGAAGTTGAAGTTAATTTCCTGAACATCTTGATTTTAATCACCTCTTCAGTGCCTGCTGTTGGAATTTTACTGAAGTTTTAAAGTCAGATTGTTGAAAATGTTTTGTTCCAGTTCATCTTTGCTTCCTCTCTGAGCATAGAGGTGACTGGAGAACCTGCAGTCCATCATTTGAAAACGCCTCCCTGAAGGACTTCACTTCTAGAACAGGCAGATGCTGTTGTGAGTCCTGACTGCTTCCCCCTGTCTTAATCATAGCGACACTGTGGGTTGCTGGGCATGTATGATGTATATAGCACTCCTCTGTCAGCCATCCATCCCGAGTTTCAAAGCGTATGCGATGCTTAGTAGCCACAGTACACTGACAAATGCAGTTCAAACGGGAACATGCTGAATGCTTACTTATCATTCCAAATCAGCAGAGACCACCAAGAAGTGATGGATTTTAAGAATCATCTTCTTGAATATACAGAAGTTGAGCTTTATTAAGACGGAAATGCAGGGGGATGTGAAGCTGAGATTTGTTGCCCGGATCAATTCAAGCAGTTGTTCGTATACATCTATGAGGCTAGATCTCAGCACGAAGCCAGAGAGTTGGACATGGAAATGAATCTCAGTGACTAATGAATGCTGAACTGTCATTAGAAAAGAGATGTGACAGAGTTCCTTCAGGAGGGGGATGTACTGTTGTTTTCAACAAAAAACATAATACATTAAACTTAAATGTATTTTTCTCCTTTCAAAATCATGTAGGCACTAGAGCCTGACCAGGGCCAGAAGGTTGCAAATTTACTAGGTTTTGCTCATGCTCCAAGGAATTTATCTGCTGGGGCTTAACCCTCACTGACAGATATTAGAAGCTGTGCTAAAATTGCAGCCTGCCCTATTGTTACAGACCTGGGGCAAGGGGAAAGAACGATTCTTTGTAACTCTTTGCCTCTGGCTCTTGTCAACTCGAAAAGCAAACAAATCGAGAACTCTACCTTAAATCCAGACATCTGCTTAACCAAGGCATACGTTAAACAAGACATAAGTGTCAGATCCAGATGAGTGAAACTCTTTCTCCCATGACTGTACCCATGCCAGTTCCAACTCCTTTTGAATGTTTCTGTTATCATATCTCATCTTTGCTATTGTTATTAATGTACTTCTAGAACCTGAGTTCCACTTTACACCTATTGAAAGAATTTTGTTCTTTTAAAGGTTCTTCAATTTATACTGGTAGTAGACATTGTTTTCCTCACTTTGAAATTTAATTTTTATGTTTAATAGTTCTTTTTGATAACTTTCTTTATTTTTCAGATTATATTCTAATTACAACATTCCTTCTTTCCATTTCCTTCCTCCAAACCTTCTGTATAGCCTTCCCTTCTCTCCTTTAAATCCATGCCTCTTTTATTATTATTATTTATTATTTTTCATTTATTATTAATTATTATTGTATATATTTGTACACACATGTGTATTCCTAAATACATATTTGCATTTGTATCTACATATGTATTACTTTTTTTAAGTCTTCTTTCACACATTACATCTTGCCAAAGTTTCCCCTTCTTCTACCTGCCCTCCCTCCCAGATTCACTCCTCCTCTATTTCAAAAAGGCCAGGCCTCCTAGGATATCAAATGAACATAGCATAACAAGTTACAATAAGACTAGGCCTAGACACATGGGGGAGGGCCTAGGCCCTATCCCAAAGTATATGACAGACTCTGAAGATTTCCCACAGAAGGCCTCACCCTCCCAGGGGAACGAAAAGGGTATGGGATAGATAGGGTGTTAGTGGGGGGCAGGGGAGGAGGGGAGGGAGAGGAAACTTGGTTGACATGTAAAACAAATCTTGTTTCTAATTTAAATAAAAAATGGAAATAAAAAAGACTAGGCACAAACCCTCATATCAAGGCTGGACAAGGCCACCCAGTGGGAGGAAAAGTGTCACAATTGCAGGCAAAAAGAGTCAGAGACAACTCCTACTTCCACCTTTAGGAGTACCACAAGAACAGCCAGCTACACAACCATAACATATATGCGAAGGACCCATACAGGCTTTATGATTGCCTCTTCAGTCTCTGTGAGTCCCAATGATCCCTGCTTAGTTGATCTGTGGGCCATGTTCTCTGGATTTCCTCTACTCTTCTGGCTCCTACAAGCCTTCCTCCTCATTTCTTCAGGGTTCCTCTGGCTCCATCTAGTGTTTGGCTGTGGGTTTCTGCATCCGCTCTGCATCAGTTGCTGGGTGATGCCCCTTTAATGACAACTGAGCTAGGCACTGATCTATGAATATAGCAGAATATCATTATGAATAATTTCATTGATATTTTTTCCACTCATGTTGTTTTCCATCCTGGTTCTCAGGACTGTCCAGCCTCTGGTTCCTTTCCACATTACAGATAGTTTCAGGGGTGGGCTACCTCTCATAGTATGGGCCTCAAATTGAACCAGTCATTTGTTCTGCTCCACCATTACCCCAGCATACAGAACAGACTATACATCAAGGTTGTGTGGATGGTTTGAGGCCCCATCCCCACTACTGGAAGCCTTGCTAGGTCATCACTTGGGTCACTCTTGTAGGTTCCAGTGAATTTCCACTGCACTGAGTTTCCATATCACCCTCTAAATGTCTCACCTCCCATTCTAGTAGTCTTTCCCATTACTTTTCTTCCTTGCCTCCCACCCCCTACCTGATCCTTATCTCACCTGTCCCCAGTATATGCCAAATCTATTCTATTTCCCCTCCCCAGGGAGCTCATGTGCCCCCGCCCCCCACCCATGCCCTCTCCTTCTTACTTAGCATTTCTGGGTCTGTGAACAGTAGCATGTTTATCCTTTGCTTACAGCTAATGTCCACTTACAGTGAGTACATACCATGTCTTTCTGTGTCTAGGTTACCTCAGCCAGGATGATTTTATTTTTTAGTTCCATCCATTTGCTTGCAAATTTTCATGATGTAATTGTTAACAGCTGAGTAATACTGCATTGTGTAAATGTACCACATTTTCTCTATCTATTCTTTGATTGAGGGACATCTAGGACATTTAGCTAGTTTCTGACTATTATTAATTAAAGCTGCTATGAACATAGTTGAGCAAGTATCATTGTGGTAAGATGGGGCATCCTTTGGGTATATGTCCAGGAGTGGTATAGCTAGGTCTTGAGGTAGATCAATACCCAATTTTCAGAGAAACCACCACATTGGTTTCCAAAGTGGCTGTCCTAGTTTGTACTCTCAGCAGCAATAGAGGAGTTTTCCCCTTGTTCCACATCCTCTCCAGCATGAGCTGCCACTTGTGTTTTTGATAGTAGCTATTCTGACAGGTGTAATATGGAATTCCATTGTCATTTTAATTTACATTTGCCTGATGACTTAGGATGTTGAACATTTCTTTAAGTGTTTCTCAGCCATTTGAGATTCCTCTGTTGAGAATTCTCTATTTAGATATGTACCCCATTTCTGAATTCCACCCTGAATGAGCCTGATCACTTCACTTTTAGTAGTTCTTTGAGATTTTCATCGTGATTTGATTATATTCAGCATTTCTGTCCAAAGTTTCCCTTAATTTATCCCAATTTCCAACTCATCCAAATATGAGTTCTTTTTCTTTATTAAAAAAATAGGTCAATTTGTACTGTTCAAATGCTCTTGCATGTATGGCCTTATACTGGAAAGTGGTAAACCTCCCATGCATTCAGCTCCCAGAGAAAACTGTTTCTATTCCCAGAAACTAATAACTACCAATACTTCCAAGACTTGAGGTGGAATTGTGTGTCCATCTCTTGGATATGATCTTGCTTGGGCTTACACAGACTTTGCATATGCTGTTTCAACTGCAGTGACCTCATATCTGCAGATGTACCACTATATCCAGAAGGTATGTCTCCTTGCAGTTAGCCATTTTATCAGATTAATATATACTTTTTATGCCCTGTCTTCTGCAGTGACCTCTGAAGTTGAAATGATGGTGGACCTATGTTCCCTTCATGATTGGGCATTCAGAAATCTCTCATTCTCTGCACCTTGGTTACTTGTATGTCACCATGTCAGTCACCAACTGCTGAAAGTAAAAGTTCTCATATTAAAGATGAGAGATGCATTGATCTATGGATATAATGATATTCACCATGAACATTTAGCAGCATAATAGTAGTAGGTTATCCTCGAAGGCCTATGGTTCTATTGGTTCTTAGATCAGTGATTCCTTTGAAATGCTATCATTCATATCATTACTCTGTTTCCCTGTTTATGAGTTGTAGGCTTGTAATTTTTTCATTAAAGAATACTTTGGCTTCCTTTTAAATTAATTTATTTGATTAATAAAATCATCACGCTTTAGAATGTTCTATTATATTCTAACAGCTCTTATTTTCTACTTTAAAAATTTCAATCTAAGTGGATCATCTATGCTTGCTTTATTATGTTATTTTTATTCTGCTATTAAATTTTCATTTTAACTTTCAGACCTTGTCATGGGACTGGAGACTGATAGAATTCTTGTCATTGCCTAGATAAAGTTTCTGGAATTTTTCTTATGCATATTTTTTCTGAAAACACTGTACTGGTTCCTTCCAATGAATCTCCTATTTTAAAACTGAGTATCAAAAATGCTTTAGTCCTGAATATCTTACTAGATATGATAGACAATGTTGGTCAGGGTAAACTATTATTCTTGCTTACTTTGTTTTTATTTCAGAATCCTTTCCCCTGGATGTCATTTGACCTTTCTGCAGTCTTCCATAATGTTCACCCAAATTTTTTAATAGCTTGACATCTGCTCTGTTAAAACTCATTTGATATTTCTTAGTGCTGCTCTGATAACCTAAGATAGTCTTAACTCATAAAAGTAGATGGGACAGGATTGTTGAGTGGATAAATAAAATGATTTTCATGGGAAATTAGGCTTTCAATATCTGTCATTATTTCTCCAAAGAATTGAATAAAATCATGTTTTATGAGTGAGGAAGGGGCCATGGGTAAGAAAATATTACTTGTGAAGTGGTTATATATATATATCATATATGGTATGAAGACCTCAAGTAGACACATGAGATGGATGCTCACATTGTTAGAATAAAGGCCCAAACACTTTCTTTTTCCCCAAGAAAACAAGGAACTCAAGGGAATATCTCAGTGAGTGAGGTGTTTGCCATACAGCAGGAAGAAGGGTTTTCAGGTCTCTAGAACACACTATAAAAGATGTGCAATGCATATTTTATTATTTCTAATTTCAGAAGGAATTCTGTCAAAATTCTTATCTTAATACGGACTTTTCTATATATTGAAGTGTCAACATTTGTACTCAGTCCACAAAAACATGCATTGCTTCTTAAGGCAGAATATAAACTCACTAAAAGCAACAAATGATTTTTTATATTCCCTTTGCATAAACAAATCAATATACTCCAAAATTTAGTTAAATATATATCAGCTATTTTTCTTGATCAATTGCAAGTATTTTCATTTTGAATTAATATTCCACGTGTGAAGGAACACATTTTAGTTTTAATTTATAGATAAAGTCTATGACACCTAGATAGTTGTAGTAAATCTTGTTTCCTGGTTTGATTGTATCTGGAATCAACTCAGAGAACAGTGACTGTGAACACTTGTGAGTGGTTTGCTCATTAGGGTTAATTCAAAGAAGAAGTACATCCTGAATGTTGGTAGCACCCTACAGTGGCAACCCAGACAAAAAGAGTCCAGTGGAAAAGCATTTCTCTTTTGCTGCCTGCCTTTGCCTCTTGCTGTCAAGTTTATCTACTGTATTTGAGTCAACCTTCCTTGCTGCTTCTGACGTCACCCTTTGCTGATATCAGAACCTAGCTTAATCATGAGTCTAACATGGACTGGAGTCCAGCATCATTAGTTCTCTAGGATTCTTAGGACTTCTGCACAAGTTTGAGACTCAGGGAATGAGCAGCCATAGGGTTCTCAGATAGTCCACTGGGAACACAGCCATTGTTGAAATATTCAGATTTTATCCTGTAACCCAATCTTACATATCACTTTTTAATAAATCTATTAGTTCTATCCTATCTGTTCCTCTAGAACACTTTGGCTAATACCATAGGACATAGATTAAAAATAATGTAACTGTGCTTGCAACTTTTATGTATTTTTTCTAGCCCTAGAGCAAAATTCTCCTTCTCTTGAAATCACTCTATAGGAATAATATAAATTACAAAGTACATGTAATATCGAATAAGTCACTAGACACCAAGAGTTTTAGAGCCATAACAACACAATCATTAACTTGTTTTTAACCTAAATTTCAACTGTTCAGGAATCAGATGATGGGGTGAAAACCTGCTAGCTCAGAGAGGCAGAAAAAGTACCTGGCTGACCTTCCTCTTGCACTGATGTACCAGAAAAGTTGTCTTTCTCCTACAATATTTCAAACAAAAACTCTTCTACTTCCTGTGCATCTCTCTACTCATCCTCCTGACTACCACTTACTCTCTATGTTTTGTTTATCTGTTCACTTCCTGTCAACTGGTTGCTTATTCTGCCTCTTGACCTATGGTTGACTTTATTTAATCCTGTTTACAATATTCAAGCAGAAAGCTCTTGGACTAAAGGTGTGTGTTAAGGCTGATTCACAACACACTAGAAACAATTTTGCTAGTAAACAATGCAGTCATGAGGTTTATAGTGTGATCAAATATCCTGCAACACTCACTTCAAAGTATTTTCTTCCTTATTTATCCAATTAATCTTCAATGTGGGCATGTAAATATTTTGACAACTGGGAAATGGAGAGTAGCTTCAGTGGTTAATATCATGTGCTGCTTGCAGAGGACCATTATTAAGGCATCAGTACCTACACGAGGCAGCTAAAACCCCCTTTAACTCCAATTACAGGGGATCTGACAACTGGTCTCCACAGGAACCTGTACACAGATATGATGGGGATATCCTTCTGTATAGTGTTTCTCTTATGGTTGATGAATAAAACACTGTTTGGCCAATAGCCAGTAAAGGCAGGAAGAAAGGCAGGGCTAGGAGAAGAGGAGAATTCTGAGAATGGTAGGCAGAGAGGCACCATAAGAAGATGCCATGGAGGGACCAGAAGGATAGGACATGCCAGGTATTCTCCAGTAAGATAAGGCCATGTAGAAATACATAGATTAGTAGTTATGGGGTAATAATTAAGACGGAGCTAACCAATAAGAAGCCCTAACTATTGGCCAACTGTTTATAAATTAATATAGCATCTGTCTGTTTATTTGGGGCTGAGATCAGCAGCAGGACAAAGCTGGAAAGAAATACCAGCAACAGAGGTGTACATACCTACATTCAAATACACACATACAAATAATAAAATTAAAATAAATACTTTAAAAATGTTTGATAGCATACACTATATCATGAGCTTTTCTCCATACAATTAGTGTTATGAAAGAGTGTTCTTATTGTCAGATATAATATAAATTATATGCTCCTTCTGTTTAGTGTTGTTTACAATGTTTGTCATTAAAAATACCATATTAGTGACTGTGAGGAGTGGGGACTCTCCCTTCTAATAATGAGCCCTGGAGACTCAGAGAAGCAAAAGTCAGGCATTTGTGTTATTATTTTACAAAGCCAGATGTCATCCAAGAATGAATGTGTTGATTGGGCACAGACAGCAGTGTTCATGATTCCTTTTCCTCACTGGCTGATTAATCAGGAGGGTTCACTCTTACATACCATCTGAGCATCAGTTTTCCCCATCATTTGCATTTATCTTCCTTTTTTTTAAGACTACATGTGGATTCTGATTGTTTTAAAGCTTATCTGTTACAATAAATCTTTCTGCCAAAAGCCGCCGAGCCCCAATGACACATGTGCGCTTTATGCCAGCCTCCCGTCTGAGTTAGGGCCCCAATTAATGCACAGAGAGACTTGTATTAGGCACATTGCTGCTTGGCCAATGACTAGGATTCTCATCTGCTAGCTCCGTCTTAATTATCATAAATCTACATATTTTATAAGACTTATCTTATAGAGGATGCCTTCCACTGATACCCTCTCTTGCCAGTGGCTCACATGGCACCGCTGGAGGAAGAGTGGAGGGGAAAAGGGACATTTTCTGTTTCTCCTTGCTTAAATATGAATCTCCTTGCTATGTCACTTCCCGCCTGGATCACCACTTCTCTACTACATTTCCCAGAATCCTCTTTGACTCCTAGTCCTGTCTAACTTGCTGTTTCATTGGCCAAACAATATTTTATTCAATAATCAATAAGATGAACATACAAAGAAGTACATTCCCCGTCACTTATCAGGTACATCTTTGCCACAACTTCAGACAAGCTAGGCTATTAATAATTTTCTGCTCTAATAAATTTTGCTTTGAAACTTCAAAGTTAGCTAGACTAGCATTGTTAGCAAGTGCCCAGAGTTCCTGTTGATTTGTTGGTGGACTTACACTGACTCACAAACACTATAAAAGATGGACCACTATTTTGTATTTCTTAGAGTGACTATCTTTTGTAACAAAGCAATGCCATTATTGTCCTTGTTTTCTTATGATGTATAAGCAGAAGTAATTTGACTTCTATATGTATGAGCATTTTAAGGCAAACTGTTTTGCTGTAAGTTAGTTCCAGTGTGCACTCCCACAAGCAATGTACTTGAATGCTCAATTCTATCCTCTTGCAACTAATATACTTTAAAACTGTTGAGTTCAGAGGGAGATAATTGTATTTTATTCTAATTTACATATTTTTGATAACCAGCAACTTGAACACTGTATCATGATTAATTAGACATTTACTTCTCTCAGTGAACTGTGCCAGGCTATTCTTTGCATATAGCTGTCTGTTGACAATTTCTTCAATGTCCTTTTGATTCACAGGTGATGGGAAAATCAAAATCCTTTATATTATCATGCAACATAAGTGTGATATTCTATGTGCACTTTCTGTCTATGGTGCTTTTGAGGAGCCACTTAATCATTACTTTTTGACAGACTCATTAGAACAATGCACCATATTCTCTTCTCCAAAGGAAAATTAGTCTCAAGGAAACAAAATAGTTGTTTGTTGATAAGAATAAGTTGGGAAATAACAGGCTAAATAAAATTTAATAATATTACAGTGGTTTTTAAATCTTTAAAATTAATAAAGAAGTTAAGCATAATATTCTTTGCTGATAAGGTATATTATTCATACTCTCAGAAACATAAATAATACATAAAATATAAAACAACTGGCAAAGACACCTGAAATCCCATCATATCCAAGTGACTACTACTAGCATTACAGCATGAGTCTTTAGCATGTCCATGAATATTTATTTTCAATTTAAATTCTGAAAATTTCACATGTGTATCTCCATTACCATCCCTTATCACTCTCCTACGGGACCCCTTCTTTCCTCAAATAGTTCCCCTCCTGTGTTATGTCTATTTTTCTTTTTTATAGGTCTTGAACAGGTATCCATAGCTGCTATGTGTTCATCATTACATGACCCAAGTCATATCCAGAAGACTGTATTTAACAGGATCCTCCTCACTCCACTCCTACCCTCTTCCAATATTGAACTTTTTTCTATGATGTTCTCTAGGCTTTGGAGAGGGCGATAGGAAGTTCCCTTTATGGCTGTCATTTATTCTCAGAATTTTGTGTCACTAACTGCACATTTTATGCCACCTTCTTCCAAATCCAGACCATGTTTAATTACTCGGCTTTCCTCACTCTCAGATTTGATCCTGATCAACCTTCTACTAAGACACTTTTCTTAGCTCAATTTTATGAAAGGCAGAGTTATAAAATTCATATATGCTTTTCAAAATTAAAATTAGTAACATTCACCAAAAGATTATCATTTTAATAGAATAACTAGAATTTAAATTGTTATAGGGTTTTAGTAAAATGCTGGCAAACAAAATCATTAATACTTTTCCTATTTTTAGCTGTTTTGCTCATTACTTTGACTCCTTAAATTTTACTAATAGAGCAATATATTTGTGAAAAAATAGAACCAAGGATAGTTAATGACATATTGCCAAACTTACTTAGTTGAGGTAAGTAGCCAAGTCATTAATTCACATAAATATTTTATTATTGATATCTACAGATTTCATAGTATGTAATGAGTTTGCTTAAGTTCTATAAGACATTTACTGTCATATGCAGTATACATGAAAACTATTTAATGCCCATACCAAACAAAGTAGTTAGTGTCAATGTGGAGACCCTCAGATATCAATCCAGAATCTAAAACTGCTGACTTACTCTTTGTTCCTAAGATTATTCCTAATTCCTCTGGAAATTTATTTGAAATTGGTGTGCTTCACTAACTCAGTTTCTCAGAATCAGAGGGCATTGAAGACATTTTTTAGTTTATTTTTACCCAACAGAGAAGGTTTTTTTGAAAAAGAGAGATTAAAAAGGGTTTCTAATGTAAACTCTAATGTGCTAATATTCACCTGAATGAGATGTTTCTGTTTAATTTTCTGACTAGGACTAAAGCATAGAGTTGATATATATTTTAGTAGTTATCATTTCATTAAGGAGTTGAAAAAGATATTGATCACTTGGAAGAAAGGGAATTACTGTAGCACCCAGACATTTTCTGTAGCTGTAATCCCCATTTCCCTAGCAATTATGCAATTTGTATACAGATCCTCAATAAATACAGTAGAAGTATTCATTAAAAAATAAACACTTCACATTCTGCATTCCTCCTTCACAACACCCATAGTGCCATTATAATTATCTTCTGTGGGTGTTCCTCTATATCTACCTATTGAAAGGACAGTTTTCCTCTTCATATGGAAAAATAAAAACCCCGGGGTAGGTAAAACAATCCTCAACTGGAGAGGAACAGGTGGAAGTATGAAAGGGATCCTAATGAGGAATTCTAGTTATGGGGGATATTGTATCTCAACAGGTCATCTCTTGTTACCAGGCAAGGGATTCCAGTGGCAGACTATGTTGGATTCAGCTGAGTTGTTGGCTAAGGGGGCCCCACTGAAATAACCAAATAACCCAGGCTTCAGGGTTCCTGTGGAAATTGAAGGGACAGGCATGATTGCTCAGTGGTTAAAGGTGATTGCTGACTGGTGATGCAGGCCTAGAAACTGGAAACCAATATTTAGGGCCTATGGGGAACACATTAAAAATCTATAAAGGAGTTTATAAAGAGTCTACATAGAGAGTCATCTGACACCAGCGATCTGTGCACTGGACAGAATTCTGTGGCGGGATCTGACACAACAAGCATGCAGTGGCAGTTCTGTCTCCATCCGCTGGCCCAGTGGGACCCAACACACCTGAACACTGGTGAGGCTCTGGTAACAGTGTCACCTCCACCCACGATAAGAGGACAGACATCATAGTATTGGATCTGTTTGCAGAAGAGAACCTTCCCATACCCTCCAGGAGAGCAAGAAACTCCTGCTACACCCACCAGAAGAAGGGATGAGAAGAGGACAAGGTAAAAGCACATTCAACAACAGAAAACTCAATATGACTCCACCAGAGACTAGGAACCATAAACCAGCAAGAACCAGCAAGACCTGAACATAAAAATGCAGATGAATCAGAAGAGAATGACCTTAAAAACATCTTCAGAAAAATGATAGAGGACCTCAAAGAGGACATGAGAAAATCCCTTAAAGAAATGGAAATAAAAACAAACCAAAAAATACAAGATATCAACAAATCTCTCAAGGAAACTGTTCAAGACCTAAAAACTGAAATAGAGACAATAAAGAAAGCACAATCTGAGGGAATGATGGAAATAGAAAAGCTGGGTAAATGATCAGGAACTACAGATGTAAGGATAACCAACAGAACACAAGAGATGGAAGAGAGAATCTCAGAAGCTGAAGACACACTAGCAGAAATAGATTCATCAACCAAAGAAAATCTTAAGTCCAACAAATCCCTAACACAAAATATCCAGGAAATATGGGATACCATGAAAAGACCAAACCTAAGAATAAAAGGTATAGAAGAAGGTGAAGAAATCCAACTCACAGGCACAGAAAACATATTCAACAAAATCATAGAAGAAAACTTTTCCAACCTAAAGAAAAACATGCCAATGAAAATACAAGAAGCTTACAGAACACCAAATAGACTGAACCAAAAAGAAGTCTCCTCGACACATAATAATTAAAACACCAAACATACAGAATAAAGAGGAAATATTAAGAGCAGCAAAGGAAACAGGTTAAGTAACTTGTAAAGGCAAATCTATCAGAATTACACCTGACTTTTCCATGGAAACTCTGAAAGACAGAAGGTCCTGGATAGGTATTCTACCTACACTAAGAAACAATTCTGAACATTTATGCCCCAAATACAAAGGAATCCACATTTGTAAAAGAAACATCACTAAAACTCAAATCACACATACAACCGTACACACTTATAGTGGGAGACTTCAACACCCCACTCTTACCACTGGACAGGAACACCAGACAGAAACTTAACAAAGAAACAAAAGAAATAATAGAAGTTATGGTGCAATTGGACTTAACAGATATCTATAGGACATTCCATCCAAATACAAAACAATTTACCTTATTCTCAGTTCCACATGGAAACTTCTCTAAAATAGACCACATACTTGGCAACATAATAAACCTCAACAGGTACAAAAAAAAATTGAAATGACCCCCTGTGTCTTATCAGACCACCACACTTTAAAATTAGAATTCAACAACAACACGAACTACAGAAAACCTACAAACTCATGGAAATTAAGTAACACCCAATTACAAAATTCATGGGTCCAGAAAGAAATTAAAGATTTCCTAGAATTCAATGAGAATGCAGACACAAAGTATCTATGGAATACTTTGAAAGCAGTGCTAAGAGGAAAGTTCATAGCTCTAAATACCCACATGAAGAAACAGGAGAATAATCACACTAGAAAATGAACAGCACAACTGAAAGCTTAGGAAAACAAAGAAGCAAATACACCCCAGAGGAGCAGACGCCAGGAAATAATCAAATTGAGGGCTGAAATCAATAAAATGGAAACTAGGAGAACAATACAAAGAATCAATATAACAAAGATTTACTTTTTCGAGAAAATCAGCAAGATAGACAAACCTTTATCCAAACTTACCAAACAACAAAGAGTGAACATGCAAATTAGTAAAATCAGGAATGAAAAGTGGGACATAACAACAGACACCGAGGAAATCCAGAGAACCATCAGGTCATACTTTGAAAACCTATATTCCTCAAAATTAAAAAATTTAAAGGAAATGGACAATTTTATGGACAGATTTCACTTACCAAAATTAAATCAAGAACAGATAAGCAACTTAAATAAACCTATAACCCCTAATGAAATTGAAGCAGTCATTAAAAGTCTCCCAACCAAAAAAAGCCCATGGCCAGATGGCTTCAGTGCAGAATTCTACCAGAAATTCAAAGTACAGCTAATACCAATTCTCCTCAAAGTATTCCACACAACTGAAGCAGAAGGGTCATTACCAAACTCTTTTTATGAGGCTTCAATAACCTTAATACCCAAGCCACACAAAGACACAACTAAGAAAGAGAACTACAGACCAATATCCCTCATGAACATTGATGCAAAAAATTCTCAATAAATTACCGGCAAATCAAATCCAAGAACACATCAGAGAAATCATCCATCATGATCAAGTAGGCCTCATCCCAGGGATGCAAGGATGGTTCAACATACTAAAATCCATCATTGTAATCCACCATATAAACAGACTGAGGGAAGAAACCCACATGATCATCTCACTAGATACCAAAAAAGCCTTTGACAAAATCCAACACGCCTTCAGGATAAAGGTCTTGGAGAAATCAGGGATAACAGGAACATACCTCAACATTATCAAAGCAATATACAGCAAGCCAACAACCAACATCAAATTAAATGGAGAGAAACTCAATGCAATTCCTCTAAAATCAGGAACAAGACAAGGCTGTACACTCTCTCCATACTTTTTCAATATTGTCCTCAAAGTTCTAGCTAGATCAATAAGACAACAGAAGAAGATCAAGGGAATACAAATCTCGGAAAGGAAGAAGTCAAACTCTCCCTATTCGCAGATGATATGATAGTCTACATTAGTGACCGGAAAAACTCTACCAGCGAACTCCTACAGCTGATAAACACCTTCAGCAAAATAGCAGGATACAAGATTAACTCAAAAAAATCTGTAGCCCTACTATATACACACATTGGTGGAGAAAGAAATCAGAGAAACATCACCCTTTACAAAATTGCCACAAACAACATGAAATACCTTGGGGTAACATTAACCAAAAAAGGTGAAAGACCTGTACCATAAGAATTTTGAGTCTCTAAAGAAAGAAATTAAAGAAGATACCAGAAAATGGAAAGATCTCCCATGCTCTTGGATAGGCATGATCAACATAGTAAAAATGGCAATCTTGCCAAAACCAATCTACAGATTCAATGCAATCCCCATCAAAATCCCAACACAATTCTTCACTGACCTTGAAAGAATAATTCTCACCTTTATATGGAGAAACAAAAAACCCAGAATGGCCAAAACAACCCTGTACAATAAAGGAACTTCCAGAGGCATCACCATCCTGGACTTCAAGCTCTATTACAGATCATTATTCCTGAAAACAGCTTGGTATTGGCATAAAAATAGAGAGGTAGACCAATGGAATAGAGTTGATAATCCTGATATTAACCCACACACCTACAAACACCTGATTTTTGACAAACAATCCAAATATATATATGCTGGAACAAAAAGAAGATCTTCAACAAATGGTGCTGGCATAACTGGATGCGGACATGTAGAAGACTACAGATAGACCCAAGCCTTTTGCCCTGAACAAAACTCAAGTCAAAATGGATCAAAGACCTCAACATAAACCCAGCAACACTGAACCTATTAGAAGACAAAGTGGGAAATACCCTTGAATTAATTGGTACAGGAGACTGCTTCCTAAACATAACACCAGTAGCACAGACACTGAGATCAACAATTAATAAATGGGACCTCCTGAAACTGAGAGGCTTCTGTAAGGCAAAGGACACAGTCAATAAGACAAAAGAGCAGCCCACAGACTGGGAAAAGATATTCACCAACCCCACATCTGACAGAGGGCTGATCTCCAAAATATACAAAGAACTCAAGAAGCTAGTCTCCAAAACACCAAACATTCCAAATGAAAAATGGGGTACAGAACTAAATAGACAATTCTCAATAGAGGAATCTAAAATGGCTGAAAGACACACGAGAAAGTGTTCAACATACTTAGCCATCAGAGAAATGCAAATCAAAACAACTCTGAGATACCATCTTACTCCTGTCAGAATGGCTAAAATCAAAACCACCAATGACAGTTTATGCTGGAGAGGATGTGGAGAAAGGGGAACACTTCTCCACTGCTGGTGGGAGTGCCAACTTGTACAGCCACTGTGGAAATCAGTATGGCGACTCCTCAAGAAAATGGGAATGAGTCTACCACAAGATCCAGCAATTCCACTCCTAGGCATATACCCAAAAGAAGCACATTCATACAACAAAGACATCTGTTCAGTGATGTTCATAGCAGCACTATTTGTAATACCCAGAAACTGGAGCAGCCTAGATGCCCCTCAACTGAAGAATGGATAAAGAAAATGTGGTACATTTACAAAATGGAGTACTACTCAGCAGAAAAAAATGATGGATCTTGAAATTTGCAGGAAAATGGATGGAATTCGAAAAAACCATTCTGAGCGAGGTAACCCAATCACAAAAAGACAAACATGGTATGTAGTCACTCATATGTGGATTTTAGGCATAGAGTAAAGGATTACCACCCTACAATTCCCACTGCCAGAGAAACTAGTAAACAAGGAGGACCCTAAAAGAGACAAACTTTGTCCACTGGAGAGAGGGAAAAAGTCACGATCCCCTGAGCAAATTGAGAGCATGGGAAAAGGGGGAAGGGTGGTAAGAGAATGAGAAGGGAAGAAGAGGAAGGATGCACAGGTCATGAGGGAGCAGAAAGTTTGAGTCAGGGGAAGAATAGAAGAAAGGATATGCGATAGGTAGGGTTTTAATTGGGGGGGTGGTAGGGGAGGACAGGAGGGAGAAGGGAACTGGGATTGTCATGTAATTCAATCTTGTTTGTAATTCAAAGAAAAAGCTAGTGGGACAAGCCTAAGATAAGGTCAAGCATTCATAAACTAAAAAAAAAGAGTCTATATGCACTGTTTAAATTACAAAACTTTTATTTTAATTAAGTGTGCGTGCGTGCGTGCGTCTGTGAGTGTGTGTGTGTGTGTGTGTGTGTGTGTGTGTGTGTGTGTGTGTGTGTGTGTGTGTGTGTGTTGACATAGGATTTTGCTGTGCCTTGGGCTCAAATAAATCCTCCTGTCTAAGCATTTTGCATGCTAAGGTCACAGATGTGGGTCACCATGCCCTTCTTTCAACCTTTATTTTGATAAGTCTTTTCAAATATTTTTTATTTCATTTTTACTACTTATTTATCCTTAAAGAATTATTTTTTATTTTATTGAAAGTAGATTTTTTTCATATAATATAGTCTCATTACTGTTTCCCCTATTTAACTCCTCCCAGATCCTTACCACCTCACCCTCTATCCAAATCCACACAATTCCTATCTCTCTCCCCTTAGAAAGCAAAAGGCATTAAAATAATAATTGTAGTAAGCTAAAGAAAAACATTCTGAATGTGACAAAAAACCAAACACTGTGTTTTTATTATTTTTAACTATGCATAGACAAGCAAGTCTGTGTACAAGTGTGTGCACATGTGTGCAGGTTCCCCTGAAAGTCTGAGGCTTTAGACCCTACTAAAGCTGAGCTATAGGCATTTGTAAACTGCCTTACTTGATGCTGGGAAGCAGACTTGGGTCTTCTGCCGTAGTAGTACAATTTTCATACTTATCAATGAATAAAACATGAATATAGATGGGTGAAAAAAAGGTGGGATAGGGACCATCCCAAGCCACAATGAGAATTACAAAATCTCTGCTACTCCCCTGGGGAAATTCCCAGGGAACATTTTATGATTCAGGAATCTGTCACCAAATGAAAGTGTGGCAAACTCTGCAGTGTCACCTTGTTCCTTCATTAACTAAGGTTGTTCTGTGCTCTCATTGTCACCATCTGACTACCTCACTTGCCAGAGTCCACCCAGAGGTCAGTGAAAGGACAGCATGATATCTTTGTCACCATTTCTGTAAGTCACACTTGAAAATTTAACAGTTGGAGGCTGTCAGCTAACTGCTTCTGCCCCATCTGAGATTAGAATCTTCTCTTATCTTGGAGATAGATTAGATAATCTTTTCTAAGGCTTGGAGATAGCCTTCCCCTATGTCTGCTGCAAAGCCTGCATGAGAAATGACTTATGTTTTATAGAATCTTCCACTCACTGAAATTGTTTGGTGAACATAACAACCATTACCTTTGTGAAGTGTATTGAAAACCCACAATCACTTTAGTCATTGTTTGGAGGGGTTGTTAATTTGACTTTTTAATGGCATGACTAATTGTTATCTAAGAATGAAAAAAATCATGGATGAACTCATCTTAGAACCGTATACTATAAAAGGGAAAGAGGAAGGAAGAAGGAGAGAAGGAAGGAAGGGAGAAAGGAAATGAGGAAGGAAAGAAAAAGAAAGAAAGAGAGAAAACAAGGAAGGAAGGAAGGAAGGAAGGAAGGAAGGAAGGAAGGAAGGAAGGAAGGAAGGAAGAAAGGAAGGAAAGAAGGAAGGAAGAAAGGTACAGAGCTGGAAGTGACCGGGGTTTTTTCACTGAAAAATAACAGCATTATGTAAAAGCTACTGGGCACATTCAGTGTCAGTCATTTGGTTTCTGTCTCTCTCTGTTTCTGTGTCTGTCTGTCTCTCTCATAAGTGAAATTCTATCATGTCCTTCTCTTAACTGTGACTACTTAAAAGATAGGCAGTAAAGCAAAATAACTAAAATAAATTAGTAGTCCTGCTATATATCAACAATAAAGGGGCTGAGAATGAAATCAGAGAAACATCACTCTTTACAATAGCCACAAACAACATAAAAAATCTTGGGGTAATGCTAACTAAACATGAGAAAGACCTGTATGACAAGAACTTTGAGTCATTAAAGAAAGAAACTAAAGAAAATACCAGAAAATGGAAAGTTCTCCCATGTTCTTGGATAGGTAGGATCAATATAGTAAAAATGGCTATCTTACCAAAAGCAATCTACAGATATAATGCAATTCCTATCAAAATCCTAGCACAATTCTTCACAGACCTTGAAATGACAATACTCAAATTTATATGGAAAAACAAAAGACCCAGGATAGCCAAAACAACCCTGTACAATAGGGAACTTCAGGAGGCATTACCATCTCTGACTTCAAGCTGTACTATAGAGCTATAGTAATGAAAACAGCTTGGTAATGGCACAAAAACAGACTGGTAGATCAATGGAATAGAATTGAAAATGCTGATATTACCCCACACACCTACAAACACCTGATCTTTGACAAATAAGCTATAACTATACAATGGAAAAAAAAAGCATCTTCAACAAATGATGCTGACATAATTGGATGCAGACATGTAGAAGAAAGGCAGATAGATCCGTATCTATTGCCATGCACAAAACATAAGTCTAAATGGATCAAAGAGCTCAACATAAATCCAGCCACACTGAACCTCTTAGAAGAGAAAGTGGGAGGGACCCTTGCACAAATTGGCACAGGAGACAACATCCTGAATATAATGCCAGTAGCACAGACACTAAGACTGACAATTAATAAATGGGACCTCCTGAAACTGAGAAGCTTCTGGAAGGCAAATGACACAGTCAGCAAGACAAAACAGCAGCCCACAGAATGGGAAAAGATATTCACCAACCCCACATCTGACAGATTTCCAAAATATACAAAGAATTCAAGAAGCTAGTCACCAAACACCAAATAATTCAATTAAAAAGTGGGGTACAGAACTAAACAGAATTCTCAATAGAGAAATTTAAAATGGCTGAAAGACACGTAAGAAATTGCTCAACATTCCCAGCCATCAGGGAAATGCAAATCAAAACAACTCTGAGATACCATCTTGCACCCTTTAGAATGGCTAAAATAAAAAAACACCAATGGCAGTTTGTGCTGGAGAGGATGTGAAGAAAGGAGAATGCTTCTCCATTGCTGGTGGGGGTGCAAACTTGTACATCTACTTTGGAAATCAGTATAGTGGTTTCTCAGGAAAATGGGAACCAGTCTACCTCTAGATCCCCCAATTCCACTCTTAAGCATATACCTAAAGAATGCACATTCATACAACAATGGCATCTGCTCAACTTTGTTCATAGCAGCATTATTTCTAATGGCCAGAACCTAGAAGCAATCTAGATTCCCCTCAACCAAAAAAATGGATATAGAAAATGTGGTACATTTACACAATGGATTACTACTCAGTGGGAAAAAATGGAATCTTGAAATTTGCAGGCGAATGGATGGAACTAGAAGAAACCATCCTAAGTGAGGTAACCCAGTCACAGAAAGACAAACATGGTATTACTCACTCATATATGGATATTAGACATAGAGCAAAGGATTACCAGCCTACAATCCACACCTCCAGAGAAGCAAGGAAACAAGGAGGACCCTAAGAGAGACAAACAAGGTTCCCCAGTGAACTGCAAAAGACAAGAGCCCCTGAATAAATTGGCAGTATGGGGGGATGTAGGAGAAAGAGGAGGGGAAAAGAGGAATGGGCAGGAGAACATGAGGGATCAGGAATATTGAGTGTGGAGAGGAATAGAGAACAAGAAAAGAGGCACATTAATAGTGGGAGCCAGTTAGGTTTGAAGAGAAACTGTCACTAGGGAATTGTACAAAGATCCACAAGGATGACCTCAACTAGTTACCTAAGCAATAGTGGAGAGGCTACCTTAAATGTCCTTCCCCTATAATGAGAATGAAGACTACCTTAAATGCTATCTGAGAGCCTTCATCCAGTAGCTCATGGAAGCAGAAGCAGAGATCCACAGCTAAGCACTGAGCCAAACTCCTGGAATCTAGTTTCAGAGAGGGAGGAGTGACCAACAAAAGGGGGTCAAGGCCAAGCTATGAAAACCAACAGAAATAGCTGGCCTGAGAAGTTGGGAACTCATGGACCCCAGTCTGACAGGTGAGGAACCAACATAGGACAAAACCAGGTCCCCTGAACTTGGGTGTCACCTAGGGGCACTGGGCAGTCTATGGGGGCCTCCGGCCATGGAACCATGATAGATCCCCAGTGCACAAACATACTTTAGGGCTCCATTTCCAAAGGAAGGATACTCTCTTAGCCTAGATACATAGGGGAGAGGCGTATGCCCTTCCCCAATTGACTTGACAGATTTTGATGATCCCTCATGGAAAGCCTCACCCTCCCTGTGAAGATGATTGGAAATGGGATGAGGGTTTCCTTGGGAATAGGGGAGGATGGCAGGGAGAGGGAACTGAGATTGATATGTAAAATAAGATTGTTTCTAATTTAAGTAAAATTTATTTTAAAAATGTTAGCCAGTGTAAAGAAGTATCATATATATATATATATATATATATATATGATATTCAGTTGTCCAAGCAACATCAATATCTGGGTGTTCTGTCAACAAAATATCTTCAAAACACAGAATTTGCAATGAGGAAACAGTTTTATAAGATAGTTGATCTAAAATTCCTTGATATTATATCTAAATTAAAATCACCGTTGTCTCAATTTTTTTGTGCTGTTGTTAATTGCTTTTGAAAAATTACCTTGCCTGTGCTGGTCCTAAATTATATTGATCCTCTGGCCTCAGCATCCTGATTGCTAATATTACAAGCCAGTTGGAGCAGCCATCTTTGCACAATACCCTACATCTTCTTCTACTGCCCAAGAATGGACCAGGTCTCAAACTAAATGTGTCTAAGCTGTGATGTGATTGAAGAACTGCTAACTTTGACGAAAGACTAATATTTGATTCCATTTGTTCGAAAAAGTCAGGTAAGCTGAGGCTTACTTATCTTCTACATAAAATCCAGATTACTATTTTTAAAGTGTGTTAGTATTTACCACTTTTTTGAGATAGAGTCTCATGTTTCCTAGCCAGCTCTGGAACTTAATGTGACTGAAATATAGACTTCTGATTTTCTAGCACCTATCTCTTAGTGATGGCATTACAGATGTGTAATACACCATAACTATTTTTATTTTATTCATTTGTTTTTGTGTGGCTCATACCCATGGTGTTCTTCACACTAAGCAGGTATTATCTAACTTATTTATACCATCAGCCTTACCAGTAGGTTTAAAATCTTGTGTCCATCACCCAACAACATTCTATATGATGTCTCCACTCTTTCCTTTGGTGCACTTCATTAACCAATCTCCAGTATCTCTCTTTAGACATGCTCTGCCTTCTTCCAGACAGAGCTTAAGATTCTGAAAAATTCTTACTTTTCTACACTACTGAAATCTCTAGGTCATCTTTGATACTTAATTTTCAATATCTGTGCATATGAAAACCATGTCTTCTATCTTGTTGCTGTAGATTCGTTTTTAAATTTTGCTCTTGTAGGCAATAAGTCCAACATCTGGCTTCAGTAGAAATGTCATTTTTGTGTACTTTCTCTGTCATTATCCATGAAAGACTCTGTGGAGATTTTTCCAATATTCCTATAGATAATAATGACACTTGTTTAAAAATTCTAAAAGACAAACTTTATTTTCTACAATTATTCATTATATACTAATTTTTTGTATGGTTATCAGTTTAAAAATTTATATGTCCACTATTATTATTATTATTATTATTATTATTATTATTATTATTATTATATCTAGACCACAGTTTCCCTA
The DNA here is from genome assembly GCF_003668045.3 of Cricetulus griseus. Lineage (NCBI taxonomy): Eukaryota > Metazoa > Chordata > Mammalia > Rodentia > Cricetidae > Cricetulus > Cricetulus griseus. The sequence goes on from NC_048600.1 coordinate 104,738,964, forward strand.
GCTTTTCCAATAGCTCTTATCATCAATCCAAAATCCTCCACCTATTTGCTGGCAACAGAGAAAAAGAATTTGCTTTACTAAAATTTATGCTTATTTCCTTAGATCATTATTTTTTTACCATAATTGAGCAATGAGCTACCCATTAAATTTTTCCTTTTTACTATTGTCTCTTTCTTCCTTCATTTTTCATCCATTTAGACAAACATATTGTTTTTTTTTTTTGAGAGGCCAACCTGCGTGAAGTTTATTGGCATCTAATCTATCTTACCTTGAATTCTGCCAAGACTCTCCCAAGAGCCCTTGGTCCAGGTGTGGTTGCTAAGATACATGTTACTCATCTTCCACTAAGAAAATAGAGGTCGTGGTATGTGGAAGATATATTTTCTAAAGGGCCTTGGTGACTGATTTCCTTTTGAATTTGGAACTATTATAAAATTAGAAATTGCTTTAACTTTTTCATTTTTATTTTAAGTATCTCAATTAAAAGGCACAAAACAGAATATTTAAAAAAATGCTTTTGCTATTCTTTCTATTAAAAAATGGATTCTATTACATGGCCAGGTAAAACATGTTTCTTTTCTTTCTAATGTTGCAATGACTTGTAATAAGTGAGGCTTAGGAATAGTTTTGTTGAGAGGTCAAGCGAGGTAGCACCTCACTTTAATCTAGTGTGTGAGCAGAAAAGGTAGGCTATTGTAAGTTCAAGGCCAGTCTGCACTATATTCCAAGAGTCTGCTTCAAAATAAAAATGGTGCCAACTCATAGACTACATTTGTAAAGTAAAACATTGTGCTTCCTGTTCTGTCATGAACAACATTTAAAATGTGACCTATTAGGAAAGGATTCTGTAATTTTTAACATGTATCTTCTTTACTTGATCCCAATAAAATGTTCACATTAAAAAAATAAACAAATTATGTCAATTTTGTGATCAGGATCTCCAGAAACACCAGTTCTGTGGAGGGAAAGATAAGAGGATTGTTGAGGTTCCTGATGGCCAGTCTAAAAGACTGAGAGACCCGATCTCAAGGGATTAACTGACTTATTAAAATTAACTGACTTATTAAAATAAGTGGAGCCAGATATGAAGCTTTCTTTTTTCCTCTCTGTGTGCACAAACACACAAAACGTTCTCTCTCTCTCTCTCTCTCTCTCTCTCTCTCTCTCTCTCTCTCTCTCTCTCACACACACACACACACACACACACACACACACACGCACACACACGCACACACACACATATACTCACACATACATGTTAAAATTTAATGTTATTGTTTAATAGATATTTGGCATCAGAGAATTCTGTTATCTGGAGAATATGGAGATAATGCAGAAACTGGAGAAAGTTCTATCAAGTGAAGTAGGACAGACACATTGATTGCACTTATATTTGATACCCCCAAACGTTAAGTTGCTTGAGTCAGAGAATGGAATTATAATGTCTAGGGGTTGTGACAGTGAAGATTTAAAGACAGACCAGCCAGAAAACTCACAATGTCAGTTATATAGGAGGAATTAGTTAGAGACATCTTGGAAAGTGTGGTGGATACGGCTGAAAAATGATATAATGTGTGGTGGTCTGAATGAAGATGGCCCCCATAGGTTCATATATTTGAATACCTCATCCTAAGTTGGTTGCCCTGTTTGGGTATGTTTAGAAGGTATGGTTACTAGAAGATATGTGTCACTGTGGGTGGGTTTTTGAGGTTTCAAAAAACTTGAACCGATTCTAGCTTGCTCACTGCATTTTGTTTGCTGTTCAAGACATGAGCTCTTGCTATTCTGGTTTCTGTATCTGCCACCTGCTGCTATTCTGTACCCATTATTATGGATCCTAGCCTTCTGGAACTGTAAGCTCAAAATAAATTATTCCTTCAATAAGTGGCTTGGTCATAGTATTTTAACACAAATACTACAAAAGTAAACAAGGCATAACTTAGTTTTTATAAATAAGCACAGAGATTTTAAGTGTTTTCACTACAGAGTTAAATCTGTAATGCAATACATATGTTACTTAGGTCTCTATAGCCATGTAAATTGCTATTATCAAGCCAATGTGTTATGATATATATATATATATATATATGATATATATATATCATATATATATGATGTGTCAACAAATAATGTTATAATTCTATTCCTATTCTCAAAGAATTAACTAAAATAGTGTGTTGGGGCTTCTAGTCTCTATTAGTGCATTGCATAATCTTATTCAGGAAGCCATCACTCAGCTGTTCTAAAAGATTTATAGATTTGTTTTCTTGAGCAAATGCCACACAGGCATAGTCAGAACCCATAGTCTGATTCTGTTTGCTGTCTTTCTCTCCTACAGTGAACATCTCATGGCCTACAGTAATTGTATTTGCATATGCATATGCATGTGATAGAAGAATTATTAATCCATTTGGGAGTATGCTGTGGACAGGGGAACATAAGATCTTACAAATGTTCTCTAGACATGAGGGGAGTTTAAGGTCCAAGTGCACCTGGGTTATGATCCTTGCACACTTAATCCCTGGTGAGAGAAAAATGTGTCACAGATCTGAGCTATTCAACCCATTCACAGAGGATAAATACACACAGAAGTGAATAAAACTTTAGGCAAGAAGGCAGAACTTATATGAAAACAAGAAAGATACATTTGTTGTTGTCAACAATTGATCAGTGATGCTATTTGTTACCACTGATATTATGCCTGGAGCAACTACTGTAAACTGATGTGTAGTTTGTGCTTTATAATTATAGATGCAATGGTAATCAGGAAAAATTATGATTCTGAAATGCAGGGCATAGTATGATGTAAACCCACATAATCTTCTTAGCCTAAGGCTGTTGTAGGGCCTGATGGCATAAGAGAGAAAGGAGGTTACAAACAGGTAAATTGTGAACAAGCTAGAAAATATCTTTATACAACATCTTTATATTCTGTTAATCACTTTAGGTCCACTGAGAATTCTTCCATGGGAGAATCAGGTGTGTGGAATAAAGAGAAGGTACAAAAACATTTCTCCTAGGTGCCTTTTCTTCCTGGACATTGAAAAGCAGGTGGTTTGACTTCTAGGAACATATGAGGGATAAGATAATAGTTATCACTTTATTCACCATGAAACCCATAATTTGAGTAATTATAAAAATCAAAACCAATAAGAACTCATATTAATAAAATGATCAGCCCTCATTGAATAAAACATATCCCCCAACCACATGCAGTTGCCAATAGTGTTTATCTCTCTATATTTGTTATATGAACACATTTAAACATAAAATTACTTAGGCTGAGCTTGGAGAATTCTGCTGTCCTTATTGCTTCCTCTATACAGGTAATTGGAATTCTACCCAGTTACAAGCCTGGCTTGCTTCCTCCAGCTCAGAGTCCTGCAAACTTTCAATTTCAGCAAGAACTGTTGGTTGGAAGGTCGTGAAGTAATTGCTAGAGCTAAGTACAGCCCTGTATGAAATGACAAGGATGTGCAAAATGACAAGGATGTGCACCAATCAGTGTGAGGATATGCGGCCGGTACCTAGACCTCAGTAATTTAAGACATAGAGATTGCAGAAGCTTCAAGAGAGAGAGGGAGGACACAGGCCCCGTAATCCTCACCACACAAACAGAGCAATGATGAAATGGACATACAAGTATTTGCTTTGATGGGAAGAGTTCTTATTTACAGCCATGGCAGAGCACATCTTACTTTATACTTCTTTCGAGCAAGAGAGCTTTCCAAACTAGGACAATTAAAAAATTATTAATTGTTCTCTCTTATGGGGTTTGATGATTTTCAAGATACTTTTTGTTCAAAGCCAACCTTTGTTGCAAATCAGCAACCTTTTGAAAATAAACAATAAGACTAGCAGCAACGGAATTTTTTAAACCTCAATCATTGAAGCAAAGGAAAGCAATATTCATAGCAAATAGCTCTATTTGAATAAGGTAAATATTAAGAAAGTGAAAAAGAAAACTAGATAGACAAACCAGCCACACATGGGAGAAGATTAAGAATGAGTCAGGCTGTGGATAATGCTTCTGATCTCAGAAAAGAGCAAAATGATGCGTTAAGAGAATAGAATTTTCCATTTCATGCAGTTTTTCTTATGCTCAAATGAACGTGAAGTGAAGGGATGAAACAAGGGACTAACAGACAGGCTTAATCGATGTAGTATTTGCATAAAATGAGCTGGAGGATCCAAGAAGACAGCAGACTGAAGCAGAAGTAATAAGATATAATTAAATATACTGCTCTGGGTGCAATGGCAAAAGGAAGACATGGTAAGGCACGGAAATGATTTGTGTTCTCCCCTTTATTTTTACTGGTGGCATTTCTAAAGCTGTGCAATACTGAGAACTAATAAGCTTCACCAGAAATGGAGCTGATCTATTCCTCGCCAACCTGTTTTATCACAATCTTTCTTTTCTTTTTGACACTATGATTTAATTTCAACATTTCCCTCCTTCCTCCTTCCAAATCCTCTCAGATATCACTCTCTACTCTCCTTCAAATTCACGATCTCACTACCTACAGAAACAGCAAACCTGGCTCATAGGAACTCACAGAGTGGAAACCAACAACTCGGGACCCTGAAAGGGACTGACCTAGGCCTTCTACATGTATGTGACAGTTGTGTAGCTCAGTGTATTTGTGGGGCTCCCAACAATTGGAGCATGGGCTGTCCCTAATGCTTCGGCTGGCTGGCTGGATCCTATTCCTCATACTGGATTGGCTTCCCTAGCCTTAATACAAGGGCAGTGCTTAGTCTAACTTTGTTGTTGCCCAGAAGATGCCTTCCCCTTTTTGAACAAATGGCAGAGGGGAGGTAGAATAAGGGAATTGGAAAATAAGAAGGAGGGGAAACTGAGGTCAGGCTGTAAAATAAATAAATAAATAAATAAATAAATAAAATTTAAAATATATATATAATATATTATATATATATAATATATATATATATATATATAGTTCAGTTCTCTTAATACTACTAGCTTGTATATTTCAAGGCTGATATTTTGGCCCTGGATAAAAAAATGCGGTTGTTTTTCATTAGTTGCCTATAGATTTTCACATGGTTAGGATTAAGAACTCATGGGCTTTTTCCCCCCATCAAGTTTGGCAAGTTCATTGATGCCATAATTCAGTGCACATTTGGGTAGTCATGTTGATACTGGTGAAACTTCATGTTTATATTCTGATGTTTGGGAGACACAGTCCTACTGTAAACTTGCTGATCCTCTGGCCTTTCAACCTTTGCCTGTTCTCTCATTCATTGTTTTCTGGACCTCAGGAATAATACTATTTTGTATATCTATCCATTGGTAAGGGTTCCATGACTGTAGCATTTTGTTTGGTTGTGATCTTCTGTAATGGTTACTGTTGCAAAGAGTTTTCTTTGAGGAGATTTTCTGTCTTTTTAGTCACATACAATCTAATTTTCCTTAGAAGAATGGGAAAATTGAATGTGTTAAGGTAAAATATAGGCAACAAGAAGGATTATTTAAGTGAGACCAAACAGAAAAAAAGATAAAGAAAGAGATAGAGAAAGATAGATTTAAATACAGTTGAAGTGGACTGAGCATTCCTCTCTCTTCCGCATATCTGTCTCTGTCTCTGTTCCTGCCTCCCTCCCCCCAAAAAACATACACACACACAGCTGTACTCACGAATAAAAATTCAATCAATAAAATGAAACAAGTATTATAATACAAATTGAACAATGTGTTCCTCAAGTTAAAAATGAGAAAAAAATCCTTCACATTAAATATTGAAAGGTATTTTATCATAGAGAAAGAAGATGTTAGAATGCTCCAAAAGAAATGAAATGCCAAAAGGCAAAAATCAAACAAAATGCCACAAAATTGTCACATCACCTACAAGACAACAATTTAGCTGTTGGAATTTTATTTACAGTAACATTGCATAGTAAAAATAGTGACTACTTTATTGTCCTGAAAAGAACAAATGTGTGAAATATCTTATGTCCATCTATGTGGACTTTAACAGAAATACTTTGTAGACACACTGTTTTCAAGATCCAAGGACCTAGGAAGGAATCCTGAAATTGAGGGCAGTGATCACCAAGATTTAGTAATGTACACACACAAAAATAAGTTTGTGAAGGAAATTGTTGGAAGTACTTTCTTAGGATGAGGAGCTGAATCTCATAAAGTTTGTGAAATCTTACACTCAGTGCTCATCATCATCTTCCCATCTTTAGAGCAGCTATGAAAACGGCTGAAATAGTTTCAGAAGAAACCAGGAAACCATATACTGGTGAAATATGAACACTAGATGAAATAAATTAATTGTCATGATCATGTTTTTGTTGTATGATCCTACACCAAAGACTTGTCTGTATTTAATTAGACACCATACAAAGAGTAGTGACTGTGCAATTGTGCAAAATATACAGAGACATGTTCCTCATTGAGTACCTGATACATTGATACTAGTTACATATAAGAGAGCAACCAAAAATTGGAAAGAAAAAAAAAAGAAACAAGCAATAAGAGATGGCAAATGGAACTTTAAAAGATTCCAGCACATACTTGGTGTCCCAGAAGACAACATGTATGCCCCTGGAAATAATAATAATAATAATAATAATAATAATAATAATAATAATAATAATAATGATAATAATGTCTCACCTCTAAATGACTTTGCAGATCTTTACAAATGTAAAATGGAGACGAAGTATTTTCAGACACTAAGACATGCAGGCATACTGTCACACATGCACTTTCACATACTCAGGTACACACACACACAAACACACACATAGGTTGCATAATTTATTAGTGCAAAGCATATACGGAAATAAATTTTTAGTCATTAGCTCACCACTGGGTCAATAAAGCAGTGCTTCCAATAACCATGAAAACAATGGATGTAGACTTTGACAAATTAGGAGATGAATGAATGGTTGTAAAAGGTGGTAAAAGCAAATCCCTGAAAGGGTTGAATGTCATTTCCATATTACTATACTATAATGTTCAGAATATTGATATTTACACAGAATAGTATAAACCTATATAGATTATGGCTATGGTTGATAATTAAGCCTGAGCTAGCAGACAAGAAATCCTAGTCATTAGCCAAGCAGCATTTGTACCTACTATAAGTTTCTGTGTGTTACTTGGAACCTTAACGTGGCAGCGGGCATAAATCGGGCAGCCGGGCAGAAAGCACCCACATGGTGGCAGGGCTCATGCAGCTTGGCAGAAAGATTTATCGTTAAAATTACCCATATCCAAGGGGGGGACTAAATTAGCAAAACTTCCCTTGAGGAAGCCAGACATTGAACTTAACTGACAACATTTTGAATCAACTAATTTAAAAGTTTAAAATACAAAAGAAAATCAGAAGAAGCAAAACAATTCAAATATCTCACCAGACACTGTATGTCTTTTAGAAACATAAAAAGAAAACAAACATTTTGGACTAAAATTTTTTGATTAAGTTCATACCTAGTACCTAACCCAAGAGTGGTAAAAACATGGGACACATTGGAGAATCTATTCCTCTAACTTAATATGCTAACCTAGTACAATCCTCAAATTCATCCTAAATTGAGTGTTGTTCTCATCCATCATCAAAGAAGCTTCCTTCTGCAACAGGTTCAGACCATTACAGACATTCACAACTGGTCAAATGCAGAGAAAATCTCACTACTGGGTATCCTAGATGTCTTTCCCCAACTGCTACACTAACAATGAGACACCTACAACTAAAAATCAGAAAGTATCATGGAAGAAGGGCCAGTTTGTAACAGGGCATCTGCTCTAAGATAGCGCTTCTACATTGGCAGGAAGTCACGCCTAGGGAATTGCAATGATATGGTCTGTAAACAAGGTCTGTATAATGGCAACATCAGTTGACATCCCAACATGAATGGGCAGAATATCTCAAGACTTTTGATGAGGACAGACAATTAACCATTCCTGGAGAATTTCTTTCACAGGAACTAGGCCCCTGATATTTTATACAATCTCACCTGGTCAGCTCTAAGCACATACATATAGAAGCAATACTAAATGGATGACTCTTCTTTATTTATAGAGTGTGTGTCAAGGGGTGGTAGGTGATGTTGACATGACATAAATACAGTAAGCAAGCATGAATGAAATTATCAAAAAATAAAATAAGTGTAAAAAGAGCCGATAAAAGAAAATTAACAATCATTGTGAGCCAGAAGAGGTACCCATGAATAAGAAGACAGGGTAATTGGAATTATTCAGTTTGAGAGTTAGACATTAAAAATGATTAATAAGCAGGAACACAATGTTGGAGTCTTGTGAGATGCCATTAAGTGCATAGCACACACATCACTGAAAGGCTCAGAAAGGAAGTAAAATAAGAGAGGAGCAGAATGAATAATGGGATAAGTGATGAAAGCCATTAAAATATGAATCTACAGCCGAGAAGCTCTAAGAAGTCTAGTGGGATGAATGCAATGAAATCTATATTTTGATAGATCAAATGCTGCTGAGGCCAAAGAGAGAATATTAAAATAAGGAAGTGCGACTTATCACATACAAAGAATCTCTCAATGGCTGAATAATAGATAATGTCTCGTCAGAAACTACGGAGTGTAGAAAGTAATCAGGTGGCTTGTACAAGTGATGAGAGAAAAAGGTCATCGAAGAAGAATTTTATATCATGAAAAAACAACTTTCAAAACTAAAGGGAATGTTGAAATATCTCCAGACATTTAAGAAACAGCATTTTTAGTATATAACACAATCTTCTTATAAAATATTAAGGGGAATATTTCAACTGCACAGTTTATATAAACATCAGTGTTGACACATTAATATGAAGCAATATTTTATCTGAGATTTTATGAAGGTAAATTTGTAAAGTATAATATATTAATTTAGAAAATATGAATATGTATAAAATAAAGTAAGGATTTTATCTTTATATATAAAGATAATTTTTGTTTGAGATTTTTATGTTAAAATATCATAGATCTATGGAAGTAAACATATAATCATAAAAAACCCAAGAGACTTTCTGTACAAGCCCTGCGTGTGGTTCCCAGGACCCTTGTTCAAAGCTAAGTGTGATGATTTGGTTGTAATCCCAGTGCTAGGGAGGCAGGGATAGGAGAATCCCTTGGTTACCGACCAATCATCAGAGCCTAGTTGGTGACTCTCGTGTTTAAGTTTGAGTCTCTGTCTCAAAAAACAATAACATCAAACAATAAACAGAACAAAATAATTGCATTGCTCCTGAAGAACAATATCCAAGTTTGGTATCTGATTTTCTGCATAAACACATGTTTACATACAGTCACTCACACACGTTCACCTGTGTATGCACAAATATTTATGACCCCCCCTCTCTCTCTCTGTCTCTGTCTCTTTCTCTCTGTCTCTCTCTGTGTCTCTCTCTCTCTGTCTCTCTCTCTGTCTCTCTCTCTGTCTCTCTCTCTGTCTCTCTCTCTGTCTCTCTCTCTCTCTGTCTCTTTCTCATATTTTTGGCATCATTATTCATAGTCAGTATGTAGAACTAACACTGAATTCTTCAATGTAAGAATGGATAAAGAATAAGTGGAGAATATATATAAAGAAATAATATTCTGTTACTATACAAAGTCTTTCATTTGTAGCAACATAGTAACTACAGAACATTGTGCTGATTGAACCAAGAAAGTAACAGAAAGACATAAACCATATGCCCTTAGTTACATATATAGAAATCACATTAGTTTTGTAGAAGTATGGAATGGAATGTGGAGAGTTGAATGGTGCATGCTGTATATATATATATATGGAAATATATGTTGATAATAATTAACTTACATAGTTAATCAAAAATGTTAAAAGGGAAGCAATTTATATACTATTGAAATATATTGCATTTATTAGAAATATGTCATTAGAAATTAATGTGTCAGTTGCAACTCCCAGAATAACCACTAAGAATTGAAAAAATAAACAGTAAGTCAAGGAAAAAAATGGTACATTATAAAAATATTTTATTATAAAGTAAAATGGTAACAGAAGGATAGGAGAACCAAAAAATCCTTGTAAAACAAGGAGAAAATGCCATTATTAGACTGAATGCACATAGATTGATGCAATTAAGTTGAAAATTATTTCCCAAACATGCACCTCATTGTCACAGCAGTATAGAAAAATGCAGGGAATTGCAGGAAAAACAAAGTAGCCCCTTTGTAAAATTAATTACCCAAACAGACTTAAGACAATTTGTTTTATTCTTCTCCCCAAATCCTTCACTATTATTGCTGCTTGAGTTTCTTTATTGTCTTCAGATACGTTTTCTGCATGAGGAAGATGTGTGAAGGTTCGTTCTTACTTTCCCTGTGTGGTTTGCTCTCACTGGTCCTATGCTTGGTGGAATAGGAAAAAGCAATAGCATTTATGTGAAGAAATTTTAGCTGGGTTTCAAATATTTTGGTCAGACAACTACAAATTCAACAATTTATCAAGAGACTGAATTTTATAATTTTTGAAGTCACACTATTTCCTCTTTTCACTTTTTATAATGTATAATTTTAAACAGAATTTAAAGTGTGGCACCATTATCTACGTATCTTTATTTTATAATAAGATTGAAAAATCCAAAGAGTGGATTTTCTGGATAATTGATCAATTTTCTTTAGGGATATTTTCTGTAATAGCATATTGCACTTGGAAGGAAAGCCTGATATGTCTGTTGCTCCAGTGAGGAAAAACACAGGTAAGAAAGATACTGGAATATCCTTCACGAAGTAATAATCCTTCCTCCAGTTTGGTTTAAAGTTAATGATGGTAAGTTTCTAGTAATATTTTCCATCAATATTAGAGCTGTGAACTAGAAACATCACTCAGTTGTACAGTTATTATTCCCTTCCATGGCAAGTGTCTAGCATTTAGTCCCCATCATCATCATCATCATCATCATCATCATCATCATCATCTTATGAGCAAGTGTTTGGTGCGTATCTCTGCTAGAAGAGTGCGTACCTAGCATGTATGAAGCGCTGTGTTCAGTCCTCTGCATACCATAAATGCTATGGTGACTTACTTATTCAATATCATCATTCAAAGTCGCACGAAGATCAGAAACTCAAGGTCACCCTCAGCTAAAAAGCAATTTTATGGCCAGTTTGGGATATGTTAGCCTGTGTTGCAACATATATTTTGACCTGAACTTATCTTCCACTCAAAGAAAGCATAATTATAAACTAGTCAAAGGCAATACATATGGATACTGTTTTACATTATATTTAAATATGCTAAAAAATAGAAAAAATCTTTTCTTTACTGCTCCCACTTCAATTAGACTACTGCAACTATACAGACGAATCCTGTCCTGCCTGCAAGTGACACATACCCAGAGATAGGAAGGGCTTTTTGAGACAACCACACAAAGAACCTCAATGGAAGTAGTCAGTTTTTAAGGGTAGTCTATGAAAAACTATGTGTCCTAAACAATCATAATATTGCTGATCAAGTCAGACTCTTCTCATATAAGCACTCTTCCTTCCTACCAGCAACCATAGGACCTAGGATTTGGGTGACATCTGGGAGCAAGCAGAAGACTTAAAGAGTTAATGATGGCAAGGGACAAAGCAAAGCTGTTGCTTAATCACACCGCACAGGCTGAGGAGGCTCAAAATACCTGGTCAGCTAGGATGTTACGTGTCTTTCTCTATCACTTGCTGTTACTTTACTCCTTTAAAATGGGTCCTTGTATTCGCCTGGAAGTTTGACCTTGGTTAGGCTGGATGGCCAGCAATGCCCCTGTTTCTGTCTACATCTGCCAGCCAACTCTAGGGGTGCAACCATCTCCAATCATGCCTGGCTTCTTCTTGCACCAAGGATGAGGATTCTAACCGAGACCCTCATGCTTGCATACCAAATGTTTTTAACCACTGGCCATAACCCCAGTCTCAGCAAGGCAAAAATTTTCATATGACTGCAACTATTCCATGTTTTAATTACTCTGTTAAAAGCCATTGTATTAAGTTTAAATGTAACTGAGATTCCCATATTTTATTTGCTAACTTAGGCAATTTTTAATTTGTATTACTTAAGGTTGTTTTTAGTGAAGTCTACATTTCTTTTATCAGAAATATTATCCTCAATTTGTTTTTTCTTGCATTTTTTGGTGTGTTTTTCCTTATTACTTTTTAGCTATTCTGGAGCACCAAAATTTTGTATTGATTTCTGTACTCACCAAAGAATTTGATATTGACTTATGTATTCCATCTGGGAAGTTCCTTATTAAGTGCATTTGAGAAATTTAGATTTAAAATAAATACTTCATATGTTTATTTTACATTATCATTTTACTTTATTTAAAAAACTAATTGCTTGTTTCTGTGGGTTACACTTGCTTGCAGTTCCATGGGAGGTCAGAAGGGGGCATTAGATCCCTTAGAACTAGAGTTACAGAGGTTGTGCATTGCCAGAAGGGCGCTTGGGACCGAACTTGGTCCTTTGGAAGAACAGTCAGTGCTCTTAACCTCTAAGCCATCTCTCCAGCCTCTTATACTATAATTTATTTCCTATGAACTTAAAGGTATTATTCACTGGTATGTTTTCTTTGTTTTCATAATTTTCCCTCTCTGCCACTTATTCATTTCTTTATTTTTCTTCTTTTTTCCTTTTTCTATACCCCTTTACTAGCATTTTCATGGCTGATTTTGGGTGAGATTGCTATGGGCTTTCTGCTACTCTTAGCCATTTATTTATATTGGGTGGTCCACTGTATAGAGTTATCTGCTTTTCAAGGATTTGGCTACTACTACTACTTACAATAAGCTACGGCAGAAACTATTTTCCTGCTATCAGTAGACAAAGCCCCAGCCACAATCTACATCTGTTTGTGACCTCCTTACATCCAACACATGTTTGTGATTTCACTCTTTAAAAAATTTTTCTACAATGTTCAATTTATAAATACTATGTCTTTAATGTCATCTCTGAGCAATATGCAAAGTCACCTTTCACATAAACTAACAAAACAAAAGTGGGCCACCTCAATCATGGAATATAGAATGTGATTTTGAAATAGTTCCAAAATTCATAAGCACATGACAGAGATAAAAATGAGAGAAAGTGACTGAGGAACTATGCAAATTACAAAGACCTAAAACACATAAAAACCTGTATGCTAAACTGGACATGTGGCGAAAAAAAGAGAAAAAAGAATTAATCATGAAAATAATACAATATTTTATTTCAATAAAAAGGGAATAAAAATGGGTCACAGGGTGACAGGAAAAATATTTAGGAGATTTTTTCTTTCAAATATTAAGAAATGATGAGAAATTGAATATTGAAAGATAGTCATGTGGCTCAAACATGCAACTGTGCTCACTGAGCAAGTTCTCTAGGAATTCAAAGAAACCTCACTGTCTTCTCCAACCAAACTCCCAAGGCTTCTGACCAGTGACAATCAATCACATGTGGAAGACTGGGGAAGACTTGCTTAATGTCCTGGATTTTAAAATTTAAAATGAAATTTAAAGTGTAGAAGAAAAGGAAACGTACTTTTTGAAAATACATAGGTAGAAAAAATGTAGTTGTCTAAAATGCCATTTTCTATAGGACAAAAATGTCCAGACATATAATGACCCAGATGTCCTCATTAATGTTCGTTTTGCTGGTCCTTAGCATCTTAGGAATGCTTAATAAAGGCTCATTTTATGAATAGAAAAAATTAATGGTCTAGCCATGAAATTCCAGTAATTAATGTCAGAAGTAAATTGAATAACATTTAAAAGAAAAAATACACATGAGTAAATCATTTTCTACATAAAATTCCAGAAATTTTATGTAAATACATTTCAACTTTCCTAAAGGGAAAAATAAAAAAAATATTTTACACAACTGAAATACACAAAGTGTTGCATAGTAAAACATGGATCAGCATCATCCCAGAGTATTGTTGTATTAGTATAATTACTAAAATGTAATTTATACTAGGGAAGTAAATATTCAATGGTGACTGTGAATTTAAAGGAGTTACTATATAAAGAGGAAACCTGGGCCAGCAAACTAAAATTGCTTGCTGTGCAAGACCAATGATCCTGAATTCAGTCTCTGGAAAGGCAGAGGAAGGGAAAAACTGAATCCCAAAAGTTGTCCTCTGGTTTCCACACAAATAGAATTGAATACACATGCCCATATTCACACACACACACACACACACACACACACACACACACACACACACACACACACACCCAGCACCACCACTGCCAACAATAACATAATGAAATAGAATGTATGGCAACAGAAACTTCATCTGTAAACTATGACTACCTTATACAACAGATTCAATGGAATCATTGTAATTATATTTTCAAAGACCATGTAATAACCAAAAACACTGTTCATTAAGATTGTAAGTGAAGTAAGGGACCTTCAAAAATCATGTTATTTGTTTTAATATGCAACTATTTACAATACCAATTATGTATCAGCACTTCCAAGGTACTTAGGGCTCCAGATTTTACCATTAAACAAGAGATGTGTTTACTGTTGGATGTAACTAGCAATCATACCTTCAAAGTAATTTGTGACAATTTGTAAGTAGTAGTGTCTGCTCCTGTGCAGACATAGACCACTTCTTAGTCTTATTGCTGTTATTAACCCTCCCTCCATACACACGTAATGAATTGCTATGGATATTAAACACTAAGCTCCCTACATGTAATGCAATTGTTATGTTATAAAAATAACTTGTGAATGGAAGAATTTCCAATAAAATGCCTCAGGGAATTAGAAATATTTTCACAAAACAATGTATTTTTGGAATCAATAAACAAGAGAACTCTATTAAATTTTCTCCAATTATGAACAGCATAATAAGAAAAAGAAAATGAAAGCAAAACAGTTGTTCCTGGGAAGTGGGTTGTATACAGTGCTTTTGGAAAACTTTAGAGTGCACTGGGGGAAAATTGTGTTTGTCCATTTACTTTACATCTTTTTGCTTTAACTTTACAGCAAGATAGACACCTGATTCTAACTCTGAAGACCATTGATACTATTAAACAATATACTTTCAACTTCCTACTTTTTCTTTCACTATCCTGTTTATGTATTGAATAGCAGAATATAGGAGATTAAAAATAATTTCTAAGACTAAATATTGGGCATTTCTTGAAAGGTCTCCACATATTTTTGAAGATTTAAAGAATCTTAATACGAAGTAATGTGTTACACACAACTACATTCTTTAAAAACATTGATTTAAATTCTGGAGGCTATGTTGTACTCAGATAATTTAGAATATATTATCATTTACTTATTTGCAGGAATATGGTCATAAATTTTCTCAGATTGAAGGAACTTGTCTCCAAGATCTCTATTCTATCTGAAAATTCATAAATCAGCTAAGTTTTCCCCAATTACCCTGAAAGGTACTTACATTTAAAAAAAGGCATATTATGTCTGGAGGAGAAGGCTCAGAGCTTAGGTGCACGAACAGCTTCAGGGACTTCCCAGCCCTCTACTGGACTCTGAAGGTATTGCACTTGCACAGGCACATTCCCCACCAACAGCAAATACACAAAATTAATAATCCAAAAACACAGTCATAAATAAAAGCAGTCATTATTAATATTTTTATATTTATAAATTCATAATATAGTTTACATTAAAATGTACTAAATGAATATTTTCCTATTTGGTAGTAGAAGCATATCTCTTTAAAATTATGTAATAGAATATTAGCATTTTATGTCACAAACAGAAATTCTTCCAAATTAATATTCTATCTTATTAGGCAAGCTTAAACATTTTAAGTACCTATAATAGTTATTTGCCTGTTTCACATACAGTGGCAAGAATGTCATGAGAATAATCACTATTTTATTATTTGATTAAAGGATTACTCAATAAGATGGATCTCATGTCTGTTATGGAGCCAAGAACTAATGTGCAGATAGGTAATAGATCCTAAGAGAGAACCTGCTGGTATTGCTCTGTTAAAGGGGCATAATATTATACTCCTAATGACTTATCAATAGGGGAATGCTCCTCTGGAACCTCATCAGAGAGGCTTATTTTTGGAGTAGATGGTGATTAACACAGAGACCCACAACTGGCCAAAGTGAAGAGTATAAAAGACTGTGGAATATTCAGCCCTAGATGGGACATTTGTAGCATACACCCTCCACCAATGGTCATGAACCACTGCGGAACAGAGGAAGGAAGACATTAAGAGCCAGATACGGTAGATGACAGTGGTGATATGTTATTTGTGATTTATTAAAGCTTGCCTAAGGATCCAGAAAGCAAAATCAGTCACAAGCCAGGGACACACCTTTGGTCCCAGAAGCCAGAATCTAGGATGGGGTGGTTCACCCCTTTAATCCTAGGACTCAGAATTAATAGGTAGACAGATCTCTGAGAGTCCAGGGCCACCCAGATCTACACAAGAGTGATCCAGTCCTAAAGAGACACAGCTGACACAAAGATGATCTCAGCACCTGGGTTCACACACCTTTAATTTCACCATTAGGGAGGTATATAAGACAGGAGCAAGGTCTCAGTATCAGGAATTCATTCTCCAGCCACATTGAGGATAGCATAGCAGGTATTCATTCTGCAGCCACATTGAGGATAGGAAGATATTCAGTCTCAGGATTCTCCAGCCATGTTGAGTAGAGGCAGCAGGATCAGCCCTTTCAGCCTGCGATAGCAGTAAGAGCTAATGTCTGTCTACTTTTCTTTTCTATCTTCAGCTTGAAACTTTACCCCAATATCAGTATCTGGGTCTTTTGTTTTTCATGCTACAGATGACTACAGTTAAACCATGTTATCCAGCCACAGCAAGGTAGCTAAATGCCTGGCAGACCAGTTATGACAGCATGCACAAGACCTGTGTAAGCATAAGCCAGAAAATATCACAACGTAGATGAAAAAGGTTGTTGTGAAGTCCCACCCCTACCTGAGGAGCCATTTCTAATTGGTAGCTTCTAGTTGAGGAAGAGTATTCCTTAAATGTAGGTCCACTTATGAGATTTACCTCTCTCTTTTCAATGGAAGGGCACATGTCAAACAGTACATGAGGGGTTTAAGAAAATAAAAACAAAGTTAACACAGAAAATAGGGTGGGTAGGAAATTGTGGGTGGATATGGGAGCAGTGGGGTAAGTGTATGAATATGATCAAAATACATTATTTAAAATTCCCAAAGACCTCATTAAATTGAGAAAAAAAAACAACAGAAAGGCATGAAAGCAGATAAAATTCAACAAAGAGTCATATCTCATGTCTAATATTAGGACAGGTTAATTTATAAAATAAATACCTATATAGAATTAAAAATTAAACTGACACAGTTACACACAGAAAAAAAAGTACTCCCCAAAAGAAGGGAACTTGCAAAGAAAAAGATAGACCTGGTATAAAATACAAGATTCTGTTCTACAATCACAGGTAAATTTAATGGCATAAGATACTTTTCAAGAAAATCTTATGTATAAGGGTTGACTCATGACTAGGTAGAATGCTTTGATACAATTGTGAGAAAGATTGAAAAAGTCAGTTCCTAAAGGATTCATCCGTTTCAAAAGTTGTCAAATAATTTCCTTGGAAAATCATACCACACTGCTTAATTTTTGTCCTTGAGATCACACCTTGAAAGGCAATATGTGGGCTGGAGAGATGGCTCAGTGGTTAAGAGCACTGACTGTTCTTCCAGAGTTCAATTCCCAGCAACTACATGGTGGCTAACAACTGCCTTGAATGAGATCTGGTGCCCTCTGTTGGCACACTCGCAGGCAGAAGACATAATAAATAAATAAAATCTTTAAAAAAAGTTTTTTTTTTTTAAAAAAAGAAAAGGCAGTATGTCTTGAGGAATTATCATAACCTAAAATAGTTTTGCTAGTTTCCACACAAAAGTGTCACTTTAGACCCTGCAGACCTATGTCTACGGGAATGGGTGCACTTGCCTTAGAATTATCCTAAATGGTGTTTTTATAATTTCTTGACTCCAATCCATTTTTGTGGACTCAGAATCCCTGGGTTACATTGGAATGAACAGGGCTGTAGTTGTGAGGTTGGAGGTGCTGTGCTCTCTAAAGGGCCTTTTAATCAGGTTTGCTCTCTAATCCTAGTGGGTGCAGGGAATTTCATTAATGATTACAGTGGTACCTATTTCATAAAATAGAATTCATAAAGTAGAAGAAAGGCTCTAGAAGGGTGCAAAGTAGGAACACATACTTTGACTATTTCTAGATGTTATTTTGGGAGTATTCCCAAAACACTCTATGAAATTGTACATGCTTTGCTTAGAGTAAAAGATATGAATATAAGCTAAGTATTGTTTTTATAGGCTAGTTTTGGAAGATATACTTTCACATTTAAATTCCATGGTATTGTTCAATATAACTTATTTCTAATTTCTAAGGTAGATGAAATAATGTATTTTTGCATTTTTTATGGATTATACAGAGGTGACCAAGAAAAGATCAAAGTTTGTGGAGTTTAAAATATGCCAGATGTGATTTTTTTCATTGTGGATTTGTAGACCCAGAATCAATAATCATCTATGTAAATTGAATTAAGCCTGTTCTGCAGCAAGGGAATAGCCAAAATGACATTTAAATGCCTTTTCTAGTCCCAGATTTAAAATTTTTTCCATTATGCTTAATTTTTAGCAGCAAATGAGAACTCTGTATATATTATTGATTGGCTTGTATTATTTCACAATGAAATGAGACACTTTATGCCTTCCAAAGTGGCACAGTATCTTGGAATAGCTATGCTGAATATTTCCCTTATCAATAATCATGTTAGATTCAGCTTCATGTGTCCCTAGAGAAGTTTTCTGGGCTGCTCCACTTGTATTAGTGGATGACTCTGACAGTGGCTGATACCATTTCTCAGAGTAGCAGAGAGTGGATTATCTGCACCGAGCTAATTGCATCACCGGGCACACCAGCAGATACCAAATTGTGCTCACTTTGTATATTGCTCCATTTTATTAGCTAGTTAGGTGACACATTGCAGCAAAGTAGATACATGCTTTGATAAGAGACTTCTAGCACATTCAGGAAATAGAGCATTTTTGTGATGATACTTTGTTTATGCTATAACAAATAAAGCTTGCCTGAAGATCACAGTGCGGAGCTAGCCACACTAGTTAGCAATAGAAGCCAGTCAGTGGTGGCCCACACCTTTAATCCCAGCAATCAGGAGACAGAGGCAAATGGATCTCTGTTAGTTCAAAGCCACTTTCGGCTACATGAAATTGATCCAGTCTAAAAGAGAAACAGAGGTCACATAAATGTGATCCTAGCACTTAGGATCACACACCTTAAATTCCAACTCTAGGGAGGTAGAGACAGGAGTGATATGGCTGGGCACAGAGAGGATTATAAGGTGGGAGGAGACAGGAGCTCAGTGCAGTCTGAGTCAGTCTGAAGCAGTCTGAGGCAGTCAGTGTGAGGATGCAGTCTGAGGAGGCAGTCTGCAGACAGGATCGCCCCTTTGTTCTGAACACTGATAAAGGTAAGAACTCTAGTGGCTAGCTGCTCTGCTTCTCTGATACTTCAGCTTTCACCCTGATAGCTGACTCTGAGTTTTTATTATTAAGACCAAAGAGAATCCGTGCTACAGCATTTCATGCCATGTAGGTGAGTAGAATCACCTTGTAGAAGTCAGTCTGTGAACTGGCGTCTTTACGATAGGGATTGACAACATCTGTGGTCTCAGTAAGAGCTGGAAGCTAATTAGAGGTTAGAATTTGCTTCCTCTAAAAGAAAAAAGTCACCAAAATATTTAAATTATTATAAAGATAGAAAAAATGGTTGTGCCTTTAAACTGTACATATTTACCACTGAGTTCACAGATCCTTAAAGGAATGGTTGTAAAGTCAATTTTAAGGAAATGGGTACATTATGAATAGTAAAGAAAATGAGCATGGTAACCTTAATGCAATCATAGGTAGGTGCTAGTTTGTGAAAAAGATAGCTACTTTCCCTCCTACAGGGAGAGGCAGTGGGTGTGAGAGGAGTGGGGCTAAGCACTTCAGTTCAGAATCCTCTGAAAGCTATGACATCCTTTTGTCTGTAAGTCCGGACACCAGGTTATATAACTTGTATAGTGGTGAAGGCTTTGCTAAAAATGCCTCCTGTGTACACAGGGGTTTCCCCAATTGCACCAGCTAAATTGGTTTAGAAGCACAATTCTCTGCTTTCCTTCACTCAAATAATTAACACCTTGGGGGTTGGACTGGGGGTGGGGGAGGAGGGCTGGGGGTGGGGAGAGGGAGAGGGAGAGGGGACTTGAAATAAGCTTGTTCCCTAAGTAGAACTAATAAAATAAATAAATAAATAAATAAATAAATAAATAAATAAAAAATAATCAACACCATCTTCATCTAAAGTGTCACAAGGCCACCAGGAGAGCCAGGTGTTAATGCTTATACAACCCATAGGAGCTGAGTAACATCCTGCACATTTATCTAATAATATGCTAAATCACCTGAGGGCAAAAATCTCAGGGATACCACATCTATAACTTAAAACTGAAATATGAAGAAGTTATAAATTAATATAATCAGGATCTTTATATATGAATTACTCAGATTCTTAAAATTCTATGAAGAATCATTGTTCATCTTTTTAAAATAAATTCAGAAAGTTTAAAGCTTATCAACATTAAGAGAAAGTATCCCAGTTCAGACAGGTCTCTGTCTGTTCCATTTATCCACACTGCCTCATGCCTTCACATATATTATTCTGTCAATTACGTGCTTAATAAGCACTTGCAAATTCACTTAATTTTCACATAACTGTCATATATTTAATCTTCTGATGTCAAATTTTACAAAATTATACTAGCTAATTAAAACAACATATTCCAAAATACATATTAGATTGCTAATAACTCACATTAATGTTTTCTATTAAAAACCTATTACGGGCAATGAGAAGAGTCAACATTGTCTCTTTAAATCTAGCGTTCATAAATACAAAATAAACATCAGTTGATAGATACAGTCTTAATGACATAATTGAAACTGAGAGCAACTCATGAAACACATTTCATTTTGAAACTCTTCGATTTCAAGTTATTCCAAATAATTTAACCACTTATGTTTAATCAATAACACATCATCACAGTCATACTTTACACTATCCTTTCTATCTACACCCTTAAGCTGAATTCTAATTGGAGTTCTATTGAGGCTCAATTCACACCAAAGATTGTGATACCTTTGCTCCCGTTGTACGTACCTTACTATAAATCAAATAGACAAGGGGATGTTTGTGAGATGGTTAAAATGCAAGTGGAAATTATCTTCTGGATATTTGCCCTCAAGAGTAGTTTTAAACTTATTTCCCCCAGTGTAATTTTAAATTGTTCATAAAAAGAAAAAAAAACAACACAAAGGCAAATAAAATTATGACCTCATCTTAAGAGAATAATTTCCATATCACATTTGCATCCACATCTATCTATGTACAGGACTACATCCTGGTGAAATTTAAGGGTCTTTTATGTATAACATTATATTGTCTTCAAATAAAGAAAAAATTTTTGACTTCTTCCTTTCCTATTGTTCTCCTCCAGTTGTCATATTATACTAGTTAAGACTTCACGTAATGTATGGAATAGGTATAGAGGGAGTGGAATCCTTGTCTTGATCCAGTTCTTGAGTTTCTCTCCATTTAGGTTGATGTCAGTTCTGGCTTGCTGTAAACTGCCTTTATTATGTTGAAATATGCCCTTTGTATCCCTAATAGTGCCAGGACTTTTATCATTAAGAGTCTGTATTTTGTCAAAAGTCATTTCTGAATTTAATAATATTATACTGATGGGTACAAAGGGCAAGTAAGATACTTTAACTTCTCTTCATGCTAAAACAGAACAAAAAAATCAGTCTGGGGAGGAAAATAGTCTCTTTAGCAAACTGGTGCTGAGAAAGCTGGGTGCTTACACACAGAAGGTGGAGCTAGAAGCCTGCCTCTCCTTCAGTATGAAAATCAGCCCAGGTGGAACAATGCCATTAGCTTAAGTTCTGAAGCTTTGGCATTGCTAAAGAAAGATGTTTTGTTGATATCCATGAGGTCTGCCTTTTCCTGCACAGAAATGGAGAAGTGGATTGATGGGTGGAGACAGAGGGCGTGTAGGAGTCAGGGGTAGTGGACAAGGAGGAGAGGAGGGAAGGTAAACTGTGGTGTGGATGTAAAATTAATTAATTTAAAAAGAATACCTAAATATGGTTGGCAAGAGGGTAAATTAAGCTAGTCACTATGAAGTCAGTATTGAAGTTCCTCAAAAACTAAAGATTGAAAAACTATGTGATCCTACTCCTGAGTGTGTAACAAATTGGACCAAACTGAACAAATGATAGGGATATCTGAAATACCGTATTTACTGCACCATTATTCAAATTACCAAAGTTATAATAGAAGACTACTTTCTGAGTATACAGAAAATATGTGTCATACACAGACAGATAGATACACTGACACAAAACTCAACCACACTACACACACACACACACACACACACACACACACACACACACACACACATTTTAAATGACAAGTATACAGACACATGAATGCTCACATGATCACACACACATGCTCACACACACACAAATATCTATGTACACAAAAGCATTCATGCATACACATACACTGAGAGACACATGCACACATTCTAGATAAATAGACAGATTTTATGATTTGTAATTTAATTTCTTCATTTACATGAATGACTATAACACTGAAAAAATTGTGAAAGCTTCAGTGTGTATGAGCCATATAATATTGTTTCTAACTATATAAAGGAAACGGTATTATAATGATAAATATTAGCATCATACTGGAAAATCTTTTCTAAGTTAATGACATCTAAATAAGATCATCAATTAGTAAAATGAATATTACTTGAATAGCTATATTCTATTTCCCTTAATAAGTATGTGTGCATATTTCCACATCTGTACACACACACACACACACACACACACACACACAAGCTAATACATATATATTAGTTCAGTATTAGGAGAATGCTCAAGTTTACAGGAAAAATGTTAATTATTTACAAATTTCAACTCTATTGGGCCACAGAGAAAATATCAGAAACAGAAAATATCCTACAGAAAGATTTCTATATCAAATCTCTGTAGCATCATAAACTGTCAGTTAAAGAACAAAGGGCAAAATCTGTTAAATTCAGGGGAAATCTTAAAATATATATTTAAAACCACTATGGTTTAAAAGTACAATACTTTGGATATTAAATGATTAGAAATGAATAATTTCTAGTTATTTGCTTATTCAGGTATTGAACAAAACTATTATTTAAAAAGATAATATTTGGAGGATTAAATTTAGAAATGGATTTTTGTAGTTACATTCATTCATCTATTGAGCAAAACTATTAAAGCAGTACCCTAAATTTATAGTAAAAAAATACGAACTGAGAAATATCTGTTAAATAGAGCATTAGAATACAATCAAATGCAAATTAAAAGGCCAGAGATATAGAGCTAAAATGGATAGCAGAAAATAAAGCTAATGAAATCCTTTGGATGATCAAGAAACCCAAATTGTGCTTCCTTTCATGTACTCATACAAAAGAAAAAAAAACACATAAGCTTGTTAAGAAATGCCAAAGGGTTATCGGTAAGTGACATAGGCATGGGAGAAAAAAAATCCAGAATAATACAGAATACTATACATTTGTCTTTGTGTACCTACTATATATATGTCCATATATGTTGTTCTGAGATCCTGAATATCAAGCACTCCTTTTTCAACTTGCTTCTGTTTGTAGCAAGTGAAGACCTAGAAAACAATAAACTTCCATCGCCTCTCAGATTTAGAGAAAGATGGTGAGAAGGACAATCCCTTGTTTTGATCTGAGAGCCATGTATTCTCATGAAGAAACATTCTGAGAGGAGTTGGGTAGGGGACAGATGGCAGGCTGAGTATGTTAACCTGCCAACACCCACACATCAGAAGCCAGTACTTGAGTTCTTTATTTAAAGCAGGTTTTGAGGCTGTTCCACACAATCATACTTGGATTTATAACTCAGAACCTTTTCTAGGGTCAATTAATAAAATAACATGCCAAGTTTTCAAAATGATTTTAGGAATATATGCCAAGATAAACATCTCCTTTGAAAATATGGTATTATCATGGCCTACAATTTTTGTGAGAAAATTCCATCCATAAAAATATAACAAACCAAAACAGTCTTTAAAAAATAAGCATTAATGTTGATGAATCTGCATCTACTTTATCCATTGATGATGCTAGGATTTCTGGGCCAAGTCTGAGAGGTCTGTGTAATTATCCCCAAAGAAACATGACATTTGAGATAAAATTCTTAGTTGGGAAGGACAAGAATTTTTTTCTTGATAAGGACATCTGTTGCCTCTACATCTTTGACATAGAAGAGTATAATCTCTGTGTTTGTGACAGCCAAAAAATGGTTCCTTGGAACCAAATCCATACGTATTTGAAAATCACCACAAAAATATAAAAACTTTCTCCAATGAGATATAAAAGCATTTTTAATTACTATTATGAATAGGTGATAGGGACAGACCTGGTTCCAATATATTTGAGAGATGTTTAAAGCTGCAAAATATTTACATTTTATGATTTTCTGAAAAATTATTTAATCAAGGTTCAAAGGATATAGTTTTGTTTTCTGAGTTTTCTGTTTGTTTGGCTAGTTGTTTTTGAGACAGAGTCTAACTATGTAGCTTTTGATGGCATGGAGCTTATTTATAAAGGCTATGATGGCCTTGAAGTCATAGATATCTGCAGGCCTCAACTTCCCAAATATTGAGGTTACAGGCATGAGCCCCCATGACCAGTTTGTCATGCAACCTACAGAAAAGGCATTATAAAAATAAGCAGTTGTAGGTTCCCTACCATTTCCCTAATAAACACTCTGAGGCTTAGTATTAATTATAATTGTTTGACCGATAGATCAGGCTTCCTGCTGGCTAGCTCTACATATAAATGAACCCATTTCTAATATTCTACATTTTACCAGGATGGCTTATGACTTATTACCTCACATCTTGCTTCTCCAGAAGCTACATGACATCTCTATGAGTTCCACCTTCCTTCTCTCTGCATGTTTGTTTGGATTTCCCATCTGGCTATATTCTGATTGACCATTGGTCAAAACAGCTTTATTCATTAACCAACAAGAGCAACACATATTTGCAATGTTGAGAAGGACACCCCAGATCAAGCAATTCTTCCATATAATAGATATTTGCCAGTATCTTGGTATTTTCAAAGCCCAGAGTTACACGACATGTCTGCATTACAATATGATTTATGAATTCTCTTGGATCTTTTGAAGCTGAGTGAGTCCACAGAGCATGTAGCAGAATTCCTCAAACTCCATTTGAACTTGAGTTTTGTGAAGGATGATAGCTAGGAATCAATTTGCATTTTTCTACATGGAGACTTCCAGTTAGACTAGGATGGTTTGTTAATGATGTTTTCTTTTTTCCATTATGTATTTCTGGCTTCTTTATTAAAATATTAGTTGTCTATATATGTGTGGATTGAATCTGGTTCTTCAATTTGATTCCATTGATCAGCTTGTCAATTTTTATGCCAATGCCATACAGTTTTTAATACTGTAGCTCTATAGTACAGCTTGAAATCAGAGATGATGATACCTCTGGATCTTCCTTTATGATACAGACAGCTTTATCTATTCCAGTATTTTTAATGAAGTGAAGTGTTGTCCTTTCAAGGTCTGTAAAAATTGTTTTGAAATATTGACTCTGCAGCTTTCTTTTAATAGGATGACCAGTTTTACTATGCTAACTCTATCGATCCATAAGCATGGGAGATCTTTCCATCTTCTGATATCATCTTCAATTTCTCTCTTGAAAGACTTGAAGTTTTTGTTATACAAGTCTTTCACTTTTTCACTTTCTTGGTCAGAATTACCCCACAATATTTTATATTAATCATAGCTATTGTAGCTTTCTTTCTCAGTCTGGCTGTCTTTTGTGTTTAGGGAGGCAAGTGGTATTTTTTTAAAGTTATTCTTGCATCCACCAATATTACTGAAAGTGCTTATAAGCTGTGGAAGTTTCCTGATTGAATTTTTTAGGGTAACATATATACTATCTTGTCATCTTCAAATAACAATACTTTGATTTCCTCCTTTTCAATTTGTAAACCTTCTATCTCCTTCCATTGCCTTATTGCTCAAGATAAAAATTTCAAATACAACATTGATTAGAGATAGAGTGAATGCACACTCTCATCGTTTTCCTTATTTTAGAGGAATTGCTTAGAGTTTTTCTCCATTTAATTTGACTTTGGCTATAGGTCTGCTGGAATTTTCACTAATTATTGCTGAGGTATGTCCCTCTTATCCCAAGTCTCTCCAGGACTTTCATCATGAAGGAGTCTTGGATTTTCAGCATCTCATCATGAAATGCAGCATCTCTATCATGATTTAGAGGTGATTTGTGATCATAGTTATGTGATATGGGTCATGGAAATAAGAGTGTTCTATTTGGAAGCATAAAATAATTGTTATGATGATGGGGAAGGTTATTCTGTGTATGTTTACCTTATTGGTTGTAGAATAAAGCACTGTTGGTTTGGCCAATGGGGCAGAAAGATAGGTAGGACTATGAGTCCTGGAGGATTCTGAGAAATGTAGTAAAAAGAGGTCCTGTGATCCAGGCAGGAAGTGACATAGCAGGCAGAATCAGAATATAAGCAGGGACAAGCAGGAATTCGCTCTCTTTCTCTTCCTCCTCTCTTCTTTGGGAGCCGCAATGTGAGCCTTACAAGACAGGATGCATGCTTCTGGCATCCTCGATCAGACAAGTCTTTATAAAATATATACATAAGAAATTCTAGTCATTGGCCAGCAGTGTTATACCTAATATAAGTCTCTGTATGTTATTTTGGGCACCCATGTAACGGCAGGGCTTGGGCGGCTTGGTGGTCAGATTTATCATTACAGTATGAAAATGGAAAAATTTTGTAAGCTATGACATGGAAAATTTGACCATTTTAAATGAGGATCAAAACTAAAAGAAAGTGGGTCACAATGATATTTATTTATCTTATGTTTGACTTTACAAAGAAAAATATGAGGGAAAAGTAAGAAATATGGAATGTTAGTATGATTTACACACACACACACACACAGAGAGAGAGAGAGAGAGAGAGAGAGAGAGAGAGAGAGAGGGAGAGAGAGAGAGAAATATGTGTAAAGAACAATTTCCAATGAGCAGATATCTGGGTTATATACCTGATGATTAAATAGACATCAATGTTACATTTTTAGACAGTTGGAGGTGTAAATAAAAAGAGCAAATTGGAGGTGTTCCCTGTACTAAGTCATGTGAGTAACACATTTCAAGGCAGCATGCTACTGGGACTCAATTTCCACCACTTAACATATGCACTTTGCTGTCTTTCCTTTATTAGATAATAACTGAGTCATAATGAAGTAAGAGGAGGATGCTATTTCATAGTCAGTAATGATTAAAATCATATGTTAATGCATGGAACTAGTTAACATATCACATAAGTCATTGTAGAGTTCAAATGTGTATATGATGAACTTAGAAGCATCCATCAAAGTGAGAGGAGGTGAATGATTGCTTTGCTGTTTAATATGGTTGCAAGACTTTCAAGGTTTTCAGAGTGAATGTCTCTTCAGTTTTTATGTGAGATATCTATATCATGTAGGCCCCAAAAGTCATGTGAGAGTCTGGAAATATTAGTCAGAAGCCACCAGTTTTACTTGTAGTCCAAACTGTCACATTATTAATCTAATTTCTGACATTTTTCCCTTGGTGAAAGACTAGTGCTGTCCCAGAGGTAATGAAGCATGTGTGAGGATGACATGGTGGCTAGATTGTAGCCATGGGAAGTAAGAGAAATTTGTTCTCATTTTCTCTCTGATGTTTTTCAAACTGAGCTTAATGCTTATCTTGTTATCAACTTAATTATAAACCACTTTTACAATATACAATGTGTCTTTTTGAAGGTCTCATGTACAACATAACATGTGAAAATTATAATATAATTTTCACATATAATAAAGAAAATTATAATAAAGATTGATAAACTAACACTAACTATTCTTTTCAATTAACAGCATTTTTGCCTATCTGTAAGCAGGAAATAAACTCTCTGCTCTCCATGTTACTTTTCATCATGTCTTTATTGTAGTAATAGAAACCAAACTCACACAGAGATTCTTTCAGCACTTGCGTCTTGATCAAAATCCTAGGAAATAATGGGTTTCAAATACTTGATTTCTTCATTTTATGGTCATTTGCATTTTATTTAGTCCCATATTCTGTATGTTTAATATATGAAGGAGTAGGCTAATAACACTACTCCTCCATTCCTATAAGGGATGATCCAACAAATATCTTATGATTGAATACCTATTCATTTTAATTTCTAAGACATGATATAATTTGTTCTAACCCATCATCTTCTTTTTTATGAAATATGTTCTATGTTAAATCTTTCAAAATATATATATGTACACAGAGGTACAGTGAAAGAATCTCATACTGTAGCTCAACCTTGCCTAGCATTCACTACAAAGATCAAGCGAGCCTACTATTTATTAGGATTCAACATCCTTAGCCTCCCCAGTGCAAAGACCAGAGCTCTGATCCAAATATGACCTAATTTTATATTTTTATTTTTAATTTCTTATTCCATTCTGAATTTTTATATTGACTTACCTTTCAGAGTATTTTAACAAGACTTTGACAACTCATTTTTAATGGGTTTTTATGTCTAAGTGTGTTTTCCCTGTGTGTATGTCTGTGTACCAATGCTGGGATCCTGGTGTTCATGGAGGCCAGAAGAGGGAATGTGTATTCTCTGGAATTGGAGTTACAGTCATAGCTGCCATGTGGGTGCTGAAAACAGCATGTCCTTGGGATGAGTAGCCAATAATCTTAACCACTATGCCGTCTTCCATCCCCATCATTTCATTATTTTAACTTACTTAGATTAAAGCCATCTCTGCTTACTATTGTTTCTTAGTGTTACTTTTGTGCATAACAGAATACTGGTTTTAGTCTCAATTTCATTTTGAAATAATTTTATATTTGATTGTCTCATTCTTACAATTTTCTCATTGTTGGCTTATCCCTTGATGATTTTTATGGTCATCATTCAATGCAGTCCATCCAAGTCACCTCAGATTTTCTTGTGGTATTTTTGGACCCAAGCAGTCATTCCACACCAGTAATTTTTCACACTATGAGGAAATAAATAACTGTCAGTTCAGGAACTTACAGTTCTGGTCTGAGGCAAAACAGTGTTTTCCTTGTTATCCTTCCAGGAGTAAAAACATCCGACCTCAGCTCTTGCTCAATGGCCTTTTACACAGCCATTTTTATTCCGGTTTACTAAAGAAGCCAAACTTTCCAACACTTAAACTCTGCTTTCAGATGGTGGCAATCAATGCTTGCCTTGGCTTTTACTATCTTTCCTCATCCTACTCTATGCAGAATCTTAGCATTAGTTCAGAACTCATATGTTCTTTTTGTGTTTGTATTTTTATATACAGGGGTGTTTTTACAACACAGCATTTGGCTCAATGTATGAATTCATAGAATTATCATGGAGAAATCTTGGATTTCTTTTCTGAATACTCCAGAGACCATATTACTGTACTTGAATGTCATCCTTGCAATTGTGTTGTAATTTAGTTCTTTGTATGTGAGCACTGGACTGCAAGCTCCTGAAAGGTAGTAACTACACTTTAAGCATCTCAATTTGTGTCGTATTCCCAGAAATTGTCCTTTGCAAACAACTGTTCTTGAAGCTATATTTTAGATTTGTCATTTCCTTCATTCAACTTGTACCTGTTATTTTGACTGGTTTCATATGCTGACTCAAATTGTCACTTCCCTAAAGGTTGTCTTCTTTTTCCATTTCCTATGTCTTTTTGCTCTTATCATTATCCTGTCTTTAACTTTATCAGTCTGCTTCCCTGTTTGTTTGACCACACACACACACACAC
Organism: Cricetulus griseus; assembly: GCF_003668045.3. Taxonomy (NCBI): domain Eukaryota; kingdom Metazoa; phylum Chordata; class Mammalia; order Rodentia; family Cricetidae; genus Cricetulus; species Cricetulus griseus. The sequence goes on from NC_048600.1 coordinate 104,768,968, forward strand.
ACACACACACACACACACACACACACCACACTGATATCTATATCTGGTAGAGAGTGTAGAGTTTTTGTCATTCTGAGTTAGTTTTTTTTTTTTTAAATTACAGATAATTTCTACCATTTTAATGAAACTCTGGTGTTTTTGTGACTCATTTATTTTGTTTCTACATAAAGCCTGCGTAGTTAACAAGAGAAGGATATGATGTTTAAAGTTGCATGAGACTGATATGTATAATACTTTTAAGGAGGCAGAAAATCATACTGCTGCCGAGAACACCAGCATTAGTAGCAGGTATTCTGAAACAAAGGTCCTTGCTTTCATATCCCTGTCATTTAACTACCAGATGAGAACATGTTCTAAAACACTTTCCCTTAGTAACAATTACTAACAACATAGTCAAGGATTTGGTATAATAAATCTGAAAGCCACAACAGTAATTTGAATCATTATGTTGGCCTCCATAATTTTGAATTGTGATAGAGATAATTTAGTTAACATTGATTATAAAATAAAGGTTCATTCACATGAACTACCTCAGTTAGGTCCCCACCCCTCATGTAAAAAACAAAAAAACAAACAAACAAACAAACAAACAAAAAACAGGAGTGGAGGTGCACACTTGTAATTGGAATTGGAGATAAACAACAGATTCACAGGGCCGACTGGCCAGCCAATCTAGCATAATTGGTAAGCTGCTAGATATGTGAAAATCTGATTCAAAGTAAAAACATAACAAAAAGAGGTAGGTAGTTTTTGAGGCACAGCACCCCAACTTAACTACACACAACACCTGTTAGAAAAAAGGAGAAAGTATAGAGAAATGAGAATACTTATACATGGTTAGCATTGTGGAATCAAGCATTAAATTTAAAGAATAATTGGATCAATCAGTGGAAAAATTATGTCACAGCCGTAAAATGAAAACAGACCAGCTAAGGTTTTAACACAATTCTGTGGTTGAAGGAAGATGCATATCACACACATCAATAGTGACATGTGTCAAAATTTGAATCTGAAATTAGGTTAGTTGCCCATGTTTGGTCACCTAGGACCAACCATCTCACCAGTATTAAAAGTAATTCAGTAATTTCTTTTCCTTCCATCTACCTATCACTTACAATAAAACTCTATTTCATCAAATTCTTACTGCACAGTTTAAGGGAGAGAGTTTTGAAGAGTAATTAATCTACAATTTAATCAAAATGAAACATTTAAATGAATAGAAGTTAAAACATTATTAATACACATAGTCAAATTTGGGGTTTATATTACAATATATTTTATTGTATTAGTATAATATTATCATTTACTTGTATTAAAATCTTAAGTAATTCAGATTACTTTTATTAAAAATTTTAGACATAGAACTATTTTAAGGTGTCTTATTTCATTTTTCTGTTATCAGGGAGCAAAGAAATTGTCCCTTTGCAAAACCATTTGCTGCTACTCTAGGTTTAGAAAAAATAAGTAAAAATGTATTTCAATTAATTAGTGTTAGTTACATTGTCTTTGACTGGAGAAAATTGATTTTTATCCTTAAAGCAAAAGCAACAGTTGTAACTTTTTGTTCATCATTTTAAAATTATTGAAACAGGTAAAAATTAGATTTAAAGGTTGGGATTATATGTTCAAACTGATCAGGACTTAAATATAGAATACCTTTCCCTTGGTTCAGTGCTCTTGCATCTGCAGGTATAAAATTTCATGGAGATATATATTTTTGTAGATTTTATATTTCCTTTAAAATCCTCTTGCTAAATTTGAAGGCCTGTGTGTTAGCACCCAACAGAGAACAAAATCAATGTGGGCTATATAAATTATAGCGGCTGATAATAGCCTTATATGTTGGTACTCTATCACTCTTTTACTTAATTTTCCCACTGAGGAAAATAGATTATCTTGGGTGTTGAATTTATTTGATCAAGCTAAGTCTATTCTTCAGGCTCTGTAGATTCTCGGTCATAAAGACTAAGGCCATGGCTATGTAATTGTGGCTTGCAAATAAATACAGAACACTAAAAATACTTGAATGAAATAAAAATACCCAGATTTTCTGAAAACAGCGACCTATCAAACTTTCAAAATTAGTGGTTTCTCTGTTTCGATGACTACTCTTGTTAACTGTGTCATTGAATGTGAATAAGGTCATAGTAGGAGCCTTCACTAACTTTAGTCTTTTGAATCATGAGCTGAAGTATAGCTGTCCCTGCTTAGTATTTCCCTTTATGACTCTGTCAGGTGTAACAATAAGTCTTTCCACCAAAGCCCCCGAAGCCCTGCCACCACATGAACACTTTCTGCCAGGCCGCCCAAGTTCTGCCTGCTGCCTTGTTAAGGTCCCAAGAAAAACAGACTTATATTAGGTACAAATGCTGCTTGGCCAATGACTAGGGTGTCTCATCTGCTAGCTCAGTCTTAATTGTCATAAATCTATATATTTTATAAGATTTATCTTATCAAGGATGCCTTCCACTGGTGCCCTCTCTTGCTGGCAGATCACATAGCAACTCCAGAGCAGAGACCAGGAGGAAGAGCAAGAGAAAAAAGGAAGAACTTCCTTCTTGCCCTTGCTTATATATGAGTCTCCGTTATGTCACTTCCTGCCTGGATCACAACACTTCTTTACTACATTTCCCAGAATCCTCCTTGACTCCTAGTCTGGCCTAACTTGCTGCCTCATTGACAAACAGCACTTTATTTATCATCCAATAAGACAAACATATACACAGAAGGACCTCCCCCATCAGTCAGCTAAGACTGGGTCAACCATATTGGAATAGCATAGATTCTTATTGTGTAAACAAACAGTGTTGCAATTGTTTCAAAGTTGACTTCATGAATGTCTGGACATTACATCCATGACACCCAGAAATCAGGAAAAGTAAAGAAGGATGGATGAATTGCTTCAAATACCAGCAATAAAAGAAGAGTTGAATGCTTTAAAAATACTCCCAGAAAAAAATTTTAGTTTATTAAAATAATGAAACTATTCGGGATGCCAAATAAGTATAATTTCAATGCTGAGCATTGGTTTTAAGAAATTATTTTAGCTGTTTAAAAGATATGTACTTGCTTAAACCACATACAGATTTCTAGACTGGGGTTTTATATGGAATATAAAAGTTTCATATAGAATATTAATTTGCTTTGACTCAAATGGCTAGTGTACAAGTAGTTTTGCATTCAATAGGTAAATGGTCTACTTTATTATTTTATTTAATCTATCTGTGTATTATCTTCCTGTTTCAGCAAACCAAATTTTAAAATTGAAAGTATAAACTCAAATGTGGAAAAAGCGTTTTGTTTTGTTTTGTTTTTTTGAAACAAGGTTTTACTACATAGCCCTGGCTTTCCTCAAACTCACTTTGTAGACCAGGCTGGCCTCAAACTCCAGAGATCTGCCTGCCCCTGATGCCAAGTTCTTGGATTAAAGGCATGTACCATCACTGTCCAGCAATAGTACTTATTCAAAATTGAGCAAAAGATTGTGTGTCTGTAAAATTTTTAAATTATGCATGCACATATTATATATTTAAAATATACAAGTGTACATATTTATGTATATAGTATAGTATACATAAATATATACTTATTTATTTGTAAATACATAAGTACAACTTACAACATCCTTAGTCTGTATAGTGTTACTTCTATGTATGTTTTCAGGGCTGACAATTTCATATTGGATAAACAATTGATGCGCTCTTCCCTGGGGAAGATTATTTCTTGAGCTCTCAGAATTCCTTATTTGCTATATTTTCTTGTGTAGGGTTGAGATGTCCTGAGTTTATGCTTTTCCAGATTAGCATCACTTTGATGTTGCTTTTTTTTCAACTCATGTTTAGACAGTTATGCTGAAAATATATGGATGCAGCTTCTGACATTCCTAAAAGACACAGACTCAAAGCAAACTTCCTACACCTCTATCTTTACCATTTTGTGCTTTCTCCCCAAGGATCCATGAACTCAGATGCAGGAGTTGTATTGTGTTGCACTGTAGTATTTGGGACTGTGCTTTGATTGGTTGAGATTTTCTATAATTAGAGAAAATTTCTATATCTGCTGCAAAGAATATTTTACTTGATGTGGTATAAGGTCTTCACTTGTCTGTAGGCACAAAAACAGTATTTATGAGCCAACTATATCACTCCTTTGCACATGCCCAAAGACTCAACATCCTATTCCACAGATACTTTCTCAGTCATATCTATTGCTTCTATATTCATAATAGCTAGTAAATAAAGACAAGCTAAATACCTTTCAACTGATTAATGGATAATAAATGTGGTACATGTATATTGTGGAATACTATTCACCTTTAAAAATAAGTAAAATCATGTAATTTTAAAGTAGATGGATAGAACTATAAAAATCATATTGAGTGAGGTAATCCTGTCCCAGAAAGACAAATGTCACATTTTCTCTCTCATTGAAGCCTTCTAACACTAAATCTTCAGATATGAGCAAATATCCTGGAATAAGTGCAGAAACTAGGAGAGTAAAAAGAAATTGTTGTGGTGGGGCAGGTAATTAAGAAACACCCTGACAAAGTTTGCTCGAGTGTGATTGATATTAGAGGATGTAGGTTTTGTATATAAGCTTATATAAGCTAGGACTATTCTTTTTACTTTTAGATAACTAGCAGCTTTGTGTATAGAAGACAAAATTATTAAAACTTGTCTCTGTATTGTTCTAATTGCTAAAAAACAATGTTGTTCTATTATTTATTTGCTTTTTGTTTGTTTTTTTATTTACTCAGTCAGGCAGTCAGATAGTTACTGTTTGATGTTCATTTGTTTGTTGTATGTTCTCATATAGCCAAGGCTTTCTTAAAACTTTCTTAGAACTCCATAATAGAGAAAATTCTTGAACTCCTGATGTTCCCTCTCAACCTGCAGAGTTGCAAAGTGCTAGGATTATCAGCATGTGACATTGTGCTCATCTTGGTCTATGATTCCTATTTCATTTTTGTAGCTATATTATTCTTTACCTTACAAGCAATTAAAACACATACACAATTCACATTTTTGATCCTGAACAATTCCTTTTTAATATAGATTTTATATAACTATTCCAGCAAATGGTTTGCTTTGACCTTGGAAAATTACATTTTCAAAGTAACTCAGTGTTTTTATAATTCTCACATTAAAGAAGTTTTCTTTTGTCCTTTATTATATTTAATTTAACATTTTGAGCCATGGGCTAAATGCTTATCTGTTCTCTTCCACATCAAGGCATGATAGAAAACAAGTATGTAGTCCCCAAATAACCCAAGAACATTTTTCTATCTTTCATTTCTCAGAGAGATTTAGAGTGGTGAGTAAGGAGTAGTGAACAGCAGGGGTTGGTTTTCCATGTTCAGGAGTGCTAGAGTACTAGTTGCAATTGTGGGTATCATACACTATGCTCTAAGGTCTGTTTAGAATAAAGGTTCTATAAAATAACTGATAAAATCACAGATAAATAACATCTGATAAAATAACAAGTGCCCCACCAATAAGGACACAACTCACCACCAATTGCATTGAATAAACAATCTTAATGAAGCCCACCCAATTCAACATGAGAATTGGACCCTTGGAACACAATGATCTTCTTTATACAATAAAAAGGATTTCTTTTATGCTTTTACTTGAACCTTAATTCTAGTATTAATGAATATCACTTCTTTACATTTCCAGAGATTCATGAGTGTCCAGAGCTCAAACTTTTCATTCAGAGATATAAGTTATGGTGGATAGAATGAGACTTTCCCCCAAAAGTCTCAGAAATGTGAATACTCAATAGTTGGTGGTTGTATGGAAGAGATTAAAAGCTGTGGTCTTGCTGGAGGACATTTGTCACCAAGAGCAGACTTTGAAGTTTCAAAAGATATACAACATTACAAGTGTGCTTCCTGCATCCTGCATCCTGCATTCTGCTTGCAGAATGAGATGTGAGTTCTCAACAGTTTCTGCCATGGTGCCTTCACTTAGCCACTATGAACATTAACACTCTGGAACTTTAATTCCAATTAAATGCTTTCTTTTGTAAGTTGCTTGTTCTTTTTTTTTGAATTTTTTTAAATTTTTATTTTATTTTATTAGTTCAAATTAGGAACAAGCTTGCTTCAGATGTCAATCCGTTCTCCCTCGTCCCCCTCCCCCCAACATCCCACCTGCCCCTAGCCATCCCCCCTCCACTCCCCAGGCAGGGTGAGGCCCTCATGTTTTCTATTTTTTTACACCAGTGCAACATAGAAGTAGCTTATACACAATATTTGACAATTATTGAAGTTCTTATGTTATCTTTGCTGGAAGGTTTTCCTAACCTAGGATTATCACACAAATATATGTACTAGTAATCTTCTGCCTACAATGAACCTTGCTATTTTGACTTTGACTTCTGAGGGTAAATGATGATTTGCCACAGGTAGCTTGCATCATTTCTATTCACACAGCAGTTCTCTCCTCTGACTCAAACCCTAATGATCTATGACATCTTTATGCATAGTCACTGCACCCATCACCATGTTTAAGCAGGTCTTTCACTTTTCTCTATCACTTGACTGAAGAGTACCAAATTGACAACTCCCTTAAACAGACTTACAACACACCTGTAAGGATCAAAGGTATATCTGCTAAATACTCTGATACACTGTGGAAAGTCCTTCACATAACCCCAAAAAGCACTTGGCATTTCAAACTTTGTCCCTGTCATTACAATTTGCATTATTTTTCCAAAGGTCATCTACTGCAAGTTTGCTTTTGGCTATCATCCACCTCTGTTACTAAAACCACTTTAAAACATGAGTTTAATACAAACATCAAAAATACATTTACTTCATATAAGAACAATTATGTAATTATCAACCTATCATCATTGCTGAATATTGCTTAGTCCTTTGTATTTGATGTCTGATGCTGGATAAATATGGTATATTTATTAGTGATTAACAAAAGAGTCTAAAAATACCCAATATAGTTTCTAGACAAATATAGCTACAAAATCTCATTGTGTAAATTAGTTTATTGTTGTCAAGAGGAGTTTGGAATGATAAAAAGGAGAACTGTTTCTTAACTTATAACATAGCTGCCAACATCCGCTTATAAAGGCCAGTGAGCTCAGCAGAATCTCAATGCATATGACTGTTTACAGAGATGTCATCATTTATATGTTGTATTAAAATGCATTGCAATGCATATTTGAAAGCTTCACACAGGATTAAAATACATCAAGCTTATTTTATTTTAAGATTACTCCAGCAAGGAGTATTGTCATTGTGAAAGATGAGGAGAACTAAGACCTATTTTAATGTTTTATGAAAACATTATTAAAAAATCCATCATTAGTCACTTCTCCTCCAAGTCGCTTAGCTCAGTTAAAATACATTAAGATTCCTTTAAAGTCAATAAAGTGTTTTAAAAGGCTTCTTCCTGGCACAAAGCAGACACAGGATATATTTATTTTAATCTCTCTTAAACACCAATGCCTAATCCATCATTTTGGCTTATATACTCCCCCCAAATACTTTTTTTGTTGTTGAATAAAGCAACATTGGAAATGTATGTTTCAATTATTTCCTTACTCTGTATTACTGCTTCTGTTTAGCTTTATATTGTATTATTTGTATAGTTCTCAATGGTGGTCACTTTTTAGTTTAGTTATGTATTGTATTATTTATATAGTTCTCACGGGTGGTCACTTTTTAATCTAACCCATTGTGAGGATGCATGTGGACCCAAATTGAATCTAATACTAGGAAACCACAGGACTCATTATTCAAATACTGTTAGCATTTACAAGGTCATGGATTTAATCTTCAACCCACAGTGCTTTGTGTACACACACACACACTGACACACACACACACACACACACACACACACACACACATACACACACACACACACACACACACACACACACACACACACACACACACACACCACCACCACCACCACCGCCACCACTACCACCACCACCACCACCACCACCACCACACCAAGCAAATATGACTTTGCTAGGGCATGTGCCAGGTCCTTGGTTACTTCCTCTTCAGAAGACTAGACATTCTAATGAGCCAGGGAGTTTGAAATCAGTGTAAACCATTGTTTGATGCTTCCTTTTATAAACTCATAACAAGTCAGTTTCTTTTTTACTGTTGTTATTTGCTTGTTTGTTTTTAAGTATAGGGATATAACTCCTGAGGTAGAATGCTTGCTTTGAAGTCATAGAGTCCTGTGTTCAATACACAGCATCGTGTGCATTGGTTTTGCTAATACATGGCTGTTATCTCAACACTTGGAAGGCAATGGGATCAGAAATTCAAGTTGTCCTTGTGTACATATACTGTATGATTACTTTGTCATGAAATAACTAATGTAGTTAAAATTTCAGAAAGCGAAAGGGTGGTAGTTAAAGACATCAGGGAAAAGAAGGGGTTTTTGCATCTAACTGGTTTAGAGTTTTAGATTTGCAAGTTGAAAATTTTAGAAGAGTCTGTTACATGACACTGAGAATATGCTTAACACTAGGACACTGCAGAGTGAAAGTAATTCAAGGTGGTGAGTTTAATATTACGTGTTTTTAATAACAATTTGAATGAGAGAAAAATGAAATCTTCAGGGAATGAATACTCCATCAATGGGTTCTTTTTTAAATTGATACATTATAGGTTTGTTTTTTAATGACAAAAATGTTTAATTAATTTTTTCCAAACCAGATCACAGTTTCCTCTCACTCTTTCCTCTTCTTTCAATACCTCAGCCCAACCTCTCCCTTCCTCCCAACCCGCTCCCTCTCTCCCTTATGTGGACTCTTTTTCAAGGCATGTTTCATATATTTTTTCTGCTTGACTGCATGTTTTTAAGATCTCCAATATATGCATTCCTTCTATTTTCTGTTTTTCACATCATGGATCTACTTCATAGTCGAGGTCTTCATTGTTGGGATATTTTGTGGATGGATATGATAGCCCTAATTCCATCTGCATCTTTTTACTCTGTTTTTGTTTTGATCTCCTGTTGATCCTTTTTCTCTTGCTTTGTCCAATACAACACCAGCATCATAGAGTGGTTATATCAGCTCACTCTTTTATTCACAGCCTTACATTGAGTTGACCATCGAACAGAGGAACTGTGTTGGAGTAGGATGCCACTGAAGCCAACTACATGGCTTTGGATTGATTGAGGAATTTTGTGAGGTTGCTCCTTCACCAGTGGGTGGTGAAGCTTCTGCTTGAACATTTTATAGTTTCTGGGGTTTTTAATTGAAAGGTGGAGTTCACCTTATCATCTTATCCTTTATCTTTTATCATCTTATTCTTTTTGTTTTGTTTTGTTTTGTTTTGTTTTTGTTTTTCCGAGACAGGGTTCTCTGTGGCTTTGGAGACTGTCCTGGAACTAGCTCTTGTAGTCCAGGCTGGTCTTGAACTCACAGAGATCCGCCTGCCTCTGCCTCCTGAGTGCTGGGATTAAAGGCGTTCACCACCTCAGCCCAGCTTATTATCTTATTCTTTAGCTTCATAGTTAACTTCATTGTATCACCCTGTTCTCACTATACCATGCCTCAATGCTTCTCAAAAGTAAGTATTTTATTTTCAACAGGTCATTCTTCCTACTTGCTCCCCTTAATTTCATCATCCCTCTTTACCTTTTTCTTTTCCCATCTATTTTCTGTCTCTGTCGTTCTTCTTTTAAGAGAGACAGTCTTCCACTTGGTTCCAAGGTGGCCTTAGATTTTTAGGTTCTGGTCATTTCTCTCTTCTTTCTCCAAGTACCCAAGACCACAGGCTTAATTATATTCTCTCACAGGAGGAAACTGTTTTCTCTTTAACCTCTAAATTATGTCATCATCATTTCTAGAATTTTATTTCTTGTATCAGTTCATAATGACTCACAATACAATATAATTACTTAAGTGTTTGTAATAACTTCTTTTTTCTATTTGTCATTTCATAACTGATGGCTCCAACAGATCATCATGCTCTTTGACTAATTTTTCCTTTGGAGGTATCATCTGGGTATCAATATTAAAAAACTTCCCATGGAGATGAAGAAATACACTTCAAGCATTCTCTGCAATGTCTCTGCAACCCCTTTTTGCTCAGAGCTCCCCTTTTGTACATTTCCAGTTTGATGTGATTGGTATACCAGATTTTAGTTTTAGTGTCCTTATAGTTGGTCTAAGTACTGAAGGAGTTTTCCTGTGGTTTTTAATTGCAAATTCAGTTACTGATAAATGGCAACACTCCCTTGCTACCTCTAAACTCTCAAAATTCATGTAGACACTTTCAGTGGACATATAAGTTTCATATTGATATATGAATGTCTCAATATATAAATTTGCAAGCATTTTATTGTTTAACAGAAGAAAGTAGAAAGTGGCAAAAAGGTCCAGTTCTCCTACAGTATTTACATATGTTTAAAAACCGTTTGACCTCTGGGTTCCCACTTACATATTTACAAAATTAGCCTCAGAAAGCCTCCTTCTTCATATTTATAAAAAATAAAAGGTTAGATTTGTTTATTATAAGCCCCTTTTCAGACTCAGCTGCAAGTTACACAATTCTACTTTATAAATTGCCAATTTTTACTCTGGGATGATGAAAAGAGTAGATACATGAGACATGTGATTGACTAGTATCTATCAGAAAACCAGGTTCCTCCTGTTCTTTGCATAGTCCATAGTACATTACAAAGAGTGATTTATATGTTCTGCTTTAGAATCCAAGGAGAAAATACCTCCATCTAAAGGGAAATGAACTCTGAACAAATGTTCCTGCCTATGAGAAGCCTCATTCCGGTGAAAATATCTATATAAACCTTTCTTATCTGCATCTACTGTTAATTACATATAACTATAATCACTTTCAGAAATGAGAAAAATTTGGTCTATTTATTTGCTTGTTTATTTAATTTTATGTTGGAATTATGCATGTGCATGTGATACACCAAAGGTAGCCCATGGAACTGAAATTATAGGCAGTTGTGGGTTTCCTGACATGAATGCTAGGAACTGAATTTGGGTCCTCTGCAAGAGCACTATAGGCTGTTAGCTACTGAGCCACCTCTACTATTTTTATATGTGTTTGATATATCTTAATAAACATTTTTACTTAATACTCTATAAATTCATAAAAACACCTAGAATCAAGTGCTTTGCCTGCTAATAGATCTTCAAAACAGAAAATGCAGTGCACCTGGATAAGCTAAATACGTGTTTAACTTCTAGGATGACCTGCCATTCTCAATACTGCATTTCAGTCATTTTTTTATCCAGCATGCTCCATCTACTTTGGTCTCTATAAATGAAGTTCACATTTCAGTGTGGTCTCAGAAGCAATTTCCTATAGTTTCTCATAGACCCACAAGCTGCAAACATTATTACAGCTTTTTTTCAATATACATAATAAACCATTGTGCAGCAAGGCAGTGAATCATCCTAATTTTGTTATGTCAAATCCGCAGGTGATAGAAACAATAAAAAAAGAACCCAAGAAGATGATTCTCAGTGCATTCCAGAATATGGTTCCTGACCAGCTGGACAGGTTTATAAAGGTCTACAAAACACAATGTTCTCCCTCCACTGACACTTCTTTACTGTAGCCTCTATCATTTATCATTACCTGGTGAGCAGGGTGAGTGCATCACCTCCACTGTCAGGTACATTCTGTGTCAACCGTTACATGTAAGGCATGAAAAGATGGCTCAGAGGTTAAGAGTGTGACTTCTTTTGCAAATGGCATGACTTCAGTTACCTCAACCTGTGTTGAGCAACTTATGACTGCTTGTAACTCCAGCTTCAGGAAATTGAATGTCCTTCAACTGACCTCTGCGGACAGCTGCATACACTCTCAATTCTCTCCCCTTCCCCCCACACAAATGCAATTTGTAGATACGGATTTACTTATGGTAGGTAAATAGGAACCAAGGATCCTGACACCACAATACTAACATACCTTGCAATGTTCAGTCTATTCTTCTGTCTACCTTATCAAGCATTTTGGTGCAGTTACAAAAAGGAATTTCGGAGAGAATGTTATGTCACAGGAGCAGTTTACATTGTTTGGTTTTTTGTTTGTTTGTTTGTTTTTGACAGGGTTTCTCTGTGTAGCTTTGGAGCCTCTCCTGGCACTCGCTCTGGAGACCAGGCTGGCCTCGAACTCAGAGATCAGCCTGCCTCTGTCTCCTGAGTGCTGAGAATAAAGGCGTGAGCCGCCAATGCCCGGCACATTTTACATTGTTGTGAAACATTTCTAAAATACTTTACAATATTTTTAAAAATTTCTCTGACCACTCACTTGGCACGATTCCTATCAGGATGTTAAAAATGTCTTTTCATCACTTTAGATATGCATAGTGAATTTAGGCTCCAGTAACATCACAAGAATTGCTATTGTTGCTTTCTATATTCTAAATGGAAACATCACATTAGATTTCATACATTTAATAGGAATTAATTATTTATTATTTAAGTGCTTATATCTTATTAAAGCCAGGGTAATAATGGGTTTCTGATGTTTTTGTAAAATTCTTTCTTACTACGTTTATTGATCGTGTGTGTGTGTGTGTGTGTGTGTGTGTGTGTGTGTGTGTGTGTCTGTCTGTCTGTCTGTCTGTCTGTCTGTCTGTGTGTAGGCATATGACACAACATACATAGAGGCCAGAAGATAACCTTTAGGAGTCCTTTCTCCTTATACTATATGGGTCCCACAGAGTGTACTCAGGCTTGGCAGCAAGCTCCTTTACCAACTTTACATCTCACTGGCCCTGGTTTTTACTTGTAGACTATAGGAAAATTATTATATATTCACTCACTTCATACAGTTTGCTTTTGCTTAGTTAAGCAATGATTACATTTTGTAATTTAAATTGCAATCCAAACATTACACTCTGTCCCCTCTCTTTTCAAACTCCAACCCCCTTATGCCCAGGACTAGCCCAGTCTCAAGCTCATGTTCTCTTTTCATTTTATTTAAATATATTTAAATATAATGGATAAATATATGAACCCAGTGATATCTTAATGTGAATATGTAAGTTTTATTTTATATAGTAATGATATAAATCTTGTCTTTCATACCCTAATAGTTTACCAACACTTTCTATTAGTATTTTATCAAAAAATATTTTATGTTTTAAGGAGATAAAACAAGACAGTTTATCACTCTGGTGAATCTTAGAAACAATTTTATTTGATTCTGATTATAATTTTTATTAAACCAGATGTATTTGAGGGGCAAGCAATGATGGTGACAGATTCTTGTAATTTCTACATACATTTTAATATCCAGAAATATGTTTAAGCTAAACTGTCAACTGAATTATTTTCATTCAGATTAAATTGCTGTTTGATGATAGTATTTCAGATCCAGTTAGCAGGAGACTTTATTGCTTCCTTATAATTCAAAGCTTTGTTTATATTATAAGTCAATATTTGCATAAACATGCACTAATTATAATTATTGCTTTAAACAAGGAGCTTTTGTCTAATGAGGAGTATTGCTGGATATAACACTAAGCATTCTTTCTTAGGAATCACCCATACATAAACACTATGCCATTCTAAGAAGTAAAGGGATACTGTTTAATAAAGTGTCTTGCAAACCATCAAATCACATCTGAATTCTTGTGTAGCTACACCAATCATCTCAGAACTCCTGACCCAAATCCCTAGAGAGATTCTCCTTCTTTTAGCTCCTTGTTTTCTTCTTCATCTTTTCTTATTCCTTCTCCTTGTGGTTTTATTTTATTGTATTTTTTTGGAACAGGATTTCACAATATGTCTGGAGTTGACCTAGAACTCACTATATAGACCAGGGTGGCCTTAAATTCGTGGATATCCACCTGACTCTACCTCCTGAGTGAAGAAATTAAAGTTGTATGACCCATTCCTGACCTTAGAGAGACTCTTAAGAAAATCTTATACATTTTTTTGAGTTTGAAATTGGTAATATTTTCCTTAATGAGTTGTAATTCAGAGATAGAATCAAGAAAAATCTAAAAAGCAATCAGATCTGAAGTTGTCTTGAGATATCATTTTTCATAGATGTCATAATTTTATATGCATACACCTTAGAATCTTCAGAATATAATAAAACAAAACCCTGTTACAACTTATAAGTTCAGTGAACATACAAAATACAAAATCAATAAAAAATAAATTGTGTATCCATACACTAACACATTCTCTCAAAGGAATTATGAAGAGTAATTTTACTTAAGATTGCCCTGGAAAGTAAAGCACTAAAGAAAAACTCAGTTCAAGTAGTAAAAGGTGTATACTGAAAACTATAGGGAAACAACTGAAGAAATAGAAGACTACCCTATGTTTGAAATGGAAGACTGCTTCTTAAAATTATGAGGTGCTACATTTAGATTCAATTCACTCACTACAACAATATTCATGCTACTTTAACTGAGAAATAGAAAAAATAAATTTCTAAAATTAACATGAAACCACAAAGGAATAGAAATAGTATGAGCAATCTTGAGGAAGAGCAAGATTTGAAGACTTCATAAAACTTCATATTAAAACACTTTGCAAATCTACAGTAATTTAAGAAAACATATTGTCTTAAGGCAGATAAAGATCATAGTATGAAAGAATAGGGACCCAACAAGTAGACTTACATATGTGGGCCATGCCTTCTTCAACAGAACGGCTTTACACCATTTTTTATCAATGAGTGTATATTTATATTGTTACATTATGTATACCAAGAACTATGCATGATGTTGGCAAAAGGGCAATTTTTGAAAGTAAGCTGCTTCAGCAGCTATCAACATAGATATTATTCTACAGACATGATGAGCAAAATATGAGATAAATCTATTTTAGTCGGTATTACAACAGAAAGAATATATTAAAACCACATGAAAAGAACATAGATATAAAATTTGACTGCAGCAGCAATTAGAAAAACAAAACAAAATCTTTCCTATTGTTTTCAGTATTTCAAAGTATTCTTTTTCCCCACTGGGGGCTAAGTGTTTAAATGCCAGAGACTATGGGGCATTTTTCTTTCTTACTTTTTTTTTCATTTAATTTTTACAAAATTATAATTTCACATGTCAATCCCTTCTCCCTGTCCTCCACCAATCCCCCACCAGTCGCCTCACCCCTCTGCTCCCCATAGACGGTAGGGCCCTTCACGGGGGCTCCCCAAATTCTACAACATCATCCTGGGCCAGTCCTAGGCCCTCCCCCATGTGTCCAGGCCAAGAGAGGATGCCTTCACGTGGGATGGGCTCCCAAAGTCCCTTCTTACACCAGGGAAAAATACTGATCCACTACCAGAGGCCCCATAGTGTGCCAAGGCCTCCTCTTTGACATCCACTTTCAGGGATCTGGATCACTCCCATTATTTCCTCCCAGACAGCAGACTGGGGACTATGGTCTCCCCCTTGTTCAGGTCAGTTGTTTCTGTGGGATTCACCAGCCTGGTCCCGACCCCCTTGCTCTTCATTTCTCCCTCTCTGCAACTGGGTTCCAGAGTTCAGTTCAGTGTATAGCTGTGGGTGTCTGCCTCTGCTTCCATCAGCCACTGGATGAGGGCTCTAGGATGGCATATAAAGTAGTCATCGGTCTCATTATAGGGGAAGGGAATTTAGGGTAGCCTCTCTGCCATTGCCTAGATTGTCAGTTGGTGTCATCCTTGTAGATCTCTGGAAATCTGCCTAGTGCCAGATTTCTCCTCAGACCTATAATGGCTCCTTTTGTTATTAGATCTCTCATGCTGCTCTCCTCTATTCTTCCCCCAACTCAACCTTTCTGCTCCTCCATTTCCTCCTCTCCCCTCCTCTTCTCCTCACATTCTGCCAGCTCCCTCTCCCCTATCCTCATGCTCCGAATTAGTTTAGCAGATCGTGGCTCTTCCCATTCTCCTGGAACCTTGCATATTTCCCTTAGAGTACTTCTTGTTTCCTAGTTCCTTTGGTGAAGAGGACTATAGGCTGGCGATCCTTTGTTCTATGTCTAAAATTCATATATGAGTGAGTACATAGCATGTTTGTTTTTTTTGTGTGACTAGGTTACCTCACTCAGGATGGTTTCGTCTAGTTCCATCCATTTGCCTGCAAATTTCAAGATTCCGTTGTTTTTGTTGTTGTTGTTGTTTGTTTTTTTTTCCTACTGAGTAAGTACTCCATTGTACAAATATACCACATTTTCTCTATCCATTTTCAGTTGAGGGGCATCTATGTTGCTTCAAGGTTCTGGCTATTACAAATAGTGCTGCTATGAACATCAATGAACAGTTGTCCTTGTTTTATCAATGTGCTTCTTTTGGGTATATGCCTAGGAGTGGAATTGGTGGATCGTGTGGTAGACTGATTCCCATTTTCCTGAGGAACTGCCATACTGATTTCTAAAGTGGTCTTACAAGTTTGCACTCCCACCAGCAATGGAGGAGTGTTCCTTTTTCTCTACATCCTCTCCAGCATAGATTGTCATTGGTGTTTTTGATTTTAGCCATTCTGGCTGGTGTAAGATGGTATCTCAGAGTTGTTTTGAGTTGCATTTCTCTGGTGGCTAAGGATTTTGAGCACTTTCTTAAATGTCTTCCAGACATTTTAGATTCTTCTTTTGAGAATTATCTATTTAGTTCTGTGCCCCACTTTTTAATTTTATTGATTGGTGTTTTAGTGGCTAGCTTCTTGAATTCATTGTATCTTTTGGAAATCAGCCCTCTGTCAGATGTGGGGTTGGTGGAGAACTTTTTCCATTCTGTAGGCTGTCGTTTTTTTCTTACTGACTGTGTCCTTTGCCTTACAGAAGCTTCTCAGTATCAGGAGATCCCATTTATTAATTGTAGATCTCAATGTCTGTGCTACTGGTGTTATGTTCAGGAAGCAGTCTCCTGTACCAATACCAATACATTCAAAGGTATCTCCCACTTTCTCTTCTAGAAGGTTCAGTGTGGCTGGATTTATGTTGAGATCTTTGATTCATTTGGACTTAAGTTTTGTGCATGGTGACAGATATGGATCTATCTGCAGTCCTCTGCAAGTCCAAATACAGTTGTGCCAGCACCATTTGTTGAAGATGCTATCTTTTTTCCATTGTATAGATTTAGCATCTTTATCCGAAAATCAGGTGTGTGGGTTAATATCAGGATTTTCAATTCTATTCCAGTGGTCTACTGTCTATTTTTGTGCCAATACCACACTGTTTTCAGGTCTATGGCTCTATAATGAAGCATGAAGTTAGGGATGGTGATGCCTCCAGAGGTTCCTTTATTGTACAGGGTTGTTTTGGCTATCCTGGGTTTTTTGTTTTTCCATAGAAAGTAGAGTATTGTTCTTTAAAGGTCTGTGAAGAACTGTGTTGGTATTTTGATGGGGATTGCACTGAATCTCTAGATTGCTTATGGGAAGATTGCCATTTTTACTATGTTGATTCTATCTATCCAAGAGCATGGGAGATCTTTCCATTTACTGGTATCTTCTTTAATTTCTTTCTTTAAAGACTCAAATTTCTTGCTGTACAGGTCTTTCACTTTTTTGGTTATTGTTACCCCAAGATATTTCATGTTGTTTGTGGATATTGTGAAGGGTGATCTTTTTCTGATTTCTTTCTTGTTCTGTTTATCATCTGTATATAGTAGGGCTACTGATTTTTTTGAGTTAATTTTGTATCCTGCTACTTTTGCTGAAGGTGTTTTTCAGCTGTAGGTGTTCCCTGGTAGAGTTTTTCGGGTGACTTATGTATACTATCATATCTGCAAATAGTGAGAGTTTGACTTCTTCCTTTCTAATTTGTATCCCATTGATCTCCTTTTGTTGTTTTATTGCTCTAGTTAGGACTTCAAGTAAAATATTGAAGAGATGTGGAGAGAGTGGACAGCCTTGTCTTGTTCCTCATTTTAGAGGAATCGCTTTGAATTTCTCTCCATTTAGTTTCATGTTGGCTGTTGCTTTGCTGTATGTTGCTATTATCATATTTAGATATGTTCCTGTTATTGCTGTTCTCTCCAAGATCTTTATCAGGAAGGATGCTAGAATTTGCCAAAGGATTTTCAGCCTCTAGTGAGATGATCATGTGGTTTTTCTTTTTCAATGTTTTATATGGTGGATTACATTGATGGATTTTTGTATGTTGTACCATCCTTGCATCCCTGGCATGAAGCCTACTTCATCATGGTGGATGATTTTTCTGATGTGTTGTTGGATTTGATTCGCCAATATTTTGTTAAGTATTTTTGTATCGATGTTCATGAGGGATATTGGTCTGTAGTTCCCTTTTTTAGTTGTATCTTTGTGTAGCTTGGGTATCAAAGTGGTTGTAGCCTTGCAAAAAGAGTTTGGCAATGTCCCTTCTGCATCTATTGTGTGGAAAAATTTGCGTACTGGTAATAGCTCTTGTTTGAATTTCTGGTAGACTTCTGCAGTGAAGCCATCTGGCCCTGGGCTTTTTTTGGTTGCAAAGCTTTTGATGACTGCTTCTATTTCATTAGGGCTTATAGGTCAATTTAAACTGCTAATCTGTTCTTGGTTTAATTTTGGTAAGTGATATCTACCCAGAAAATATGTCCATTTCCTTTAGCTTTTTAAATTTTGTGGCGTACATGTTTTCAACGTATGACCTGAGGATTCTCTGAATTTCATCAGTGTCTGTTGTTATATCTCCTCTTTCATTTCTGATTTTGTTAATTAGCATGCTCTCTCTTTGCCTTTTGGTTAGTTTGGATAGAGGTTTGTTTATCTTGATGATCTTCTCAAAGAACCAACTCTTTGTTTCATTGATTCTTTGTAATGTTTTCCTAATTTCTACTTTATTAATTTCAGCCCTCAGTTTGATTACTTCCTCACGTCTACTCCTCCTCCCTGGTGAGTTTGCTACTTTGTTCCAAAGCTTTCTGTTGTTCTGTCAGTTCTCTAGTATGACTATCCTCCAGTTTCTTCATGTGGGCACTTAGTGCTATGAACTTTCCTTTTAGCTCTGCTTTCCGAGTGTCCCATAAGTTTGTGCATGTTGTTTCTACATTCTCATTAAATTTTAGGAAGTCTTTAATTTCACTTTTTACTTCTTCCTTGACCCAGGAATGGTGCAATTGAGTGTTATTCAATTTCCATAAGTTTGTAGGTTTTCTGCAATTTGTATTGCTGTTGAATTCTAATCTTAAAGCTTGGTAGTCAGATAAGATACAGGGGGTTATTTCAATTTTTTGTATCTGTGGAGGTTTGCTATGTTGCCATTGTGTGGTCAGTTTTAAAGAAGGTTCCATGTGGGACTGAGTAGAAGGTATATTCTTTTGTGTTTGGATGGAATGTTCTATAAATATCTGTTAATCCCAATTGGGTCATAACTTCTGTTACATCCTTTGTTTCTTTGTTAAGTTTCTGTCTGGTGGTCCTGTCTAGTGGTGAAAGTGGGGTGTTGAAATCTACTATTATAAGTGTGTGGGGTTTTATATGTGGTTTGAGCTTTAGTAATGTTTTTTTTTTTTCAAATGTGGGTCCCTCGTATTTGGGGCATAAATGTTTAGGATTGAGACTTCATCTTAATGGACTTTTCCTGTGATGAATATGAAATGCCCTCCTTTATCTCTTTTGATTGATTTCCTTTTAAATCTAATTTGTTAGATATTAGGATTGCTATACCAGCTTGTTTCTTGGGTCCATTTGATTGGAAAATCTTTTCCCAACCATTTACTCTGATTTAATGCCTGTCTCTGAATTTGAGGTGTGTTTCTTGAAATCTTGGCCCACACACACCACGGGGTGACAAGAGGAGATAGAGAGACCCCACCTGCACCCACAGGAAGAAGAGATGGGAAGAAGGTAAAATAAGAACACACTCAACAGAAAGACCAATATGATACCACCAGAATCTAGGGACTCCACATCAGCAAGATATGAAAGGAACAACACAGAGGAAGAAGAAGAGACAGACCTAAAAATCTACTTCATGAAGATGTTTGAGACCCTTAAAGAGGAAACAAGAAAATCTCTTAAAGAAATCGAAAAAACAAACAAATAATTCAAGAAATAAGTAATTCTCTTAAAGAATCTAAAGAAAAAAACAACCAAACCTGTGAAAGAAGCACTGAAAAAGTTCAAGGCATGAAAGCAGACATAGAAACAATAAAGAAAACACAGAATGAGGGATGCAGGAAATACAAAGGCTGGATAAAAAATCAGGCTCAGGAGCGGTCAGGATAGCCGAGGGGGAAGGAAGAGTCCAATGTCTGTTTATTTTTTAAGATAATTTAAGTTAATGCTCTGCTTCTGCACATGGCTACTTTAAATCCATCATCTCAAAAAGTAGGTTTGACTTTTGGAGACTAAATGATAACACCAAGAAAATTTTCCGATTGCTTGGTGACTTGGGAATTACCTGGACTTCTCTGCCCATTTTATTGTGCCTTTTCAGGGGAGTTAATCAGTTTTCAACAACTACCTATGTTGCATCTATAACCATGAACTGAGGTACACTTTTAAACAATTTACTTTGGAAGTGCTTGCAGACTCCAAGTCTAGACAGACTCGAAGCACTCCTTATTGGAAGAATGAGTAACAATGAAACTACTGAACGAGAAGTAACACAAAAGCAAATAAATGGCTGGAAAAGCATCAATAGTTTTTGGAAGTATTTCCTTAAACAAGCTACTTCCTGACCTGGGTATTTTAAGTTCAGGTTTCATGTATGAAGCAATACTGTATTGTCTGTGAGTCACTACTGGGTAAGGATACCTTTTGACAGAGCTTCTATATGTTGTACTGGAATGTAATTCTGTACTGTTTCTTACTGCTGCATATGGAATGACTATTATATCCACATAATTAACTTTATTAAGAAAGTGGTTAATGTGGTAGAGTACACTCCTATAAAACCAGCTCTCCAGAGACAGAAATACATGGATCATGAGTTCCAAGCCAGCCTCAGTTACATGGTTAATTCAAAGAGAGCTACATAGCAAGACAGTGTCTCCTAAAGAAATACAAAATATATCCATATTTATATGCACCTGGATCTATTTCTAGATGCCACAGTATTCTATTCATATGCTTATTTTCATGCCAGTAACTACATTTTCTGCTATAATTAAATAGTTACTATTCATGCTAAGCACATTTATATTACTATTCCTTAGTTATAATTTTGTAGATGATCTAAACTCTTATTCTTTATTAAACTCTAAAATATGTTGTGAGTTTTATGCACTATTTCTCTGAGACATCATTCTGTTTTGATCTAATTCATACACCATACAATTCATCCATTTAAAATGAACAATTTGTAGGATTATTTTTGACTATTCACACATGTGTCTATGCATCGATAATATATCTAAGTTAATTTTAGGATTTTTCACCTTAAAATGTGTTTGCACCATTAAGCTATTGATCTCCTACAATCACTCTCTCCACAGCACAAATTTTTGCTTATTCTGAATATTTCAGAACAATAAAGATATGTTATATGCTCTTTAGTGAACTTTCACATACCAAACTCTTCTAAAGGTTGATTTACATTGAAACAAGTATCTGTCTTTTACTTCTGCTTGCACTGACATTCCACTTTCTTGCAATTCCAACGTTTCACCCATGTAACATTTGGGGGGCAGTTAAATTTGTTTACATTTTGCTTCTGTTAGTGAAAAGGTGGTGATGCAAATCTCCACCCAGCCCTGCATCTCCCATTCCAGATCCTGCCCATGAGAAGGCCCTCCATGGGTAGCTCAAGACCATGCCTACAGGCTATTTAAGGTACATTCCCTGATCTACCACTTGGTTTTCTCCTCACAGTTTCTCCTCTCTCCACCCGGGAGTTGCTTTGCTTATTGATTGGCTGCATCATCACAGAGACTTAATATTGAGGTACAGAAACCTTTCACATGGGGCATTTCAGTTCGATATATAGTGAAGCCTGAAATTGGAATGATTTGGTCATATGATAACTCTAAAGTAAGCCTATGTAATTGTCTAAAACTCCTTGTTTGGTAAAGAGCCTATATATCTTTTACATACCTATCAGTTATGCACCTATCAACAGTGTACAATGGTTGTATCTCCACACTTTGTTAAAGCATATATTTTCCCGCCTTTTAAAATTATTTGTTTTTAATTTTTCTTTTTTTGAATTTTATTTAAATTAGAAACAATCTTATCTGTGTATATAGGCTAAGAGAGTATCCCTCCATGGAAAATCTGTCCCCAGAGTCAGTTCATCCTGGTTCCATTGCCAGAGGTCCCATAGACTGCCTAGTACTCCTAGCTGACACCCACATTCAGGGGACCTGGTTTGGTTCTATGTTGGTTCCCCTTCTGTCAGTCTGAGGTCCATGAGTTCCCACTTTCTCAGGTTAGCTGTTTCTGTGGCTTTCCCCAGCTTGGTCTTGACCCTTTTGTTGGTCATTCCTCCCTCTCTGAAACTGGATTCCAGGAGTTAGTCTCAGTGCTTAGCTGTGGATCTCTGCTTTTGCTTCCATCAAATATTACATGAAGGCTCTAGGATGGCATTTAAGGTAGAGGGCTGATCTCCAAAATATACAAAGAACTCAAGAAGCTACTCACCAAAACACTAAAATTGGGGTACAGAACTAAACAGAGAATTCTCGATAGAGGAATCCAAAATGGCAGAAAGACACTTAAGAATTTGCTCAACATCCTTAGCCATCAGGAAAATGCAAATCAAAACAACACTGAGATACCGTCTTACACCCATTAGAATGGCTGAAATAAAAAACACCAATGTCAGTTTATGCTGGAGAGCATATGGAGAAAGAGGAATGCATCTCTATTGCTGGTGGGAGTGCAAATTTGTACAGCCACTTTGGAAATCAGTATGTTGGTTTCTCCAGGAAAATGGGAACCAGTCTACCTCAAGATCCAGCAATTCTACTCTTGGGCATATACCCAAAAGATGCACATTTCTGCAACAAGGACATCTGTTCAGGTGTGTTCATAGCAGCATTATTTGTAATAGCTAGAACCTGGAAGCATCCTAGATGCCCCTCAATCAAAGAATGGATACAGAAAATGTAGTACATTTATACAATGGGGTATTACTCAGTGGAAAAAAAAGAAATAATGGAATTTGAAATTCACAGGCAAATGGATGGAACTAGAAGAAACCATCCTAAATAAGGTAACTCAGTCACAAAAAGACAAATGTGACATGTACTCACTCATATATGGATATTAGACATACAGCAAAGGATTACCAGCCTGCAATCCACACCTCCAGTGAAGCAAAGAAATAAGGAGGACCCTAAGAGAGACATACAGGGTCCCCCAGTGAAGAGAAAACTTTCCCAAAGGCCACATAAAAGGACAAAAGGACTCAAGTTCTGTGACCTTGCCCAGGAGTAAACTTGGGAAACCCAGTCTAGAGTTGGGGGGATTGGCAGGACCTCAAAGGAGTTAAGGTTTCAGTTCCTGGGAACTTGACTTCTGCCTGAAGAGACTGGAGGAATTATCAGTCCCAAGATGACAGTGTTCTCAGTTTGTAATGCTCTTGACATTCCCTGTGTTCCCTATGTGCAACATTGCTTGACTAATCTCATGATGACTTTGTCCAACTGTATGCTAGATGCTGTCAACTCTATTTACCTCTCAAAATAATATATAAGAGGCTGTATTTCTTAATAAGTTTGCTCGGCAGGAAGCATGGCTTATGCAAGATCTTCTGGTTCTAAACTTTGCTATCTTCTCTATCTTCAATGTTTCTCTTCTGATACCCTGTCCCCTCTCTCAGGACCTTGCCAATGAGGAAGGTTCTGCTGCAGATGTGGGCCACTTAGCAAAACTCTTCATATAAACATAACTTATATAAATATTTCCTGAGTTACATAAGACTCTCAAGCAAATGACTCATATCCAGGTATGTGGTTATGGGAAGTCTAATTTATATCTGATCACTTAGAAATTCAGGTCGGCCACTTTGAGCTTGCAGTTTGCATCTAACAGACTCAGAACATCTTGGGAACTGTGCCCTAAATCTATGTGATCAAATGCTGTATCCAGAAAGATAGTATTCATGTTGTACTAGAGGACATCAGCTTGATAATTTGGTGAATAAATAATGTGTAGTCCCATAAGGTTACGGTAACTTTTAATAGATAAATGCCAACCAATAGCAAGTCAGAGTGTGCCAAAGCAGCAAGGCAAGAAAACTACCATGTGCCTTGTCTGTCCCTTCAAAACCTTACCATGTGGTCACCCTGACATCACCTTGACCACACCCTGACAGGCATGGTTGGGCACAACTGTAGCCAGCCCTTAGGAGGCATGGTTGCGGTGTCTCCCTACAGCCTGCCCTTTGTGGGACTGACTTACTGCTTGGTCTTCAAGGAAAATATTTTTACACATCCATCCTAAGAAGTTACAAATTGTGTAAGTATGCAACAAGAGAAGATAAGTTGGACATTCTTTCTTTCCCCACATAGTGATACTGTATTTGGTAAGCCATTGTCAACATATGACACTGGACTTTCCTTCCCTATCCCTCTCCTCCTTTGTTGTTGACAGAGTCTATCAAGGTATTGTAAAAAGTAACAGTCATTCTTTCTGAGTCCTGGGATCTTTCTTCTGTAGTGTATTCCCTTTAGTTTTCTGAAAGTATTTAAAAGGGTACCTCTGTCGCATATTTATAAGTTCCTGAACCACCTCAAAAGATCCATTGCATGTGTTCTCTTATTGTTTTAAAAGATATTTTGCCATTAACAGCAGCTCTGCATAACGGTCCTTCAATGCCCTGGGGTTTGTTTGTCTCCTGGTTTCCTCCTCTACTTGTCAGGAGCCATAACTGGACTATATTAGCAAATTGATTGTTCCTCTATCAGGAGTTTAGGTCACAGATGAGTCTTATAGAAAATTAGTAGGCTTTTCACAAATAAGCAGTGTTTCATTTCTATGACAACCTTGGGAAATCTCCCAAACTTTATTTCAACAATTATGACTGCCTCTCAGAAAGCAGATCCATGGATTATTTATTGTGTGGCTTTTTCCTATTATCTTCTGTAGCAATAAACACTGAGGTGGTTAGGCTGATTCAATATTATAATTTATTACATAGGCAGGTGTCCATGAATATCTTTCTGCTGGATAATTTTCTATCAAGTTGACACAAGCAAGAGATGTTCGGTAAAACAAACTCAATTAAGATAACACCTCCACAGGTCCATAGGCTAGTCTGTTCGGCATTTTATTTCTGATTTCTTGTGAAATGTCCTGCATTATGGTGGGTGATGTTAACATTGAGCAGGTGGTCCTACGTTATATGAGAAAGTTGGTTGAACAAGGCAATAGTCAGTGTTCTACCATGGCTTCTGCTTCAATTTCTACCTCTGACTGCTGCTATGAGTTCCAGCCCTGACTTCCGTCAGGATGGAATGTAGACTACTTTCAGGATGGAATGTGCTCTGAAAGCTTCAAATTTAAATAAACCCTTTCCTTTCATAATTGTTTTTAGTAATAGTGTCTCATAACATCAATAGACCCTAACTATTCTATACATTTATATTGTATGATCTGTAACTGATGTTTAGCTCTGTATTCTAGATATTTCTACCCAAACCTACAATGTTATAAATTTGGTTTCCACAATTCCCAACTAATCCTCTGCTACTGCATGTCTAGATTTGAATTCTCTTCTGATTAAGTCTCATCTTCATTCCTGGATTACAACATAAAATATTGTGGTCAACCACAAGTGACAAAAATAACAGAATGTTCATCATATTGTAGTTTAAATGAAAGATGTACATTGGATAACAAGAAATGTCATAATCTCTTTCAGACAGGTACATATGTTTCTAAAACAAACATAGCTTCTCATTTTTAGGTTCTATCTTTAAAGATGGTCTTTCATTTTTATGCCCTGCATTTCTTCCAATACATAATAATGGAAATATTAAAGTTCAATATATGTCAGTCATATCACTTTTAATAGACTTTTATCCAGTAACCCTAGTAACTCAATTATGCTTGGGCTTAGTGATTTGAAATGGGTGTCATGGATGAGCTCAAGAATGAGAGCTTGGAAGCAAGAGTCTGTAGGTGGGACATTTAATTCCCCCATACAGCACAATGAGGTTTCTCTCACATGTTTTAGGATTATTTGTTTTTGTAAACTGTAAAACGGAATTACTTATGTGTATATGTACATGGTGTGTGTGTGTGTGTGGTGTGTCCACACATGCCAAGGCATATATATAAAATCAGAGGATGATCTCAGGCATCAGTTTTCAGATTCTACCTTGCTTTATGACTGTGTTGTTGTATGCTTCTATGTACACCAAGGTAGCTGGTCCATTGGCTTCTTGGGATTCTTCCTTCTCCAAGTTAGGAATCCATGAGGGAAACAGATGCCTACTGACCACATCTTGTTTTATATTGTTGCTAGGGATGTGAACTGGGGATCTCACATTTGTAACCAAGTATAAACTGAACCATCCCTCCTAGACCCCATAACAGTTGTACCGATGGTCATCTTTCCATAGTTCTTGATGGAGGTGGAAGCCATGAGTATGGGATTTCTGAATCACCACCACTCATCCTGTTTCTGTAATTAATCTGTGCTGCTTTCAGATGGACTATTGTGCTAGGGGCTGGGATTAATATGAAAGACTTGTATTATCTAATTTCCTGCGGAAGAACAGAACACTACATTTGCAGGCAAATTGGATGATTACTTCTGTCTCTTTCCTTACACCATAGGAAACAGAGGGCATAGGGTTGAAGTCACCTAATTAAAGTCAGATTAAAACCTGTGATTTTTAATTCTCTGTGTACCCAGTCTCTGTTATTTTTTTTCTCCACATATTTAACAATCCAAGCGTTGCCTTTAAAATTATACTACTAATCTGCTTTAGGACATGGATGTGATTTAAGCACTTACAAATTCATTAGATTTACCCTCATTCAACTGTTTTATTGGCTTGAATCTGAACTCTCTCTCTCTCTCTCTCTCTCTCTCTCTCTCTCTCTCTCTCTCTCTCTCTCTCTTTGATGTGTTCCTGCTATAAAGTCTTAAATCTTTGCTTCCCGGTATTCTGTGAGGTGATGCCTGGTTAGTAAATTATATTCCTGGGGGTGGGACTTTGAAGGTCATACTCAGGCATGGTCCTGGCCTCTTCTCATTATTTCCTATCTGCCAGGATGACCTATCTGCCTCACACAGGAGTCAACCTAGCTGGTTAAAGCCACCATGATTTCCTACCATGAAAGCCAGAAATATCTCTGAAACCAGGAGCCCAAATTACCTTTGTTCTTCTTTAGCTGCTTCTGTCAGATGTTTTATTCCCACTAACACCAATGTAACATATGTTTTGTTAAATAGATGCTCAGTTCATATTCCAAAGTCCCCAAAGCCCCAGGATAAGTAACTCATGTTGAGCATCAAAATGATCTTATTGAGACCTGCCATGTCAATATACTTTTGCATTTTATAGAATGAAACATGAAAAAAATAATTTGTGGATTTTATTGGGTCATTTGAAGCAAATATAATCTTACATATTCCTATATGTTTCAAACATAGTTTTGTCATTAATGGATCTTTAGTAGACAAATGTACCAAAGTCAAATAGGAGCATGGCGATAATGATGAAAACTGTTTCTGCAACAGGGTAACATTGTAATAATTTCCTGACTAAAATTTAATAACTAATTCCTATGAGGAGATTAAAATATTAAGAAAGAACTTGGTAAATATTTCAGAGTCTTCCTAAGAGTGATTTGTACTATTTTTGAAAGTACCAAAATGACATGTAAATAATATAAAGTCAAATGAAATGTGCACCAGTTATTAGAAAGGTAATATGACTTAAAATAGAAATGAAAAAAATACCATAAAAATCTTCTGAATTCAAGGGTCAATACAAGCTTGTTATTTTGTTGTTGTTGTTGTTTGAAATAAGAAAGTAGAAGTGGCATTCTAGGAAGACTAAGGAAAAGTAATTAACTCTTTGATTTATCTAAACATAAATATTCATTAGTTCAGCTATGTGTGCATGTGGAAAATAGCTGTAAGCAAATTGCTTTGAAGTATGAAAAATGATATCATTTAAAAATTTAAATCCATTCATATTTATATTCAAATCTGTAAGAGAAGACAATTAAACATTTTCTCCCCTGTTTCACTTGATAAAAATGTTAATAATATACTGCAGATGTTAGACATCTGTGCTGAAACGATATTAGTGTGGGAGAATAAGGCTCATGTGTATTAATATTTATGTAAAGGAAATGCTTCAGTTTTTTTCCTTGGGGAAGAAGAAATGAACACAACTCAAAGCATGTTCTTCAAATGCCATTCCCTTCAAAAGCACATGGACAAGCCAGGACAAGATCTACCACATTGCTGCTGAGCTGGGCGATTTGGCTTTGTTAGTGTTTGCAGTGCTAGTTCAAGATTCTGGGATGCTATCTTAAGCAATATTTTATCTTTACATATTAATTATATAACATAAGTGGTACTTGATTTTATCCAGTTAAGATGGATTTGCATACATATGTACAACACATATGTCCACTTCTCTGATGCTTCTTTTCATCACTTTAATGTATATCTAGAGCCTTTGTAAGTCTGCTGCACCTTTCCCATGTTTGCTATGTTTACTTCTTATTACTTAGAACTTGGCTGCATCTCCCCAGGTCTGAGACATTTCTTTCTTTACCTCCCAATCGACAAACCGTGGAGTTCCTCTTTATGGAGTCTTAGCCTTGATGTTCTGCTGTTCTTTAGTGGTGGTTCAGTTTAGTCTGAGTCTGATATGTTCAGGGACGCAAAATATCATTAGGACCTGCCTATAAACCAACAACTACTGAGAGAAAAGGAGAAAGAAGTACATCAGAAAACAACAGAACACAAACTCTTGCAAACTTCTGCTGCTTCTCTAGTGTTGAAAGGACTGAGAGGATGCCATAACAGGCTGCTCATTCTTTTTCCAGAGATTGAGCAAGCTGTTTCTGAGGAAGAGCCACGAGCAAAGGACAGTCTCCCAAACCCACAACAGCAATGAGGAACCCTGGTACATGTAGGACTAGGTCAGGCCAGTCCTGAGACAGCCTCTATATTCAATAAGCTCAAGGTGATAACCAAACAAGGATAAAGCCTGGGACTTGTCCAGACCTGCCTAAAAATGGATAACTGTAGTCCTGGCAAACCCCCAACTAATCCTAGGAAATTAAAAGTTACTAACATGATTGCCACTTGTTTAAACCAATCATATCTGAGTTGAGCTAATTGCTATAGGACTTCCCATTGGCTGTGCTTAAAAGGAGCCTGAGAACTCCTCCTTGAATCCTCACCATGTAGCCTTTGCGTAGGATGGTCTGCCTCAGCATGCTGGAAAAATAAAAGCTCTTATTGATTACATACATGGATGGTGGTTTTTTGTTGGACTTTTCCAGAACATTAACAGTGTTATTCTTGTTTCCCTCCCCTCTGGCTTCTCAGCAATTGAACTTGGAGATTAAAGTACTGCTGTTTCACTGTCTTTCCTATATTACAAGATATTCACTCCCCTTCTACATTCCCTGGGCAGTGCCCTTCATGTCTTCCCTTCTCTAGTATGGCTCCACTGTTGTCTTTTTTTTTAAATGACTGAGTTGTTCCTTTTCTGTCCTTCACAGTATCTTTTATACATCTTTACAGCCATCTCTTTAAACAAAACTTCATGGCATTTTCCTCTTCTGATGTCCTGAATACCTCAATACTGCATGAACCATGAACTCTAAATTTCTTATCATTTATAAGTACCCTACAATCTGCTTCTTGTCTGGTATACTCTCTGGTTCTTAAAATACACACGTTATTCATAGCTTCCCAAATGCATCATAGTCACTTTTATCTCCCTATGTTTATGTGGTTCTCTCTATAGAATTTCTTCACTCTGTAGCATTCACCCAAGGATTTTCTATTTTCCAGAGCTCCTCCTAACATACCTAAGCAGAAATGCTAAGGATCAGGAATGAAATTTTTCTGTACCAAACAATTGTAATGATTATCCTTATAACTTATATATACCCAATCTTAGTTCATGTTCAACAAATTCATTTTAAAAAAAAAAGCACGTCCGACATGAATGGCTTCATAATACTCTTTCTAGTACATATAAAACTCACTATGCAAAGGAAGCTATGGTCTAGGACTAGGTTAGTTCATAATTAAAATGGCCAGAAACCACATTTGCAGAGCCTATATTAATATTAATTGAAGCTCTAGAACTTTTATGATATAGGTCATAAAATAGTTATGTAGTTGAATGCTTTATATCACTCATTCAGAATATTCTAGTTGTAAAAACTCAAGACAACAGCAGAGGTGATCACTAAAAAAACCTAATTATATGTTAAGTGTACAGTTTAATGGTTGTTGAGATTCCACCCCCATTGTCAAATTTGAAAAAGCCATTATGCTTACAAGCTGCTATTGAAAGTAAAGATGAGATCTCCATTAATGTAATATCTATTCCAACTGCATACATCCTAAAAGAGATTATTCTAGCTAAGCAGTAACCAAACATTAGATTATAAAAATAAGTTTAATAAAAACAAGGCATTTTCCTATACCAAAGTATATAAGCTACAGCAAATCTTAAAGTACTATGAAGAAAGAAAAATCAACATGGGAAGTTGCAAAGAGGTTCAAATAACCAAACAATATGCATGTGCAAATGTAATAGTGGGATTATTTTATCTAGACATTGAGGCAGCATTGTTTTTAACTAAGATGGATTTCTTAGAGTCTAGGTATGTTTTTCATGCAAGGAAATTTGATCCCTAAAGAGTCCTGAAAATTTGAAGATTTAATGATATGCATATTCTAGTAAACATTCTACCATGTTATTCCTGGTACTGATTTTAATAAATATATCATGTGGATGATATATTTAAATATATCATATATTCATTAAAAAAGGTGTTAGCATTATGGGACAGGAATAAAATACTATTTCTTAAGCGGCTAGCATTTGCCAGGACTACACTTGGTATTTCTGCATAAACTATTTTAAATTTCTTGTGATGATAATATATAATTATAAATACCATCTCCAGTTTAAAGATAAAGCACAAGTGTTAAAATAAGAGCCCCGACCAAAGTCCTATCTTAGTAGAGCACAGAGAGGGATTCTGGCTCTGGTGGTTGAACCTCCGTATAAACCAACAGTTCCTAGTGGCTAAGTTGGCATCTTACACATCCCCTATCACCACACTATAGTTAGTATTTGTAACTGAGAAGCCCTCTGGGGTTCATTTTTATTTTAAATGTTGTGGCTACTCCGCAGTATAGTTTTAAAGGACAAAAAAAAAATGAACATTATTCTCTGTCTCATTAAAACTTGAGGCTCTACATAATTATAGAAACATGGCAGACAATATATATAATGGTTAATTCTGCTAAATAAATGCAGCATTTATTAAATAAGTGAATCCAAATTTTCATAATATTCTTTTGTTATCTGTTACTTAAGAAAGTATTAAGATTATAATAGACTGAGAAGATAGTTCAAATGGTAAAGTGCTTGCAATGGAAATGTAAGAACCAGATTTCAGATCCCCAGATCTTTCTTATGGCCTGCCTGGCAGGGTGGCTTTGATCTCAAGCCCTAGTTGACTTTGAAATTGCAATTCTTGTGTCTCAGCCTCCTGAGTCTCTGAGATCATGGGATTGCACAAACAGGCTCAACTCCATGAGAATAAATATTCAACGCTTTGCATGTATGGTATAATGGATAGCTTTGGATACAGTGGGTACACATCATCATCTTGAACAATTCTCTTCTTCTTTTGTAGCTATTTTGCTTTGTACAATGTTGTTCACTGTAATTACTCTTTGGGATAATCATACATCGCAATTTTTTATTCTTACCTTGCTGTTACTCGTAAATAGTCTGTCTGCATCTTTCCCATCCTTCTCTCCTCACCACACCTCTGACAAGTACTATTCCAATCTCTTCTTTCATGAGATCAATGCCTTTGATTCCACATGAAAAGTACACTGTGCTAGACTTTCTACACCTGCCTTGTTTCACTTAACATTAGTGATCCATGTTGCCACAAGTGACAAGACATTTGTTATTTCTGAATACCATCCCTTTGTGTGTGTTTACCATATTTTATTCATTAACTCATGCAGTGATAGAGGCTTAGGCTGATTCCATATCTTTGCTGTGTGTTCTACTTTTACAAATATTCTGGGCCATATTAATTCGACATAACACACTAAAATCTCCCAGGTCACTCCTGCCAGGGAAGCAGGCAGGCTGACTGCAAATCTTCTCCTTTCTTCTGCTCCTCCAGTCCTGATCTGCACAGTCTTATCCTCAGCTCTGTAGCAGAACAGCTGCTGCAATCTCCCTTTCCTCTCCAACCCCACTCCCAAGGGATGACAGAGACCTCCTCCAACCTCCTTCCCCCAACTCATCCCATTACCCCAGTCTCCAACACCAGCAGGCATTCCCTGCTAACACACCAGCTGAGCAGGCCAGGGAAACAGGTACCTTCACCAACCCCTCTTTTTTTAAGCAGAACCCCCATTCTGTTTTGTAATTTATTTATTTTTTAAAATTTCATTTTACATTCCCATCACATTTCTCCCTCCACATCTTCTTCTGCTCTCCCACCCCCCACCCCCAAGGCTACTCCATCCACATACACTCCTCTTCGTGGGTTAGGGCTCCCATGAGGAGTCAACATAGTCTGCCACATTAAGTTGGTGCAGAACCAAGGCCCTTTCCCCTACATTAAGTCTGAGCATGGCATCCCACCATAGAGAATTGGCTCCAACAAGGCAGTTTCGTGTACCAGGGTTAGATCCTGGCTCCACTACCAAGGGCCTCTCAGGTAGTCTACTCTTCACACCTGTCTCCCACATATGGAGGGCCTTGTTGGTCCCATGCAGTTTCCACAGTTTTTGGTCTAGAGTTCATGCATTTCCACGAGCTTAATTCAGCTGTCTCTGTAAATTTCTCCATCATGATCTTGATCTCCCTTGCTCATTTGTTCCCTCCTCCCTCTCTTTTACTGGATTCTCAAAGCTCAGCCTGGTGCTTGGTTGTATATCTTTGTATTTAGTTTCATCAATTACCAGATGAAGGTTCTTTGATGATAATTGGGATATTCACTAATCTGATTACAGGGGTAAGTCAAGTCAGGCACCCTCTCTACTATTGCTAGGAGTCATCCTCCTTGTGGAAATCTCGAGAATTACCCTAGCACCAGGTATCTCCCTAACCCCATAGTGTCTCTCTCTATTAAGATATCTCTTTCATTGCTCTTCCACTCTCACCCTCCCCCCTCAACCATCTAGTTTCCTCATGTTCTTATCCCACTTCCTCTCCCATTTAGTTACCCTCCTCTCCCCTGTTTATCCAGAAGATCTTATCCAGTTTTCCTACCCATGGTGATCCATTTGTCCCTCTTAGGGTCGTCCTTGTTGCCTAGCTTCTCAGGAATTGTGACAATGCCCCACTCTCATCTCTAGCTCAGAAATGGAACATCTGCTGTGTTGCAGCCTCCCACCGCTGCTACCCCCCCATTTTCCTGTGGACACCACAGAATTCCTTTTTCTAATCTTCTCCCCCAATTTGACTTGCTTTATTCCAGCCTGCATTCCATCAGGCACCTGCTGTAATCCACAGGTTTCCCTTGCCCTGGAAGCAATTAGGCTGCCTGTAGATCTGACCCTCTCCTGCTCCTCAAGATCCAATTCCCCAGTGTCATCCTCAGCTCTCTAGCAGACCTTCTGAGGTGAGCCCTCTTCACTGTATACACCCATTCTATTCCAAGGAGACTAAATAAGCAGATCCTGGTTGAGCACTCAGCTTTCCTCCCTTCAATAAACCCTTTCTGGCATCTAACCTATCCTCATTCCTAAATCAGCTCCCAATACCAAGAAACACATTTTACATGGAAATTCCAGTGCTTACATCTATCAGATCCACAGAACATATCTTACCAGGTAACACTCATATTCTCCTAAAATTCAGAGAGGAAACAGAAACCAAGAACCAAAACAACCATGTCTGGGCCCAAACAGTTGGTTCCACTTCATCTTGCTTAAGGGTCACAGAGTTCAAAACTGTCCTTAGTAAGTCAAAATACCTTAAGGTCTAAGGCTTGGCTACTGCAGGTTGTCTTATCTAAATGACCACAGACTTGAGCTCAGGTGTGTTTACTCTTAACCCTCAAGGCTGGATAATAGTTGTGGTTAACAAATGCTTGGAGGATTAAGGGAAGAAAATCTGTTATCTCCTTATACATGATAATAGAAGTCTACTGCCATATCTCCCTTTTGGTTGGGGTACTTAAGAGCATTGAAGAACAATCTTGGGTGTTATGTATTCACTGGGTTGTCCTGACCCTATCTGTGTCTCTGTCATTTTCTTAATGTCTTACCTGCCCTTTCTCAATCCACACTCCTCCTCTCAGGTACAAACTGGGCAAGTTGGCTGGATCTGACTGAAGCCCCACAAAGATGTGTTCCCACACACCCACCCAACAAAGACACATCCAAAAATCAGGACCTAGAACTATAATCATCCCAATCCCAGATGCCTAGATGCAAGCATAAAAACACAATCAATAACAGCCAGGGGAATAGATTTCTACTAGAGCTCAGCAACCCTGCCACAGCAGGCCCTTAATATTCCAAAGTAGATGAAGCAGAGGAAAGGCAGAAGAGCCTGGACAGATGTCCTGCAGACTGTCCACAGTTTCCAGCCTAAACTATGATACTCAAAACTTTCAATCATCATGGATGGAGAAAACAAGATATTCCATGATAAAGCCAAATTTAAAAGAAATAAAATAAAATGTTTCAGGCCTATCGTTGGCGAATTTATCTCTCTTTTTTACTTTATAAAAATTTATCTCTGTAAAAGCAATGAATGTTTTTAATGTATGAAAGATTCTGGAATAACGGTGATGATAAACCTGCATTTGTCTTATTTTATCCTTGCCTCTCATCAACATTTCCTCATTTCTGCTGCATTTCTCATGCTTAAGTGAAAAAAATGAAGGAAAAATAAAAAATGAATATTCTCTGAACCATGCATTTTCCTGGTCCAACAATGAAAAGAATGTGTGGTATTTGTTACAGTCTTTGTTTCTGTTTCTATAAGAAAATAGATTAGAAAACTCCGAGTATTTATTTTAAAAATAATGAAGTAGTAAAAGCAAAATTTTAACACAATTCTACTTAACTCTTTTCATCTTACATTTCTGTAGATACGATGTTAATTGAGTTCTGATTTCACAGTAACTAACAGATTATAGCTATTGCTTAGATATAGTTTACAGTTCAAAGAGAAGTTTTTGGAACTATACTGAAGAAACTAATATGTTAATTATAGGAAGTCACTTAAAGAAGATGTGGGACCCTTCGAGCATAAATCTAAAATTAGTTCCAATGCTTACACTCTTAAATATATGGGTTGTGTATACATACATACATACATAACACATATATGCACATATATAAATATATATACACATACTAATTTTGCCAGGTGTTAAATTTTATTAACTTAATTTTTTTATATAATAAAAGTTTCATTTTGAATGGTGTGTGTGTGTGTGTGTGTGTGTGTGTGTGTGTGTGTGTGTGTGTGTACCATGAATGGTATGTGTATGGAGGCTGTGTGGCTTCCAAGGATCAAATTCAGGTCATCAAGTTCTGTTACTTACTGTGTCATCTTGTGAGCTCTGGACTTGTTTAAATGGGAGCCAAAAGGTGCTTATATCCTTCACATATAATTACTGACACAGCACTATTTACACTTACAAAACAAATTCAAATGATTATTAAAGCTTCATGAAAATTCTGATTCTGTTTTATATTAAGCAATCTAGCTTCTATACATGGTAGACAATTTTGTAAGACTACAGGTAATTGGGATTTCAATAATTTTTCTTTAGGACATTTTATTGCCTACTCCAGTCGACTTCCTGTAAATCTGTGTAACCCTCACTATCAATCAAATATGCCTGGCTTTTCTTTATCCCTGTTAAACCAAGCTTATGTGGATATTGTGGTTAGCTCCTCCTACGAATGACATATTTATGCCAACAATACATGCTTAACAGTTAATACGTAGATCATCCATAAGTCTACTGTTAAAAGAGATGGTAAGGAGGAGTCAATAGAAACTGTACTTAGGGAGACATTTCAGTAGTGATGCCTTGCCTGTACATTCATTTCATTTAATATACTGCACTAGATTAACAACATTAACATAGTGGTATAACTTTGTATAAGGTGAATAAAAATTAAAAATGAGAAGCTTAACTTCTGTATTACAAACAAGGATATTCCACTCATCTCCTTTTTTCCCTCCACTTTCTTTTTTATATTTTCTTTTTTTATTATTACATCAAATTAAGAACAAGCTTGCTTCGCACGCCAATCCCTTCTCCTTTTCCCTCCCCTTCTCCCCAACCACCCACCAGCCCTCCAACCCTTCTCCCCTCCACTCCCCATGGAGGTTAGGGCCCTTCACTGGGGCTCCCTTAAATGCACCACATCATCCTGGGCCAGGCCTAGGCCCTCCCCAATGTGTCCAGGCCTAGAGAGCATCCCTTTACTTGGGATGGGCTCTCAAAGTCCCTTCTTACACCAGGGAAAAATACTGATCCACTACCAGGGGTCCCATAGAGTGCCAAGGCCTCTTCATTGACATCCACTTTTGGGGTCTGGATCAGTCCAGTGCTGGCCTCCCAGACGGCAGTCTGGGGTCCATGGGCTCCCCTTTGTCCAGACCAGATGTTTCCATGGGATTCACCAGCCTGGTCTCGACCCCTTTGATCTTCATTCCTCCCTCTCTCTGCAACTGGGTTCCAGAGTTCAGTGCAGTGTATAGCTGTGTGTGTCTGCCTCTGCTTCCATCAGCCACTGGATGAGGGCACTAGGATGGCATTTAAAGTAGTCATCAGTCTCA
Organism: Cricetulus griseus; assembly: GCF_003668045.3. Taxonomy (NCBI): domain Eukaryota; kingdom Metazoa; phylum Chordata; class Mammalia; order Rodentia; family Cricetidae; genus Cricetulus; species Cricetulus griseus. The sequence continues at coordinate 104,805,839 of NC_048600.1, forward strand.
TTATAGAGAAAGGGCATTTAGGGTAGCCTCTCCAACAAGCCTAGATTGTCAGTTGGTGTCATCCTTGTAGATCACTAGAAATTTTCCTAGTGCCAGATCTCTCCTCAGACCTATAATGGCTCCCTCTGTTATGGTATCTCTCATCCTGCTCTCCTCTATTCTTCCCCTGACTCAACCTTTCTGTTCCTCCATTTCCTACTCTTCCTGCCTCTTCTCCTCATCTCATTCAGCCAGCTCTCTCTCCCCTACCCTCATGCTACCAATTAGCTCGGGAGAATCTGCCCCTTCCCATTCTCTTGGGTCCATGCATTTTTCTCTTAGAGTCCTTCTTGTTTTCTAGTTCCTTTGGTGAAGAGGATTGTAGGCTAGTGATCTTTTTTTCTATGTCTAAAATTCATATATGACTGAGTAAATACCATGTTTCTCTTTTTGTGATTGGGTTACCTCACTCAGGATGGTTTCTTCTAGTTCCATCCATTTGCCTGCGAATTACAAGATTCCATTGCTTTTTTTTTCTGATGAGTAGTAATCCATTGTGTAAATGTATCACATTTTCTCTATCCATTCTTCACTTGAGGGGCATCTAGATTGCTTCCATTTTCTGGCTATTACAAACAATGCTGCTATGAACATGGTTGAATTTGTCCTTGTTGCATGAATGTGCATTCTTTGGGTATATGCCCAAAAGAGGAATGCTGGATCTTGAGGTAGACTGATTCCCATTTTCCTGAGCAAAGTGGTCTTACAAGTTTGCACTCCCACCAGCAATTTCCCATATCCTCTCCATCGTAGACTTTTATTGGTGTATTTGATTTTAGCCATTCTGGCTGGTGTAAGATGGTATCTCAGAATTGTTTTGAGTTGCATTTCTCTGATGGCTAATTATTTTGAGCACTTTCTTAAATGTCTTTCAGACATTTTCAATTCCTCTGTTGAGAATTCTCTATTTACTTCTGCACCCCACTTTTTAATTTCATTGATTGGTGTTTTTGTGGCCACCTTCTTGAGTTCATTGTATATTTTGGAAATCAGCTGTCTGTCAGATGTGGAGTTGGTGAAGAGATTTTACCATTCTGTGAGCTGCCATTTTGTCTTACTGACTGTGTCCTTTATCTTATAGAAGCTTCTCAGTTTCTGGAGGTCCCATTTATTACTTGTAGATCTCAATGACTGTGCTACTCGTGTTATGTTCAGGAAGAGTCTCCTGTACCAATACGTTCAAGGGTATCTCCCACTTTCTCTTCTAGAAGATTCAGTGTGGCTGGACTTAAGTTTTGTGCATGGTGATAGATATGAATCTATCTGCAATCATCTGCATGTCTGAATCCAGTAGTGCCAGCAGCATATGTTGAAGATGCTATCTTTTTTTCCATTGTATAGATTTAGTTCCTTTGTCAAAACTCAGGTGTTCATAGGTGTGTGGGTTAATATCAGGGTTTTCAATTTTATTCCATTGGTCTATCTGTCTACCAAGCAGTTTTCAGGACTATGGCTCTATAATAGAGCTTGAAGTAGAAATGGTGATGCCTCCAGAGGTTCCTTTATTGTACAGGGTTGTTTTGGCTATCCTGTTTGTTTGTTTTTTTTCCCATAGAAAGCAGAGTATTGTTCTTTCAAGGTCTGTGAAGAACTGTGTTGGGATTTTGATGGGCATTGCATTGAATCTATAGATTGCTTTTGGCAAGATTGCCATTTTTGCTATGTTGATTCTATCTATCCAAGAGCATGGGAGATCTTTCCATTTTCTGGTATCTTCTTTAGCTTCTTTAAAGACTCAAATCTTACTTTACAGATCTTTCACTTTTTTGGTTAGTGTTACCCCAAGATGTTTTATGTTGTTTGTGGATACTGTGAAGGGTGATGTTTCTCTGATTTCTTTCTCATTGCATTTATCATCTGTATATAGTAGGGCTAATGATTTTATTGAGTTAATTTTGTATCCTGCTATTTTGCTATTTATCAGCTGTAGGAGTTCCCTGGTAGAGTTTTTTGGTCACTTATGTAGACTTTTATATCATCTGCAAATAGTGAAAGTTTGACTTCTTCCTTTCTGATTTATATACCCTTTATTGTCTTATTGCTCTAGCTAGGACTTCAAGTACAATATTGAAGAGATAGGGAGAGAGTGGACATCCTTGTCTTTTTCCTGATTTTAGAGGAATCACTTTGAGTTTCTCCCCAGTTTTCTTGATGTTGGCTGTTGGTTTTCTGTATATTGCTTTTATCATATTTAGATATGTTCCTGTTATTCCTGTTCTTTCCTAGATCTTTATCATGAAGGGATACTGGATTTTGTCAAAGGCTTTTTCAGCATCTTGTGAACTGATCATGTGGTTTTTCTTTTTCAGTTTGTTTATATGGTGGATTACATTGATGTATTTTAGTATGTTGATCCATGCTTGCAACCCAGGTATGAAGCCTACTGGATCACGGTGGATGATTTTTCTGATGTGTTCTTGGATTTGATTTGCAAATATTTTGTTGAATATTTTGCATCCATATTCATGAGGGATATTGGTCTGTAGTTCTCTTTTTTAGTTGTATTTTTGTGTGGCTTGGGTATCAGAGTAGTTGTAGCTTCTTAAAAAGAGTTTGGCAATATCCCTTCTGCATCTATTGTGTGGAACAATTTGAGGAGTACTGGTATTTGCTCTTGTTTGAATTTCTGGTAGAATTCTGTCCCTGGGGTTTTCTTTTGTTTTGTTTTTGTTTTTGTTTTGTTTTGTTTTTGTTGGAAGGCTTTTGATGACTGCTTCTGTTTCATTAGGGCTTATAGGTTGATTTAAACTGCTTATCTGTTCTTGGTTTAATTTTGGTAAGTGATATCTGTCCAGAAAATTGTCCATTTCCTTTAAATTTTCAAATTTTGTGGAGTACAGGTTTTCAAAGTATGACCTGATGATTCTCTGGATTTCCTCAGTGTCTGTCGTCATATTCCCCCCTTTCATTTATGATTTTGTTAATTAGCATGCTGTCTCTCTGCCTTTTGGTTAGTTTGGATAGAGATTTGGCTATCTTGTTGATCTTCTCAAAGAACCAACTCTTCGTTTCATTGATTCTTTGTAATGTTTTCCTAGTTTCTACTTTATTGATTTCAACCCTCAGTTTGATTATTTCCTGGCATCTACTCCTCTGCCATGACCCATGGCACCTCCATTTTCCTGTATAAATTATGTTCCAAAAGTTATAATATTCATATGTAACAATATTATTTTGTTATTTTACATTTTAAGTTTTGAAAATGGTGATGTCACTCCACTAAATACAGATTTAAAAGGCACTTTGAGGTTTTACATATGTTAAAAGATGTAAAGTGTATCAAAACCAACATGTCTGAGAATTCTTGAAAACATCAATAACAAAGCCTTGACAAGCATTAGTGCCAAGGAAGTACAATTTCAAAATCCAAGTTTGCTGTCCCCTCTCCCTGCCTTCCTTATGGCTCTCTTCTTTCTTTCCTCCCTTCTTCTCTCCCTCCCTCCCTCCCTCCCCTCTATTCCCTCCTTCCTTCTTTCTACCCTTTCATTGCTTTCATTTAACCTTCCTTAATGTCTTTTAAATACACATTCTAATAGGGATAGACTATAACAACCTTCCTAATGTAACCATTTAATACAGTTCCTCATGTTGGGATGACCCCCAACCACAAAATTAGTTCATTGCTACTTCATAACTGTAATTTTGCTACTGTTATGAATCATAATGTAAATATCTGATAAGCAACACCAATGGGTTGTGATCCAAAGGTTGAGAACCACTGGACTATAGCATCAAAGCATAAAATAATACTTCTGAAATATCTTAACCATTAAACAAATTAACTAAAGGAGATTCTCATCTCTGTCTCCACAAAGTTACTTTCTCTGGAAAGATTATTTAAAATATTTCCCATGATCTGAAAGCACCAGTAGTTTTGCTGCCACAGAGTTGTCATTAATAGATCCAACAATAACGATGAGTCAAAAAGCTGTCAGACAAGCACAAAACCTTGTCTTCATATAGAAACTTGGAGATTGCTGGACCTTTCCTTGGCTTATGTTGGTACTGTCAGAGGCTAGAAGAGGGCCTTGAATCACTTGCAACTAAATTTATATTCATTCAGTACCTGCCACATGGATGCTGGGAACTGAACTCTGCTCCTCTGCAAGACCAGTAAAATAGTTTCAGTACACATTTTCAACCCAAACACTCAGATTATAGCAAAGTGTTTTAAAATGTACTTTTTATCATTCACAAAAGGAGATTACCAAATCATCACATTTTCAAAGTACAATTTCCCTTGTTGTCTGCGAGAGGCTGGTTCTCATATTCTCACAGAGATTACTGTTTATGAATGTTTGAGCACTTTATATAAAATGGTCCCTTGTTTTCATATAATCCATGCAAACATATTGTAAGTTATTTTGATATTACTTATGACCCCTCTTACTGTGTTACAGTGATGTTAGCAGTGAACATTCTGTCCCAACTCCACTCACAGTGTTAGGGTGACAAGTGCTCGTGGGGACATTTTTGGCATTTATACATGAGTACTGGGATCCAAATTCAGGTCCTTATGTTTTTACGATAAGGGCTTTTATCCAATGAGCCATCTCTCCTGTTATGAGACATAAACCCAGGCTGGTCCCAAACTGATGATCCCCTGTTTCTATCTCTTTATATGTTTTTCTAGTAAGCACACGCTATAATGACTTGTATGCAATGTAAGGCAAATTTTTTGCTTTAAGTGTGAAATAAAACAAACCTGAGAGTCAAAACAACAATAATTTGAAAAGTACTCCACCTTCAATCCATTCATCAGAAAGTCCAGAGAAGGAAAATCTTCACAAAGGATCTCTTGTCAACTGTAACTCTCATGCTGAAGTTCTTACATGCAGTGTCACAGAAAGTGTTCAAGCAGGAAGAAGGTCACAGTAAATGCTTATGTTTTATATTGCATGTACTCACCCCTTTAAGGAACCAAAGGATAGAGTTTATCTTGCAAAGAGACTATTCTGTAACTGACAAGACCCAGAATCCTACATCACTTCCGTGGTGTTCAGCTTTAAGCCCTTCCCCAAACAGTTCAGAATGTGCAATGCTACTGCTTGCTTCAAAGCAGTATCAGGTGGTTCATATAAATAAATTACTAGTGGTACCTAGAGTTTGTACTGATTTTTTCCCATTGCCTACTATCTGAAGGAAATAAGAGAAACATATGTTCGTAAGCCTATTGTTCAATATATTCACATAGTGAAGTTAAAATGTTTGGTTAGGAAATCAATATTGCTGTACTAAGCATCACATATAGCAAACCAGAAGAATTGTAGGAAGCTGGGAACTTACTTAAAATCAATGTGTATTCAAACCAGGGAGTAACAAAATAGATAAAACTACAACTTTAAATGGTAACCCAGGGAGAGTTAAGCAGCATCCTAGCTTTTTGCCACTGCAGGGAGAATCAATGAAAAACACAAACAAACAATAAAAAGCGATACAATATTTGGGTTAGTATTAAGATTCATCTGCAGTAAATTTGAGGACAATGACGGGTGTGCTGTATTGGCAACTATATTAAGAATTTTCTATGCAATGAATACGGTATCAAGCACAGAAAAGAAATGAGAACATAGATTTAGAACTGCACCTGGCAGGAAGAACAGGAACTAAATATAATGTGGAAATATATTTTTCATTACAGTGGCTTCTCTCAGAATATTATAAATAAGGCACATGAGATTGTCCTCAAAAATTTAAACTTTAAAAAAGCAAACCATGGTTTATAGCATAAATATTCTAAGTTTCTTGAGTTTGGGTCTGTAACATAACAAAATGAACCTCATATTTATTGTGGAAATACATAGCTTAACAAAGAATGGCAGCCATACAACGAAAGAAATTACAGTGCTCATTAAAAACATTGTTATATTGGAGCTGGGGAGATGGATGAGAGGATAAGAGCACTGGCTGATCTTCCAGAGGTCCTGAGTTCAAGTTCCAGCAACCACATGGTGGCTCACAACCATCTATAATGAGATCTGGTGCCCTCTTTTGGTGGGCTGGCATACATGCAGGCAGAACACAGTATACATAATAAATAAATATATATATTTTAAAAAGATTGCAATGGCTGGCTGTTCCATGTCTTGTTGAAAGGACAGGGCAAACTGGGACATCTAAAATATGCCTATGTGGAATCACATCTCTCTGTGTTCAATTAATTATCTGCATGCTCCTTGATACCCTGTGGGATTTGAGAGTATTCAGCTTGTTGGGCATTTACTATTTTCTTCAGCATAGTCTTATGTGTTGTGAGAAGTAAAGAGATGTAATGCAAGTCTTTATACATGCTATCATTATTAGAAATATAATCCTTACTAAGAGGTGTGCACAATATTTTACCTTGTCTCTTTTTCTTTCTCCACATAGAAGATCTGGCCAATCATCATTAAATAACTTACAAGAATGAGTATATGGATCAGTTAATAAAACAGATGATGTGCAAGCATAAGAACTGATTTCCAATGTCCAGAATTCATGTTAACCTGGAACCTCAGCTTCAACCACTAGTATTCAAACATTCATATACACACATGTTAACACAGCCCACAAAGTTGTGTCCATATGCATAGGAGCGTACACATACACGTGCATGTATATCCCATACATACAAATGCCAAGAAATTAATTTCATCTAACATTGCTATCTTGTTAATGCCTTTATTCAATTTACCCACATATCTATGAATTTTATTCTTCAATTAATTCGTATTATGGAGGATTTTTATTTTTATTTCTCTCCTTTCCTCTTATTATTTGTTCTATTTTCTTCCTAAGCTCCCTTCATCACAAATTATCTCCTTTTCTATGGGTTCAGGTCAGTGGTAGAGCAATTCCCTAGCATTGACGATGCCCTGGGTTCCAGATCTGATGCAGAGGAGGAAGAAGAGGAGGGAGGGGAGGAAGAGGTGGAGGAAGAAGAGGAAGAGGAGCAGGAGGTGATAAAGCACCATAACACAACCATAAAAATTGGGGCTGTTTGAATGAGAAATACCTTTCATAGTCCTGGATGTCTGAATATCTGACCCCTACTTGCTCATTCTGTTTGAAAATTGTTGGAGTTGTGTTATTATTGGAGAAAGTTTGTCACAGGAGACAGAGTTTTACAATTAAATAGACTCCTTTCTTTATCTCTTTCATGCCTGAGTTTTGGGTAATGAGCACTCCCCTGTTCTGGCACTATGCTTACTGCCTGATGCTAAAATTACCTGCAATGATGGGCCTTTATCCTTCTGGTACTCTAAGACAAAAAAAACCTTTTTCTTCTGTAAGTTTCCTTGGTCATGGTGTTTTATCACAGCAGTAAAAAAGTAACAAATTACAAAAAAAACAGGGTTATCTGTTCCTACATCAAAACCCACCACATGGAAAATACTTAATCCACTAGGAGAAAGTACTGAATAAATGATATCATGATCAAAATGCAGTCTGTGTAAACCAGACAATTTATACATTTAAATGTACTAAAATAACATTTATTTTGGGATTGTAGCATTGCTTAGCCTAATGTCAGTCAACGTTCTCCAGTTATAGAATTTTATTTTATCATATGTACAACCAAGTCACAAAATTTCATAAAAGTCATCACACTGTGAAGTAATTTGTATCTGCAATATTCATGCTTCTATATATCTTTTAAGACCTAAAATGAAGAATTGGTTTGTAATTTTGTTGAAATTTTAAGGTAGCGAGACAGAGTGTTGAGTTTTCTTTTGAATTTTTAGTAACTAATATCCTGCTAATATAAACACTTCATCCCTTATACAAAGTATTATCATCAAACCAGTAACAATAGTTTTCTGTAAAACAGTTTAACACAGTTACGGAGTACAATATGGCATTTTGACATATTGAAACTACAAGATGTAAGGATCAGATAAGCATAATTAGGAAATTCACCTGAAGCAACAGGGATGGAATTGTAAGTGAGATAAACAGAGCACACAAAGGTAAATGTTATGTATTCTTCCTAAACATAGATGCTAATGTGTTAATATTAGAAGTATGTAGTACAATAAACATAATCAGAAGCTAGGGAGGGTGTGCAAAGGGGGCAATGAAGAGAGAGTTTGACAGGTAGAGGAGTAGAACCTGGTAAAAGGAATAAATTACAATGTTCTATACTGGGTAGTTTACTTGTTTGTTTGTTTGTTGTCAACTTGCACAAACTAGAGTCCTCTGAGAAGAGGAAACCATAATAGGATAAATGTCTTTCTAGGAAGACGTGCAGGCAGGTCTGCAGGAGCATTTTATTAATTAATATTTGACATGCAAGGGCACAGATCACAAAGGGTGATGTCAGCCATGGATGAATGGTTCTGAGGTTGTAAGAAACCAAACTGAAAAAAAAATCAGAGGAAATAATTCAGTAACAGTGCTCTTAGATGGATTCTGCTTCAGTTCCTGGCTCCATGTTATTGTCTTGAGTTTCTGCCCTGATTCCTTCATTAATGACCTGTGATGTGGGAAGTATAAACTCCATAGAGCCTTTTACCTCAGTTCACTTTTGGTTATGATATTTTAACAGAAACTCCAAGAGAATTGTGCAGCATTGCATAAAACCTGCAATTGGCTAGTAATTATGTATTTCAAAATCATTGGCAGAGAGGAATTTCAATTTTCCTACCACAAAGAAATGATTGTCTGAAGTGAGAAATTTATGCTATATCTAGAGGGAAAAAAGTGTTGAATGAACTGTGAGACTCTTAACTAAATCCAACTTACTCCACTTTTTAATCACCCATTGACTAACAAGGATGTTTATATAGTGTAATTGTTGAAATACTCAAAAGAAATATATTCTGTGGTGCATGAAAGTATATGGAATTGAAATATGAGTATCCATAATAAATATATTGTTATATATATTTTTATATGCTATGACTGATTTTGTGCTACAGCAGCAGATTTGAATGACAATAGACAATAGTCTGGTCTACAAATAATAAAATATTTATTGTTCTTAATAAATATTTATGGAAGGAACCTATTGATCCTTTGCTAAATGCCACATAGGGAAGATAATTGTGGTAAGCAGTCTAGCTCTAGAGCACAGGGTCACTTACAGTTCCTGATCATAGACCCTTACAAAGATCTTGGACAGTCTACACCATCTAGTATATGGTCCCGATAAGGCAGAAACCAGTAGTGGTGTCTTAAGCCCATTCAAGTACCAAAGACAAAAGATATTGTATTTTATTTTTACATAATTTTACTAGAGTTTGAATTGAAGTTCCATTGTTCTCTGTGTATTTATTCATATGTATTATATGGACATATTCTAATTTTGGTAATTTGGGTACTTTTTATCTTTGGAAAGTAACACATTTATCATTAAAATGTAAGTAGCATGGCTACAGTTTGAGTAAACTGAAAAACATTCCCATATTTCCTCCTCCATTTTTCCATCTTTTTCTATTGATTACTGAATAAAGCAAACCAGGACACGATTCTCTCTGCTGAGGTTTCCGAAGGAGGTAGGCTCACAGATCTATATCACCAAGTCCATTCCAGATACTCAGAATTAATTTTATTCTTAATTTCTAAGGAATCCAAGCCAGGAAAAGTAGCAAAATTATGTCAACCTTAATATCTTTTAGGCAAGGTTAATTTGCTTCTGTACAGCAACCATTTTACTCTATGCATTTCTCATATTATTTATATCTTAATTATAAATAATATAATTTAATAAAGAATAGTAAAGAACAAAATGATACATAGTGTCTTATTTAATAAATAATTTAAATGATTAATATCCATAAAGTTTAGGATCAAAAACATAATTTTATATAGATGTACTTACGTCTGAAATACAAATACATATTCAACTATGTAGCATTATGAAAAGAAAAGAGCAAGCATTTGTGACCCTCCTGGAAGCAAGAGAGAGCCACCTGCCCTGACCCCAGACCTAAAAATCACTCCCTTCACATACTCACCTGTAACCATACCAAAACAGGCATGGTCAGTGCTACATTTGCAGGCAGGGTGGTTATCTCACTACAATTCCCTTTTTAGACTAAAAAAAAAGATTACGGTTTGATACAAAACTATATACACAGATAGCAAATATTAAGTATGCTCTAGGAGAAGGAAAAGTAAGAACAAACACACTTAAGAACTATTACCAGTGAAGCAGCTAGAGCAAAAGGTAAGAACTACATGCATTTTTCTATTGCTTTTTATTATCATTGACAATCTTATACATATGAATACTTATTTTGGTCATTTTCAACCACACGCTCCTCTCTCAACTTTCTATGTCTCATCCTAGAATTCTTCCCCTCCCCAACTTGCCCACTCATATTTTCTTGTGTTATTTTTGTGACCCTGAATTAATTATGATGCCTTACATGTTTGAGGATCTTTTTACCATAACATGGACAACTTGCCACTGGCTAAACCCTTGAAGAAAATGACAACACTTATCCCAGCACACATTACCTGACAATAGTTCCTCGGGGAGGAATGAAGGAACTGTGTCTCTATGCCTGTGCATACATATACATGAAGGTCTCATACAGTCCAAAGAGAGTGTAGAATCTCCTGGAGATGAAAGGATAGAAGGTTGTGAGTCACTTGATGTGGCTTCTGCAAACCCAACTTGAATCCTCTGAAAGGGCAGGATGCAGTCTTAACCACTGAGCAATCTCTTTAGCCCCATTGGCTGTTGACAGTCTCAATAATGTGAGTATCTTCACAAGTTAAATGAATTAAGGAGTACAGAGGGAATCATATCCAGACAACACAGTTCTCTTTCCCAACCTGTAATTCATGCATTCCTTCTGTCTCTTCTTTTGTAATGTTCTTTGAACACTGAATGGGAATTTAAGAAATAGATTATACTCCTGTATGACTGAGCATTCAAAAATATCTTATTCTCCACACTTTTATTAGTTCCAAATTTCTCTATTAACTTTTTTATCTTTTTAAGACAACTCCACACCAATCAACGGGAAATGGTTTGAAACCTCAAACATTCCCATTAATATCAAGTAAAAGATAGGTTGCCCACCTAAAGACTTCACATATAATTTTGCATTGCTGATAGGCACATTCACTGAAGTGGAAAGATACAAAATTAACATATGCACATCAGTAACCTCTCTGTACACCAGTGACAAACATATCATGAAATATCATGAAAATTAAAATTAAGAATTTTAATGCCTCAGTATAAAGCTATTAAAGGTATTGAAAGACCTCTGTAATAAAAACTTTGAAATACTGAAGAATAAGTGTAAGGAAGGAAGTAGAAGATAGAAAGACTTCCATGCTCAAGAGTTGGTAGATTCCTATCAGCTCCAAACTGCTACAATAAGAGCAAGAGAAGAGGAGTAGAGGAGAGGAAATGGAGGGGCAGAAACATTGAGATGGGGGAAGAATAGAGGAAAGAGAGCAGGATGAGAGATACCATATCAGAGGGAGCCACTATAGGTCCGAGAAGAGATCTGGAACCAGGGGATCTCCAGAGACCTACAAGGATGACATGATCTGACAATCCAGGAAATGGTGGAGAGGATAAACCAAAAGCCCTTTCCCCAAAATGAGATTGATGACTTCTCTTTATGCCACCCTAGAGCCCTCACCCAGTGGCTAAAGGAATCAGAGACAGGCATCCACAGATATACACTGAGCCGAAATTGGGAATTTAGTTGAAGAGAGGGAGGAATGAAGAACGAAGGGGTCTGTACCAGGTTGGAGAAACCCACAAGAGCAGTTGATCTGAACAAGGGGGAGCACATGGACCCCAGATGCTGTCTGGGAGACCAGAACAAGACTGATCCAGACCCCTGAACATGGATGTCAATAAGGAGGCCTCTGCACTCCAGGGAGCCTCTGGTAGTGGATTAGTATTTTTCCCTGGTGCAAGAAGGGACTTTGAGAGCCCATCCCATGTGAAGGGTTACACTCTGGCCCTGGACACATGAGGAAGGGCCCAGGACCAGCACAGGAAGATTTGGTGGACTTTACAGAGCCCCCGTTGAGGGCCCTACCCTGCCTGGGGAGTGGTGGGTGGATGGGGTGGGGGTGGGCTGGGGTGGGGGAGGAAGGTTGGGGTTGAGGGGAGGGAGAGGGAGAAGGGACTTGAAATAAGCTTGTTCCCTAACTAGAACTAATAAAATAAAAAAAAAAGGAAAAAAAAAGAACTTACAGCCTTTCAGAGGTTTGGTAGAAGGATTGTGAATTAGTCCATTCTGGTTTACATATTAAGGATCTCTCTCAGGAATGTCATTTAAAAAATACATACAGAAACTTCAAGTTTTTGCCTTTGGCGATTCATTCCTTGTGCTCAGAATAGCTGAGGGTGAAGGATTAGCAAGAACTGTATATATCGTAAGTGGACTTTGAGGTATACAAAACTAGAAAAGGTTTTCTTTCTTTGATTTTTTTTGTTTCGACTTTACCTTTTCTCCATTTTGAAGTTACTTGATAAAGGCAATCTATGTCAAAATACTAACTCACTCAATGAGCTAAAGAAACAGGATCCTGAAGCAATGCATGGCAAAGAATACTGGTATTATGAACATATTTTAAAAAGTCATTTAACAAACTAATGCAAGCCACAATAAACAACCAAAAATAAAGGAACAATAAGCCTTGAAGGATTATGAAGGCAACATTCTACTGTAAGTAGGCACATGAAAATTTTCTCCACATTGCTAATCACCCAATTAATGCAAATCAAATAAAAATCATGTGAAATACCAACTCCCAAGAATGTCTATCACAAGAAGGTATGGACTCAGAGGGAAAGAAGCCCTCACATTGTTGTGAATGTAAGTATATTCATTACGGAAAGCAATGTGGAAGTTCCTGAAAAATTACAAACAGAGCTACCAAATGATCTGACAATCCCAGTACTAGTTATACATCTAAAAGAAACATGATCATTGTAATCTTAAAAAAAAAAAAAAAACACCTAAAACCCCATGTGCCTCAGGGTGCTATTCGCAACAGCTAAGAAATGGAAACAAATGAAGTGTTTATAGTTAATGAATGAATAAAATACATGGTTCCTGTGTGCTATAGAATAGTATCCAGTCATTGTTACTAATAGAATCCTGTCATTTGTAACAACTTGACTGTTCCTGAAGATAGTGGTGCTACATGAAATAAATCACACAGAAACAAAAGTAGTATTTGATCTTCCTAGTGTACAGCTAAATTAAAGTTGATCTTACAGACTCTGTAAGACGGAGGTTGAGGATAGATTGGTGGTGACCAGAGATTCGTGAGAGTGACAGGAGATAATGGAGTGAGGCAGAACTTGATCAATGAATACCAATTTTGTAAGTTTTGATTGAGGATTTTGGGTATTTTCTTTCTCAGTAAAGTAATTAGAAATGAAAACAATGCTGCATATGCAAAAATTGAAGGAGAAATGATTTTGCAAAGCATGTTTATTCCAATTAAACATCAATGGATGCATGTATTAAAACATCACTTAGGGCCAAATTAATAGGTAGAGTTATTACATGGTGTGTTTGCTTATATTGTTCTATTACTACTAAAAACTTGAGAGTCTGATATTGGTGTGAAAATCTGATGGATCTAAAGAGCAGCAGAGGAACAATCAATTGATCCTAATTTCTTTATGCTTCCTAGATCAAAAGGGTCAAGAAATTCTCTGTGTCCCTCTGTATACCTTTCTGTGCATCCCTATATAGGTCCTCCAAAACCTCTATGGATAATTATGGTCAGCCAATGGCTGATTTCATCCTCTGATTCAAGGTAAACTTTAATACCGATCTCAGAGTGTCAATAGGAACAAATATCCAGCAATAATTATATTTTGATTTATTTTATTCATTCATTAACTATAAATACTTCAATTTGTTTCCGTTTCTTAGCTATCGTGAATAGCATCCTGAGGCATATGGAGGTACAGATTTCTCCTTAAGATAATATATATTTTAATGTATCAACTAAAAACAAATTAAAATATATTGAAAAAGTTCAGTTTGTAACAAAAATAGGAAATTCACAAAATAAAGAAAATTTCACCCATGCACAGAAAAAAATGACCATATTCTTAAGTAAATATGTAGATGATGTTTACTATGTAAAGTGTTTTAATCAGTGGCATGAAGATTTGTCCAAAGACACAAATCATGTAAGAGCAGCTGGAATGAGTAATTGGGGCAATGAATTCACAAAAGTATCAAGTATTTCAGAAATTCTGGAGCTACAAACTGAAAAAAAAACTGAAATGAAAAATATACTTGAATTTTTATCAGATTAGAAGACATGGAAGGATTTTAGGCATTCTTCAAAAATTATGATTCATGCCTACTACTATAGAAATAGTTTTTAAAAACGTGATTGAGAATGTCTTAGAATCAAGGGGAAACTTACTTCAGTTGTTTAGCTAAAGTGATATGACTCCAACTTCTTCATAAATATTTATGTTTGTACTCAAAAACGAATTCTATTTCTAGCCTCACCCAGAGCAGGGTCTATTTGCAATAAACTCTATGACTGTAGAAACCATCGATGCTCAATATACTGAGACTAAGTAAGTGAGGCCTGAATGATTAGCCCTAAACAAGACACTCATATCACCCACTGTAGAGATCTAGAAATTCCCCAGAAGACAAGGCAGAGAGAAAGTTAAGAGGAGCCAGAAGATGAAGTGAAAGTCTGAGAAATGCTTTCTTCGGGACATGAACAGTCATTGGGATCATATTCTGATAGTGACTGCTGAAATTGCTAGTCATAATTCTACACAAAACTAAACTGGTCATCAGTCAATCATGGACTAGGGAACCCCTTCCACATTGGTGGTATGAATGTAAGTATAGTCATTACTGAAAACAATGTGAAAGTTCCTAAAAAAAATAAAAATAAAAACAGAGCTACCAGGTGATCTGGCTACCCCAGGACTAGGTATATAGCTAAAAAATACATGATCATTATTTGAAGATTTCTGTACCCCCACTTACCTCAGGGTGCTATTCACAAACATTGTATTAGCACAGTTTTGACAATGGATAGAACAACTTAACAAAACATCAGTGGATAAACAGAATTCTTTTTTGTCTGCTTTGTTTTATTTCTCACTTATTTGTAGTAATAAATGTTGATATATCAATGAATGTTAATGAAATGTTTTAATTAATTTATTAATTTTACATATTCACCTAAATTTCCTTGTCTTCCTCTGCTCCCAGTCCCTACCCACCATATCTCCTCTGCCATCCCAACTGCCAAATCCACTTCTCTGTTTCTCTTCAGAAAAGGGTGGGCCTCCCATGGATCTCAACATGACATATCAAGTTGCAGTGAGACTAAGCACATCCCTGTGTATTAAGGCTTGGCAAGGTGACCCAGTATGAGGAATATGGTCCCTAAAGCCAGCAAAAGTGTCAGTACTGCTCTCACTGTTAGGAGTCCCACAAGAAGATCAAGCTACATAATTGTACAAACATGTAGACAGAAGGTCAGTCCTAAGCAGGCTGCTTGATTGTTGGTTTAGACTCTATGAACTTCTATGAGATCAAGTTAGTTGATTCTATGGGTTTTCTTACCATGTCCTTGACCCCTCTGACTCCTAGAATCCTTCTTCCCTCTTTTAGCAAGCTCAGCCTAATGTTTGACTGTGGATCTCTGCATCTGTTTCCATTAGTAGCTGAATGAAGCCTCTCTGATGACAATTGGGCTAGGCAGTAGTCCCAGCACATCCCATAGGCAGGGCAGACTGTAGGTTGGAGGTTATGTGGCTGTGTTGGTGTCCCATTCCTTCCACTGGAACTCTTGCCTGGTCATAGGAAATTTTCAGTTCAGGCTACGTATCTGCTATTGCTAGGTGTCTTAGCTGGGTTCATTTTTGTAGATTACTGGGAGTTTCCCTTGCACCAGACTTCTACCTGATCCTGAAATGTGCCCCCACTTTCCAGTATCTTTTTCAGTTCTCTCCCCTTCTACCCCATTACCTGATCCCCCATGTTGCCATCTCCCACCTTTCCCCAGTCCACACAGGACAACTCTTCTATTTTTCTTTCACAGGAAAACCCAAGTGTCTCTCTCCCATCCATCCTTAATACATAGTCTCTCTCGGTCTGTGGGTTGTAATATGGTTATTCTTTACTTTACAGCCAATATCCACTTATAAGTGAGTACATGCCATTTTTGTCTTTCTTGGTCTGGGTTACCTCACTCAGGATGTTTTTCTACCCTCTACACAATGTCATTGTAATGCTCCACTGGGTAAATGTACCAAGTTTTCTTAATTCCTTCTTTGGTTGAGGGGCATTTAGGTTGTTTCCAGTTTCTAGTTATTATAAATAAAGCTTCTATGAACATAGTTGAGCTAGTGTCCTTGTTGTATGATTGAGCATCTGCAACTGGATCTTGAGGTAGGTCATTTCCCAATTTTCTGAGAAGACACCATATTGATTTCAAAAGGGCTGTATACGTTTACATAATTCTTAGTGAATATTAGAACTTGTCTGTTCTAATCAAATCAAAATGTCCTATCAAAATGTGTTCTCTCCTAAAATGAGGGATCAAATTTTCTTTGAGTACATGAAGTTTTCTTCAGTATGAGTCCTGTGTTACTTGAAACAACACATCCCTGTATTTCTGGCTTACTTCTACCAGCAAGATAATTGAATTGTAATTTTAAATCATACCAAAAGGACAAAAGACCAATTCACAAACAAGTAGAAATCACACAACATAGTCAATCAATGAATGGGTCAAGAATAAATCAGGAAATATTTAAATATGAATGATAGGAAAATGTCACTTACCAGACCTTATTGAATATTAAAAAAGTAGTGCCTAAAGGGAAATTTGTATTTATGATTGTCTCCATTTAAAAAATATGACAGATAAATAATGACCTAACACAATAAAGAATGAGAAAAATATGAAAAAGTTATTGTTAAATCCAGAAAAAGGAAAGATAGAATTAAGATTAGAGCAGAGATTTTATAATTGTGGAGTAGAAGCACAGTAGTGAGCTCGCAAAATGGTCCAGGAAATTAATAAACTTTAACTAGATTAATTCAAAGGGAAGTGAAAATCCAACTAATCACGTAGTCCAAGTTGTTGTTATAGATGAAAAAGGATACAGATTATAAAATATATACATAATGAAATAAATATTTTTCACCCACAAAAGGAAAGTTCTCTTTCTCTGTCTCTCAATTGCTCACTCTTCTCTCTCTCTCTCTCTCTCTCTCTCTCTCTCTCTCTCTCTCTCTCACACACACACACACACACACACACACACGTAGGCATATTTACACAAACATACATATACATACAAAGAACCATCAAAAACATACTAAGTGGAAGATGTCAGGAACAAAGTATGTGTTATGCAACTCATTGTATAGAGACTTCCCATTAGAAAATGACCTATATAAAAAGAACAACATTGGTTATTGTTGGGATCTGAAAGCAACAGCAAGTAGGGAGTAGTGATTGCTTCAGAGGGGCTGGATTTTGTTGGTGGATAATCAAGATGTTTTAGGCTTGAGAGAAATTAATGCTGGGAGGAAAACTGAGCAAAATCATAAATGTACTAAACTCCAGGGAGTTGCATATGTAGAATGGCTAAATTTGTTTTGTGAATTTCTACTCAATAAACAAACCAGAAAGGTAACACAGAAGTTTGATAGGGTTTGTTCCTTAGGGAGAGCTGAAGACCCCTATCATATATTACCTATGTGTATATATTATCTGAAACCTACTGCTCTGGACCTGTATGTCTCTATATTTGTTTAGTTCTGTTCTAACCATCTCCGGGGTTAGATACTTATGATCAGTAATAATTATGAATTCTTTTAAGTGTTGTTTAATCTCTGCTTTCCTTTTCCTCTTATTAAAAATAGATTACTCTGTCACATAATATATCCCATATTTCTCTTTTATTTTTTTCCTTTGATTAAAAATAAACTATTGTGTCACATATTATTTCCTTCCCTCTACTCCTCCTAGTGCCGCCACTTCTCTCCCACCCAGACTCACTCCCTTTTTCTCTCTCATTAGAGAAGAACAGACTTTTAGGACACAATATTAAATACAATGAAATAAAATATAAGGAGGTATAGCAAAAAATATCACATCAAAATTAGACAGGACAAAGTGACGGAAGGAAAAGAGCCCAAGGGAAGGCACAAGAATCACAACTACTCATTTGCACACACAGAAATACTATAAAATGGTAAACTGAAAGCCATACTATATAGGCAGAGGACCTGGCCATGCAGGCCATGCATGCTTCATTCTCTGCAAGTTTGTATGAGCTTTGCACACATTGATTTAGAGGGCCTTGTTCTTCTGGTGTGGTCTATCCCTTTGGATTCTTACACCGTTTCTGCATCCTCTTCCATGGGGTTCCCTGAATCCTGAGGAGATGGATTTAATGGAGATATCCCATTATATGACCAGCAATAATTAAAAATTCTAAAGGATGCAGGCAGTGCTATTTAATGAATTGAGGCCGATGGCTTTATTATCTCATTGTGTTTACTATGATTATGTTATAATCGGTACTATTATTTTATTAATATGCTTGTCTGCAGAGTTGTGTACCCTTTGAAAAGACATGTAATGTGTTAAATTGGTGTGGACTATGAACTATTTCTGTATTTTTGAAGATTTAATTTTATTTTTATGTATATGTTATTTTTTCCTGCATATATGACTGTGCACCATGAAGTACAATGCCTATGGAAATTAGAAGAAGGGGTCTGATCAGATGTGGACACTGGGAATAGAACCTGGGTCTTCAGCAAGAGCAGGAAGTTTTCTTAACTACTAAACTATCTATTTAGCCCTAATTCTGAATTTCTTGTGAGGATCAAGACCTCTTTTTGTTTGCACATTTCCATGATCTTTACACAAATGTGTTAAGTCAAATAGATAAGTTAATGGTTTTCAGCCATTGCTTAGAAATAGATATCAAATTCAGACAAATTCAAATATTCTGGGACCTCAATTAATGATGAACCTGTTGCTTTTATCCTTGTACTGAGTGAATGATTACACTAGGAAGAAACTGATAATTCATTCATTTGTGATGACACTTCAGAAATAGGTTTAAATAAACTAATATTTAAATATTTTGTGGTTTTGTTTTCTAGTGAATTTACACAGTTAAAAGAGAAACTATATTTGAAGACAACATAAATACAACGTGAATATAGAACTCCTTTATTCTTTCAGTACAATGACACGGAAAGCACAGAAAAGTGGAAGAACACAAACCTATCAAAACATTTGAAAATCTACTTATATTTATATTTCTCAATCAGAACCAAGAAATTCAGAAAGAATGATTTTTATTAATCAAACATACCTTTGCCACACAAAGAACCAATTTTTTCTTTTTTTTTTCAAGACAGGGTTTCTCTTTGTAGTTTTGGAGCTTATCCTGGCACTCGCTCTGGAGACCAGGCTGGCCTGGAACTCACAGAGATCCACCTGCCTCTGCCTCCCGAGTGCTGGGATTAAAGGCGTGCACCACCAACGCCAGTCAAAAGAACCAATTTTTATGATGTCACATTTCTGTTATTAAAAAACAGTATGTTATTTAAAAGGTTTTTCATAAAGTTTTGGGGTTTTATTTATTTAAAGCATTTGAAAAAACATAAGCATTTGTTTCATGTTCCCTCTTTGGCCTTTGAAATTTATTTTTGGCAATTTAAAAGGAATTTTTAAACTTTGATTTTTACATCACACATATTTCAGCTATTTCCTCATATCATTAACAAATAAAACTTGTCATATTATTCCTTAAGGCTGGTGTTTGGGTATGAAGTCAGATAACATTCTAACTCTTAAAATAGCTTTAATTTGGTTTATAAATTATCAGTGAATACTGAATATATTTATATATGAATGTATCCGTTATCCAAGTTTATCTCATCTGTATAATTAATTGAAAATGATCCAATACTAGAACTATTTAAGGTAATTATAATGGAGAAAAAGATAATAGCAAGAAAATATATATTAATAATATCAGAGTATTGAGGGGTTAAAAATTATGTACATTTCTGAACTCCTAAATTCAGGAGGAAAAATTAAGAATCAGTATCCAAATAAAAGTGGAAAACAATAAAATAGAGTATCCAGAGATCCAACAGAATAGCAAAAATTGAAAAACCTCACTTATATTGATTTAAAAAGAGAATCAAAGACCAAAGTAAGTGCATAATCAAATAGCCATTGTAGATGTAAAGAAATCCAAAGTTTATTATACAACATACATACATAATATGTCTATATATATACATATATGTATATATATTATCATCCTCTCATTAACAGAAATGAAATTTTCTGTCTGTTGCAAAAATGAACTGAAGTACACCAACTAAAGAATGGAAGAAACACAGTTCACTCATAAATCATTCAATATACTGGAAATATTCAGTTGCATACACAGAAAAAAATTGTTGATTTTTAAGATACACACAAACCCATAGAGGTATATCATATGTGTATATCAATTCTCTTTCATACACAAATGTGTTAATTACATAAAAACAGAGAATCCATTCAGCCCAATGGAAAGGAGCATCTGTGCACTCAAAGTAAAACAAGGAGTCTAACTGTGAACTTTAAATAAAGGCCTGGTTGAATTGACAGAGTAACTAAATGGATAGAATAGAGAGTAGAACCATAGCTACAAGAACAGGTAGTGAACAGCCTCAGAGGAGGAAACTGGTCCTCCATGTTAGAGGAGTAACAGTTGGGAAGTAGAGCTAGAACAGACAAAGGAAGCCAGAGATACCAGCATTTCTCCATCTCTGGCCCATGCCTATTTCTGCATTTAGAAAAAAATTTTATACAATGTATTTGATCATATTCTTTCCCCTCCCTCAATTCTTCACAGATCCTGCCTGCCTCCATATCCACTTAAATTCATGTTTGTTTTCTCTCTGTGTCTTAAAAAAATGAATATCAAGGCAAATGATAAAACATGACATAAAACACAAAACTAAAACAAAAAAATCACACAAAAATGTGGAATCCATTTATGTTGCCCAACTACTCCTGGACATAGGACCTGTCCTGGAGTGTGGTTTTTATACACAGTAACATTCCACTGAACAAAATTGATTTTCTCTTTCTCAGTAGGCATCAATTGCAAATATTTTCTTTATTGGTAGTAGGACTTTGTGTTCACTTCCCCCTCTACATGTTAGAATTTTGTTTAGTTTGAATTTCTCCAGGTCTTATGCATGCTGCCATTGAGTCTGTGTATGTATAATCAGCCCTATTGTATCAGGAGACACTGTTTTTTGAAGTCATCTAACACCTCTGGCTCTTACAGTCTTCCTCCTCCTCTTCTTCCACATGGATCTCTGAGACTTGGGAGGGGAGTTTTGATAAAGACATCCCATTTAGAGATGAGTAATCCAAAATCTCTCACTCTTTGCAAATTTTACACTTGTGGAAATCTGTTTAATTAGCCTTTGCTGCAAAGAGGCGTCTCTGATGAGGATTGAATGAGGCGCTGATCTATGGGTATATCAAAATATCATTAGGAATCCTTCATTGATAAATTCCTTTAGAAGAAGAATAGTAAGAGTTTTTTCCCTATTTCCTGGGGCCCATGACCTATCTAGTCATCTAGTTGCAGGTTCTTGGTCACTTTATCAGCATCAGTTTTGGGTTTCATCCTATGGCACTAGTCTTAAATCTGATTAAAAGGTGAATAGATGCGCTCACACAACACTTTTGCTATTTATGCACCGGTATATCTTTCAAGCCAGTCTCTATTGTAGATTGCAGATTTTATATTGGATTTATATTGATGCTTAATTTTCTCTGGTGAAGTCAAAAGTGTATTGTGGAATCATGAATGCTACTCAGTAGGGGTGAAGCTTCTAGTTGGGTAACATGTCAATTTCCCCATGTTGGATGACATTAGTAACTGATGTCTTCAGCAATAGGGTTTTACCGTTAGACTGTAAAAGGTAACTAATGGCATTGGAAATTGGCTCCTCCTTTTTTATTGCCTTTGTTTCCAGTGGAATTCTTTAAAGACTTCACCCATTAGCCAAATACTTACTTGGTTATTAGTATGAGTGGAACAAAAGATCTGGTTTTCAATAGTTGACTTTTATTAGCTCAGTTTGCATCATGAGATGGCAATAGACTCTATTATATGAACCTCTGTAATCTCTAACTGGCCAGCCCTGTGTGATGTGACAACTTTTGTGGCCAGAATGTTAGATTCATCCTCCCGAAACTGTTGAGAACCGCCATACAGTTAGTGAATCCACAACAGGAAATCAAGTTTCTGTTTCTTACAGTAAATGGAAATAAAACTTGTTAGACCTATGAGTAATGACACTTTTAGAATTTTAAATATTCCCTTGTCAGTGTGTTCAAATGAGACAGTTGGCCAAAGAGCCATTGAGCACACATCACGTAATCTTTACTTTGCCAAATGAGAGAAAAGATTATAAAGTTGAAAATGAACAAGAAAAATTCATAGCTAAATTATGACTTAGCTACACATATATATTTACCCATAGGTCAAAATGACAAAATCAAATATAATTTATTCATTGAGTTAGTGGGTTTAATTGTATTGAGAAAAGATAGCTTATCTATAAAATATGTATGACATGGTTTTGGAGCTCTAATTTATGCAGATGTGAGCTCCTGGTTATGAATAGTTCCCAAAATAGATTACATTTGGGTTTTAATCTTCATAACATATTCTAGCACCTCAATTGAATATACAAAGAGTATAAGTGGGATGGATACTAAGCACCACTGTACTGTCAACCAGGCACTGCATTAAATGTTAAACAGAACTTTCTATAATCACAGAAAAGTTTTGCCAGAGTCATTTTACTGCCTGAGTTATATTTGTATTTAACTTCCTAAAACATATTAGATTTTCCAGAATATTTAAATGTCACACAATAAACTCCCACTTAAAACACTCTGCAAATGTTACTAAAATCAAAGGAATTAAATTTCCCACTATCAAGCATGTAATGAACAATGTATTTATGATACCCATTTAACAATAGGCCTTATATTTTTGTAACTATTAGATAAAGGCCTACAAGTTATTCATAGAAGTTACACAGGACAAGAAGGGTTGTGCAAACTAAAGACAGATTTCTCATTGACTTCTGTAATTTTGCTATGTATGTCTGTTTAAATGCTGCCACACAAAGTGTGCCATATTAAAAAATAATAAGTATGCTCCAAATATGGAAGGAATGTGAAATCACATAATAAGTATTTCACACATGGAAGCAACTTACTACTGGTCACTATGTTTCCAAATTTTCTGATGATCCTATAACACAAAATCATTGAATGCTGAATATTTTAACTTCTGACAGACACTCCATGCACTAGGATAGAGCAATAAGCCAACTGGAAGGGACTTCTGACCTCTTAGACCATATATCCTGATGCAATGAAAACAAGTAGTGTCCCCGGAAAATAAACTACTCACAACCAATCTACAGAAATATTAATTTGTCTGAACAGCAATACAAGAAAAGAAGGAGCACCCTCCTTTCTCTACCTTCCTCCCTCCTCTTGCCTCTCTCTTCCTTTCCTTTTCCCTTTCCTCTTTCTCTTCATACACACACTTGCTTGCATGCATTTGTAGCATGACAGATAAAAGACCCAGAGACTGATACTGGGCTTCAAGCTTCAAACTGATAATCAGAAAAGCAAAGCAGCTGGCCATTGGCTCTTACCTCTACCTCAGACTCATTCTATATCCTAAATATATAAGCTACAGTCATTCTGGCATTTTTATTTATTCGAACTACATGATTACATGCCCATATGTAATTGATTCCCTGTTCCTTTCATTTACTCTGAGCTGGAAATTTCTTTAAAATACAGATTCTATGCTACATTTCCAGACTCTCATCATATTTCTTATATGCTGAGGCAACAAGATACAATTAGATAATTTGGGAAGAATCTGAATAGTCACTTCCCATGTAGAGGTCTTTGAGGTATTTTAAGGGAAGAGATTTCCTAAAAACATTTCTTTTTACCTTAATTTCACTAGTGTTGAAAAAGGAAAAGCAAGAATTAATTACCTGTGTTTTCTATTTCCTTAATATAGGATAATAACCATAATGGAAGAAATGGTAGTAGTTATAACACTCCTTTAAAATGTGTGTATAGTAAAGTGTTTTAAAATATTAAAGCCAAAATTGAGATTTTTTAAATAATACTAAATAGTGTTTAAAGGAAGAGGTGTTAGGATGAGATGGTTCTAGGAAGAAGCAGGGTTACATTTGAATATCTGCTTTAGTTTTGCCCTCATGAACTACCTCTAGTCTTGGATTCAATATATCTTTTTTGTTGTTGATATTTATTATACAGAAGGTATCTTAATAAAATAAGCCCTCAGTGCTTCTTTGATTCAGCAAGTTATATCTCCACAGTCTTTGAGACACTCATTTTCTATAATGTCTGTACTTCTTATTGTCCTTTTTGTTATAGCAGTTGTGTTTGGGATTTCTGCTGTGAATATACTTTGATCTTTAATAGTGATTTATCCATTTCTTTCTCAACTCTCAATATCTATCTATTTAATCACTCTATTAAAATACATATCAGTAATCTCTGACATGTTTTCTGAATATAGCAATAAGAAAGACTTACATTGGATGAAATATAAATAATATATATATGTATATACAATATGAATTTATATTTCATACATGTATATACAATACTTATTATGTATACATATTATATTATATGCATACATATACCTTGTTTAATTTACTGAAGAACCTGTAACTCTTTTTATTTGTATCATTAAAGAGTATCCAGTTGCCAAGACAGAAATAGTCTAGAGATGATTTGCATATAATGTGAGTAGAGAAAACACTGAAGTATAGCATACTTACAATGATTAAATTATGTGTTGTATATTTGTTACAGCAATTCAACATAGGGCTGGATAGGTTGCTCAGCAGTTAGGAGCACTGGCTGCTCTGTCAGGGGACCTGTGTTCAATTCTCAACACCTAGATAGTAGCTCAGCACCATCTATAACTCTAGTCTCAGAAGATTCCACAACCCCCTCTGACTTCCATAAATACCCTGTATACACATTGTGCAAAGAAATGCATAAGGGCAAAACACAAACACACATAAAATACAATTAATAAACTAAGAAAATGGAATTAGATATTATAGTAAATTATTAGAACTAATTATTGATTGCAGCCTTTGATTGTAATTAAGCTTAGTGAAGCTTCCTTTTTCACTGTACTTTGCAAGTCAATAAGATTGTTACTAACAAAGACAAAAACCAGCATTGAGGGTTCCAGTAAGTAAGGGAGAACATGCTTTACGAAGTTCTATCTTTAGAATACCCACTTTATATTGAATTTACCTTGTCTTCAAGTGGTATACATTTCTTCTACTACATCACAGATTTCTGTGATATATGGCACCATCTCGGTATCCTTGGAATTACACAGAACATACATCTTGATAATTGAATGCTGAATACATTCAAGAATCCAATGTACAGAAGCCAGAGTGATGTCTTAGAGGATTTGATGTTTGAATGGGATTCTGAAATGGCAAGAGGTAGTGAAGACTGGAGAAGGAAAGAAGAAAATTCAGTAGAAGGGAAGGACTTGCAATTGACTTTGATGACCCCCCATGAAAGGCCTCCGTCTCTCTGGGGAATGGATGGGGGTGAGATGGGGGAGTTTTGGGGGGCACGGGAGGATGGGAGGGAGAGGGAACTGGTATTGATGTGTAAAATAAGATTGTTTCTAAATTAGATAAGTTAATTAAAATAAAAAGAAAGTCGAATAATGAGATCACAAAAACATAACAAGGAATTAACTGCTGTATTTCCTCAAATGAAAAGTGAATTTATTTGAAAATAGGCAGTGGTATGATGTTCGACACACTTAGACCAAATGAGCTTGATACTATGGTCCAAGAAAAATAACCAGGTAGTTATTAAGCATCCCATAAGTAGTACATAAAACTAATACTATAAGATAAAGTATCCAAATAAAATAACAGAATCTAACCATGGTATTTATTCAAAGACATTCCAGGTGGACATATGAAGTAGTTATTTATTATTATGAATGCAGCATGTAACTAGACTCATTATCATTGTGAGAAATTCATTCTTCAAATTCCATGAACATTAAAACCTTAACTATACATTTTCCATTTCATTGTCTGAGACTCAAGAGCTAAACTCAACCTCCGGCCCAATTTGCTGCTATGGTCCATATTGGTTAGGTGAATTTCTTCTGAATCACCTACAGGATGTTCATGACTATAATATATGCCATAATTTTATAATTATTAATTATGCATGAGGTGTAGATTTGGTTAGAGTTTTAAAGTTTTGCTTTAGTATTTTCAGTTGACATTCAAAAGTTTAAACTTTTAAAAGACAGTATGATCTATTATTAACATGGCACATCAGGAGCCAGTCTCAATACGCTTTGCTTTGTGTTCACATTTCAATGAGTGTGATGCATTTTAA
The DNA here is from genome assembly GCF_003668045.3 of Cricetulus griseus. Lineage (NCBI taxonomy): Eukaryota > Metazoa > Chordata > Mammalia > Rodentia > Cricetidae > Cricetulus > Cricetulus griseus. Next base: position 104,832,371 of record NC_048600.1, read on the forward strand.
ATGTTATCATCTCAGTTCTTCAAGGTTTAGAAACTGTTTCTCAACATTTTCTTTACTTAAATACATCCTTAAATTTTTCTGATTTTATTATATAATTATAGCTATCAATACATGTAATAAGTTAAATGAATTTCAGATTTTAATCAATAAAATATTTATATTACATTGGTTATCAGATGCCAACAAGGGAGTAGAAACTTTTAGAATTTTAATGGCATATTCAACCAGCTAGAATTACCTAATGACAACTAAGGGGGCTGAAGAAATCTTGATGAAAATATAAAGGCATCAATAAAGGCAGTTTTATCTTTGTGGCATGTATTTGCCACTCAATTAATGGTCTCAAGGTTTTTATTAAAGTCTAACATTTTTTTTCAGTAACCTCAGATCAGGAGACAATTTCTGAGTAACGAATGGATGCAGAGTAAAAATAAGAAGTCACTAAGGACTGAGACACAGAAAGCTGTGGCAACTCGGTGCCCTGTGTTACTCGGCTGAGAATCTAAGAGAAGCCTAATATTTCTAATGGTGCTGGTGTCAGATAAATGTTTTCTTTTATCTTGGATAACCTCATCACAGTGAGCAGCACAGCCCCATGGTGATGTGTTTGTATGCAGAGAGGTAAGGAGCCAGACACACAAGAAAATGTTAATGTGTTTGGTCTTTGTTCACACTTCTTATCTCTGCATAGGATAACCTAACATGATCAGAAGACATGTTCCAGAAGTGAAATCATACACAGACTTTCAGGATTTATGTTGTACATTAGAAAGATATTTGTTAAAAAATTCATTTATGGTATGCTGGAAGACAGAAAACCTTTGTCCTTTTCCAGAGTAGGAGATTAAAAGCACTTCTTAGAGGTGTAAATCAGTCACAATTGAATGCAGTCAAAACACTATTCAGTGAAAGAGATGAATTAGGAGACAGGATTGGTCAAAATACATCAAGAAATGGGAGATGACAAATATTTTAGAAATTTAAGCCTGTATTTCATTGGGAAAAAAACAGGTATTTTGAAGCCTTAAATTATTTCTAAAAATAGAATAGTTGGTATAGAATGATTTTGAACATCATCGAAGAATGGTAAGTTCAGGTTGTCACATTTGTGGGGTTGGTGAAGATCCTTTCCCATTCTGTAGGCTGACATATTGTCTTGTTGACAGTGTTCTTTGCCTTGCAGAAACTTCTCAGTTTCAGGAGGTGCCATTTACTAATCATTGATCTCAGTGTCTGAGCTACTGGTGTTATGTTCAGGAAGTGGTCTCCTGTACCAATTCACTCAAGGGTACTTCCCACTTTCTCTTGTGAGTGGTTCAGTGTGGCTGCATTTATGTTGAGGTCTTTGATCCATTTGGACTTAAGTTTTGTACATGTTGATAGACATGGATCTATCTGCAGTTTCCACATGTCAGTACCCAGTTATGCCAGCACCATTTGTTGAAGATGATTTCTTTATTCTATTGTATAATTTTAGCTTCTTTGTCAAAAGTCAGGTGTTCATAGTTGCGTGGATTAATATCAGGGTCTTCAATTGGTTTCATTGGTCTAACCATCTGGTTTGTGACAGACTTTAGTGATTGCTCAATGGAGACCTCACCCTCTGTGATAAGTGGATAGGGGGGATGAGGAAATGGTGGGGGTGAGTAGGAGGATGGGAGCGAGAGAGAACTTGGATTGGTATGTAAAATAAGATTGTTTTTAATTTAAGTGAAATTCAATTAAAAAAATCAAGTTGTCACCTTTTTACCAAGTCTCATATTTTATTAATGTTTACCATTACAGTGAGAGAGTAGCATATTGGGCATCAGAAAACAAATCCATAGAGACTATCATTGAATGATGTCCTGAAACTAACATGGGTGTGACATTGTTGTATACAACTACCTAAATTTACTGAATAGACTCCTACTAAGTTTTATAGAGTGTGTGTTAAAGAAGAGGGAATGATGAGAATATTTGAAAGGTTTGTATTTATGAAAGCTCAATATCCATGCCATTAAACCTGTCCTAATTGTGTATTCAATGCCAGTGTATACTTTAAACACACAATTTTAAATTATTAGTACTATGTTGATATAATAATGGTTATAAAATGTAACAAACTATAGAATGAAAGCTCCATTTAATTATCAAGAGTTCATGCCATCAATTGGTAGTTTGTCTCTCAAATTTCAATACTCAGATGCTTTGTGTTTTTAAAAATTTTTACACAGTATAGAAAATGTATCAAGATGTGTTTACTACCCTTGTTGTTTCAGTAAACTATACACTCATCTACATGCATTCAGTAGTAACCCTTCACACACTAATTTCAAACCTTCTTAGCTCATTTATTTGGAAATCATAGGAAAGAGAGGTGATATCATAGCAAACACTTCTGAATGGTTCTAAGTAGAAGACAAAAAGGAAAGTTCTCATGCTCAGGCTGTCCTTGATGAATGCATTTACATTTCCCTTTCTGTTATTGTACAAACTGGGTCAAAGAATACAAAAGGTAGTTGACAAATGAAAGCTTACTAAGCTTTTCTAAGTCTGTCCCTTGATAGTGCTTTTTTTATATTAACAAGAACAAGAAGCCTCTGATGGTCTAAAAGCTGAGGCAAAGGTGAAAGTCTGTATTTGCTCATTAATCTTTTCCTTTCTCAAGATGGTTACGGTTCTCTCTCCTGTTACCTCCCAATGAGTGAAATCTTAGAGTATTGTACTCATGAAACACACCTCATAATTTGAGCATTTAATGATACAGAAATCATGATTCATATAGTCATATGTTTTATGGAAGTCAAAACAGCACTGCCTCCACTATGACTCTTTGCACTCTCAGAAGCTGCTGAATGGTGTCATGGACCTCATATTAGTTAGTAGGACTCTAAAGAAACCAGGAACCAATGACAGAATCACAATCCTAGAATGGAGTCCCTTCTCTGATGGAGTGAGCACCTGTTTTCTGCTCCTTGAGAGAGTATAGCCAGCCCTAAGGGACAGTTTTCTGAATATGTAAAGGACAGAAGGATTTCCAGGTTAGAAAAAGACATGACGTTGCATATGACTTTGTTATTATTTTATTTTATTTTATTTTCCTGTTGTGTGATAAAACACTCTGTGAAAGCAACTTGAGCATGACAGGGTTTGTCTTTTCCTCTAATTACAGAGGGATTATAGTTTATCATTATCAGGAAAATATGGCAGTATTCAAGGAAGAGATGGTGTCTGGTCACATTGCATCCATATTCAAGAGACAGAGTGAGAAGGATGTAGGGTTGGACTATAATATATAATGGCTCTGTCCCCATTGATCTATCTAATAAAGCTTCCACAACTTTCCATAATAGGTACACTGTCCCAGTTAAAAGAAGGTAGCCTGTCAGGGGCATTTCTTATGCAAATCATAACTGTAGTGAGGGAACAAAATGATCAGAGAACTTACTTCTTAGTATCAGAGAAATCTGATTGCTTCCTTATCATTCAAATAGGATAGGATCAGTGGTTTTAAAAAATCTCACAATTTCTTCTACTACTTCACAGAATTCCTGAGCCCATTTTGAGAGTCAACATATAGGAGCACCATAATATTTATTGTTACAATAAATCTTTCCGCCATAAGCCACCAAGCCTCACCACCACATGTTTGCTTTAAGCCAGCCGCCCGCCCGAGTTAGGGCCCAAATTAATGCACAGAGAGACTTGTATCAGGTTCAAATGCCTCTTGGCCAATGACTAGGATTCTCATCTGTTAGCTCAGTCTTAATTATCATAAATCTATATATTTTATAAGACTTTTCTTATCGGATGCCTTATAGGTGTCCCTCCTTGTCGGTGGATCACATTGCACTGTTGGAGGAAGAGAGGAGGGGAAAAGGGGCCCTTCCTGTTTCTCCTTGCTCTATATGAGTCTCCTTGCTATGTCACTTCTGGCCTGGATCACCACTTCTCTACTACATTTCCCAGAATCCTCTTTGACTCCTAGCCCTGTCTAACTTGCTGTTTCATTGGCCAAACAGAACTTTATTTAACAATCAATAAGATAAACATACACATAAGTACTTTCCCCATCAATTTATTATTCAGTATGTTGAGCTCAGCCCCCTAGCATGTTAGTAAACAGTACCATAATTACAATATGAAGATGAAACTGAGGGCCAACAGAGATTAAGAAATCTAGCTAAGGTTTCAAAGACACCAGGGAGAGAGCTCTAAATTCTCTCAAAATGGCCTTGCTTCTTAATATTATATACATAACAATGTGGAGGTTTGCCTGAGAGAACCACAGACTCCTGTGTTCAAGTATTTCAAAAGACAAGATTATGTATGGGTATAGTAGAATGTTATCCCTAGAAAAGGAGTGTTTACTTTTTTAAAACATCAAATTATCTTGTTAAATGTGCGTGTGTGTGTGTGTGTGTGTGTGTGTGTGTGTGTGTGTGAGAGAGAGAGAGAGAGAGAGAGAGAGAGAGAGAGAGAGAGAGAGAACCACCTTTGGTTTTCTCCTTCCATTTAGGGTTCCAGGGATCAAGCTCAGGTTGTCTAACTTGCACACCAAGTACTTTTATCTGGTAATCCATCAACTTGGCTGTTTATTATTACTGATTTTATATCACATTACTTATGTGCTATAACAATTAAAAATTTAACTACTAGCATGTTTGAAGAGAGTAACTTTGTCAGTGTGGACTCTCATTCATTTTCTTGTCATTTCTGTCTATATGGTGTCTCTTGCTAAGTTCAAAATTGAACGTTCACAATCATCCACTGCAAACTTATTTAACTGTAATTTAAATTCTCATTCTCTGTTCCAGCTTCTTCTTAATTTCTTTCTCTCTCTCTGTATATTGTTCCTGAATTGTGAAGAAAAGTGATCTTGATGAACTTTAATGTGCTATCAAATGTTTCAGTGTTGAACTCTCTTTTATCTTGTTTGTCTTTTTAAATTATTAACAGGTGGGACTGAGTCTTACTCTGCAACCCAAGGTGTTCTAGACCTTGTTTTCTTGATGCCTCAGCTTCCATCATGATGGATTTAAAGATGGCTACTACTGCACCTGACTTCTTTTTCTTTTTTTCCTTATAAAGTATAAGGGAAAACAAATACAAATAGTTTTATTTTTCTTCCTTCTTAACACAGAAATAGAGAAGTATACAATATAATTTCAATTCCTTCAAAAATATCTCTTCAAGTTCACTTTCTGTTCTGCATTTAATTTAATTGTGATCCTGAATGAATGTTTAAGGAAGAATTTGTCTTAATTTTGACCTTCATTTGGTATTTCAAAAGAGATTATTTTAAAAATAAACTATTAAAACACACAGGACCTTTTACACTCACTTTTACTTTGTTTGTTATTTTTTGGGGGGGATGATTTCTCAGTTCTAGAATGAATGAAAAATTGCAGACAATCTTAAAACAGAGCTAGTGCCCTTCATGAATAGTCTTCATTAAAACAAAATGAAGCAAAACAAAAATCAGTGTTGACTGGACCTGGTGGTGCACACCTTTAATCCCAGCATAGACAGTCATATCTCTATGAGTTCAAGGACAACCTTGTCTACATAATGAGTTCTAGGACATCTGGAACTATGTAGGGAGAATCTGTCTCAAAACAACAACAAAAGCCAGCCATGAAAATATATTAGGTATAAATTAGAATGACCTGTAAAATATGTACCTTCCTGTACATAGGTAAAATAAATAACAACAAACATTCAGAGATTTTTAGTTCCTTAGAGAAGTTAAGTTTTATTAGAATCTAATGACATGTATAGTATTTACCCTGAGGATTTTAGAACTCAGGCTAGCCTTAGTATAATCTAATGTTAATCTCTACAGATTCTGTAAACATTGAGGCTCTGTAATGGATTGGTTTGCCTAGAATCTTCCTATTTTATTCATATTTCAAGATCAGCATGGCCTTAGCTTGTGTAACTGGAAGAGACTATCCCAGGAAAATTTCACTTTGTCTATATTTTTTAAAAATTATTCATTTCAGTAAATTATGTGTACACACAAATAAGATGTTCACAAAATGATCAAGACTTTATTAATAACTTTAAACACACACACACACACACAAAGTATGAATTGTCGATGATAAATTAGTGCTGCTTTCTTACATTGAAATAAAAACATTTCATAAACAATGTGTGGATTGTTCTAAGGTCATCTTCACGTAGAAAGATTTTTGGATGTCAATGATGAAATGGAAAGAAACCTGTGTGAAGAGCTTAATAACATTTATTTGAATCACAAACAACACTAACAAGGTAAAATTCTCACTGTGTTTACACCAAGCAATCACAGATGAAGTGAAACTTGTATCTAGCTGCTGAATCTATTCAGCTTCAATTCCAGAGTAAAACATGTTGCATGAATTTTCTAGAGCTTACAAAGTTGGAATGTTTTCATGTCTGCTATTTTAACATAATCCTCAATTCTGATAGCATTTCATAAAAAATATGTTTCTGAGAAATTAGTTTCCTTGTTGATAAGATTTTGACAATGATTGATGTGTGATACTTCTAATACATTCATAAAGATTTTCAGTGTCATAGGAAGTGAAATGAAATCCCCCAAAGAGATATTTTTCTTCCTTTGAAACAAGGCTTGGATTTATAACAGCTGATACAAGTCAGAGGCAACTTGGGTTCGGTAACACAATGACAAAAGCAGTAGATATAATTTAACCCATACCAAAATTTGATCGCACAAAATATATAACTGGGCCATTTTTATCACTATAATGCCTTATATAATCATGTATATAATCTTTTAAAGATTTATTTATTTTTATGTATACAGTGTTCTGCCTGCATGACAGAAGAGGGCACCAGTCTCATTACAGATGGTTGTGAGACACCATGTGGTTACTGAGAATGGAACTCAGGACCTCTGGAAGAGCAGACTGTGCTCTTAATTTCTGAGTAATCTCTCCAGCCCCAATTATGTACATAATTTGAATACATGTTCTTTAGCTGATTATATAATTCCTAGAAGTATGATAAATTAGGCATACATTTAATTTTAGATCTCAGAATATGAATTGTAATTCTGTTTTGTTGTCATCATCCTTATAGCTCATAAGTTTTACTTTAACATCTATAAAGAAGTTAAGATTAAACATCATTATGCTTTTAGGTGTATGTGTGTGTGTGTGTGTGTGTGTGTGCACATGCACACCTTTGATCCATTTCAGATTTATACAGATAAGTTTGGAAACCAGAGGTGAGTTAGTTGACCACCTCTATTGCTCTCAGTCTTATCTTTTGAGGCAGACTCACCTACTGAATATGGAGATCACTGATTGGAACTGAAACTAAATAAGTTAAGGAGTCAACACATAACATTTTGATCTTGCAAAAAAATAGCCAGTCACATAGATATAGATACAGCAAGAGATTTTCTGAAGTCTTCAATGACTGGAAATATAAATGAAGGATATTTGATTGAAAATGCCTTAAATATCATAGGAGAGCAGAAAAACAAAGAATGGTGTGTAAACATAAACTAAGATCATGAAATACATTGATGGTTACCACTGGACCCCAGAATACAAGAGAGACATGAGAAAATAGAATTGTTTCTTTACAATATTTTGAGCAGCAGCCTAAGGAAAAATAAGTATTCTAAAATGCACTGGAGAAATCATCTACTGAGCTTGGTGGTTCTCCACCTGCGGGTTCTAACCCCTTTGGGGTAAAATAACCCTTTCAGACAACACCAGTATTTATATTATGAGTGACACAGTAGCAAAATTACTGTTATGAAGTAGCAACAAAATGATTTAATGGTTGGTGTCCATGGCATGAACTATATTAAAGGGTCCCAGCATCATTAAGGAAGGTTGAGTGCCACTGACCTAGCTGAAGGGGGGTGGGAGATGGACAAGGAAGTAGATCAGAAGCAACTCTGAAAAGTCCAGGGCTGATAAGCTTAATGGCTTGGGAAACTAGAGCCTTTTGTAGTAACTCAAACAAAAGAAGGCAAGGACCAATATTTTTGTGTGACAAGGTAATTTATTGCAAGAGAATTAAGTTTCTCTTAGGATAGGTCTGGTAGACAGTCAGCTAGTTCTTTGATTTCTTGTAAAAAATAACAAAGGAAAATTTATATAGGAAGATGTGTTGGGAAGTTTACAAAAAGTATTAATAACTCCCAGGTCTCTGGGCAAATGTCTCTTTTGCAACCCTGGAACCTCTGTGGAAAACACTGTGACATATGTAGACCACACATGGCTCACTTCAAAATTTGCTAAGGGTAATATAGAAAACACGTGGGCATCTAAACGGGTCTTATGTGCAACGATTCTCATCTGTCCGGTCAGTATGGCTAAGGCATAACTCCAGGGAGATTTGAGGCCAGACCAAATTTGTCCCTGTTGAATCTGTGTCCTTGACTTCCACAGACTTGTTGGAAATCTTCCACCTGGCTGTAAAGTGTGCATTGTTGATCTTCTCTTTGTCCTGAATATCTATGTCGCATGTTATCATACCTTGCTCTGTGCCCAGGGTGGCTGATTCTGATGGACTCCAGGCATTGTTCTCCTGATTCTGGTTGAGTATGGCCAACAGGACTGGGGAGAGGGAGAGAAAGATGAGGTCACTGTCTTTTTTCTCCTATTGATTTCTGCATAAACAGTTTTTTAACCTATGGTCATATAATTTGTTACATGGACTTCTAAAAACAGCTTTGTCAATTTCCATGTTTAGTTAATTGTCATTTTCCTTTTACTTCAAGATTGGAGAATGCTTCTGATCTTCGCTAATTTCTTGTCCCAGCACAGTACATTATTATACCTATGGGCTCCCTAACTCTCCCCAAAGATTTGCAAACAGCTTTCTCAAAGACTATTCTGTTTCCTCCTAAAATAATGATGAATGCTATACCTAGTCCATTTTGGGTTCCTATAACAGAACACCACAGGCTGAGTATTTTATAATGAATCTTGGCTCATGTTGCTAGAGGCTGTGGAATTCAATACATAAGGGTCAGCATTTATTGAGTGCTTCTGTACTGTGTAATTCCATAGTGTAAAGTGGGATAGTAGGAAAGGGGATAAGGTTCGTATTAAAACATGCATTTTATCTGTCTTTCATGTTCTCTCATATTACCATTCTCTCTTTCTCTTCCCTCTCACTCCCTCCTTCATCCCCTATCTATTTCCATCTGCCTAGCTCCTTTCCCATATCCAAAGTCTCCCCTTTCCTACCCTGATACACTTCATTGATAATATTAAATCTTCTATGATCCCCACATCTCCAACATTGTTGCATGAGAACCACATTTTCATCATAGGAAATTCTATGGACTCATTAAAGTTATAACACTCAAAAATGTGTTACGATGATCCTAAGAAACAACCTTAGTGGTGTGTGTGTGTGTGTGTGTGTGTGTGTGTGTGTGTGTGTGTGTTATAGAATGTCTGCTCTTATTTTGGAGAAATAAAAGATATATGGAAGAATGAGGATGAGCAATCCAGAGTTAGTGGTATCATGGATGTGTGCATATGACAAGCCAAGCAGAGCCCAGTGTTTGAAGGTCATGGTTTATGTGTTCTGTTACTGAAGCCTCTAAATTCCTTAGAGCTGTAGCATTGACTGTCTTACTATGAAGGCTATACAGTGACAACCAACCTCTGACATATTGATGCTTCCTTATTAGATGGTCAATAAGGCTTGTTGAAGTAATTGCAAGTACACAGCTGTAATTACACAGCAATCATTATCTTATCACTGATACTGGTAAGCATTCATTGCTTTAGTTAAAGGTTTTTGTTGCTTAAATCCTTTCACTCTTAATATGTTCTGGAACCTCAATTAACCTTATTTAATTACAATATTATAAGTGAAATTAAAACAATTTATTATTATATAAGCAAAAGTTATCAACATATTCAAATGCTAACATATGAAAATGGGGTACATGATTTGGGTAACATTGACTGCCTCAAGAAATTACTAACTTAGGTAGATTGGAATTAATCAAATTCAATGGAAAAAAATGTGTATCCTATCCCTTGGCTTTTGGTGTTCTCCAAGTTCCCTAAACTCTGAAAATTTATAAGATAAAGTTCAGATAATTTCTGTTTTTCTCATCCAGAAAATATGATAATTATAACACCTTCTCTAATGTTTTTAATTATAGTAATAAATATTATCATAGCCCAAGTACAGCCCCAAATTCATCCTAGAAAAAAAATCACCCATGTTTTATCAAAGTCTTTAACAATTAACAGTAAGAAGAAAACAAAACACATTGTTTGATGAGTATTTGTTGCATGTACATGTGAGAGGAGAATGGGTGCATGAGACAGTCACTAACACTTGAGAAATTTACAAGCTTTAACAGACACTTATTCAATAATAGTATTCATTACTTCCCTCAGAACATCTACTGTAACTTACAAAAATGACAGATGAAAGTTCATGTAAGTTGAATTATATAATCTTCCCTCCAAAAACAATGTTGAATTACTAATGAAAAATACGACATGTTGAGACCTTATTGGGAAAAGCTGTCAATACAAATATGATTAATTAAAATAAAGTCATATTGGATTCTGGTGGGTACACGGCTAGTTATTATTGATTCCTACATAAACACCTGGTATCCATTTATGGTTAGTGACCATGTACAACTGACACATGTATATGGCTGCTATCCATGCAAGACTACATTATGAATGTTGTTCATGTACATCTAGGAACCATGTGGGGCTTTTCCCCAAGCCTGACAAGTGTCTATGTATAACTGCATTTGTGATGGACGATTATTGGAAACACAGAGAGAGAACACATTATGGAAAGATATCAGACTGAGGCAGCTGCTAACCAGGAACCCCAGAGGCCAAACAGAAGCTTCCTCCCAGCTTCAGAGGGAGCATGACCCTGCTGGCTACTTAGTTTCACACTCATTGCTTCTGAAACCATAAAAGACAGACTATCTAAATGATAGTTGTTTTAAGACGCTCATATTGCAGTAGTTTGTTATGGCAGCCCTGAGGAACCAAAAGGGACCTAACAAGTTAGAGATGAATAGTAAAACTCAGTAGAAAACAGCTCTTGGCCTTCTGCTCAGCTGTGCAGAATTGCTTGGAGACAAGGCTTCTAATCATTCAAGAAAGGAACAACTTCCAGCAAGGAGTGTACCCTGAACTGAACAGAGGTCATAGTGTTCATTGTGAGTAGAGCATTCTGTATTCCCCCATTTTTATGCTTAAGGAGCTTTTTGTTTCATATAACCCAATACATAGCATTTGAAACATTTCTATCCACTTCCAGGATCATTATCAGTGCAATTGATTTCAGAAGTGTTAAGAGAGTTGATTTTTCCTGACTCAAAACCAATGACTAAGAGATATCCCAATCCTCCAAGTTCAGAACTTTTGGAGGTAGTGTTTGATGATCACCAAAAGGTGATATTATTCTTATTCAGGGAAATTGATAGCTGTCTTCACAGACAAGTTGCTTTTAGAGAGCCTTCCTCTTTACAGTTTTCATTAGATCAAAAAAATATCATCAAAGAAAGGGAAAGGTCATGGCCTTATTTGGAAAGTAAATTAATTTAAAAATAATGTAAATTGATTGTCTTTATTGTATCTGTGTGTATATGTCCGCATGATGTGTGTGTGCATGCATGTGTGCATGTAGATTGACTGTTTTTATTGCATCTGTGTGTATGTGTCCGCATGATGTGTGTGTGCATGCATGTGTGCACATGGAATATGCAGAGTTTAGAGAACAGCTGTGTGCAGCAGATTCTCTCCTTCCAAAGATTAAACTCAATAGCAGGCTTGTACACTAAGTGCATCTACCTGATGACCCATTTCATAGATTCAAGAAAACCAATATTTAAACTGAGGACATATTGACACATTCATGTTTGAGTCCATATGAAAATATGTCTTAAAAGTACACAAAATTAGTTTTCATCTGTCCAATGGGAAACAAGCTGCTTTTCCCGTGTGTAACTTACTAATTTCTTACTTCAAGAAATACTTTGCCAACTAAATTATTGAATGGCTGCTTTGTGTCTGTTTTAGCTTTGCTTCACCGGGAAGGCACAATTCTGATTTCCACGTTTTTAGTTCAGTATTAGCATGTGATCTTTCACTCTTGCAATTGATAAAATTATTTTTGCCAATATAAATATTATTTAGGTTATAATGCATGGAAATGGAGATCTATATTAATGTACATCTAAATTTGAGATCTGTATTACATATAATCTATATTATGCATAATCTTTCTAGTTAGTAAAAAGCATTACTGAAGAAATTTAGGGTTCTTTCTTCTACCACTCATGCTGATGCTGGTATTATTTAATTTTTAAAAAATTTTCTTTGAGGAAGTGCATATCAGGGAACTTTGGGAAAGGTATTTTAGTGACAAAATTGCTGAATTATTAAAGCTTTAAAATACTTCCCATTTGACAAACAGTATGCAGTTTTCCTTTCAAGAAACTTTAGAAAAACTATCAAGTCATATAGGCTGGTAGGTCCACCAACAAGGAAATCAGCTTTGAAATGGAAACCACAGGAATATGAATTATTAAGTAAGGTTGCTTGATTTACAAATGGACTGAACAAAACATCTCATTAAATAAAAAGTAATTTTCCAAGGGGAAGATTGAACACCTACAACACAGAATAAAAATAAAGACAACAAACATCAAGCTTCCGGCTACAATGAACTGTGAAAATAGATTTCCTCTGCTTAATGGAGAACAAACAGCAGCTTCTGTATTTATTACTTATCAATCACATTGCTCAAGGAACATTTTTTTCACCTAAATCTTTGAATGGTCATTTTGTCAGTGTTTCACTATAAAGGCGGAATTCTGTTTGCCTCACTTTTAATTGAATAATGACCTGAGATCTTTCACTAATACAGATGATAAAGTTATATTTGGCAGTTTCTCATAGAACAATGCAATTCAGAATGTGGTTTATGCACAGGAACCACTTTACATTTTTCCCTAGAATGGAGTCATTATAAAGATTGCATATATTAAAATCTTTTCTAGAAATTTTGCATTCATGTGATGAATGAGCTTATAGTCAACAGACATTTTCTTTTCATTAAAAGCCAATTCATGTTGTTGTACCTGACTGATGTGTCTCACACAGTGTGAGCTATGTACTCATCATGTGTAATTAGATCAATTACCCATGTGTAACTGAGAGGAAGACAAAAATTTGTTCTTTATCACAGATAGTTTGCAAAACAAAGTGATGTATTTGGAATATTGTGAAACTTAGAGTCTGAGTATTACTCAGATTTGTCAGTATACTCCCAAGCCCATGGTATCCAGAGAATGATCTTTTATTTCAAAAATAAAGGAGATGACAATTATTACATCAGGGGATGGGACTCTCTGAGAAATTTAAGTGGGATCCATTGACCGTTACTAATAAAATGACTCACCAGTGCTTCCCAACACCAATAATTTCAAGAACTGTATTTGATTACCCACAAGGAAGATGTTCCTACCTTCCACAGCATTATCAAATCTAATAAAAAAGTAATACTTTCTAAAAGTGCACTTCAGAATTGCAAGATAGGGGGTGGACCAGACCTGAATCGAGATTGGTGCAGCTCTTCTCATCAGAGAAGATACTGTAGATGTTAGTAACACAGAAACAGTCTAAATCCAGAGAATAAGTGACTATAGAGGTCAGAGCCCAAACCAGGATATCTTTATAGCACCACTTCCCCAAGATCATCTCATAAAATGAGGTAGAAAGATTGTAAGAGCCAGAGGTTGGCTAGGACCTAGGCCGGACAGTTTCTTCTGGACATGACAGGACCACTGTACTCATGAACTCAAGCAACTGTAGTTGCCCGCAAAGATATACACAAAGTCAAGCCAGTAAACATTCTAGCATGGAGTGGGAAGGGGTTCATGAGCTCCTACCACTAACAAAGGAGATATGGATAGTTGATGGCTTCTGAGGGAGAGTAAGTTTATTTTAAGGGCATGGCTTTTGGTAGGTCACTCATGCTTCATTGGTGACCACATGAGTGGTCACCATTAATTGGAACTCATAGATTATTAAATTAAAAAAACAAGATAAAAGAAGATAAGAGGCATGCAGCTGGGGTGGGTAGAAAGGTGAGGGTGGATCTGTGAGAAATGAGAAGAAAATTGGCAGTGAATATGATTACAATACATTGCATGAAATCTAAAAAAATGTATGTATCTGTCCTTGTATCCATCTGTCTATTATATATTATATATAAAATATGTAACCTACATATATATTATGTAATCTCTCTACTTACATTACAAAATAGAGGTCAAGAGACAAAAATCAAGTTGAGAGGATATAACAAGGTTGATGAACAGGACCAAAATATATGCATGTATGTGTGTGTGTGTGTGTGTGTGTGTGTGTGTGTGTGTGTGTGTGTATAATTTTCAAAGATCAAATTAAAAATGTAATTCAAGAAAGTTTAGCACAATGGTCTTGAGGATGAAATGGGAGAAATAGCGTAAGTAGAGCTCTGACTTGAAGTTTTTAAGAATCAAGCTGGCTTCTGAATCAGCAAACACAACCACTGTGAGACCAGGTTTGGAATTCCAATAACATCCAATTTACAAACATAACTAAGAGGCTTGAAGAAAAAGAACCATGGGTTTATATGACTTTAGAACAAAGCCAACAAGCTTTTAACATTACTTACTTTGTCTATAAAATCTATTCTTTTATTAGAAAATAAATATCAATATCCCCCAAATGAGGCTGTGGATAAGATCATCTTGGGAAAATTAATACAAATAGCTCAATACACATGTGAATCAAGTCCAATAGCTCACATTCAGTGACACAAATATTGTAATGACAAAATCATTTCTCACATCTTGAACTTGTAGAAGTTAAAATGTTTGATAAAACATTGGTGAAGATACATGATAAAATCTTCAGCCTATCTACAGCAATATACTTCCTTTCTGTGACATACACATGGTGAAGTTACAAATCTCAGTGTGAGAGTAATAGTGCTTGGGGTTTTGGTGAAGTGGTTAGGCCATAAGGATAGAGCTCCTTCTGAATTTGATGAGTATTATTTTACAATAGCTCCTCTGATCATCTCTCGCTCTTCCTACTCTATGAGGTCATGGCAAGAAGCTAGAAATCTTGTTGTATACCACAAGATTTGTTGATTTGATATTAGCCTTCAATACTCCAAAACTAAGAAACAAATGATCTTCAAACAATCAGTTAAATGATGTTTTGTTATGGTTGCATAAACTTCCTTATACAGTAGGAATGAAAATTAATACAACTAATTAAAAGAAAAAATAATTACTAGTGTCACTCAAATTGAAAAAAAATGTAGATGAACACATTGGCATTACAATCCAGAGTTAGGAACTTAAAAAATATTTATAAACATTTGGTGAAATATGTGGGTGAGAATGTGTATAAGTGTGAAAACCCTCACAATAAAAATACAAAATGAGACTAAAAGTAATTACATCACCTCATAAAAATGTTGGAGTGACAAGTAGTCCACTATGCAAGCAAAACTGAATGTGCAAACACATGCTTGCTTGTATGTGTGCATGTGAGATTAGTTGTTTCTATGAGTTCCCATGTGATGACCTTAAACCCCTGGCTCTTGCAATCTTTCCTCCCTCTCTTCAACCAAATTCCCTGAGCTTGGTACAATGCTTGGCTATGGATCTCTGAATCTATACCCATCAGTCAATGGATGAAAGCTCTTGGTGAAAAATGTTGTATTTATCAATCGGATTATAGGAGTTTGCCAGTTCAGTCTACTTATACACTATTGCTGGGGTTATCCTTGTAGTTTCCTTCGTACCAGGTTTCTACCTGAGCCGAAAATATGCCCTCATCATGATGTCTCTTCCATTTCTCTTATCTCTCCATCCAGAGCCCCAACCCAATACCTCATGTCCCCATCCTCTTTGGCCCCCAGTCTACCCAAGAAATTTCTTCTATTTCCCCTACCCAGGGAAATCCGTGCATCTCTGTGCCCTTTAGGCTCTTCTTGTTACCTAGCTTTTCTGGGGCTGTGGATGATTATTTTCATATAAGTTAAACATTTAGAATATTGTCCAAATGGCAGAGACAAGTCATTAAGAGTTCGTTATCAAGGAAGTAAAAGCAGTCAAACTTACAAGTAGAAAATATAATTTTCAGCAAAAGTACAGAGACTGCTGGAACTAATTAAAGGGCTTTGAGGCAGTTTATGAACCAGGTTCTCCTTTGATTGTGTACTTGTCTTGAAGAGAGGTTCTCAGGTATCTCCAAATTGGTTTGATCTCCAAATGCTTCCATCGAGGGATCCAGAAGAGTTCAGTTTCCCCATGTGCACAATCATGTCTGATTTATAAAGACATCTATGTAGTGACACAGGTGATGGAGAAAGCATTATATAAAAAAAATGTGGTGAGTATCAATAGTCATTTCCAGTCCTTACATAGAATACTACAATCAATTCAAATGATACTTTTTTATTTGAATTAGAAATAAGATTGTTTTACATGTTTTACATGTCAATCCCAGTTCCCACTCCCTTCCCTCCTCCCATATCACCCTCCATCTAAAAGCCTACCTATCACATATCCTTTTTTTTTAGTGTAAATTTTTCTTTATTACTATATCCTGTTTCCTCCGAGTTCTTCACACTAAGACTGAAAATTATGGTCACTAAAAGATGATTTCTAGCTGCCTTTCAAGTATATCTACTTGAACATCAATTCTGTAAAGTCTCTCTTCTGTGTGTTATTCAGCCACTGTTCTTAGCTGTCCCAGTCCCCACTCTACTAAGGGTCACTGTAAGTGGTTTGAATGAGAAATTACCCCATAGACTCAGCTATTTGAATGCTTGATCCCGAGCTGGTGGATCCTAAAAGTATGACACTGAGGGTGGGCTTCAGGTTTCAGAAGCTCAAGCCAGGACCAGTGGCTCACTGTCCTTTCCTGCTGTGAGCTGATCTGAATGCAGAACTCCAGCTCCCTCTGCAACACCATGTCTGCCTGTGTGCCACGTCACTTCCTGCCATGTGGATAACGGACTAAACATCTGAACCCTAAACCAACTCCAATTTAATGTTTTCTTTGTAAGAGTTGCCTTGGTCATGGTGGTCCTTCACAGCAATAGAAATGGTAACTAAGACAATGCCATATACACAGAAAGTGAGAACTTGCGTATGAACATACTAGGTGATCTTGCACAATCCAAACCCTTGCAGGAACATACACTTCCTCAGGGTCTATTGTCCCCTCCCTCATTGCCACTGCTCCTTCCTCCCCAATTGTTTTCTAGCCAGCAATACTCTGCCAGCACTCAGTGCCAACTCAGCTGGTTGGCTGCTAATAAATTGGAGGCTTTGCAGATGCCTGGAACATGGTGGCTATAGGAGAAAACAGAACCAACTCTCTTGGTAATCAGTCCTTTGATAGAAGTACGGAAACTCCATATCTAGGCATAAAAAGAATCTTTTATAATTTGTCATAAAATGACCACCTCCTTTTGAAAAAGGAAAGAAGAACCCTTGTCTTTGTTTACCCAATGTCATAATGGAAGGAGCCTAGATCAAGGACAAATCTAAATGAAATTCCTGGTATGTACACAAAGAAAAAAATACACAGTCAACAAATTCAAAAATATTGTTTGATTTGATGGTTTTAAAAAAGAATCTAGATCTTGCTAGAGTCTACTTTTTGTAAAATGTTTCCAGGAAAAGTCTCAGTCTCTCAAAATAACTCAAGGATGTTCCAGTATTTATGTAATTGGTTCCCCCCCATTTATGTAATTGGAAGAGTCAATCTTTTCACCGGCAGCTACAAGTCACTCTAATAGTTCTATTGTTTGTCCTATGCCAGTAGAGATCAACAGATAAGAATTAGGTAAGGACCCACGTTTTGAAATGCCTGACACTCAAATCATATATCATATGATTTTATCAATGACATTCCCCTAAAATTAATGGCTGCAGTAAATAACAGAGGCTTCAAGTTTGGTAGAGTCTATTATACAAAACAATAAGTTACTGAAGGTCACATACCTAGAACCATGACATAAATTGTTACTTTAAATATATTTGTATTTTATTTGTCATTAAAACAATGCTTACAATTTAATTTCCCAGTTATCATTCTTGTGGCATAGTTTATAGGTCACTAAAATTATAGAAGAATAGCATGTGGATTTACCCATTTAAAGTTGAGTCATGCCTGACAGTGGTGGTACATGCCTTTAGTTCAAACACTTGGGAAGCAGAGACAGCCAGATCTCAGTGAGTTTGAGGCCAGCCTGGTCTACAAAGTGAGGTCCAGGACAACCAGGACTGTTACACAGAGAAACCCTGTCTCGAAAAAAATAAATTAAGTTCAATCATAGTTAGTAAACACAATACAGTTTTAATTCTTTAAGAAAACAGATGTAGGGAGCAGTGAAACCATTCACTAAGTAAGGGTTCCAACAAGCCTGAGGACCAGAGTTTCAGCCCAAGAAGAAGTCACATGGTAGAAAAAAAGGACTGATTACAGCAAACCGTCCTTGGAACTTCACACATATGCAGTGGCACACACACACACACACACACACACACACACACACACACACACACACACACACACACACACTAAATAAAATAAATGTTAAAAAATTAAAATATGTGAGGCAATAAACTCAGTTAGAAACATGTACGGATCCAAAGTCAGGGTCTCACACTGAGGATAATTGCTGTATTTAAAGGCAATCCGTTCTGCAATGTGTCACTTGAATAATGGACAGTTGAATGGCTTTATAACCAAATTGTATCCCACAATGTAAATGAAGGTATAAGTGCTCAACTTTTTAACTCCATTTGGTGTTCTGCTTGTGCCTCTATTTAGGGCTATATGTAATAGTTTTACACATGCACACATAAATTTCTAAACTCAGGTAAAATTTAGTAACATTTGCAGGGTATTTTATCCTCCAATATGCTAAAAGAGACAATTCATGTGGATATTTTGTGAAAAATTAAGTAAAAGACTATTCAGAGTGATAAGTGACCCTCTTTGAGTAATGTATTCTTGCATCCTGACTTTTATTTTTGCTTTAATATATTCAGTAGGTCATGTGAGGCCAACATACCAAAAGGGGTAATTTGGTTTTCTTTACTTCATTATTAACTAGATAGCAGGCTTTGGTGTTCATGATGTGATTTTCTATTCCTATTTTTCCTTAACGTTTTATTTATTTAATTTTTTCTTTTTATTATTTTTTGTTTTTAAAGCCATCTTATTTTACATCCCAATCCCATTTTCCTCTTCTTCCTGTCCTCCTGCTCCTTCCACCTTCTACCCCGTGCCCCCCCACCACTCCTCTGCTGAGGCCTCCCATGGGTAATCAAGAAGTCTCTTTCTTTACTTGGGGCAGGACCAAGGCCCTCTCCTGCTGTATCAAGGCTGAGCAAGGTATTTCTCCACAAGGAATGTTCTGCAAAACTCAGTTCATGCACTATCGATAAATACTGGTTCCCCTGCAAGTGACCCCACAAACCACCCAAACCATCCAACTGTTACCCACATTCACAGGGCCTAGTTTGGTCTTTGCCTGGGTCAGTTATTTCTGTAGGTTTCCCCAGCATCGCCTTGACCCCATTGCTCATTATTACTCCTCCCTTTCTAGGACTGCACTCCAGTGGTTATGCCCAGTATTTAGCTGTGGATCTCTGCATCTGCTTCCATCAATTACTGGATGAAGGTTCTATGATGACAATTAAGGTAGTCATCAATCTGATTATAGGGGAAGGACATTTAAGGTAGCCTCTCCACTATTGCTTAGATTCTTAGCTGGGGTTCATCCTTTTGGATTCCTGGGAATTTCCCTGGTGCCAGGTTACTTGCTAACCCCATAATGAATCCCTCTATCAATGTATCTCTTTTCTTGCTCTCCCTCTCTGTCCTTCCCCCAACTGGACCGTCCAGATCTTTCATGTTCTCCTTCCCCTCCCATCCACCCCTCCTGACTCCCCTAAAAACCTTCCCCTCCCCCCATTTTATTTACCTTTGAAATATATTTTAATTAGAATTACATAACTTTTAATTAAGATATTTTTTCAGGAAGCAGCCAAAGGATAATATGTATTATCAGTTTCCAAACTGATTTTTCCCAAGCCACATTAGTGTTAGCTAAGAGTGCTCCCATAGAAACATCCCATGGCAATGATCCTAAGGCATCACTTTTGTTTTCATTCTTGCATTCTACACTAGCAAGACCCAGGCTAGGGCCCTGATGGCAGGCAAGGTAGGCTGATAAATACTTGTTGATATTTAGCTGATGAAAAGCCATTCAGACCAGCCAATTAGCCAGTTAACACTGTAAAACTACACCTTGCACTCAACCAGGATAGACATATTATATCTTAGGTTAACCACTAAGGTGAGAGGTGCATACCTACCTCCCACAGTGGGACTATTTGACAGGAATAAATAACTTCCCACCTTTCATCTCTATGATCAGTTTGGAGATGATTTCTGAAATTTATCCCATATCTACCATTTTGTGTTTCAAATTAATCCAAAGTTTATTGATTGACTATCAGTAAGTGTTTTTGACTTTCTACTCAATTTAACAATTTCTAAAAATGTGTGATCAAATTTTTCATCACTGTGAAAAGTTTAAATACTATCAATATCTACAGTGATAGGAACACTTGCTTCCAATAATGCACTTCATTCAAAATTTGAGTATTTTGGTGTTCCTTACTATTCAAAAGAAATGCTAAATTATTTTACTATACATCAGGCTCCTCTTGCAAGCTGGGGGTTGGTGGTGCACACCTTTAATCCCAGCACTCGGGAGGCAGAGGCAGGCGGATCTCTGTGAGTTTGAGACCAGCTTGGTCTCCAGAGCGAGTGCCAGGATAGGCTCCAAAGCTACACAGAGAAACGCTGTCTCGGGAAAAAAATCAAATAAATAAATAAATAAATAAATAAATAAATAAATAAATAAATCAGGCTCTTGCAATAAAGGGATGAAGTATTTCACTGTGTAATTATTTCTATTAGCTCTCCAAGACTGTATTTTCTGCCTGTCTCTAGGAATCTTTGGGATCTTCCTAGTTTCTGACATTGTTGGGAAGAACAGAGGTGGAAACACCTGTATTATATCTGGTGGTGAATGAGCTCTTCCCACCATAGTACAGGGAGGCCAGCTGAAAAAACAGTTATGTGAGGCAGAAGCCAAATCCACAAAGTGAATCAGGCTCAAATCCAAGATGACAGTGTGCGGATCTGCACAGAAAGACCACATCACAGACACAATCAAAATCTCTCAGGGAATATCTGGAGACAAAAACTTCTCATGTTAAGTTCATTTACCCCCGACTGATTGTGGCTGTCTGGGTTGATCAGGAATCAGAGAAGCTCCCTTTACGCGACAGTAACTTCCAGGAAAATGATTCATGATGAAAATGAATGAAGGTCTGTGTTCAAGCCAAGGGAAACATTTGCTCAGCAGGAAAGTCAGCCAAGTGGAATAGATGCCTGTTCACCTCAGAATTTTCTTCTAGTCATCTTGCGTTTAATTATATGATAACAGCAGGGAAGTTCCTGCAAACCTAGCTATTGTACAACTTCAGAATTTTGTATGCTTTGCTGAACTTGAAAATTATCCCTGCTCTTGATAAGCACTGTTCTCATTTGTTTTGTATTTTATTTTTCTAATCTACACACCCTTCATCACAATTCATATACAAATCACCAGGGAAAGGTTTATAAACAGACATTCTTCTAGCATGGTAAATGCAGTTCTGAGGGACTCAAACCAATGGAGAAGACTGTAACCACCAGTATAACTCCTTCTCTTTTCTCTCTGGTCAATGAGAATGTTGTCATGTCCTTATATTGAGATCCGTGCCTTTGATATGGCATGAGATATGGATGAACTTCCCTCCCCCATTTCTCTGTATCATCTCTGTCTCCCTCTTAGGCCTATGACAAACATCTCTGGAAAGAGAAATAAGTCATTTTTAGAATTCCATAAACCAACCAGAAAGGACAGAAAACGTAATAATGCACTGTGCACAGTACTTAAGGACTCGTAAAGCCATTCTCTCTTCAAATCATTGTTACTTAGATTCAGCCATTTGATTCCACCAGAGATGTTCTTGATAACCGGCCCAAATGTCCGTATGAGTTATTTTTAGGATTAAAATCTCAGAATCACATCTTTTGTATTTTCACATATGCTTCCTGCAATATTAAGGACACAGATCCATCCCATTCTTCCCCTGACCTGTCAGAAAATCCCCCAATCCTTTGCTTCTTTGTCTCTGATTTCAAAATTCAGCCAATGTTGGTGAAATAGAATTTTGTCTGGAAAATAGATGAATTTATTAGGAACAAAACTACCAGAGAATTTTAGAAAAATAAGTAAATGTTTCCACAAGGTAGGTGTCCACCAGCGACAGATGAATACTCCTGGAGGAGTCTCCAGAATGCATTTATATCTAGAAGCAAAATAATAACTTCAGTTTGTTCCAATTAAACACAGATGCATTATCAAAACGCCCTCCTCTTTCTGACTCATGCGGCACATGGTGACTCCCTGTGGTTGCCTGCCTCTGTCTGCAAACCATAGTCTTCTCCCCAGCAATTGTTTACTACACAGGTAACCTTGGAAAGAGTGCCTTGTGATTCTTGTGTGTTTCAGTTCTCACAGGCTTGGGAGGTTGCATCTTGGGTTTGGTTGCATCTTGATTCTTAATGAATCTCTCTGTAGGATAAAAAGAGAATGCTTTAATCTGGAGGGAATGGCCAATAGCAGGTGACAAATTCCAAGACTTCTATATACTTGGTTTTTTCAGGTCCCTCTTTTAAACTACATAGGGTGTGATGGGTTAAAGGCCACACCTACACCACCTGTTACCAGAATCACTCTCTAGAAAATAGATCTGTACTTACTTCCTGAGATTTTTACAATGAATCCATGCATTGTTTCTAAATAGTTGAAGAACTATGCTGGAATCTCCTGTGAGTACATCCTTGGCACTATAGTAGTAACACATGCTAAAGTAAATATTATTTAACTCTGCCCCCATATAAGCATCCACTTTAACAACTGCTAGAAAGAAGATGGAGGAGTGGCTTCCTTTCTCTTTAATCCTGAAATATCTTTATATCCAAGAGAATAAACCATCAGGCCATGCATGCATACAGATATTCAAGTGTACTCTTCAGAGCTTACTTTGTATAAAATAGAGTGCTGTCTGAATTCTTTCATACCAGTTTACAATTACATATGCCTGACTGGATAGAGAATGGTTTTATTTTCAAATAATAAGTTCTTCTCATGACCTTTGGTTAATTCATAACATTGGGAACCAGAGCTGAGCACCTGTTTTCACTGATGTTGTCAGACGACTGTGTTATCCAGTCTTTCTTGATTCTTGCGTAATTCTCATTTCACCAGGGCCATCTGGTTGACATTCTTTTTGTCAATATCAATCATTTTATTTATGAATTCATACAGCAAATTTCTTTTTCTTTTCTTGAGAATACATTTTCCCCCATATAACATATTCTAATTATGGTTTCCTCTTTTTCTACTCCTCCAAGTTCCTCCACACTGGATTTCTACCCCCCGCCCCAACTTCTCATTTGAAAACACACAGGCTTTTAAGGGATAATAATAAGATGAAATAAGATTTAAAAAAACCTAACACATCAGAATTGGACAAAACAAACAGACTGAAAAGAGTCCAAGAAAAGGCACAAGAAACAGACATAGATGCACAGACTCACTTAGGAATCTGGCAAAAACTCAAAACTGGAAGCTGTAATAAATACCCAAAGGATGAGTAGTGTTAAGGAGACAGAGAGAGAGAGAGAGAGAGAGAGAGAGAGAGAGAGAGAGAGAGAGAGAGAGAGAGAAGAGAGAGAGAGAAAGAGAGAGTTAAAAACCAAAAGAAAAATAAAGACTTGACATAATATTATGAGACAAGGAACCTCCGAAGTTGGCACTGAGACCACACTCTGTTGGCCATCTACTAGTGTGCAGTTTGGCCTACTCTCAAGAGTAGTTTATTTGCCAGTGAGACTTGGAGGAAACTGAAATTTCATACTCAAGTAGTTGTCAAATAGAGATAGCTTCTTGGTTAAGCATGGGGTCATTTCTCCTTTCTGTTATTGAAACCTATCTCATGCAGACTCATACAGGCCTTCCTTGTACATGCTACCTGTTTCTGTGAGATCATGTGTGTATTGATCCTGTCGATATAGAGAGGCATTTTTCCTTGGTGCCTTCCATCATTTTGGTTTTGACAAACTTACTGTCTCCTCTTCCACAGGGTTCTTTAAGCCTTGTGGAGAGGGACTTCATGGAAATGCTCTATTTAGCTCTGAGTGTTTCAAGGTCTCTTACTCTCTGCATACTGTCTGGCTTTGGTCCCTGTATTTGTTCCCATCTGCTATAGGAGATAACTTCTCTTAAGATGGGTGAGTAATGAACTGAACTTTTTATTTCATAATTTCACCTTTATCCGATGAACAGATAACTGTGAAACCCTCAAAGGCATATATGATTCAATCAAGCTAGGACTTAAAAAGTAAATGGGCTAATTTTTGAATGTTCACTTACATACAAGCAACATTATACAGAATGAGCAGATTATAATTGGAAATATATGTCCATACATATGCTTATATGCACGTAACAAAATTTAATGAAGAGGCCATTAACTTGAAGGGATCAAGGAGGGGTATGTGGTAGACTTAGAGGAAGGAATGGGAAGGAGGGAGTGATTTAATTACCATATCATCTCAAAAGTAAAGAAATAAAATTATACTTCAAAAAGAAAAAAATATGTCTTCATGCCATTATAGAACTCTCCCAACTTCTTTCAGTAGATATCTTTCATGTTCTCCTTGTCTTATTTCTTCCAAGTAGCACACTGTGAATGTTTTAGTCTCACTATAAGTTAAAGAGCACTATCATTTACAAAATTACATCTAACATCAACCTCAGTTGACTATCACATCTTTGTCTTTTACAAAGCCATCTTTCTCAGGGTAGTCTCTCATCTTGATGAATGAAATAATGCCCGAGGTCCTTTTCATGAGCCTTTTCTCTTCTCACCATGCATAGCTTCACTAGGATTACCATTATGGAAAACAAAGTCAGGTTATGTTCATCAGATGTATATGTATAAACAAGCAAAAATGCCTTCTTCTTAGATCCTGGTTGCTTACACAATTATCTCAGATTTAGCAGATGTGAAACATTCTACTCAACCTCCTTAATTACTATCTCAGCCACATGTATCATCTTTCTGCAATAACTATTTTATTAGTCTAATTTATTGTTGAATTATTCTCTTCTTTCATCTGTAGATATTCTTCACAAGGTCCCAATTATCTTCCGTGTCTCCCTCCAGGTATGAGCCAGTCTTCCTGGATAAAAATCACAAAGGGCATCCATCCAGGTACTAACTAGTCAAGACCCTGCTCAGTTTCAGAAATTGGGTATGTTCAGAGTGACATTCTGGACCAGATATGACTATTGAAATCCTGCTCCCACAGCAACTGAAGTTGATGCAACTACACCCATATGAGACTGGCTTAGGGAGAAGCTCGCAGTGTGTCCTAATTCTTGGAGTTAAATTATTGGCTACTGATGGGTTATGAAAGAGAGGCATTCATTGTCTTCTGTTGCATAGTCACAGCTGAAAAAAGGTTTCATTGAACACAAACCTGTGGTCACACAGATGACCCTAGTTGAATTCAGTGTGTCATTAATCAAAGCTAAAAAGATAGTGGCTTCTTGAGAACAGCAGGGATTGTCAAGGATGGAAGAGGAGTTGAACAAAGTGTGTCTTAGGGGAGGGTGAGACTAATCAGAATGGATTATAGACATGTATGAAATAACTAAAGAACAAATCTACTATAATTTGTAATAAAAACAAGTAGAATTAATAATAACATTGCTAACCAGTGTGACTACAACACTTCTCCATTGTGACAATTGTGTGAAGTGAACCAAGCAAAAATAGAACCTCTTCACAGTATGGAGCTAAGCAATAGCAGTACCCTCCACATTGCCCAGATGGGAGTTTTGTGTAAAGAACACAAATATCTGCAGAATTCATTAAATGGAATCACTTGCATTATGCTACTATAAATGTTGTAAGCAATAAATCTACATGACACTGACTAATTCTGCATCTTCTAAGGGATTTCCTTTGTGTGGAAGGGCTAGGTAAATTTTATGTTTCTTGTTCGTACAGTCATTTATCATACTCATTAGTGTATTTAAAGCATGAGGCTACTTTTTTTTTTTTTTTGCTGCCATCGAGGTTCTATTAACTTAAAGGTTAATATGGTGACTGCATTTCAAATGCTTTCTCTGTTATGTGGCCAGCCCTCCACATGTTTTCATGTTCCTTAATAATATATATGGAAATATATATGTAAAATACCTAGCTGAAAATACAAGGTATTCTTTTACCATATAGATTAGCTAAATGAACTCTAAGGAAGCTAACAAATAACATGATTTACTCTGTGGCATAGAAAGGTAAGAGAAGAAGCAACACAGATTAAACTGTAGCACTTTCAAATATTTACATGCATACATATATGCACACGTACATATATACACATATACTCATTCATATGTATCTGAATACATACATATAAATAATATATATATATATATATATATCATGCATACATATAAGTGTGGGTAGGTATATGAGTGTGTGAGGGTATATATAAGACAAATAAATAGTAATATTCAATGGGTGCTACCTATAAGTTTCTCGGTGACTTATATTGCTATTATCATCATTATCCACTGTGCAGGATGAACACTTTTTGATGATTTACTCTGAAAGGCACTTCCTAGATAGCTGGCACATTGTTCCCTACAGGGCTTCATTATCATGTCCTTTTTCTGACTGTTACTTTCAGTAGCCTGCCTTCTTCTAATCATTACATATTTAAATAATTTTGATTTCCTGCTCATTATAAAGGAAACCTGGCATAGGACATCTCTCTAAATCTTATATTAAAGTAAGATTTCTTTTCAAATCAGGTATCTGGTACTAATTTTCCTTTTTCTTTTAAAATACATATGTTTGACCCTACAGATTTTAAGATAGTAGGTTCCTGGGCATGTAATTTCTAAATGCCTTGTGAAAAATGATCAGATTCCGTTCAGTTTTGAACTCCTTGGCCCTCTTATCCTTACAGTAGGTGGGTAATATTTATTTTTCCCCTATTTTTATTTATCTTGTCAATCAAGGACTAGTATGACAGGTTTCAATTTTCTCATTTTACAGCTGAGAGAAAAGGATTGCTCTTGGAAATAATTTTCATTCCTTAACCACATGCATGTAGCTGTGATGATGGGAACAGATGTATTTTAGCACAGAAACACGGCAGCTTTCAGTGCATTCAATTTTCATTTGATCTCTATTAATATCTTAAAGCTAAGTCGAGAAATCACTAAAATTTTATTTTGAGAAACCTTGATGCCTGCCAGTTGAATGTTTTCTACCTTGGATGCTACTAAGACAGTACCCTGAACATCCAAAGGAAAGGGTGAATGCATTATTTTCCATTTTGAAGTTTTACTCATTTTAAAAGCACATTAACATACTCATTAAATAACTTTTGCAGTTAGCTTTAGTTGACAACTTGCCATATCTGGGAACAGAGAAACTCAGTTGGGAAATTGCCAGCATCAGATAGGTGTGTAGGTATTTTCTTGGTTTCTAATTTATGTGTAAGGACCTATAGCCCACTATGAGTGGCACTATCATTAGGCAAATGGGTCTATGCTGTATGTGAGCCTGGAACCAAGTCATCAATTCTGTATAACCTTGCTCCACTTTCCAGCTCTAGGATCTTCTTCCAGTCTCTAGGTTCCTGCTCCTGACTTTGGGTTTCTGTTCCCGTCTGTTCTGCTCTGTGTCTGCATTCCTGTTTTGAGTTTCTGCTCTGGCTTCCCTGGACATAGAAGATGATGAACTGAAACCACCATTCCAAATAAGTACTCTTTTCCTCCAACTTGGTTTTTTATCACAGCAACTTGTGATATGATTTGTATCATTAGCATGTTTTTCTAAAGGAACAACTCTTAACCACCAAATTTAACAGGAACACCTCAAAAAGTGTCACTGAGTCCTGAGGCTTGTGCCTTATATCCATTGGTTCTTCACACAATTTGGCAGGTACTATAATCTACTTGAATAGCTTTTTTCCAGCAACTCAAATGAACTCCTAAGCTGTCAAATATAATAGATAGAACATCATAGGAGCGGATTATTTAAAGAGTTTTTGCTGATGGCTGTACAGTTGAAATCTGTTATTATATTTTAAATAAGGGAAACATAGCTAAGACTTCCATGAGATTTGGCCATCCAAATTGTTAAAATTAGAATGAATTTAAAATGCGTATATTGCATAATGTAATACTCTACTTTTATTTGGAAAAACAGTCTTGCATAATTGTTACTTAATTTGTAACCACAATAGTTTAATACAATACCAGCAAATAACCCTTCTCCATAAATAACTTTATTCTGACTTTGTTCTGTAGACCAACTGCCATCCCTCCCTCCCTCCCTCCCTCCTTTCCTGCCAACCTGTCAGCCTTCCTTCTTTCTCTCCACTCCTGGCTATAGTAATTTCTTATCCTAATTTTAAGTCTTTTACCTGTTACAATATTTACATTGCAATTTAGTAACATATCTTGTAACAGAGAAGCATCCAATCCTATTTCAATTCTGAGGCTAAAGTAAATAACATCTTCTCATCTAATGTTCAGCAACATCAATTATTTAGTCTCTGAAACAATTAAAATTGCAACATTATGGCATAGGAAGAGATTAATGGACTTCAGTAGGTAAACACTTTATGACAAATTGTAATCTTGTCAGTGATCATGATTTGCAAATTAATCTAGAATCTGAAAATACAAGATATGCTATTAAAGACCATATTTAGTCTAAGGATGGTGAATGAAATGTCATCCTTGAGGCAAAATATCACTCTATAGGACTTTATACAGTCTTGGACTGGAGGAATGGCTCCATAGTACAACACTTGCCTTGAATGTAAGAGCTCTTGGGTTCCATCCTCAGCACCAAAAATACCAAACAAAACTAAAGGTGAGTTTGCCAATAGCTTCAGTGCATACCATACAACATTGGCATTGTCAAATTTTCTGGTTTTTTTTATGATTTCCAAGATTAAAGTCTAGAAGTTAAAAAAAAACCTTTAAAATGCAAACAAATCTTATATAAATGAGATTGAAGCTATAGTATGTGTCAGTATGCAAATGTTTAAACACTGAGGTGTCATGAGAACCTAAGTAGTGATAACTGGGAAAGTTGTTCATTTTAATAATAGTGTGATTTATTATTTTCATCAAAGAACAGTTAAATGTCTTCTGGGTATTATTTAAGTCAAAGAAAATAGCAATGGAATAAAAGTAACTGATTTGTAAGGCTTATACTATCATATTATAATAAAGCAGAAAGGATTCCATAAATATGAAAGCAGAAAATTAAACAAAATCACAGATGGTATTGATAACACTTATTTAAAGAGTTAATAAATTGTGAAAACCCAGGTCATTGGATGGAATTTGAAACAATCATCCTGATTGAAATAACTGTGATCAAGAAAGGAAAATACATGGTCTCTCTCACATACAGATGCCTTTGTAGCTATATCTTTGTATGCATTTAAATCTGAGTACTGACAGGAGACAGCAAAGCAGTAAGGAGCCATGATGCAGGAAGAGGTTGGTTCAAGAAGGAGAACAGAATGCATTTGTTACAAAGGGTGGAGAAGAATGAGTAATTGAGCAGGAAGGGTTATGATGCGGAAGTCCTTCTGTGTATATCTCTCTTATTGGTTAATGAATAAAACGCTGTTGGCCAGTAGGGAAGCAAGACAGGCAGGACTAAGAGAAGAGGATTCTGGAAAATGTAGTAAAGAGGATAGTCACCATGTGATCCCGGCAAGAGAGGACACATGCCGCTGGCGTCCTCGATAAGATAAGTCTTTATAAAATATATAGATTAATGGTTATGGTTGATACTTAAGATAGAGCTGGCATATAAGGAATCCTAGTTATTGACCAGCAGCATTGCAACTAATATTAATCTCTGTGTGTTATTTGTGGGCCCTAACGTGGCAGCGGAACTAAGGCGGCTGGCAGAAAGATTTATCATTACAAGCAATAACTAGTCAATGTTCAGAGAATGAGAGACTATGGACTGGTCAGCTCTAAGTGGGCATCCATATCACAATCCCCTTTCCCTAAGACTCAGGCACCATGGTGGAAGAGGAGATGCAAAGTTGTTTTTAAGAACCAGATGTAGTAATGTCTGTATTCAGATGATATTTTCTAGACATAACAGCTCTTCTGCACTGCTGCACACATGAACTCTTAGCAGCTGTAACTGCATGCACAAGGCCTGCACATAGGCAAGTAAGCCACAACAAAAGTAAGCCTGCCAATATTCCAGTATAGATGAACAGGAGCTCATGATGTCCATTCTCATCTGAGGAGCTATTGACAATTGACAACTGTTAGGGAGGCAAATTAAGTTTTCTTCAGGGATGGGCTACAGTAGATGGTCAACACCCATGCACCTATGGGCAGATTTGAACAGTCATACATGTATAAAAATTTCAACAAATAGTTTTAAAATTTCCTATAAAGTATCTTTAATAATAATTTTGTTATTCTTGAAATTATAATATACTAAATCATTTCCTCTCTGTGTTTTTCTTCCTCTATCCCTCTCAAATATCAAATCATTGCTTTCTTTCAAATGCTTAGATTTTGTTTGTTTACACATGCACTATATATACATATATATTTTTTCTTTGCTTTCTTTTGTTTTATTTTTACTCCTCACATGCATTAGTCTAGCGGTCTTAAGGATACTTATTTTTGGCATATTTATTTCCATCAGTCAAGTTTCAAGTTCTTTACAATACTCTCCATAATAACTGAAGACAAATCAATGTTTTGTACTTTACAACCTTTGTATTGTGAAACAATTGGCTGTTTAGATGACTGAAATGCTTATGTCTCTGTCTAGATTTAAGGTTATGGTCAATATAGTTGTAACAACTATCTGAGTCTGCTCACAACTGGGATTAACAATTAATCTTAAATACTTTTATTAAATACTTTAATTGCCTTTACTTAATTGTAAAGCTATTAATAATAATATGTGGGGTATTAATTTAAAACTCAACAGCTTCATGATCTAACAATGAAAATAAATAACTCATGTTTATATTCTCCACATCTACTTTATACCTTTATTTATAAATCCAATTGTTAGAAATGGTAGGGAATCTCTTTTCTTCTTCCCATGCATGCATTAAGTTGAATATATCTCAGTAAGTAAATTCCAAAATTTTGATGTTCCCATGCCTTCAGCCAGAAACCTATTCTTTCGCTCTTCACACAGCCAGGCCTTCTGTTACTCTCACCTCTAACCTCCACTCACTTGAACTCTTCTTAGTTTATTAGAATATAACCTTTCCGGCTTTATTCCTTCTCTGGGTCAACCCGGACCAATCTCATGATTAATCATCTCAGTGCTCTTCACAATGGCTTCCAATTACTCATTCCCCTTTCCTGCTGCTTCATCCCAGTCAATGCCCTAATGGTGACCCACTCTGATATCTTTTTTTTTCTCCTCAGGCTGGCATGTGCTATTGGATAAAGCTTCATACTCTCCATAATTACATTCATTATACATTTATGATGGTGATTTTGCTTAAGCTCTAAAGCAACTCAGCATTTATTTTCCCTTAGCTTTCTGTTACTCATTTTCCCTTCTAACACTCATTAGAAACTTTCTTAACTAACTTCAAATCCTCACTCCTACCCACCACAATTCAGTTAATCCTTATTCTGAGCACATAGTACAATGTCTAATTTATTGAGACAATCATGCACATGGAAATAGGATTTCAGGGCCAATTGATTGACACATCTAACCTGCTGTCATTGTGCCCCACTCAAATGTTAATAACTAAATACAGACCAGCAACTTTACATTTTGCTCAAAAGATTATATTATATGTTTATTTGTAATTTAATTCCATCTCCCCCAATGTGTCCTTTACCACATTAACAAAGCATGTATTATATTATTGATCATGCATTATGGTATGTAAACAAATGTTGAACTATGGTAAATATACTGTTATTAACCATAAAGAATCAGTACATTCATACTAGTTATTATCCACAGTGAACACATATTTTCCTTTTGACTGGAAGAAGTTAGTCTCCTCCCAATAATTCTAAATAGTAAAGTTTTAAAATCATAATTTATAAATATAAGGAAGTTTTGAATTTTGTTGTTGTGGCTTTGGATGAGAGCCTAGACTTTAACAGCTGAAGCATTTCAGCAACCCTTGAATTTAATTTTACCAATTGGTTTGTAGGGCAAAGAACAAGAGACATATAATGAGACAAATTAGGTTGCTGAAAAGAATGTGAAAACCTTACCTGAAAAAGAAACAAACAATATTATGAATAGTTATCTTCGCATTAATAGTCCCTTGTTTAAAGTATGCTTATTCATTATAAAAGTGAATTTAAAAATTCCAACTATAGTTCCATTAGCATAATTAGACTTATTGTTTTTCCTTTAGTTAAATGAAACAATGATAAAAACCAATCTCAGAAATTCAAACTTGTCTTCTCTATTATGGCACAACTCTGCACTATAATATTAGGTTACAATTTTAAGCATATCGTAAAAACACTATGTCATTATAATGCAAAAGCTTCACACAATTTTAATTAAAGTAATGTGGGATAAAGTTGATACATAAGCTAAAATGTAGATAAAACCATATACATATTTTTAAAGTATACTTATTCTTGAACTTTCAAAAGAACACTGTTTAGTAGGTGGGAGAAAGAAACTTTTAATAGATAAAATCTTTTGTGTGCAGAATACCAAGTATCTTTGTAATAAGTCCAACTATCAGATATTTTGTTTACTCTGTTTTCCAAAATTTGATGCTATTTCCTAATGAATCTTAAACCACCAAATATAAGGAAAAATTAAAAGGATTTGACCCTTAAAATGAATCTACTCAATGCATATTGTTTGAAGCATATGCAGTATACCAAATTGGCACAAATACTGCACAATTATACTTTGAATTTCTGTAGAATCCCATTTAAAGCACAAAGCTGTTGGTCCATGTTCCATACTCTAGGTGCATGGCTGTTTTTTCCTTGTTAAAGATAATAGCAAACTAATATCTTTGCTATTTTTAACTTATTAATGTAGTGTGTCTGTGTGTTCACATTTTTGTGGGTGCAGATGCTCATGTGGGAATCAGGTGTTGGTCTCTCCTGCTTTTCCTTAGGAACTGACCACCTTAGGGCATGGGACTTGCTGATTAAGCTAAAAACTGACATTATAATTTACTGCTAGGCTGAAGGTGGCAAATATCTTTGTATATAAAACTTCAATCATAAATAGTATAATTAAAACAATAAATTATTTCCTATCTCACTTTGTCACTTCCCAGTAGGCAATATGACACTATGAAGAATAGTCCAAATGTAGGCTAAGACAGAAGAGGACTGCTTCTAAAGCTTGAGATGAAAAGAACAACAACTTTACCAACATTAAAGTGTATCAGGATTTCCAGTAGTCTTCGGCTTACAGATATAAAATGAATAAAAATACAAGAGAAGAGATATAGCATATCTTGGAAACAAAAACAATGAATGGACTGGCAATGTAATTTAGTAAAACATTCTGAGACATTAGTACATACTATTTTTTAATGTTCTGAAAAGAAACTATGTCCATGGGACTTACTATTGTTTCATACTATTAAGGTGACACTGGATAACTACATACATTGTGAAGAGATTGGGGATCTACTGTGATTCAGGGATATCTAAGATGATCTTTTTCTTAGAGTTTCTTCCTGACCTGCATCATGTGTGATTCTTTAAGCCTTTTCTATTTGCCCTTAAAGACACACAATAATCAATATTTTCAGGAAGTACCCACAAATGAAAGGGGCTTAGCATAGACAAAGTAACTTGTATTGTTCCTTACTTCCTTTCGGGTAAGCACAATATAAACTGTGTAGAAAGAAAGCAAGTTAATTGTAATTCAGTTAGATGGATTTGACATTCAGTTCTCCCATTTTTCAATTCATCACCATGGATGTAGAAACTGTCTTCCTAAGTGTAAACGAAATGTTTACTTCAGAGATAAAAACATTAGAACAGGTTTCATTTAGATGGTTCTGATTTGTCTGGACACCAGCAGGCATAGGGGATACTGGTCCCTCTGGAATGGTTTCTTTCTTTTCTCTTCCCTTTCAGTTCTGTTTTCATCTGTTCTCTGTGTTATCCCCCTCATCTTTTCTTTCAGGTGCTATGACTGGTTATACATAACATTCTAAAATAGTTGATGGACAGTAGAAAAAGACACGAAGCAGAAACAATTCAGCACCTAAAGCTAAGCACAGAAGTACTATTAAGTGCTAGCAGTAGGCAACAATTATGTATTGTGACAAATCTATTGAATCAATACTTATTCCATTTGAAGGTAAAGGGGGGACTTATGAACACCTACAACAACAAATGATGGTGATCCCACCAAGATATAATGAATAATTACTATCCTATGCTCATACATATGACACTGGTCAAAATAAACAGTCACAAAAGCAAAACCAAAAGTTCTAATTCTGGTAAAAAGACTAGTATAGATTAGAGATATCTGACCAGGAGGGAGATGAGACGGTATGGCGCCCAGACAGAAGGTAATCAAAATGTATTACATGCACGTATAAAATTGTCAAGAAAGAAAGAAAAAATATTTCATAATAAATAATTTGAAATAACAGAAAATGTTTTTCCAGGTTTTTCTTGGGACCTCTGAAATACCCTTCCTACATGTTATGACATCAAGAGAAATTTACTAAAAATATTTAAGAAACACTAGTGTCCAATTTTTCTGTAAGACAAAGCTACAGTTCTATCTGTGACAGTCAATTACAGCAGACACAAGAAGGGAAAATGTCAGCCTGCAATGGATACAGAGTTTGAAAGCACGGTGAAAATGATCACAGAGAATTCAGAAATACAGCTTAGAGATGTACAAGCAGATAACTACAGTAAAATATCAGAGAGTGAAATAAAAGTAAGGCAGAAAACAACAGCAACAACAAAAATGATGCAACCTGATAAGCCCTGGTCAGGCTTGACAGTCTTTCTAAATGAAAATGTCTAGAATAAATATACATGGAATCTGCATTTCTATAGCTTTGGACATCTGTTTTCATCTCTTATTCCAGGTTGGACATGATGACTCATAACTGTAATTCCAGTACTGGGGAGGATGAGGTAGTTTTATTGTTGGATTGCTGGTTTGAGGCCAACCTGGGCTACATAGTGAGTGTTAGGCCACCCTAGGATACAGAGGAGACTTTTTAACAAAACAAAAAGAACAAAGCCAAATCAAACAAACAAATAAGAACCTGTATTCTAATGAGAGCAGTGAGTCTTAATTTAATTAGAAACAAAAGACAAAATATTTTAATTCATGATATCATAATCACTGGTGCCAGATTATCAAAAGGGAGTGATTAAAGCTATGCTTTCAGTATTGCAATTTCTTTTCTAAAAGGTATTTATTTTACTTTATGTGTATGAGTGCTTTAATCTGTACTATGCACCTTGTGCAGTCAGTGTCCAAGAGTATCAGAAGAAGGCATCAGTTCCCTTGAAACTGGAGTTATGGATTGTCATGTGACTATGTCAGTGCTGAGAACTGATCTCTGTTCCTCTCCAAAAGCAACAAGTGCTCATCATAGCTGGGCCACCTCTTCACCTCACCTCAGCATTACAGTTTCTTAATGTGTTTTCCTACATGGAGTGTCCCTCTCCATGTAGGAAATACTACTCTCCATTTATTTATTCAAAATCTAAGTAGGATTTTTTACACTTTTTTTTTTTTTTTTTTTTTACATTCAAAGCTGTTCACACAGAAGAGTTTCTCTCAACATTATGTCTTCACTTGGAACCTGCTTTGGATTTTGCCACCAACTCTCAGACATCCAGTTGAGGTTGTAATTCCTGAGAAATAAGAAACAAGAGCTGTTTTGGTGCTAGAAAGGAGCTTTATGACACACATGTTCCCTTACCTAACTCATCAAGACACATATTGGCTTTACGTCAAAACCTCAGCCGAGGAAGAGATTGACTCCTGACAAGTCCTCTTGAGGTATGGAATTTCCCTCTACTTCTGTTTTCAGCCACTGACTTTTATGGATGCTTGGAATTCTCTGTGATTACCTATGTGTGGTGGCATTGTTCAAGGATACAACCACATTGGGAAACAGATTGGCAGCTTCCTAACAGGGAAACATACACATCCCCTATGAGCTAGGCTTCCTACCTAAACATAGAGTCCCCAGAAAAGTAAAAATACTGTTACAAATATCTGCAATGAGTATATTTATGGCAGATTTATTTGGAATACGTTAAATTAGAAATAATCCAGGGCTCACACTAGTATGATGTTTTAACAACCATAGTATATTCATACCATTCATTAATATTGAGCCATGAAAAATAATGAACTATTAAACCCAAAAATCAACATGGATAATTCTCAAATAATTATTTTCAATATAAAGAGTGGTATATGGGTCAGGGAATAGTAGCTTACACACTTTTCATATAAGCCCCAAAACCTGAATTTAATCCTTGAATCCATGTAAAAGTGGAAGGAGAGAACCAACTGCACAGTTATCCTCTGACCCCCACATGTGTTCAGTGGCATTCACACATCACACACATATAATGATAATGAATAAAATCTATTTTAGAAGAATGATACAAAATATTGACTGTATGTGACAGACTTTATATAATGGTTTGCAAAGTATAACAAGTGATCGATATCAACAGAAAATAGATGACTAATATTTTGAAGATGAGATAATTATGAACAACACCAGTAATAGGACAGACAAATCATAATAGAGCATGGAAAAGATTTTCAGGATGTTGGATGTATGAATTGTTATAATAAATTCATGATTATGTAATTCACACTACATCAATACCATACAAATATCAATACTGTATATAACATGCATATCACAACACAGTAAATAACATACTTTACATACAAAGTCTGATTTTTTTATCAACTTTACAGAAATAAACTGATGAGTGCAGGTTGAAACCTTGTTGACAATTGGGATTTTAGTAAGTGCAGACGTTCACCCTTACTGTTAATACTAGCTAAAAATACCAGAAGCAGGGATTCTAAAAAAATTATGAAGTACTTTGAGAAACCTTTTTAACCTTAAATGAAAAATTTAGTTTCATAAAACAGAAAACCTATTGCTCCCAAGAATTAATTAAAACATACCACTTTCAAATTCTTGCAGAGAAATAGAAACACAGAAAATCTTGCTAGTAATTTTAGACTTTAAGATAATAATAGAATTCAAGCCACCTTACTGTGGGAATGTCCTAATAATTGAACTCAACACAGAGAGAGGGGCATTGAACCTTTTGTTTCAAAATACATTGTTTAACTGGGCATGGGATAAGTTTCAAAAGGAAAACTTCTTAATTTGAATTCTGGCATATATCAACTAAGTCAAATTTACTAGAAATCCAATTCCTGGATGAGACAGCATTCAGGAGAATGACAGGTATCTCAGTCACGTGGTTTGAGAAATAATTTGAAGAAGGTTATGATCATGATCATGGTTTAAAGACATCCATTGGTTTATTTGAATGATTGTCTTGACTGTTAGGAAAAAGAAAATATTTCAGGAGGTGATGAATTGGTCACCAGTGAACTTGAATACCCAAACATAGAGCAGAAAACATTCAATTTTATATTGTATACCACTTAAAATGCTGGTTACAAAAACAAAGTAGAGAAAACAAAGTAGCTTTTCTTAAAAACTAGAAAAATTTTCATTTAGCATGCTTTTAATTATGGCCAAATTTAAAAAAATGACTCAGTGGAAACAGTAAAATGTGTTGTGGTGGTACAATTTTTGAATATTCTCTCTCTCTCTCTCTCTCTCTCTCTCTCTATATATATATATATAATATATATATTATATATAATTTGTTTGTAGGTATCTGTATATACATGTGTGGGTTTGCTGCACAGGTGTGTGTGTGTGTTGTGTGTGTGTGTGTGTGTGTGTGTGTGTGTGTGTGTGTGCGTGTATGTGTGTTGATGTGAAGATTTAATTATTTATTATGTGTACAGTGCTTGGCCTGCATGTATGACTGCAAACCAGAAGAGGGCACCAAATCTCATTACAGATGGTCGTGAGCCACCATGTGGTTGCTGGGAATTGAACTCAGAACCTTTGGAAGAGCAGGCAGTGCTCTTAACCACTGAGCTATCTCTCCAGCCCCCTTCTCTGATTTTTAAAGGTTCAAATTGACTTTTTTTTTTAAGTGTTTGACTGATGCTGGGCACAGGCCTTTAATCCCAGCACTCAGGAGGCAGAGGCAGGAGGATTCCAGTGAGTTCAAGGCCAGCCTGGTCTCAAGAGCGAGTGCCAGGATAGGCTCCAAAGCTACACAGAGAAACCCTGTCTCGAAAAACCAAAAAAAAAAAAAAAAGTGTTTGACTGACAAGTAACATTAAGGTATTTGAACAAAAAATTCTGTCTGGGTTATTATAATGTATAAGTAGGTAGCCAGTTAGGGAATGATATATTGTAGTGTATGTTTGCTAATAAAATAATGACCAGGTAAAAAGAACATTTGTTCCTGATTGTTTGTCCAGGCTTTCTATTTCCAGAATCCCCTCATTCTGTGTTTTCTTTATTGTTTCTATTTCAGCTTTCATGTCTTGAACTGTTTCCAGTGCTTCCTTCACATTGGTTGTTTGGTTGTTTTTTCTTGGCTTTCTTTTGATTCTTTAAAAGAATTACTTATTTCTTGAATTTGTGTGTTTGTTTATTCTTATATTTCTTTAAGAGATTTTCTTGTTTCCCCTCTAAGAGTCTCAAACATCTTCATAAAGTAGACTTTTAGGTTCATTCTTCTTCCTCTGTGTTGTGATTTTCAGATTTTGCTGGTGTGGAGTCCCTAGATTCTTGTTTTGTCATATTGGTCTTTCTGTTGTTGAGTGTGTTCTTATTCTGCCTTCTTCCCATCTCTTCTTCCAGTGTGTACAGGTGGGATCTCTCTATCTCCTCTTGTCACCCGGTGATGTATATGGGTCATGACTTAAGTGTCTACAGCTCTGGATGGTCTTGCCTTTCCTAGTATTCTCCTCCCTCAGCAGAGGTCAGGATGAAGGGGAAACCAAGAGTGAGGTGTTTCCAGACTCAGGGAAGTCCTCCTTTTTGAGAGGGTGCACTCTATGCCAGGAGCAGGCCAAGAAAGATCAAAGGAAGGGATGATGGCAGGAGTCTGGAGGGAGAAGAGGGGACACTCTCCTCAGTAGAGATCAGGGCAGAGGGGGAACCATTCACCTGGGTGTATACAAGAAAGACACCTCAAATTCAAAGACAGCTATTACCTCAGAGTAAAGGGTTGGAAAAAGATTTTCCAATCAAATGACACAAGAAACAAGCTGGTGTAGCAATCGTAATATCTAAAAATTTAGACTTCAAACAAAAGTCAATCAAAAGAGATGAAGAACGGCATTTCATACTCATCACAGGAAAAGTCCATCAAGATGAAGTCTCAATTCTGAACATCTATGCCCCAAATATGAAGGTACCAGCATTTGTAAAGGAAAATTACTAAAGCTCAAACGACACAGAAAACCTTACACACTTATAGTAGGAGACTTCAACAACCCACTCTCACCACTAGACATAACCACCAGACAGAAACTTAACAA
Source organism: Cricetulus griseus (assembly GCF_003668045.3). NCBI lineage: Eukaryota > Metazoa > Chordata > Mammalia > Rodentia > Cricetidae > Cricetulus > Cricetulus griseus. Next base: position 104,872,263 of record NC_048600.1, read on the forward strand.
AGAAACAAAGGATGTAACAGAAGTTTTGGTCCAATTGAGCTTAACAGACATCTATAGAACATTCGATCCAAACACAAAAGAATATACCTTCTTTTCAGTGCCACATAGAACCTTCTCTAAAATTGACCAAGTACTTGGCAACAAACCTCCACAGATACAAAACAATTGGAATAATACCCTGTACTTATCAGACCACCATGCTTTATAGTTAGAATTCAACAACAACACAAATTGCAGAAAACCTATAAACTCATGGAAATTGAGTAATGCCCAACTGCACCATTCCTGTGTCAAGGAAGAAATAAAAAAAAGAAATTAGAGACTTCCTAGAATTCAATGAGAATGAAGACAAAACATACCCAAACTTATGAGAAACTTTGAAAGCAGTGCTAAGAGGAAAGTTAATAGCACTAAGTGCCCACATGAAGAAACTGGAGAATAGTCACATTAGAAAATTGACAGAACAACTGAAAGCTTTAGAACAACAAGAAGCAAGCTCACCACAGAAGAGTACATGCCAGGAAATAATCAAACTGAGGACTGAAATCAATAAAGTAGAAACTAGGAAAGCATTACAAAGAATTAATGAAACAAAGACTTGGTTCTTTGAGAAGATCAACAAGATAGACAAACCTCTAGTTAAACTAACCAAAAGTCATAGAGAGAACATGCAAATTAACAAAGTCAGAAATGAAAAGGAGGATATAACAAAAGACACTGAGGAAATCCAGAGAATTATCAGGTCATATTGGAAAACCATTACTCCACAAAATTTGAAAATCTAAAGGAAATGGACAATTTTCTCAATAGATATCACTTAACAAAATTGAACCAAGAACAGAGAAGCAATTTAAATCTACCTATAACCCCCAATGAAATAGAAATAGTCATCAACAGTCTCCCAACCAAAAACAGCCCAAGGCCACATGGCTTCGCTGCAGAATTCTACCAGAAATTCAAATAAGAGCTGATACCAGTACTCCTCAAATTGTTCCACACAATAGAAGCAAAAGGGGCATTGCCAAACTCTTTTCTTAGGCTACAATTACCTTGATACCAAAGCCACACAAAGATACAACTAAAAAAGACAACTACAGAAAAATCATCCAACAAGATCAAGTAGGCTACATTCCAAACATGCAAGGATGCTTCAACATACAAAAATCCATGAATGTGATCCACCGTATAAAGAAACAGAAAAAGAAAAACTACATGATCATCTCACTAGATGCTGAAAAAGCCTTTGACAAAATCCGACATCTGTACATGGTAAAGATCTTGGAGAGAACAGGAATAACAGAAACATATCTAAACATGATAAAAACAATATACAGCAAACCAACAGACAACTTCAAATTAAATAGAGAGAAACTCAAAACGATTCTTCTAAAATCAGGAACAAGACAATGGTGTCCACTCCATATCTCTTCAATATTGTACTTGAAGTTCTAACTATAGCATTATGACAAGAAAAGGAGATCAAGGGGATACAAATTGGAAAGGAAGAAGTCAAACTTTCACTATTTGCAGATGATATGATAGTCTACGTCAGTGACCCGAAAACCTCTGCCATGGAACTCCTACAGCTGACAAACACCTTTAGCAAAGTAGCAGGATACAAAATTAACTCAAAAAAAATCAGTAGCCCTACTGTATACAGATGATAAATGCAATGAGAAAGAAATCAGAGAAACATCACCCTGCACAATATCCACAAGCAACATAAAATATCTTGGTGTAACACTAACCAAAATCATGAAGAACTATATGGTAAGAACTTTGAGCCTTTAAAGAAAGAAATTAAAGAAGATACCAGAAAATGGAAAGATCTCCCATGCTCTTGGATAGGTAGAATCAACATAGTAAAAAATCGCACTCTTGCCAGTAGCAATCTAGAGATTCAACGAGATCCCCATCAAAATCCCAACACAGTTTTCATAGACCCTGAAAGAACAATACTCAACTTTATATGGAAAACAACAACAACAAAAAAAACAGGATACCTGAAACAACTCTGTACAATAAAGGAACTTCCTGAGTGACCACCATCCCTGACTTCAAGCTCTATTATAGAGCCATAGTCCTGAAAAACAGCTTGGTAATGGCTAAAATCAAACACATCAATGACAGTCTATGCTGGAGAGGATGTAGAGAAAAAGGAACACTCCTCCATTGCTGGTGGGAGTACAAACTTGTAAGACCACTTTAGAAATCAGTATGGCAGTTTCTCAGGAAAATGGGAATCAGTCTACCACAAGATCCAGCAATTCCACTCTTAGGCATATACCCCCAAAATCACATTCATACAACAAGGACATCTGTTCAATGATGCTCATATCAGCACTATTTGTAATAGCCAGAACCTTGAATCAACCTAGGTGCCCCTCAGCTGAAGAATGGATAGAGAAAATGTGGTACATTTGTACAATGGAGTACTATTCAGCAGAAAAAAAAAAAACAAAAAACAACAGAATCTTGAAATTCGAAGGCAAATGGATGGAACTAGAAGAAATCATCCTGAGTAAGGTAACCAAATGACAAAAAGAAAAACATGGTATGTACTCACTCATATATGAATTTTAGACATAGAGCAAAGGATTACCATCCTACAGTCATCATCACCAAAGGAACTGGGAAACAAGAAGGACTCTAAGACAAGAATGCATGTACCCCAGAGAAGGGGAAGGGGCAGGATCTTCTGAGCTTATTAGGAGCAACAGGGTAGGGGAGAGGAAATTGGGAGAATGAGAGGGGGAGAAGAGGAGGGGAGAGGAGGAAAGGGAGAGCAGGAAGGTTGAGTCTGGGAAAGAATAGCAGAGAGCAGGATGCGAGATACCATAACAGAGGGAGCCATTATAGGTTCAAGGAGAGATATGTCACTAGGGAGATTTCCAGAAATCTATATGGATGACACCAATTGACAATCTAGGCAATGGTGGAGAGACTACCCTACATGCCCTTCCTCTATAATGAGACTGATGACTGCCTTATATGCCATCCTAGATCCCTCATCTAGAGACTGATGGAAGCAGAGGCAGACACCCACAGAGAAACACTGAACTGAACTCTGGAACTCAGTTGCAGAGAGGGAGGAGTGATGAGTAAAGAGGTGGGGACCAGGCTGCTGAAACCCACAGAAACAGCTGTCCTGAACAAGAGGGGCACATGGACCCCAGACCGATGTCTGGGAGGTTAGCATGAGACTGATCCAGACCCCTCAATGTGGAACTCAATAAGGAAGCCTTGCCACTCTTTGGGGCCCCTGGTAGTGGATCGGTATTTATCCCTGGTGTAAGAAGGGACTTTGGGAGCCCATCCCACTTTGAGGGGTGCTCTCTCAGCCTGGACACATGGAGGAGGGCCTAGGTTCTGCCCAGGATGATGTGACCGACTTTGGGGAACCCCATAGGGGGCCTTATCCTCCCTGGGGAGCAGAAGGGAAATGAGGTGGGGGTTGGTGTGGGGTTGGGAGGAGAGGAGGGAGAGGGAGAAGCGATTGACATGAGAAGCAGCCTTGTGTCTAATTCAAACTAATAAAAAATCTTTTGGGGAAAATAAATAAATGAATAAACTGAAAAAAAGGAACATTTGTTGGAGTCATCACGGTGACATTATGTTTTTGAAGAAATCTAACTAATATATATCAAAATTGTCCTTTTTAATGAGGCAACCTCTCCAGTTTCAGCTAATTATTATAAGTAAAAGATGTTAGTTGCCATGTAAGTATAGTCTATCACCTTCTTAAAACAACATGTATGTTAAGAAACACTATTCCATATCAGAAATCTACCACTGCTGAGTATATTGAGCAATTCTTTCCCCAGTATCCCATAAGCATTTGAAAATCAATCTGTCTATATCTGAAATCTTATATTTCCACAATATCACTTTCTATTTTATACAGCCATTACCTGATGACATCTCTAACCATGAACACATTTAATCTTAAGACCTCAGAACCACTGCCTACTCACAAGTCTCCCTCACCACTTCTCTCTCCATATCAAATAAAATATCAGGGTTTATCACTTGTAGCCTAGAAATGTCTCTATCTTTGGTAACTCTCAGAAATCATCATTTTTGCTTTTATTTCAGCTTTTAAACTACAAGAAACATGGCTTTCATTTTTTTTTACTTCAAATACATCATGATTTATTTCTTTAGTAAATGTCATACAATAGTAGGACCTAAAGGGTTAATGTATAGAAGTGGAAATTAGTCCATAATAAGCACTTACTCATGGTTAGCTAGCTATCTCCCCTCTCTGGTTTCAGAGTTTCCCTAAGGATTTTAAAAGGTTATCATCTTCATTAATTCACCAAAACCGTGACAACACTTCCATAATGCTCACCTTCATGTTTAATACACACGATGAGAATAAAATTAGAATGATATAAAGCTGCATGTGAATTTAAAATGGCATATTCTTCCCATTGAAAGGAAGCCAGGTTATGCAAGCATTTGAAGGTGTATCTGTGAATCTACTACTCACAGTGCTAGGTAGTCTAACAGTAAAAGAGATCATACAGTGAGTCATTGCAAACATTAAGTCTGTGGTTATTTGATTATTTGATACATCTGATATCTCCAAAGCATCTGTTGCAAAGATCCAGCTAGAGATCACATGTTTTCCTTTCTTATAAAAGGAGCTCTCTTTGTGACCCAGAGGTGGGTAACGTTTCCTTTAGGATATACTCATAGGACTATTAATAACATCATCCTGCTGCTATGGTTATACCTGTGGAACTATAAGGCTTCAATGCTGAAAATGACTCTCCAGAGATTTTCTGACCTTGGATGATGGAAATCAACAAAATAATTGATTTTTATTTTTTTATGTATTTCTCTCTCACATATGTGTGCATGCAAGTGTGTTTGTGCATGCATATTTATATGAATGCAAATATATGCATTCCATAATGTTGATATGGAGGTGAGAAAAAAACCTTCAGGAAACAGGTTGCTTTCTTCTACCTTGTGAGCGAGGGTTGCTGTAATCCTGAATCCACCTAGCTAGCTGTCTCAGGAGCTCCTAGGTATATTCTAGTCTCTGCCTTCCACCTTCCATTGAGGGTTGGGATTGCAGATATATCCCACCAGATACAAATTTTAACGTGTTCTGGAAATCTGAACACAGGTCATCTTTCTTTTGTGGCAAATGCTTTTTCCAACCCAGCCATCCTCTGGCCCACAAGAAAACATTTTCAAATGATTCCCATTAATGAAGTGATTGAAAGTTATTGGTAGAACTGAAAAGAAGTGGTGGAGGGAGTGGATCTGGGGGAGAGGAGTAGTAGGGGGATCTGGGAGGAGGGAAAGGAGGGAAAACTGTGGTAGGGATGTATTGCATGAGAGAAGAATCTGCTTAAAAAATAAAAAACAAAGGAAAAGATGAAGTTTATTTGCAATAGTGAATAGTAATTAAATAGAAGAGCTATGTCCTTTCAAAGGTATTGACTAGGCTAACAGGTTTAGACACATAATATAAAAAGAAACTAGAGGAAAGAAAATCAAGGGAAATTGGTTTCCAGGTATTTGGCTACCACTGTTTATTTTGGTTACACATTTCAGGACAGAAGAATGAAAATATTGTAAGCATTCTATATTTTTGTGAAGTTTAAAGATGAACTATTTGTCAAATTGTAGGGTATTGATGAATCAAGTTATGAGTGTGATGTATATGTTATATATTTATTTACTTTTAATTTCACATTATTGAAAAATTAGATGTGTTCTAAATATGCCATTGCAAAGAAGATAAGCCAGGCTTTGTGGTTGATGCTGCTTATCCAATACTAGATGGATAGAGTCCAGGACTGAAGACTGATGGGACCTCTAGGACACCCTGGACTAATAAATTAAAGTAAGAAAATAAGTATATGCATATGTACATAAGAATTATATATAATACATATATATATATATATATATATATAGTATTTATCATTAAATGGGGAAATATATAGTGACCTAAGATGGAAAAAATAAAACTACACTCAATTATAACTGATAGATTTTTAATTTCATTGATGAATATAAAATTCAAGTATTAATAATTATATGGGTATGATGTCATAAACCTCTAAATACCATTCCTCAGGCATCTAAAGCAAGAGAATTACTATAAGTTCAAAGCCAGACTGAGCCTGTATAATAGAGTGAGTTCTAGGACAGAAGGGCCTACATAGAAAAATCCTACTGCCAAAAAGAAAGTACATTAACTCATCATAGATGGATGTATTAAGATAAGTGTCTACTTATAAATTCATTGGTTGGTAAAATAAGTTTATACACTTATCACACATCATATGAGTTTATTTCAACTTTTATTATACTGCTTTTATCAAAACAGCTGTGTGAAACCACATGTCCAGTTCAGCCCTATGGTTACTAATAATAGTTTCAATTTGACACACACAAGATGATGAATTCTCTCTCAGATTGGCCTATAGGAATGTTGTGGGGCAATTTCTTGATTACTAATTGAGGTAGTGGACCCCACTCAATTGTGTGGCAGTGTGTTATACCTAGTCATGTGGGCCAGGGTTATATAACAAAGGTAGCACTCCTCCTTACTTCTTGCCACAAGCTCCACTTCCTAGTTCCTATTTTGACTTTCCTTAATGGTGGAATGTAACCTGTATGATGAAATACACCCTTTCCTCCCTAAGTTGCTTTGATCACAGTGTTTTATCATAGCAATAGAAACCAAGACTTCATTGTGAATTAAGCATTACTGATTATGAAGAAAACACCTTTCATCATTTTAAGCTCTTTTAGAGAGAAATTGTCTCAATATGTATTTACTTTTCAAGACAGAATGCTGTATGCCACTTCAATGAGAAGAAATGGGGCTCTGTACAAAGCATTAAGGGGATCTATGCTGGGCAAGAACAATGTGGATTCTAGCTAGTTCACTGTGTTGATAAAAACATAACTGTATCCCAGAGGATTACACTTTGTTACTGTGTTCTGCAAATCTATGTGAAGGCCTGGAAGAGACACAAACACATGCCTGCTGCACTACTGAATGCCAGTTTCTAAGCCTTAGGAACTGTTTTTACTCAAAATATAAGAAAATTATAGGCAGTGCTGGGCTGAAGTATAATTTCTACAAATGGTATTTCCACTGTAACTTTGACCGTGAAATGTTTATCATGCTAAGTGGACATAGATTTCAGAGAATAGGAACTTTATAGTTCAGAGTATCTAATCTTTAAATCCTCACTGTTTCACTTCTTTTTCTTTTTAGCACTGAAGTAAATTCACATTCTATGACAAAAAGCAATTTCACAGGATACAAAAAGAGGAAACTGCACATGAGATATTTCATTTCGATTCTCTCTCATCATGAGCTGGAGAAAATCAAAATTGTTTAAATACATGCTAGATTAGACTAACAGGAAGGGGCCATTCTGAGTTAATAACTTATCTACACTTTCTAGGAGAAGTTCATCATTGAATATACCTGTACACATTTGCTCAGACAGAAAGCATTACCACAGATGGCTAGACACATACTCGAGAGACTAGCCTCTATCATCACAATAAGTGGAGGATTTTGTTTGTAACGCAAGTTATGAGTAAATTGTGACATCTCAAATCTCATTTTATTTTCCATATTCAAATGAGAAGCAAGTAAAATAAGGGTTCAACAGACCTCTGGTTTCTTAAAAGTAATAGCAAAATTGTTTCAAAATGGTTTTATTGTTGTTGACTTTAAATATTATCTTGTCAAAATTTAAAATCAAAAGAAAATATAATTGCATGTTTTGGAGACAGTGAAATGATAGCTAATTAAAATATAATTACAACAGAATTGCACCTGAAGTTTTGGTCTTCTTTGTCCTTATCTATATTCCTTCTCTTTGTTTGTAAAATGAGTTTTGTAGGATTGAATCACTAGATGTGTCTCAGGGTGGAAAAAGATTTTTAGAAGAACTAGGAACAAGGAAACTCTGCTATTAATCATTTATGTCATGCCAGAACATTATCAAGGTATCAATATTTAGAATTTGAATCTTGAATGTAGCCTATTTCTGAAACTATGGTTAGCAACAAGAAAGGTGAGTCTCAAACAGTTTTTGCAAATAACCCAAATTTTGCATAGTAAGTATGGTAATGCAAGAATCTAGTTCTAGAATATTTGATTCTATAAAACAAACACCACAGTTTATGTGTATTGTTGGCTCTATTTAAGGCATCTAAACAGCATGTCTTTCTTAATAGTTTTGTATAATTGATTATTTAATTGTTGGATAAAACAGCAGCCAAATACCCCTATCACATGATACAGTGTGCATAATTACCTAGAATAGAGGAAAACATTATTAATTTTTGGTGTGAAATAGCTATCTTCAGTAATTATTTTCCTTGAAAATGATTTAGGAATAAATAAATTTTAAAACTTAATTGCTACATTTTGTGCTTTATAAGTATGTACGACTCTTAACATTCTTTATTAAATATGTATAAATTTTTTTATAGTTTATCTGTAGCCTCATATATGCATTATTCAACTATATTTTAATATTACCTCAGCTGTGAAGTACATCTTATAAGAGAAACTTTGAGTTTTACTTTAATTTATAGCATTTTGAAATAATACCCAGTATTTTCCAGGTAACATGGGAAAATAGAATAAGTCAATGCATAATGTATCATCTCTTTAAAAATTAATACATTTTTCATAAAATCAAAATTTCACCTGGTAAAGACTGGATTGTTCAGGCAAGTATATTGATGAGTTAGACTATGTAGAAAGAGATCAGAAACATTCTTTATATGCAAATACTTGAAGCTTGATTAATTAATGTCATCATAAAGATAATTACCAGGCAATTTGATTGAAATAAAATTGTATTGTATTGCCTTCGAATGCGTTTATGCAGGAATTCATGCAGGGATTTGAGGAAAAGACCAAGGAAGAAAGCTGCTTAGCTGTTGGCTTCCAGGTTCATGATTAGCTACCTGTCTTAATCAGCCTAAACCCACTTGTCTAGAGAGGTACATTCCAACAATGGGCTGGTCCTGCCTACATCAATTAACAACCAATTACACAAATATACTCACCATCCAATCTAGTATCAAGTTGGTAACCAAGATTAGCCATCACAACATGTTATTCTTTGTTTGTTTTTATTTTAGGCTTTCTCTTTATTTTTAGTATATTTTATAACTTTGTTTTCAATATATAATCTTATGCAAAGTTGCACAACTTACTTTTACAAAGTTAGAAATATTTGTTTGTATGTTTTTGAGAATTTCATATATCACTACTGTATTTACATCATCCCTTACTTCCTGCCTTCCATCCAATTCTTCCTTCCCACTCCTTCTCAAGATTGTTCCCTCTTATTTCTTAATCACAATGGTTTTATATGTGTATGAGTGTATACACATTTTATTTACAAATAAAATCTACTGAGATGAGTTCTTACTGCTAAAGAAGACTGATTCTCCATCGCTCAGGATCCTTAGATCATAGTATCCCAAGGAATGAAAATTAATTTAGATATTTACATATTGACACACGTGTATCATGGAAAACTATGATGTACATATATTACATAAACTAATCTCACAGCCCTTAATAGTTTGATGGATTTTTCTCACCACTCCAAAGTAAATAAAATAATAGTAAATGGGTTGGCACATCGAATTAATCTGGAAAATGTATGTTATCTTATACTCATCCCATAGAATTTATGGGGAACCCTCTGCTACCTAGTTTCTTGTTCACATTGCATGTTAGTTGTTTCTTATTCTCCCTATGATATACTCACAAATACTATATAAATTACTATTTTTGTTTTAGTTTTCTCTGTTAACTGGATTTTATATTTCTATTCTCATACTGAGTTCTGTTTATATTATTTTTCTAAAAGATCATACATATCTTTACTCTATGCTTCTTATTTACTAATGTGGTATATATTTGTACTTGGGATATTGACCTTAATATTTTCACTCTATTCTTTTATTTTCCACTTATATTTAAGTTATAGTTTTAAAACCTTTATTATATTTAATTATTTTTATTATATTAGCGTGTGTGTGTGTGTGTGTGTGTGTGTGTGTGTGTGTGTGTGTGTGATTTAGAGGACAATTAGTAGCTGACTCTTTTATCCTTCCACCAAGTTGGGACCCGGAATGGAACTTGTGTTGTCAAGTTTGACAAAACTTTTATCTCCTGAGCCATTTCCTACTTCTCATTTGGATTTATTAAAATAAAATTTCTCTAAATGAATGCCCTAATGCCTCTGTTACATTAAGTGAGTTACTCCTTAATATGTGAAAATGACTTTTTCATAACATGTTTCATATGTACATATAACCATATGCTCATGTGAACAAACCACTGATACATGTGCTCTTTATTTATTTTATTCTATTATTTTATATGCAATGATGTTTTGCCTACATCTATTCTTGTGAACCAGGTGCGTGCATTGCTCACTGAGACCAGAAGAGGATGTCAGATACTCTGGTGATCCACCATGTAGGTGCTAAGAATTGAAACTTAGTCATCTGGAAGGTCAGACAGTGCTCTTAACCACTGAGCCAAATCTCTACGCTACATATGCTTTTTAATGCTTTATTGTGTGCTTTTTATATCCACTATATCTGCTTAGACCAATACAACATCATTATTTTTCCCTTTCTCTAAAAGCTTCATGACAAATTTTTATTTATTTATTCTTCTCTCATATATTATATCCCAACTGCAGTTTCCCTTCCTTCCTCTCCTCCCAGACCCTTCCTGCACCTCTCTCCCCCAGCCATGACTTTCATTCAGAAAATGATAGGCCTCCTATGGATAAAAACCAAACATAGCATATCAAGTTGCAGTAAGACTAAGCACATCCCTTTATATTAAGACTGGACAAGGCAGCCCACTAGGAGGAAAAAGAGTCCCAAAAGCAGGCAAAAGAGTCAGAGACAGTCCTGAGCACACTTTTAGGAGTCCCACAAGAACACCAAACTACACAATTATAACATTTATGCAGAGGACCAAGGTCAGACTCATAAGGGTTCTTTCCTTGTTGTTTCAGTCTCTGTGAGCCCCTATGATCTGTAGAGAGACACCATAATCATAATTGTTATTCTCCAATGGTTGCCTTTCCCAGTATGCATACATACACAAGCAAACATTTCTCCTCTAACATTTATGTTTAAGTCCCACACACCTGCCTGACAGCAATCCTTGGATGCCCTGGAAAGAAAATAGGCCACACTTCCTCAACTACACTGGATCCAACTGACACTCCAGCTAGAGCTTCAGGAACTGACTTCAATCAAGTTGAAGATTTCAAGCCAGATGTTCAATCAAGTGAATCCCATATAACATGGACTGGACACAATCCATTCGAGACTTTCACTATACTAACATTTTCTTTCTACAGGACCCATGAGGCTATCGCCATCCCATTTCAGGAGGAAGTAACTTGGAGGATGCTACGCCCCTTTCCCCCGATTGCTGTCACTAAAGATAATGTACACCTAGTTAGGGATAGCTTCCTATTGTTTATGGTTGGGATTGGAAGGAGGTGTTCAGGCTTGGACACCTCTTTCAGATGACTTTAGGGTTTGGTTAAAATAGACATAGTTAGGATGTGACATAAGCAGATTGTTGTATCTTCTTATATTTCACCTTTATGATTGTGAATTTTGGAAACTTTGCACTGTTAAGTTTTAGACTAAAAGGGGAATTGTAGGGAGACACTGTAATCATGCCTCCTAAGGACTGGCTACAGGTGTGCCTGACCACGCCCATCAGGGTGTGGTCAAGGTGATGTCAGGATGAAATGGGAGAGGTTTTTAAGGGACAGACAAGGCACATGTGAGCTCTCTCGCCTTGCTGCTTTGGCATGCTCTGGCTTGCTGTTGTTTGGCATTTATCTATTAAAAGTTATCCCAACCTTAAGGATTTCATATCAGCTATTCACCACTTTAATGATCCCTGCACGTTTGAGACTGGATTGCTTACTGGATCCCTCTCGATCCAATAAGCAATCGATCCTCTTCTGCAGGACTCCCTGAGGTCCATCTAATATTTGGCTGTGGGTTTCTGCATCTGCTCCCATTAATTGCTGGGTGAAGCCTCTCTGATGTTGATTACATTAGACAAAATTCAATTATAATTCTTGTAAGAGAGAAGAGCATATCCCAGATTTTATAATGGTTATTATTTATAAATTAATTTTAGATAATAGCCATTTCCCTATTATGGAAAGATGTATTCTGATCACTTTCATGTTTAGCCAAAGTAATTTTATGATTTTTGTGTTGTATAAAAAGATTTCCTTGAAGTAATTATCTTGTAACTGAACAGACCCCAAATTAATATAGTAGTTTTTGGAATGCTTGCTTGATTTCTTACATAATTTAGACAATTTTATGTTATTGGATATGTTTTCTATTTCCTTTATAGAATTATAATTTTTTACACATTCCATGTTCAAATGATGATGAATTTTTATCACTTACCATCACCATATTTATCATGAAAAATGTTCTTTTATTTAGTATTTTGGAATATGTTTTTAACATCTTTTTACTCTGCATTGATGATATTATTATTTATGAATATAATTTCATATTTAGGCTGTGTGTGTGTGTGCACAAGCATACACACATATATATCACAGTGACTTGTGGAGGTCAGGCATTTGCTAATGACTTTTAAGAGTTAATTTTCTTCTTCCATCATGTATGTTCCCAAGTTTGCCAGACTTAGAATTAAACACTTTAATCTGTTAAACCATTACACTGACTGCTGATGATATTTTTAAGACATTACTGGAAAAATTATCCAACAGCAGTTTCTGAATTTTGATTCTATATTGTCTTTTAAAAATAGTAGCATAATGAATTAAAGTAATAGAAGACCAACTTCAAATCTTCTTCAATTTCCTAAAGCAGATTTTTGGTAGTTTTTAATGAAGTACTTTCCATACATGTACTTAGATTTTTCAGTTCTTGAGAATGCTACTACTGCATGTATGCATTTCAGAGCTGGAGAAAAAATTCACTATGCTTCATATAAATGAAAACATAAATTCTGTGGTTATTCTTCTTGATTAAAATTGAGATTCCAGCTGATGGAGAATTATTCAACCGTTAATAAAAATGACATCATGAAATTTGCAGGCTAATGGTTAGAACTAGAAAAACATACTTCTGAGTGAGGTGACCCAGACCCAGAAAGATAAAAATGGCACATATTCAGTTATATATGGATATTATCCATTATATAAATGATAACTAACTTTCAATCTGCAGACCAAGAGAGGTTTAGGTAAAGAGGAAGAAACTGGGTGGTGAATGGACTTGAGGGAAGTTATAGGAGGTTCAGGTTGGAAGGGGAATGTGTGACAAGGTTGATGGAAGGAACATGGGAATGGATAGCTGGACTTCACGGGCATTTGAAGGGTGATACAGAAACCTAGTTCAGGGGAAACTTCCAAAATACACAAAGAGGAACCTAATGAGATCTCTTAATAATTGGGAAGATAAGAGTCCCAACTGGATGCCTTTGGGCACCAAAGGAAGCTTCCAGTAGCAGGACTGGGTTGCATTTCAATTGTGTTATTGACCAAAGAGGTCATATGGAAATCTCTAAGCAACACAAGCCATTGCCAAGATGATGGATTACTCTCTGCAAAATGAAAGTGGGACCACCCCATTGCTAAGGACAACACCCACACAACTCATTAAACATGGAGAATTTGAGCTGGTACCTAAATGGATGCTTCACCCCTATGTTCTAATGTCTTTGGTTGGGAAGGTACTCTGCAGGCTACCAAAAGAGAAATATAAACAGCAACCCAGCCACAAAACTTTGTCCTACAATCAGTCCTGCTTGCAAGATATGCTATGGCAATGGTGGCACAGAACTTGTGGGAGAAGTCAACCAATACCTGATTTGACTTTAGACCCACTTCATGAGACAGAACCCATACCTCACACTGCTTTATTGGCCAAGAACCAAGACAAGATAGCCATAAGACCTAGGGAAAAACTAAATGGTAATTGACTTCTAATGATATTCTGAGGTACTCAGAGTTCAATGCCATATTTGTAATTATATTCTGCTATACTCAGGGATCAATGCCATACTCTTCACCATTAGAGAAACTTCCTCCTGCAGCAAACAGGAGTGAATGCAGAGAGCCCACCCAGATATTACACAGAGAGAGTCTTGGGAACACAACTATAAATGTAATGTGTCCACCAAATCCCTCACTTCAGAGCCCAAGGGAAAAAGGTGGTTGCATTCCTGCTGGGCTACTCCTTGCCTAGCTCTGGAGTGTTAGTACTTAGCCCTAATCCATCCTTTGTTTAGCAGATACCCTTTGTTTCTCTTGTTGCCCTTTATGAATCTTGTCTGAGAGTTTCCCAAGGATACAAAGCCTATGAAAAACTTGGCTCTAGAAACACAGAAAAAAAAATGTGGTATTGGATGAATCAGGAATTTGCACTTGGCCTTTTATTTTTGGAACTTTCCTTCAGATTGTTTCGAGCATATGGAAATCAACTGGTTAAAGTGTAAATATGGAGAAAAATAAAAATGCCCTGGAAGAAAGGAAATAGGTTCAGTCCTTAGAGGCTGGACTGCTGCAGATGCAAAAGGATAAATTCTGAGTCTTCTTTCCATGGATTCCCATGAACCCAACGTCTGCACTGTGGCAGAAGAAGAAGAAGGAGAAGGAGAAGGAGAAGGAGAAGGAGAAGGAGAAGGAGAAGGAGAAGAAAAAGAAGAGGAGGAGGAGGAGGAGGGGAGGAGAAGGAGGGGAGGAGGAGGGGAAGAGGAGCATGAGGAGGAGGAGGAGGAACTTGGAGGAATAGAGAGATGTGAAACTGTAATCAGGGTACATTATATGATAAAATCTATTTTCAATAAAATGAAAATAAATTTTTAAAATAAAATTGAAATTCTGTAATTTGTCTTTCTGGTTCATATATAATTACAGTAATGAAAGTAAGAATTAATCTCAAGTGAAGCTAAGTGTGGTGATATATTATTTATGATTTATTAAAGCCACTTGAGATATAAATAGCAAAACATCCATACTAGTTATCCATAGAAGCCAGGCACACAACTTTAATCCCAGGACTCAGGATTCAGAGGTAGATGGATCTGTAAGTCCAAGACCACCATGGACTACTGGAGAGTGATTCAGAGCTCACTTCTTTAATCCCAGGATTTGAGAGGTATAAAAGGGAGAGGCATTAATTCTCTAGCCACTTTGAGGATATGAAGGCATTGTGTCTCTAGCCACATTGAGGAGAGCATAGCAGTCTGAGTGAATTTGAGGAACAGTGAAGTAGGGAGCAGTATGGTCTGAGCTGTGGTATAGGTAAGATCTACTGACTGGATTGCTTTGCTTTTTCTCATCTTCAGTTTGAAGCTTGAACCCCAATATCAGTCTCTGGGTCTTTTATTTATTGTGCTACAGTGGAATGTCTGTTCTACTTTTTTCTCTTTTTTATTATTTGTTTTAAATTAGTAACAAGCTTGCTTCACATGTCAATACCAGCTCCCTCTCCCTCCCCTCCACCAATTCCCCCAAGTCCCCACCCCATTCCCCATCTGCTCCCCAGGGAGTGTAAGGCCCTCCATGGGGGACCTCCAAAGTCTTTCATATCATCCCAGGCAGGGCCTAGGCCCTCCCCGATGTGTTCAGACTGAGCGAGCATCCCTCCATGTGGAATGGGCTCCCAAACTCCATTTGTGTGCCAGGGATAAATACTGGTCTACTACCAGAAGCCCCATAGATTGCCGAGGCCTTCTCACTGACACCCACATTCAGCGTGTCTGGATCAGTCCCATGCTGGCCTCTCAGCCATCAGTCTGGGGTGCCTGAGCTCCCCCTTGTTCAGGTCAGTTGTTTTTGGCTTTTTTATTTAAAGCATTTTTGCATTTTGCATGTGTTTATCATACTGTCAGATAGAAATTCCATTGTTTTCTGTGATATGGTTATGATTTTATTCTCTATATAACAACAGATTAAGATGCATCTTCTATTTTAATAAAATGATAAGGCACTCCAATGAAAAACATTAAATGTTTTATCTTTGGTGTATTATCATGTTCCAGTTATGTCAAAAATTTAAAACCACTTATTTTCTCTATTTATTTATTTTTAGTTTATTTAGAGTTCTGTACAATGTGTTTAGGTCATATTTACCACATCCAACTATTTTCAGATAAACCCCACCCCTTCCCTACTCACCCAAATTTGTGTCTTTTTTAACTCCTAAAATAAGTGGTTATGTTTTTTGCTCAAATATTATTAGATGTGTGGTCTTTTACTGGAGAATTGTTGTCAACTTACCAGGGGCTAAACTCAGAAAAAAAAAAAAAAAAAAAAAACTGTCTCTCCTTCTTCTTACAGCTAACAGTTCCCAACAAGTACATGACTAGGGGTGGGATTGTGTAACTGAAGAAACAATACAATTCTCAATAATCTAAAACAAGTTGCAATAAATCTAACCAAGGAAGTGAAAACTTGTACATGCAGAAAATTAAACTCCAAGAGAGCCATAGTGGTGCATGCTTGTAACCTCAACAGGTCAGAGTGATGCCAAGAAGATCAAGGTTTCAAGGCTAACCTACACTGATTAATAAGACTCCATCTACAAAACAAACAAAAAATGAAAACAAAAACACTACAAACCACAGAGAGAAAAAAAAAAAAAAAAAACAGGCTAAACAATCAAAATCCTTAAAGGGGAAAAATGCCTCCAACTTATATAGTTAAAATAGTAGTGCAGAGATTACATTTCCGTGGGTGATGAGACTGACTGACAAGGATGCATTGCTGTCAAAATCATAAATATGGATGCTACATCTTAGACTATAGGAAAAGACACAGTGACAGAATGACAGAGGTATGATTCTGTGACAGAGAACCAGCCATGCATATGTGAAAGGTACTATTTTTTCAGCAAGTACTTCAAATACCAATAGAACATCAAATAAAAATTAACACAGTAATAAGTGATATGTGTGTGTGTGTGTGTTTAAAATGTACTAATAGAAAATGTTATTTGTTAACATCTCAATTAAAATATGTATCCCAATCAGCTTTTCATAATTGTCTTTGAATTTTGGAATCAAGCTGTTTTGAAAACCACTATAAAATGTTGGTTAAACAGAGACTATAGCTGTAGCAATTAAATGGTAATACCTACCCAGACACTACTACTGCAGTTTTGCATAAATTTTTCATGGCTTTTAGATCTTACACATTGTTGAGTTAACTCTGTCTCACAAGAATCATTTGGGGAATGAAGAAACTGTCTCTGCAGTTCTGAAATGGCAATTTAATTGATTTTGAATATCATTCATCTTGTACTATTTAACAGAATAAACAAAATTAAAAGTGAATGAGGATTGTTGATTTGTATTATTTTATTTTTATTTCATTCTTTTTTAATCACTGAAGTTCCAATGATTCCTTTAATGCTTGGTTACATTCTAAGACTTTAGAAAGATCACAGTAATTAGTGAAAATGATGACAGAATCTCACAATTGCTGAAATGATGTTCAAGGTGACTCTTTACAGGATATTCATATTTTATATATACTCATGAATCCCTTAGCCATATGTATTTCTTCTGGGAGATGCCTTGGTATGTAGGTAATTTTGTTGTTCTGAAAATGGCATAAGACCTAGTGATCTAAGTACCAATGGGTAGCTCACAGCATTCCCAGAGTGCCACTCCCAAAATATAAATCTGTATGCTGTGTTGCCATATTGAATACCATGACTGTAACATAGTGTAGCTATTTATTCATCTAAATATACCTAAAAATGGAACACATGCACTAAATTATAGTATAAAAGCTAAATTAAAGTGGGTAAAGAATGTTGCTCAGTGATGGAGCACTTGTCTGTCATACATAAGGCACCAGCCTAAATCCCCAGAACTGCAAAAAGGGATAATAAAATTATAACGAATGGTATTCTATACAGATGCTTTCTGTGGAGACTGCTGAACTTCTGATTTGATGAGTAAATCATAGAGTGTCAAGTGTTCATTACTGTTCATTACAGTATACTTAATTCTGTTCTGTTTGTGTCTGCTCTGGTCTTGTGTGGTCTACTCTGGTTTGGTCTGGCTTGCTTTTAAGACAGATCAGTCTATGTAGTCCTGGCTCAACTAGAACTTACTATGTATCTCAGTCTGGCCTCTAAATGAAGATAAACCCCTCTCTGCTTCTTGAGTGCTGGGATGGTAATCATGCATGATCATTACATGCAGTTCACTGCCATAGATTTTACAAACACTACATTCTCAGACTGCACTAAAGTTGTTTTATAACATTTTCATTCTTTAGCAATTAATTCATTTTAGTTTACTATAATATTGTTAACTCCCTAAATTTTTTATTTACTTCAAACTTTGTAATACCATGCAGCTTAAAAGAAATATGTGGTACAGCTATAGAATACTTGTTCTCCATATTCTTATTTTCCAAATACTTCTCTTTTTTTCTAATAAGAATTTTTTAGTGTTCAAGACAAACCCAGAGAACAAGCTTTACTATTAACCTTCAGGGTATTCCGACTTTGGAAATCTTTCACTTACTTTTTATTCTTAAACTTATTTCATTGAATGCTTCTCCAAACTCACACATATTAATTTCAACACACATAGAGTCAAGCTCTCCATAAACACTGATATCCCACTGGAAATATTCAGTAATAACATAAATGGAGCTGCCATCTCTTTTGATAACACTACCTTTCTCTGCAAGACCCCCTAGGAGGACCAGCTTGAGGCTATTTGCCATTAATGATCTGAAAGTGAATTTGTTACATGAATATCAACATGACCATGTGAATAGGGTACTGTGCTATGAAACCTGAGATGGGAAGTTTTGAGCTACATCATAAACTATGAAATCAATGTACATGAGTTCCATTGTTGACTCAAATGTCACTGTGTGATGTATAACAATGTGTTTATATAAATGATATAGTGCAAATAGATTATTAAGGGTCCTATAACTCACTGTAACTCTATAATCTCTGTAGCTATTATTAGTGTTGAGCTTCAAGTATGCCTCACACATTAATTTCTATCAGAATCTTCTCTGAGTTGAGAACATAGTTGTCCAGAGTTTCACTATTTCCTTTTCTTTAAATACCAATGAAATAGAGCAGAGAGGTAGGAGGAGCAACTGGGAGCAGAAAGGGAGATACAGAAAGAATAGAAGGTTTAAATATATGAATAGCATTTAATATGGTAGTGGTTTAATTTCATATTTTCAAATATGTTTCACTGTGGTTTCATATTCCTTTTGGCTTTCTTTGTTTGAAGCTAATTTGCAGTTTATTAAAAAGGTTTTAATATATATTTCATAATGATGTTTGAGCAAGGAGTAAAACACATTCTGACACTCTGTAGTAGTTGTGGATTGATTCTTGTGGAAGTCATCTCCTTATGTCTTCTTCTTCTTCTTCTTCTTCTTCTTCTTCTTCTTCTTCTTCTTCTTCTTCTTCTTCTTCTTCTTCTTCTTCTTCTTCTCTTCCTTCTCTTCCTCCTCCTCCTCTTTTTCTACTTCTTTTCCCCCCCTCCTCTTCCTGTTCTTCTTAATGCTAATCCTGTTTTTGTAATATAGAGTTATGATTAGAAGAGTCCTCCTGAGAATTTTCTGAGATTGTGATCACTTGATCACGGGAAACTCTTCCCTGGGTTGCAAAGCTGATTGGTTATCAGCCTACAGCTTCTGGAAGCCATGTTTCCCACACCCAGATATTTTTCTCTGAAAATACAGCTAGCTTAGTAGGAACTAGAACAGAAAGGCAGAGACAAGCAGTAACTTGGGATTCTGATATTACTTCTAAAGCCAGGTTTCCCACTGTTTCTTTATTTCAAATTCTGGGTGTCTGTTGCATAAATTACTTACTTCTTGTGGATAGATTTAGTTTGTGCTGGGATTTCCCTTTTCATGCAACCAGTGTTGACTTACAGAAGGTATTTAGAGAGGAAAAAAGGGTTATTTTTTAAAGGAAGAGATCAATGCCAAGAAGGATTCTTATTTAGCCAACAAATATTGACAGCACTGCTATTGTGTCTTCCAATATGCTACATGCTAAATACCTAACATACTAAATCATTAAACACCTTCATTAAGTAATAGAGAGGTCTGATAGAGTAAGTCACTAGAATATATTCTGCATTTTTTCTTTTGTTAATTTTTACAATACTAGTAATCAAACCCTTGGTGCATGCTAAGCAATTAAGTTATAATCACATCAATAAAAAGGCCCTGAAAGAAACAACCAAGAAGCTGAATTGGAAAATAAGCAGTGTTAAAATGTCCTTTATAAGGCAATCAAGTAAGGCTTCTCAAAGGAGGAGGTGGCATCTATACTTAATGTATTCTCTACACAGAAGTCATGGTGAAGACTCAGAGAGTATATGTATGTGAGGATGAAGTGCAAATAATTACATCAGTCAAGATACATAGAGTCCTTATTGTCATAAGGCCAAATTCTGTAGGTCAGACCTCTGGAAAATTCATTAGAGACTATATGCAGTTTTCTACAGCAATATGATATCTTTTCCAGCCTATATATTTCACTTTGTATTATTACTAAATAATCTGTTAATAGAAATATTTCAAAAAATATCTTGAACATAAGAAGAGAAATCTTCTCTGAGAAATATGTTTTTTAGTTTAGTTGTGGGATGCAAATGGCTTAATGGCTGCAGCACTCTCCTTACTTCATTTTACATCTCAAATCCCTTCTAGGCCAGTTTTGGTAAAATATTACTCATCTTCTCACATACAGTTTTCAGGGACATGGAACTTTTTCTTACTTATTGGTGTTTGCACCACACACTGTGCTTTGTAATACTGGTAATGTGGGGAGGGAGAGAGAGAGAATACATGTGGTACATTTGAGGCATATCCTTGGGCAAACTCAATCTCACATTTTCTCCTTAAGGCTGCTTTTGCAGAGTCAGCAAGCCTAGCCTGGCCTTAAAATTATTTTGTGAGAGCTTTACATCCAGACAACTGCTGAGTCATAACATCCAAATGGTTTTCCCGTGTTGACTGCAAGATAAATCAGGTAGACTCCTTGGTAGTGGTATTGATTCAGCATTAATCATTCAATTCCCTGTGGATCATAGAAACTTTTTAAAAGTCTGAGCCTGGTAATTGTTCCTACAGAGGGATGAGTTAGAAATGAATAACCCCTTTAATATTAAGATAATACTGTGATGTCTCTAAAGTACAAATCTAACATATGCATTTGGTGCTGCTCATTTGTTTTGTTTTGTTGTAATTGTCTCTACATTGCATGATATTCCAGATTTACCACTTAACTGCATCACTCACTTTTGAAAGCTTTCCACTCAGCTGGTTGTAGATTCTGATATGTATATAGCAATGGAAAATTTCCTTTTAGCATCATGCCCTATCACAGAGTTGGTTTTCCTTCTTTTACGTTTTGGTATCAACTATCCTAAAAGACATATATTTTGAATTTTGTTATAAGCTCAACATATATAAACCTAATAGTGGTTGAACCATGAGAGATGGCTTACCATCTAAGAGCAGCTAATGGTCTTGGAGAAGACCTGAGTTTAGTTTCCAGCATCTACATCATACAACTCAAAACATGTAGCTTCTGGATATCTGAAACAGTCTTCTGGCCTTTCTGGTCACATGCACTCATCAGAACATACCCACAAAGAGACACAGACATACGCACATCATTAAATATAAGAATAATAAATATTTGAAAAAACAAAGTTGATGGGGGAAGTCCTTCTGTATGCTGTGAATATATGTTTCTCTTATTGGTTGAGGAATAAAGCTGTTTTGGCCAATGGGCAGGCAGGATGAAGCCAGGCAGAGAGGATAGCCTGGGCTACCAGACTAGGAAAATTGTGGGAAGAAGAATTCATGTGACAGGTCACTAGGGAGAAGTCATGTAACTGCAGAGGAAGAAAGAGACCCAGGCATCACTGTAAGCCAAGGCCATGTGGAGATACACAGCTTAATAGAAATTGGTTTATAATTAAGAGAGAGCTAGCCAGTAAGAATCCTGAGCCATAGGCCAAACAGTTTATAATTAATATAAGCCTCTGTATGTTTATTTGGGGCAAGACAACTGAAGGATGGGTCAGGTCAGAAATTCTATCTACAAAAATTTTGGACTTGTCTTTGGCAGAATGATCATATGATGAGAAATGGACAAGGAATGTAATGGGACCAGAGAGAATAAAATGAAAAATCATAATTCTCTTGAAAATATGTTAATTTT
This sequence comes from Cricetulus griseus, assembly GCF_003668045.3. Lineage (NCBI taxonomy): Eukaryota > Metazoa > Chordata > Mammalia > Rodentia > Cricetidae > Cricetulus > Cricetulus griseus. The sequence goes on from NC_048600.1 coordinate 104,894,559, forward strand.
CATTTTGTGTGCATGTATGTGGCTATGTAAATATGAATGTAAGTGTCCCATGATATCAGAAGCATCAGATCACACTAGATCTGTTGGTTGTGAAGTGATAAAATGATGGATATCAAAACCCAGTCCTCTGTAAGAGCAGTATATGCTCTTAATTACTGAGTCACCTCTCTAGCTCCTAGTACTAAAATTGATTTCATATATGTGTGTGAGTATGTGTGTTCAATAATGCATGTGTAAATATCACTGGAGAATAGAGAACAACCTTGAGTTTCATTCAAGAGGCACTCACCCTATTTTTTTCCGAAATGGTCTTTCCATTTTCCTGCAAATTTCCTGATGTCATTGTTTTTTACAACTGAGTAATAATCCATTGTGTAAATGTACCACATTTTCTCTATCCATTCTACTGCTGAGGGGCATATAGGTTGTTTCGAGCTTCTGGCTAAAACCAATCGGAGTGAGGTATCGAAGACTCAGAAAGACAAACAAGGTATGTACTTACTCATAAATAGATACTAGATATAAAGCAAAGGATAACCAGACTACAATCCACAGCTCCAGAGAATCTAGGTAACAAAGAGACCCCTCAGAGAGACACACATGGATTGCCCGAGGAAGAGGAATTAGATAAGATCTCCTGGTCAAGCTGGGGATGATGGAGTACAGTAGAGAGGAGGGGGTAGGGTGAGAAAATGATGGAACAGGATGGTCTAGTTGAAGGAGGGATGGAGTGGGACAACAATGAAAGGAATATCTTAGAATAGAAAGCCATTATGGGGTTAGGGAGAAATCTGGTGCTAGGGAAATTCCCAGGAATCCACAAAGATGACTCAAGATTCCTAGCAATAGTAGAAATGGTGACTGGACTGACCTTCCCCTTTAATGAGATTGGTGAATACCCCAACTGTCATCATATGGCCTTCATCCAGTAACTGAGGAAAGCAGATGCAGAGGTCTACAACCAGGCTCCAGGTTGAGCTTCTGGAATCCAGCTGAAGAGAGGGATGAGGGAATGCATGAGTAAGGGAAGTCAAGATCATGACAGAGAAATCTACAGAGACAGGTGATCTCACAAACTCTGGACTGACAGCTGTGGAGATTCCATGGGACCGAACTAGGCTGTCTGCATGTGGGAGACAGCTGTGTATCTTGGTCTATCTGAGGGGCCCCTGGCAGTGGGACCAAGATCTTTCCCTGGTGAATAAGCGAACTTTTGGAGCCCATTCCCTATGGTAGGACACTATGCTCAGCCTTAATGCAAAGGGAGGAGCTTGGTCTTGCCTTAACTAATGTGCCAGGCTTTGTTGACTCTCAGTGGAAGGCCTTACCCTTCCTTGTCTTTAATTTAAGGAGGAATGGATGGGGGGATGGGCTGTGGGGATCCTGGGGGGGACATAAAGAGTGGTGGGAGGGAGAACTGTGTTTGGAACGTAAAATGAAATTGAAATAATAAAAACATAAATTAATTAGTTAAAAAGTAGTCTCCCCTTGGCCTGGAAATTGCTGAGTAGGCTAGTCTCACTGGCAAGTGAAACCCAGGATCTTTGAGTCTCTGGGTAACCACTGCTAGGATTACAAACACACACCCTCACTCCCAGTGGTGTGGGGGTGTGTGGGTGTGGGTGTGTGTAAGAGTGTAACACCAATAATAAAAACCTAGAGACAAATATTGGGGTCCAGGCTGAAGATCAGAAAAGCAAAACAGCCAGCCACTAACTCTTACCTCTACCTCAGGCCAAAATGGTGATTCTGTCTCCAGGAATCCTCAAAGTGCAATGCTCTCTACCAAACCTTACACTGCAATCCTCTGATTTCCTGTCTCCTCCTGTCTTATATTACTCACTCTGTCCAGTTATGTCTCTCCTATCTCCACCTCCCTAGTCCTGGGATTAAAGGTTTGTGATCCCTGTATTGATTATTTCATTCAGCTCAGTGTGGCCTTGAACTAACAGAGATTGTCTGCCTCTCTCTCAGGAGTCCTGTGATTAAAGCTGTGTATCACCACTTTCACTGCCTGGTTTTATGGCTGTGGCTAGCTTTGCATTTTGAGCTCCAGTGGCTTTATTAAATCATAAACAATATATTACCATATAGCAGTATTCTGAGGATGGAACTCAGTTCTTAATGCTGAAAATGCAAACACTATATCAACTGTTCCATTTTCTGAACAGTCTTAAATAAATATTAAGTGCTCCATTTGGGCTTATGTGACAAATCGGAAGTATGGGGAGGCTCAATGCTAGAATAAGTCTGCACTTATTTCTAGTTCTTCCCATTGAATTCGTTAGTTTTCTAGGCATTATGATTAAAGACAAGGATGTAGGGTCAAAGAAGAACAGTTCCAGTTTTATACAGCCTCCCAAAACTAATAAAAACAAACAAACTTTTAAAAGTGTAACCCAAACTGGTTACATGGTACTAAATGCAGGTATTCTGAAATAACTTTTACAAATCTTGGAAAAAGGCAGAGATGGGCAGCATATAATAACATACTTGAATAACACCCCCCCACACACACACAAACACTTTGAAACAGGCATTAAAACAAGTCAGAAAGTGGTTGGTTTCTACCATGACATTTGTGGCACTATTGCAATACTAGCCATTTCTTGGCAGTATGATTATTGTTTTTGCTGGTATGGTTCATATCTGAATAAGATAGGTGGTTATTTTTCTCCTCTGGCATCATGCATAACATCTCCCAGCACAAAATCTAACTAATCAAGATGGACCTTCTAGGCCAAATTAGTTACAACTTGATTTTTTTCATGTTCTATGACTCAAGTATATGACATCTTCAGCTATGGTTGAAAACATACATGGTATTATTATTTGGGCCAATAAGTTGTGTATAGACAGGCTGTAGTCTCTAGGAGATAACCTACAATCATTACTCTGCTTAGTGGACCTAGTATTAAGCCAAGTCCTAATGACTATCCATAGATTAGTGCATCCATCAACCCTCATCAGCGAAGCTTCTTTTGGTAATATGGTGATTAACATAGAGATTCATTCCCTTTCAAAACACAGAGAATAAGAAACTGTGGAATGCTCAGCCTGAAATGGGACATCTGTATCACATCCCACTCCTAATGCTCTGTGATTATAGTGGAAGACAGAGCATAAGAGTATAAGAGCCATAAGTTCTGGGTAACTACAAGGAAACAGTGTTTTCTGGACACAACAGGCAGTTGCACATATGAATTCATCAAAGTGGAGACAGCATGTGCAGGACCTTTGTAGGCTCAGGCCAGACAAAAGTCCAACACAGAGAACAGAGATAAGGAACTAGTGGCAATCAATAGTTATTCGAAAAAAGAGAATAAGTATATTTTTTAAGAGTATATCCCTTTATGGGTTGACTGTGGTCCAGTGAAGGCTGTTTATTCAATAATATAGTGCAGAGCTTAATTGTTTTTAAAGAGGTCTCAAAGTTGGCAAGGTAGGGAAGGAACATAGATTTGCAAGAATTTTGAGGTGTGTGTGAATATGATTAAAACACATTTGAATAAAATTCCCAAAGAATAAATAAAAAAAGTTAAAATATATTTGAAACTAAATGCACACACAGAGGTATTACAATCTAATATTATTAATATTTCAATTAATAAACTAGTTAATACAAGTAGATATAAACATGGCTCATGTTGCTGAGCGTTGGTGGCGCACACCTTTAATCCCAGCACTTGGGAGGCAGGGCAGGCGGATCTCTGTGAGTTCGAGGCCAGCCTAGTCTCCAGAGGTAGTGACAGGTTAGGCTCCAAAAGCTACACAGAAAAACCCTGTCTTGAACCCCCCCCCAAAAAAAAACATGGCTCATGTTTTGGAATTTTTTTTTTAAAGTGTGAGGGAAAACTTGCACACAGAATCTGAAGTTTGTACATAAAGTAGTCTAAAATGTCTGACATATGGATATTTGGATTACCAACAGCAAAGGAGACTGAAAATGAGCCAACAACAAATGGTAAAAGATAATACTTAATGCCTAATCATAAGTGCTTATAAACTTTTATGGTTCCTTCATTTTTGCACTGCTATTTTTAATGGATACTCAAGTTGTGTTAGCAATAATAGCATAAACAATTCTGTAGACCTGGTTATTGTGGTTCCTTATAAGCATATTTCCACTTGCGTAGAAGACCACATATAAAATTATAAACCTGCAGCATACCTAAGATTAAAGAGGAAGAGCATACCTACTTCTGATGATAACTTTTAAGAAACTAGGTACAGAGAAGACATTTTCCATCTGGATAAATAGTACCTATAAATCCCCACAGCTCTCTTCTTAGAGAGTGATGAAAGACTGTATCTTTTGCTCTTATGAAATGAAACAAGCAAAAGAAATCTTTTCCCATGATTCATCTTTAGTAGTGTACTAGAAGATCCCTAAAGGTGAAATAGTGATGACTCATATCTTACTGGTAAACAACAGCTGCTTAATTGTACTTAAACCCTGCTCACTGGAAGAGAAATAATGACTGGTACTAGAAATCTGGCCAAATACCCAGGGCTAGTGATGCAATAGATCCTAGAGGAGATCCTACTTGTGACACTTTGCTAAACCAGCATAATTCCTAACTGCATTCAAAATACCTATTCTTATACACACAGATCAGTGTAGCTCCCAGTACTCACCAATGAAGCCTCTCTTTGCAATAGACAGAAGCCATTATCTAAAAACCAAAATCAAACAAAATGAAGAGAAAAACTGATAAAGGGTTATCTTCTCACAAAGGCTACATCTATAACATAACTCCTGCACCTGACACTCAGAGAACAACATTGCAGAAAGGGCAGAGCAATTCCAAGAGCGAGAGGACCAGGAATCTGTTGTGAGATTGTGTCTTGTTGAACTGTCAGGGAAACCTCACTCATGTTACCTCAACAATATGGCTGCGCAAACAGGATCTTGCCAATGACAACAGCAAGAGACATGTTAACATGGAAGGTTGAAAACTCATCAGGCCCCACCTCTAGAAAAAGAACTACAAGATACTGAGACATGCCGGTAGTGGGATAACTGGTCTTTCACTATGAAGGAGCAGTCCCCCAATTAGCTATCTAATATCAAGTGGTCAGCCCTATGTACACACACACACACACACACACACACACACACACACACACACACACACCACAATTGGGGTGGAGTGGGAACAAAAATGGAAGCTGATGAAGAAAGAAAAGGGAAAGAGAAATGATCTAACTATGTTCTAATAAACATGTTATTTTATAAAAGCTGTATTTTGCCCCTGGGAACAATTTATACTCTAGGTGTTTCTTGATTCCATATGATGAATATTGAAAATTTTGTTTTCCTGAGATATTGGAGGAATTTTTTTTTACCTTTTAGAATCTTGCAATCCCCAAGTTTATGTAAATGATGACAGACTTATAATAGATTTTACTTACCAGAAACAACAATAAACTTTCTACCTTCCACAAAAAGTTTTACTAGCGCTATAAGTAAAGGATGGAAATAAAACATGCCATGGGAATAAAGACAAAAAAAGGATTTAGCTGAAGATTGAACAGTATTCTGCACAAAATTTAAGCAAAGATACTTAAATATACATATTTGTACAGCCAGGCCATAGCAAAATGACCATATTCATTTTACTTTTTTAAAATTTAAGCTTAATTCAACACATATTCTAAAATGTGCAATACATCAAACAATATTCTGAAAAACATATGTATAGCAAAATAGTAACTTTTGTAATCTTCTTGGAAACCAAATTCTAGGTGGTATGAACAAAGGAAAGTCACATTAAATATATAAAGAAATAATAAGAAAATATATGCATCATACAGAAACTGAAGAATGGAAGGAGGTTAGTCTGTAAGGGCAGGACATATCCACAATGAGTAGATCTTCCATAAACTTATAAAACCGTGGAGACATCCATTGGAAAAAAAAAAGACTTCCTCTTTTCAGAAGGTCTCATTTGCAAATAGTATGTTGTTTATGGGTGGGACTTTATGTCCACTTCCCTTCTTTGGTGCTGGTATTTTATCTGGCTTGAACTCAAACAGGTCTTGTGCATGCTTCCACAGATCCTGTGAGTCCATACCTGCAGTAGGCCTGTTCTACCTGGAAGACACAGTTTCATAGGAGTCATCCGCTACTCCTTATAATCTTGCTGCCTCCTCTTCTGCATAGAACCTTGAATATAGGGGGGTTGTGTTTTGTGTTTTGTTTGTTGTTGTTGTTGTTTTCTGTTGGTTTGGGAGAGAGAGAAAAGAGAGAGGGAAGGAGGGAGGATAGAGGGTGACAGAGAGTAAACTTAAAGTTGAATGAGGGGGGGAGTTTCTTAGAGCAGTTAAAGAAGGGGAAAAGCATGAGCTAAGTATTTCATGTGACAAATTTAAATTAAACAATAAATTAGAAACATCTTAAAGCCATTAGGAAATTGTCTATATCTTCTTTCTATATTTTGTTCAAATATAGCTGTGTGTCGCAATCAGTGTTCTAATACTGGGAAGAGACACCCTAAGTGCAGTAACTTTTACAAAGGAAAGTATTTAACTGGGGTTTGCTGACAGTTTCAGAGGTTTAGCTCATTGTCATCACAGGGGGGATGATGGTGGCATGCAGGCAGACAGGATGCTGGAAAAGTAACTGAGAGTTCTACATACAGATCCATAGGCAGCAAGAAAAGAGGGAGACCCTGGACTTTGCACCACCAATGACACATTTCCTCCAACAAGACCATACCTACTTTAACAAAATCACATCTTTCAATCCTCCCCCAAGAAGTGCCACTCTCTGATAACTAAGCATTCAAACATTTGAGCTATCGTGGCCATTCTCATTCAAACCATCACACTGGCCAAGGACATGTCTGAGAACAAAGGAAAAATGTACGGAATTTCTCCACTGACTTTCATTTTTCACTGGAGTTTATATAGAAGTTGAATCATGTTAGAGTGTGAGCAAAGAGATGCATAAGTTCTGCTACATAAGGAACTGCCTTTTCATTCAGTTCCCTTAAACAAAAGGGAAAAAAAGTGCTTTTCAGGAGTAAGAAAGTACTTTATTTCCCAAGATACAAAAACATATTAGGAAAGCACATAACTATCAATTGGATGTTTTGTTTATTTTAAATCAACAATACAAAATGTAGTTCTTCATCAAGCTGTATTCAGATCTACAGCATGTCTCTCAAACATATCCCCAAACTGTGCTTGAATGGCTGTCCCCTGGCAATGGTCCTGGGATCTTTGAAGCAACCACACTGTTATCTGTATAAACCCAGCCAGAACGAACAAAAATTCCTCTTTTCTGAATGGCTCTAGACTCACATCAAAGTGCTACATCATTTGTATGACTATAGTGCAAGAAAACAGAGTTCTTTGGGGGGAGGGAAGGAGACATTTGGGGGAAAGCAAAACAAACATGTTGATATCTGCCTGGTGCAATACAATATGAACATGATTCTTTTTCTTACAGATTCCTAAATCTAGATATTATTTGACTATTGTCCATTTCAAGTTTAAATCATTTTTGTAGCATATATGATTTTGCAAAAATAGCAACAAATGACTAAAATATGCTAAGATTAACAATGAGTCTATTCCAGACTGTGAAAATGTGGATACTAATTATTTATCCTCCCTACAAATTTATAAGCTATGAAGACTTTCAGATACAAACAAACCACTTTTTCAAACAAATAAAATAAATCATAGCTAACACCTTTGAATTCATGTATTAGTATCTTCTAGAGTAAATGTTGAGTGGAAGTATTATTGATAATATAATAATAGGTAATAGTCATGAAGTGATTTCTGTGTACAGGCAACTCAAATATTCTGTTTCAGCTCAGTTTCATGATAAATCTACTTTACATATTTCCCCTTTCTAGTTTCTTCACTTTTCTGATGTCTATCTCATTCCCTCAAAATCTTGGCCTTTTTGTCCAAGTGTCCATTGACAAACAGCCTGGTGTTTGAGTAAACATGATCAGTTTGAATTTTGTCTTCTGTTTCCTAAATTGCAAACTCACATTTGCATTCAGCAGGCCTTGAGTGACTGATATATGCATTAAGAATTTGGTGGGTGCTAATAAATTTCCAGATGCTGCTCCAGGAAGATATAGGAGATGTGGGTGTTACTGGTCTGTTGAAAGCAAAGACTTTGACACGGTCTCAACTGCCATCTTGCTTTTGTCCTTTCTTTGAGCCAAACACCCCCCAAGCCCTCGCATGCATTATCCTCTACTGCCATTTAAAAGCATGGGTAGCATGCTAAATATTAAATACAAACAATGTTTATTTAGACTACAATGGCATATAAGATCAAATCTCACCCTATTTATATGCTGTTAAATGGCATCAATAAATCATCTATCAAGTATCTATGAAGCTGGGCCTCTAACCATTCCTCTTGCACACTCATCCAGAAATGTGATAGTTTTTCACCTCCTGTGCTAACATTATCTGAATATTCATCTCAATGAATATTCTTGAGTTTAAAGAATTTTCAATGACAAGGCTTAAGGAACATTGTGAAAGAGTAGGAGGATGGTAAGAGCTGGAGGGTAGGGAGGGGAGATGTGAGATGCCATCTTCTTGACACAAAATGACAGATTTACATAGCAATGAACACAAATGCTGCTTACAGAAGATGTGTACAAGATCATGCTGGACAAAATTCTAGCATGGACAACAGCAGATGCAAATTTACTATCCTAAGGGGTCTTAAAATTTGCTGTGTAAGATACAGCAAGCAGGAACAGCAAGCAAGGACTGTGAGGCAACTAGGAAAGATCAAAACATGAAGTTGGTAGTGACATTGACTATAAACTCTAAAGGTGTTTCCAATGATTTGTGTCCTAGAGCAAGTTCCCAACCAGATAGCATGGCAGCCAGACTTTTATTAGAGCCTCCATACTCAGGAAATTAGAACATGGAGACAATTTGTCCACTTTAAGAGGGATTAAAGTTTCTGTTGTTAGTAGACAATTGGAAGTAAATTACATGAGGGAATCACTGTGGGTATATCATCCCCAGTTTTTACTTCATTACCAGTGTGATCAAAACACTGCAAAAATGTCATTGATATATATACATACATACATACATACATACATACATACATACATATATATATAAATTTCCCTGAGGTCTAGCCTATAGATAAAAGGAAAGGTAGAGATTGTAGAAGCAGGTTGCTTTCAATGGCCCAGCTTTATAAATACTTCTACACAGCTGAGCCTTTTGAGGCTGTGGAGTACTTGTAAGTATAAAGGAAATGGTGTAGGCTGGAGATTTGGAAATCCCCCTGCTTCAAGCAGCATAATGCAATGGAAGAGATCTTACAAAGAATCTTAGAAGGAGGCTACCAACAAACTATGTAACTCCAGTGAGATTTTTCTAAGCTTCTTAGCAAAGTAGTCTTCATTCTTTGCTGAGAAATACCGCTGTGAGTTTAAATTTGGGACATGTAAATAAAACAGAAACCAAGGAAAAACGGTCTCCCTTGCCTCTTGTCTATACTCAATCCCTGAGTGCAAGACAGTGGTTACAGTGCCAGTGCCAATATAAATGTTTAAAGTGAAACTAGAACCAGGATTTTAACTTACTTTTCTGAGACACTGAGGACTGATTTATAGATGACAAGTGAAAACACTATGAAAAATGAAGGAATTCAGAATAGTAGATTATATAGTAGCTTGAGATTTTTCTTTCCTAGTGAATCTTTCTTGTTGCCTCTCCTTTCTACAATTCTACATTACTACATACTTGCCTATGCCTTGACTGGGATAATTGCTCAGCAGAAAAGTAACAGACATATCAGAATAGACATTGATAGGTATTTGAGCTAATAGGGTGTACATACAAGGGAGGAGTTTTAAGCAGAGTATTATATAACCTATCATTAAAAATTAGTATAACTGCACTTGGGAGGTAGAGGAAGGTGGATCTGGAGGGCAGGATAATTCTTGAATGTTTAGAAATTTTAGAAGCCACCCCTAGATACTTGAGAACCTATCTAATAATAAGTTAAAAATTAAAAATGAAATTTCATCACTTTTTAGTTGTTTTAATTCATTTCACACCCATGTTCTAAGGTTAAATACATTTTTTAATTTAAACTAGAAACACGCTTGTTTTACATATCAATCTCAGTTCCCTCTCCCCTACTCCCCACAGACCCTGTATCCCTTGCCCTTTATGCTCCCCAGGGAGGGTGAGGCCTTCCATGGTGATCTTCAAAGCCTATCATATCATTTGGAGCAGGGCCTAGGCTCTCCCCCATGTGTCTAGGCTGAGAGAGTAACCCTCCATGAGGAATGGACTGACAATGCCCATTTGTACACTAGGGATAAATACTGATCCACTACCAGAGGCTCCATAGTTTGCAGGGCCTCCTGTCTGACACCCACATTCACGGCATCTGGATCAGTTCTATCCTGGTTTCCCTGCTATCAGTCTGAGGTCCATGAGGTCCACTGTGTTCTTGGGTCTCTCCAGCCTGGTCTTGACCCCTTTGCTCATCACTCCTCCCTCATCACTCCATCACTGGATTCCAGGAATTCAGATCAGCGTTTAGCTGTGGCTGTCTGCTTTTGCTTACATCAGATACCGGATGAAGGCTCTACATACATTTATTGACTCCGGATTAGTGAGAATTCTTTATAAGACTGAGCTACTTTGAAGCCTTTCTAAAGTCATGTTTGAATACACTTTATATCATTAAGATGGAGATAAGTGATAGGACAGACTGTGTATAAATAACAAATCATTGCCCAAGGTAGCATTTGCACAAAGGAGAGTAATACAAGAATGTCTGCCTACAAGGCCAGATCATGGCTGGCTTCTGGGAACTTAGGCTGGAGTAGGGTTGCAAAGATATCTAGAACTGAGAGTACTGTTGCACTCTGCCCTACCCGTGAAATGTATTTTGTATTGATCATGAGCTTTCCATGTGGACTTGTGGGAGTTTAGTACATCCTACATAGAAGGTGCCTGGATAAACTTCCTACAGTTAAAATCTGAGATATTAGGCATCAAGTGAGCTTCTTTGTTGACAACACTGCATACACATCATCACCACTTCATGCTTGAGCCACAAAGAATATCCTGTGTGTGACTGCACAGGACGAGAGCTGATGGAAGCTTGCATCCATTTTTGCTGGACATGGATTCCCCATATTCAATCTTTGCTGGGAAGTTTCATATCTATCACTTCCTGTAAAGACTCTCATGCTGAGTTTGTGAGTCTTTCCATAAGGGAACTGAATGTAGCATAGGTTTGCTCTTCCCAACTGAATATTTCAGAAAATTAGTGAGACAAAAGAATACATAAGCAGAAACAGAACTTGGTAACAAGTAAATTTTTATTTTAAATTCTTTTAGTCTGGCTCTGAATATTGAAACTTTTTTGCTATACTATATTTTCAATGTTTAAATGCACTTTTCTATTTTATGGAGGTATTTGTGGTAAATAAAGTTGAACAAGTTTAAGGTTGTTGCATATGTGATATCTTGACCTAATTGTATGTAACAGTCAATATTTCCAATCACTTGAAATACTTCGTTTTCACTAATTAAGTCCATGTCCTTATGGTTTAATTTAGAGCATCAGAAGATTATGTACACTTGGGATTTCAATTGATCCTCAGCTTGTGTCTCCAAATATCTTCACTTCTAGATTGAAAGACATTGTTGGTGAATTTGGTTACATATAAATGCATATAAAGTCAAATCTCCATAAGATAGTTTTGTTATTTTTAATCAGAGACAACGTATACTTCTTTAATATCTGAACAGCATGAGTTTATGGGAATCCAGCAATAAATAAGCTTCAAAACTAAATAAAAATAGGGCAATTATAGAAACTGACATGCATACATCAACAAATGGTGCTGGCATAATTGGATGCTGACATGTAGAAAACTGCAGATAGATTCTTCTTTATCACCATGCACTAAACTTAAATCCAAATGGATCAAAGAACTCAACATAAATCCAGCCACACTGAACCTTTTAGAAGAGAAGGTAGGTGGTACCCTGGAATGAATTTGGTACAGAAGACCACTTCCAGAACATAAAACCAGTAGCACAGACACTGAGATCGACAATTAATAAATGGGGCCTCCTGAAACTGAGAAGCTTCTGTAAGGCAAATGACACAGTCATCAAGACAAAACAACAGCCCACAGAATGGGAAAAGATATCCACCAACCCCACATTTGACAGAGGGCTGATTTCCAAAATATGGAAAGAACTCAAGAAGCTAGTCTCCAAAACACCAAATAATCCAATTAAAAAGTGAGCTACAAAACTAAATAGACAATTTTCGATAGAGGAATCTAAAATGGCTGAAAAACACATAAGAAAGTGCTCAACATCCTTAGCCATCAGGGAAATGCAAATCAAAACAGCTCTAAGATACCATGTTACTCCTGTGAGATTGGCTAAAATCAAAAACACCATGACAGTTTATGCTGGAGAGGATGTGGAGAAAGGGGAACACTCCTCCACTGCTGGTGGGAGTGCCAACTCCTACAGCCACTTTGGAAATCAGTATGGTGATTCCTCAGGAAAATGAGAATCAATCTACCACAGGATCCAGCAATTCCTCTATTAGGCATATATCTAAAAAATGCACATTCACACAAGAAGCACATCTGTTCAACCATGTTCATAGCAGCATTATTTGTAATAGCCAGAAACTGGAAACAACCTAGATGCCCCTCAATTGAAGAATGGATAGAGAAAATGTGGTACATTTACACAATGGAGTACTACTCAGCAGAAAAAAAGAAAAAAAAAACAATGGAATCTTGAAATTTGCAGGCAAATGGATGTAACTAGAAGAAACCATCCTGGGTGAGGTAAGCCAGTTGCAAAAAAGACAAAAAAAATGGTATGTACTCACTCATATTTGGATTTTAGATCTAGAGCAAACAAGTAGCAGCCTATAATCCACAATGCCAGAGAAGCTAGGAAACAAGAAGGACCGTAAGAGAGACATGCATGGTCCCCTGGGGAAAGGGAATGGAACAAAATTTCCTGAGCTAATGGAGAGCATGGGGGAAGGGAGAGGGAGTTAGAAGAAAGAGAAGGGGAGAAGAGGAAGGGAGAGGAGGACATGAGAGAACAGGAATATCTAGTCAGGGAAAGACTAGAGGAGAGCAAGAAAAGAGATGCCACCATAGAGGGAGCTATTATAGGTTTATAGAGTAATCTGGCAGTAGGGAATTGTCCAGAGAGCTACAAGGTTGACCCCAACTAGCAATCTAAGCAATAGTTGAGAGGCTATCTTAAATGCCCTTCTCTGATAATGAGATTGCTGACTATGTTATATGCTATCCTAGTGCCCTCGTCCAGTAGCAGATGGAAGCAGATGCAGACAGCCACAGCTAAACACTGAGCTGAACTCCTGGAATCCAGTTGCAGGGAGGAAGGAATGATGAGCAAAGCGGTCAAGACCAGGACTGGGGAAACCCACAGAAACAGCTGACCTGAATAAGGGGTTGATCATGGACTTCAGACAGATAGCTGGGAAACCATCATAGGACTGATCCAGACCCCATGAATATGAGTGTTATGAGAAGTCCTTAGAAATCTATGGGGCCACTAGGAGTGGATCAGTATTTCCCCCTAGTACAGAAATGAACTTTGGGAGCCCTTTCCATAGAGAGGGATACTCTCTCAACCTAGATACACTGGGGAGGGTCTAGGCCCTGCTCCAAATGATATGACAGATTTGAAGATCCCCATGGAAGGCCTCACCCTCCCTGGGGAGCAGAAAGGTGCTGGGATAGGGAGTTGGTGGGATAGGGAGTTACCTCACCCAGGCAGGAGTGGAAGGGAGAGGGAATTGAGATTGACATGTAAAAGAAGCTTGTTTCTAATTTAAATAAAAGAAGAAAAACCTGGCATGCATAATTCATTTGCAAGAAGGTATTATGCAAGTTCCATGAGCTAGAGAGTGGTGATATGAAATTTTAATGAATTCTTCCCCAACCTAAATCTCATCTATGCTCTTGAGTAACACAAAAGAACATCAGTGTTCTTGAAGGTGGTTCCAGGCAGCCACATGAGGAGTTGTGGAGGAGATATGCTCACTAAAGTTCTTAAGAAACTGTTTGAAAATTGGACATAGTTTCTATTATCTTATAATCATGGATATTATCTTTTTAATGTTTGAGCTGTTTAAAAGGATGAACCTGGTATTTCTCAAAGATATTAATATGCATACTCAAATTATTATTAATACCAGTATACTGTAACTTGTCCAATATTTGCTGGACCTTATATGTAAGTCATCATGATGAAAGAGATAGCATGTACTATTTAAGACTGTTTTGAATCATTTTTCTTTACATAGTACATAGGAGCCTGGAACATACTTTAGCAAGCATAGGCAAACATTGTTAATTGTACATTAGCAAGAAGGGTCTATTGGTGAGAATACTACTTTCATAACCTCAATAGAGAAAAGGAGCTTTTGAACCTTTAAAAGTTGTATGTAACAAACAGGACTCAGTATAGCTTTTTACTGTTAGGTATATGCAAATGCATGCATATTTTTAGTAATTTAAATTTTTTTGAACTGACCATTTGTTAAGTTTTACTTCTATACATCTATACTTATAGTTTAGAAAAGGCAAGTCCAAAAAAGTACCAGAACCTCCATAACTTGGAGATTTTGTATTATTAAGGCCTGTGTCTAATGCAAACGTGTGCTCAGTGTTATGGATGTGGAAACCCAAGCCAGACCTCAACCCCCACCAACAAAACCTGTGGTTAGCAATAAAGTGCATTTTTATGTTGGCTGCAATTTTCCTTGACTTTATTGAAAAGCTTTATTTTAATAGCAAAAAAAATGTTTTCTGAACATGGTATTACTCTTCCTTTTGAGTCAGTTAACTCAAATTGACTGGTTAGGAACAAATTTCATGGATCTTTCAGTGATTTTGTTTTTGAAAGAAGACGGTGCTTTTACAAGGGCCCATTAAAATCTCTAAGGTGTTTTTTAATTCACTCTGTAGCCCGGGAGTCCATGAGCCTGCAGCCTTTTGCCTCAGCTGACTATGTAGCTGAGATTCCAGGCCCGTGCCTACATGACTAAGACTTAAAATTCAAGACATTCAATGATAAAAGATTTAATTTCTAACTTGTACTGTTTCAAACCTGATGGTGAATTCCTCATCTTACATAAATATATAGCAATCAACCAATCACTCTCATAAATCTAGGAACAGCTTAAATTTTAAAACTAGAAAAGTGCCTTGATAAAACCACAACAAATTATGGAAAAACTGTTGGGAAGTGTATCAAATGAAGATTTCTGATAATCTAAAACAACATCATCAATAAAAACCCGTATCAAACGTGCTTGCAATGCATATTTCTCACAAGGGCTAGGGATGCCTTTTACAGTCAATATTTATGCACAAACCATTAAAATCCCAGCTTTGTTAACCCAACATGGGGTAATGTGGAGGTGGCTGAACTTTGGCAATAATAAAATGTTTTGAATGGCTAATGATGAAAATTAATTGCAAACACATGATAAATGTGATGCACTTTTGGCAGCACAGACTCTTGATGCATGACCCGAATTTAGTGCAACCTTGTTCCCAAACACACAGCATGAGGACTTTGCACTGTGTGTGCCGTAGTGCTATGGGATGCCAATGAACACTGCTTGAAAAGCTTACCATTGTGTATGCAATATGTGCATGAATTACAAGGGTTTTAGTCTATACTGGATATTTCTATGAAAGTATGGTAGCTTCCTATTGCAAAAAAAGATGTTGAATGTTTTTCTACCATTATTGATCAGTTTGCATGTGCCATGATAACACATTTTTGGATTGCACTGTGTTAAAAAGTGTTCACAGCACTGATATTTATAAAACGAATTATCTATCAATGTTTTAAAATGTTCAAGATGCTCCATGTACTGCAATATCAAATTTGAGTAAATTATTGTTTTGTATTTTGCTTTTATTCTTGGATAATTGTCTGCATGTATATAATGTATTTTGATCAAATTCATCCTCCATCTTTCATTTCACCAAATCTTCCCCCTTTTCCCTCATCACTTTTCCCTCCCAACTTCCTGTGCTTTTTTTAATCCACTGATTCAGCCCACATATATATGCATGGATGTAGGACCGTCTACTGGAGAATGATTAGAAAATCAGAAAGCACATTTATCTCATTAACAAGCAAATTTCTCTCATTTTAAAAATAAATAGCATAGATATATATTTAAAATAATCATTTCAATACATATACCTAAAATTGTTTTAAACTTTTTAGAGTTATTAATAGTAACTGTTTTGTATAACTAAATATATACATACATATATACTATATTCATATATACATATACACAAACAAACATTACATGAAAGTCTATCAGGAAAAAAGTGATCGAATTTCAAAAAGGCTATGACTGTCCAAACCCCTTTCTAAGTAAACTGTAAAGTTAAATAACTGGAAGGAATAAACAAGCTATTTCAAGTACTATGCTTTATTAACTGTTTATTGGAGAATGCACTGACTAGGTAAATGTGTGTAATCAAAGCAGGGAACTAGCTGTTTTATTTTCCTGTAGAGTATAATAAAAAAGAAGGTAATTGTTCTAAATTACGGAAGGGGGTTGCATTTCATTTTCTTTGATTCATACGTCACAGCTTTGTCATTTGCTAATAAAGGGACTTGGATGTCTGCTACTTTAGCATGAACTAAAAAGACACAAAAGCTGTGTAAACAGCAGCTTTATCCCCAAGCCAAGGAAGAAGAGCTTTTCCTGTGATACATTTTAATTTAATGTGTGTTGCTCACAATTCAATAAAACAAGAATAACCACATTGTTACCCTTCTGCACTGAATCTAAACTGTCACTTTTGGGCAACTTGAAGCAACATGAGCTACCTGTGATCATAAAAACTTCTTGACATTTGGGGCTTTAGTGTTGGCTATGGTCAAATTGACCCTAGACCTCATTTGTGCTACGTATTTCAAAAGAGAATGTGCATTTTTATGGGACATATTTAGTGCGGATTTGTTGCTGTTGTCATTGCTATTGTTGTTTAAGGAACATCAACCACCAAGAGAACCATAAATAATTCTCAGAATTACACAGATGCATTATATCTCCATCCAACTGTAAGTGCTTTGAGGTACCATTCTGGAACAAATCATGTTATGAAACATCAATATGCTACACATGGAAAATTAAAATTTAAAATATTTATGGTTAACAAAGACAGTTGAAGCATAAGAAAGTCAGTCTGTAGATTTCTGCTTAAAAAAATTAAAGTGGTGTGTCAGGCTTGGTAACAGATTGCTTATAATTTCAATTATACACACATTATTTTGGCAGTTTGTCCTCATGTGACACTATTGTTTTCTCAATACTGGTAGTTTTAAAGCATTGCTATTTGCACTAACAAGGCATATTAAAACAGCTGCTCTGACTACTATAAAGCAAACACATGTCTAATGGCCAAGGGATTCAGCTGGGGCCAAGTTGACAGTTCAATTATCCAAACAGGTTACAAATGATTGCATTGAAGACAAATGCCTGTGGATTTCCCTCTGGAAGCACAAGTCAGTAAGACTGAAAAATGTCAGAGAAGATGTCATCTCCCCAGGTAGCTGTTTGTTTGTGAAGTGTGTGTGTGTGTGTGTGTGTGTGTGTGTGTGTGTGTGTGTGTGTGTGTGTGTAAATGACTAAGAGAATACAGGCTTGTGTTTTTTTTAAAAAAGATAGTAAATTTAGGTTACTGTCAGGGCAAGCTGCAACTCACTACTTTAAGAAAACTCTTTGCTGGTCACCTCATAGTGTCACAGAGAAAATTGTTGTCCTTGTAGATACTTTTAGGTTTCCCAAGAATATGAACAACTCTTGGAATTTGCACAATGTTTTTCTACTTAGTATCTAGTGTGATTTGTAACTAGTTTCTCTATTTTTTCTTTTGCAAACTAGGAATGACAAAGGACACTTAGGCCAGTTGTGATCCACAATATCTTGTTAACAAAATACCTCAGGCTAGCAGGATTGAGCTGGGGATTTAGCTCAAGAGTAGAGTGATCAGCAGGACTATATAGAAAATACCACATCATGTTTTATATTTGATTACTACAGTTTAGCTAGAAATGAAAAGCAAGTTAAATGAAACAGTATGACTGAAAGCCTTCTCTTGTTAGAGTTGGAGATGTGTGTCATAATTATGTTTTAGTTGGATTAATGCTCTATCTTAAAAAATGATTCTATAAACTTTTGCATCTTCCTGTTTCATAAACACATGAATGTCTGCATTATTTGCATAGATTTTATGAAACATCAAAAGTAGACCCCACAATATTATATGAAGAGAATACTTAATGTTACTTATATGTTTACATTTATTTTCTATTAATGTGTCTGATGTGTGTGTGTATATGTGTGTATGTGTGTGTGTACGTGTACATTACTGTGTATGCTCATCACAGAGGTTACAGTTCTATTGTGGAGTTCAGAAGACAGCTCTCAGGAATAGATATGAACTGCTATCATGCAGATTTCAGTGGCCAAATTCAGGTAGTCAGGATTGGCAACAAGCAAATTTGCCCAGTGAGTCATCCTGGCAAGACCCAAACACATGTGTTTTCAGGAAAAAAAATTGTTGTACAAATAGGTTGCCTTGAGCTACTTATTTAATGTCACTAAACTTGCTTTCATTTGTCTCATTACATAATTATATACAATATATTATATATATTATAGATACATACATATATGTGTATAGACACTCTGTCCATAGGAATAGTCAAATAATGATTATCAGTTGGAAAATACAATAGTACAGTAGAAGAGATATATTCACCTGTGCTACCCCAGCAAGATGGGCAGAAAACATTGTGGTGAATTGCTTGGATACTAGTAACATGAACTCCATCTCTTATCTAAGGCATTCGTTTCAGTCACTTACCAGACATTTACTTAACCCTGAGTATGTTAGTTGTTTGTTGATGCCTGAGTCTGAAATATAAGAAGACAGAAATTAAGGACTCATGATCTGCTGCAATAATGATCCCTCAAAGTCATGATTTCAGTCAAGACAAAGACAAGCACTACTGCTGAAGGAGCAGTGGGGCACAGGGCAAATAATCTGTTTGTTGCATTCACTGAACAAATGTTTCCTTCTTTGTCTGGTAAGGCCTGGAATCCCAGATACGCAGGAGGCTGTGGCAGGTGAATTACAAATTCAAGCTTGCCTAGGCTACAGAGTGAATTCAAGGGTAGAACTACAACTTAAAAGGACCTTATCTTAAACAGAGGCTTAGAGATGCAGCTCAGTGGTAAGAGCACTATCTAGGTCTTGTGTTTAGTCCAGTAGTGAAAACAGACATATAACAACAAAACAAAATTAATTTCAAATGACTAAGAAGAGTCTTTGGAGTGTCCAGACAATAGTGATGGAAAAGTAAGTTAGGAGAGCTTTTGGGAATATGGCTTTTTAAGTCCCTTAGAAATTACCAAAAGCACGGTTGATTAACAATACATCTACCTAAAATAGAATCACAAAGTTACGTATTAAAAGTAGATAACTTAAATATACATGCACACACACATACACACATACACATACATATATATGTATATATTAGGAAATTCTACAAATAAATTTTACTCAGGCTCTGGATCTAGGGTCTATCTTTGCACTACTCACTTCATTTAAATACATCCACTGAGAAAAGTAAAATTGCATTATTTTATTTTTCAATAAGTAGCCTCAGAGCTAAATTAGTTGCAAACATTTTATTAGAGTAATTGAAGGCATTTGTGCCAATCGTTTAGAAACAGGTTTGTGTAGACCTTGCTTCATTTTCTCAGTTTTTTATTAAGGAATGTAAATGGAGTATTTTGAAGGGGTACAACGGAATTTTTTTTCATATATACACTGTGAGAAAATTACTATACCCAAGCTAATTAGCATATCCATTAACATGTGATTTGTTTTGATTCATTTTCATTAGCTTTTTGGGAATTTCATGCAATGTATTTGATCACATCCACCCCTCCTGCTAAGTCCCCGGTTACTCACCTTCCTTCCCTATGCACCCATCCCCTTAAAAAATAAAAACTAAAACGAAAATGAAAAAGCCTTCAAATACAATTGTATTGCCCATATTATCTTGGCTATGTGAACAGACATGTGTCCCTAGTAAGAATGGACATCACTAGCAACTACCGGTATTGTGATGTATTGGAATCAGGTATAGCTAAGTCTCTCTGTTATAATTGTTTTGCTTTCTAAGAAGAAATATTTCACTTCCACATGTCTCCATTTTTCAGCTCTCGTTGATTCTCAAACCACTGTGCAATTATTGTTTATATAATTATTCTTGTGCCAGTGTGATGGATGCATCAGCATATCACTAAAATAGAATACTAACAGCATCTTATATAGGGCACTCTAAGAACCACAGTATAAAAAAGCTGTTGAAAAAAGCTTGGTGTTTGTTTGATGTCTTTGTTCTGTAATGCACATTAAATAATAGTTCCTTTTAGCAAGAATTGTATTGATATGTAAGTTTTGGTTAATAAGTAGGAAGATTCTGAGGAGAAAACATTAAATCGATGTTCCTTGGATATCATTTGGTGCTATCATTACATAGATGAATTTTCTGGAGGCTCTCATCACCATTTATAAGTCATTTATGGACTTATGTTATTAGCTTAGGAGCCCATTACAACCTACCTTGGACTCATTTCAGTCATTATAATGTAGTACTTTATTAAAACCACTAAGTATCATTTTGAAGAATGTATTCATTTGAAGCAAGAGCTCATATTTAATTCATTAACATCACTCCTACTTCTACTCAAAATGCTTAAATAAAGCCATTAAATTGCTTCTTACAGTCATGAGAAAGTCACATTAGAAATATAATTTAATTTTATGCTGTAGAGTCTAAATTTGTTTGATTTCTAAATCACTAACTTTAAGTTCCTAAATTTTATCTCTGTTTTTTTTCTTTACCACAAAAAAACAAATGTTATTCTCCCTGTTGGATTTAATGCAACTGGACAAACAGTCAACATTCTACAGGTCTCCTTTCACATAAAAAATTGTGAAGGGATGATGGTGTAAACATGAAAATGGAAGGTTAAAATTAAAAAAAATCATTAATAATCACAAATGATAAAAACTTTATTTTGAAAACACTCCAATGTTTAGACATAATACAGGGACTATGCCTTCTTTTAACAATTCAGTTATTAAAAAATTAAAAATAAATGAGTAAAATCCATGGATATAGCAATATGTCATTCAGAGGCATTTTATTGATATATTCCTTTATCATAATACTGTCAGTAGGTTTTTCCCTAGGCCCATGACCTATCTAATCTCAGGTTCTTGGCTAATTTTTCCATGTTTGATATTGTTTCCATCTCACAGAATAATCAAAATAAATTGTGGTCATTTACTCCTATAACATTTGTGCCACTATTGTACTAATGTATCTTGAGAGCAGATTGTTGTAGGCTGCATGGGATTTGTAGCAGTGTTTTTGTTTACTTTTTTTTTGCTTGGTTGTTTTTTGAGAAATAATCAGGAGATAGAGATAGATAGATCATAAAATTTGATATGGGGAGAAACATAATCAAAATATATTTTCTGTGAAGCATTTTCTTGATTTAAGATTCATATGGGACATGGTTGAATAGATGTCCTTGTTATATGAATGTGCTTCTTTTGGGTATATGCCTAGCAGTGGAATTGCTGGATCTTATGGTAGACTCATGTGGGAGGCCCAGTTCACTGTAGGTGGTGCTACCCTGGGCAGATGGTTCTTCAAAGAGAACAAACTGAATAAGCCATGGATAGCAAGCTGGTAAAACAGCATTCCTTCATGTCCTAAGCTTTAGAAACTACCTCCAGGTCCCTGTCTTGTGTTCTTGCCCAGACTTCCCTCAGTGAAGGACTATAAACTATCTGTAAGATGAAATAAATCCTTTCTTCCACAACATGCTTTTGGTCAGTGTGTTTTCCCAGCAATAGTAAGCAAACTAGGGCTATATGTCTTTTGTCTATTTCTGGATGTCATAGTACTTTGTGATGCTCTCCTTTGCTTCAATCAGTGGGATCAAATTGTTAACTCTGGGCTAAAATGAAGACAACAATATTTTTCATTTGCTATCTTTTATCGCAGACATTGACACGAAGAATTACTGAACTGGTTCACTCAGAGTTCAGATGCCAAGTTTGTATAGAAATACCAACTCATTTGTAGTAAATTTTCCATATTTCCCAGGTTTTCCTCTAATGCAGCTTTTTCTTCTACGGGCATCTATATATTCTCAGTGGCAGCATGATATCAGAGAATAGGCACTGGATAGGAGAATCAGGTTCTGAATCTTTCTCATGAACTAGCCTTGAAGTACAAACTTGGCAAAGAAACTCAAATTCCATGAGTAAAATAGTTTATAAGATTGCCAGGAATTTCAGATGAAAAGTATTATGGAAATATTCTCAATAGTCTCAATTTAAGGACTAACAAGTAACAAGTGATGGCCAACAATCCATGACTTTCCCTTGATTGTCTTGTTTCAATTTAGTCATACAAAAAATTATATTAACAAAGCTTTAAATATTTAACTCCTAGGACAAGAAATCCTCTGAATCATTTAAAATACTTCAATTTTGCTGCTGACCTTCACATTTGTATTTTGCAGTTTGGGTTTTGCTTTCTTTCTTTCTTTTTTTTTGGTGTGAGCTAAAGCTATTTAAAACTTTAATTAAAAGTTAAATGCTAATTGCTTTAGTTATTAATTTTGCCCTTCTCTGGTGCATATTCAGATGATCTATCACATAGTCAAACATCTACTTCATTCACCTTATTAGGTATGGAGTCTTTCAGCAATAGGACATTACAAAATTCAATGAGTCACTATTTGAGTTCTCATTCCAGTGGAACACTAGTCATAGATATAAGATAATCATGCTTTCTCATTCTTCTCTCCTAGCTTGTTCTTCAAAATCCAACATAAAAGCTTTTTTCTAGACTGAAAGACATGACACAATGATACTTTGACAGACTAAAGTCAACATTCTTTATAACTTATACTTCTGCATGCAAGAATACTTCCAGGCAGAGGAACGTACAGGGATACTGTGGTGGTTTGAATGTATTTGTCCCCCATAATCTCATAGGGAGTGATATTATTAGGATGTGTGGCTTGTTGAAGTGGTTATGGCCTTGTTGGAGGAAGTGTCTCACTGTGGAAGGGTGGGCTTTCTGGTTTCCTATCCTCATGATACGCAAAGAGTATCAGTTGACTTCCTATTTCCTGCATGATGTAGGACTTTCAGTTTCTCCGCCACTATTTCTGTCTGCATGCCACCATGCTCCCCACTATGATGATAATAGACTGAAACTCTGAAAGTGAAAGTGAGTGTCCCCAATTAAATGTTTTCTTATAAATGTTGCTGTGATCATGGTTCTTTCCACAGCACTAAAATCCTAACAAAGACAGGTGACTCTGTGGACTGGTTAACAGCCTAATTGTAGGACAGAATATATTTTACCTGTGGCAATTGAGCTGGGATAGGGAGTTTGCATAGAATCCCTAATAATGGTTAATTTTAATGAAGTAGGATTTCTGGGCACAAAAGGAGCCTTTGCTTTTCTAAACTTGGTCCTGCAGTATTTAGAACAAGTAAATAGTAGCTGAAGAGTGTGGGAAGCCAGGGCAAATTTGGTGGGGTATGGATTTATTAGAGTCTTAAAAAAAATAATCCAGCCAGCATCAGGTGCAAGCTGAAAACTAGGTCAAGACAGAATTAAATAATAGATACAAAACAAACTTATACCACTTGTCATCACATAAAATTTTGATTTTCAGGATAGCAATACTTAGAAATAAAATCAAGAGAGTTGGGGCTCCAATGAGCAATATCTAGTGTAGGTGATGATGTCAGTGAACTTACCCAGCATATCCAAGGACGAAAAGAGAGGCCATGAGAAAATCTGGAGAGCATAGTCAAAATGCACTATTTGCAGTTCTATGCTCTTGGCAACAAGATTCATTCAATATGCAAGATTTCCACTAACGGGTGCAAGTAGGTCCAATACTCTGATGGCTTCCTTTTCCCATGGGTGGAGGCCAGACTAGTACCATGAAATTTGCAGACTCTGCATGTGCTGTTCTGCCAGGATGGGTTCCTCTGTGCACAGGCACCAAGCCTCAGGAAATTGCAAGCAGGCCACTGGAATGTGGTATGGAAACAGGCATATGCTTGATTCTTCCTGTGAGTGGAGGCAGGACTAGCACCTTGATGCTGGCATATCACTTATCCTTTTATGTCACTGGTTGACTATATAAATGGGACTATGTGGCTAAAGGGAGATGAATAAAGAACAGAATTTGGTTCCTGTAAAAGACAAGGGAGCAGTTGTGTCTCAAAGAAGGGTTCTTTTTGTTTGTTTGTGTGTTTTCTTTCAAAATAAAGTCATCAAAAATGAGAGAGATTGTGAGAAAGAAGAAAGGCTTCAGTGGAAGTGGTTACTGAGAAGATAAGGAGGGTGGTGGGTAAAATATCCTCAACTCAGTATACACATGTGTGAAATTATCAAAGAATAATAAAGAATGTTGAACTAACCAGGTTCCAATGTGGAGTCCCAATCTAAAAGTCATACAGATGGTCCTGATTAAGTTAAATGGGCCATAAAATAGCTTAAAAGTTAGAACCTGGAAAAGTGACTGATCAGGAAGAGGGAGCCTCATAGGGTCAAAAATGGTGATAAGATATAAATGGGGAGAGTAATCACAATGCATTGGATACTTGCATGAAATTGTTGAAACACTAACCTAATTGAAGAAAAAGATTCAGCCACACAAAGTAAATCCCATTCACATGATCACACTTAATAGCTGCAACAGAAAATATGCCAAGTTTTCTTCTCTGGGTTTTGAACACTCCTCACTCTTGGACAATAATAAATATTAAAAAAAAAGATTTCCACTAACATATTAGATGTTCCCCTGTCTTAGAGAAACTAGAAACTAAGCAAGAGTTAGAATGAAAGATCCATACATTTCTTTTCTTTTCTCTTTTCTCTTCTTTTCTTTTTGATGTCTTTAAAACCCAGCTAGAAAGGCCTGAAGATAACCAATTCAAGGGATATTTCTGAAGATTGTGGATGCCTACAACACATTAATCTAGCTTACAATTTCATCTGTGGCCTAACTTTCATGTATTTGCTTTCTGTTATGCAGACATCTACATGTTATCTGCTTTAATGCATACATTTGAAATGGTTACTCAGAAATGACAGCAAGGTCAATGAATTGACCAAATGTCCTAAAGAAGGAAAATTTTGAGTCACCTCAGATGGCATGCTCATGAAATGTGTGCTGATTGCTGGATTATAAATATCTTTAGTTTTCCATTGGAATGAGTCTCTTTAGACTTTATTTTCATTCTGATCAAGAATCACTTTTCCCTAAGACATCTCCTTTACCATTTGTATCCATAGATGATATCCCATAGCAGCAGCATCAAACCTAAGATATTCATGGGTTGGTATTCACTCAATATGGTCTTATGAGTTTCTTGATGACAGGGGCCCAGCCCCAACTCATCCCCATGTTTCTAATACATTATGAACAATACAGGGAACTCATCAAATGTAACTTTAAGGTGAAACAGAAGAGAAAGTATATGGGTTATTTTCTCTAACAAACATCTCCAAGTGTCTCATTCTCTTAACCAAACCATATGTTTACCACTAATTTCATTTTCTTATGGTTTGTAAATATCTTATAGGACATTCTCCTTAAGTATCTCTCCTATCAATGTATGAATTAAAAACAAGACTAATTTCTTCTTACCATTGCATAGTCTTTAGTAATTAAGAAAAATTGCTTGGCAGACAGAGGATGTCATTGTAGGGAGAACAAACTACATGCTTATAATTTACTGAAAGAACTAGATACATCCAATCTCTGAGCAAGGAAATTTTGAAGATGTATAAATGTATAAATACTAGTGTTGATCACTAGTAATCCCTAATATAAGGCCTCATGAAGAGGAAGAGGAGAGGGGATACAAAAGTAGATGACTAAATATGGCTAGAGATCAGAAGGCAAAAAGCCCAAATATATGAAAAGGAAAATTAGTTATACAATATTCAGTCAATGACTTACTTTGTTTTCTGTTAGGTGTGCTAAGAATATCCATGTTTTACGGATCAAAATAAAGACCATAGCACTGCAAAGCAAAGACATACAATTCAAAGCACTCTGTGCATTATGTGAAACTGTGAGATGATGAATGGTTTTATAAAATTCAAGTATCTCATTGCTTAAAGATGCCATTTCATGCACAGCAAATTTAGTCACAATTTTAATGTGAACTTTCCTTCTCATTCAGATAGAGAGTAAAGACTCAGTATAAGGATGTTTCTGACACAGAGTCAGGCTACTTATTATTCACAACTGTGAACAGGAGTGCATGTAGAGCAGAGATTAATGGACATCTGCTTTTTGTAGTGACTTTATGCTGTAAGGTACCTATAATTCATAGTGTGCGTTTATAGGAACATGAACCTTGGTCTCAGAAGATATGCTTACTATGCAAAATACTTTGCTACTTATCCACTTGTATTTATTTATTCCAACAGATTTGTTTGGCCCATTTATTTACAAACATAAAACAAGATTTTCTTGCCTGTTTTTATAGCAAAATTATCATATTCATAATGATGAAGGTGTGATGAGTTCATTATTGAAACTCTGCCTCTAGAATTGCGTATTGGTAAATTAGTCTGTGTTTTTTGTGTGTAGCCGTGGCAGGGAGTATGCGTTATTAAATAAAACAACCAAGGATGACAATAGGTGAGTGAGTTTAGGAAAAAAAATACAAAACTAAGTATGACAAGATTATTCTACCACTTTAGAAGTTTGGGTAACAGATATGGTGTAGTTCATCAAAAACATTCTTCTAATTGTCTATCGTTAGTAAAGATCCTCATTTTAAAAAAATCTTACTTAATGCACAGATTGTTTTGAGGGTGAGTTAGACAATATAAAAGAAAAAACTTCAAAATACTATTGATTATTAAAAAGTCAGTGCCAAATATCAAGCACTTCAAAGCAGTGATTGCACAGGAAGCAGTTGACAGAATAATATAAAATGTAAGGTCAACTTCATATGACAGTTTACAGTTTCTCTATCATGTTGGCAGATTGAGGTCATGAGCCCAAGAATTATGGTACAAATAGCGTACTATTGTGATGCTTGAATAATTTTCTAAATTACTGCTATAATTTAGGTAGAATTATATTTTATGTATTGCATTTGTATCTCATTGGTAAGTAGAATTGATCTACAATGTTGTTAAACTCCTGTGACCTGTTTTCACTTTGTTGGAGTAGTTGTATGCAGTAGCTTGAAGAACATTTGTCTTTTGAGATAACAGAAGGGTTCTTATATTCTTTTGGTTTTGCTATGTGTGCATATAAAATCATAGTGCCAGTAATTATGTATGTGGAATAAAATGGTGACAAATTATATTTGTGTTTAGTTTATGTAGTGATTATTGGCTTGTTTAGGTTTCATCTTCAAGTAAGTTTTACAAATTAGTTACCCAGTAAAGTTATTGTTTAATCTGTTTAAAGGAATTCTTATATTGTCAATTACTTGAAATTGATGAGAGTGGGATTTTAAAGTCACCATCAGTGTGTGAGAGTCAATATGTGATTTAGGCTACGAGTGTTTCTTTTGTGAACTTGGGTGCCATTGTGTTCTGTTATAAAAGTTAAGAATTGTCATGTTCTCTTCTTTGAGAACATAGTATTTCCCTCTACCTCTTCTGCCTCTTCTGATCAATTTTGGTTTGAAGTTTATTTATTTATTTATTTATTTATTTATTTATTTATTTATTTATTTATTTCGAGACAGGGTTTCTCTGTGTAGCTTTGGAGCCTATCCTGGCACTCTCTCTGGAGACCAGGCTGGCCTTGAACTCACAGAGATCCACCTGTCTCTGCCTCCCGAGTGCTGGGATTAAAGGCGTGTGCCACCAACGCCCGGCGAAGTTTAATTTTTTACATAGTAAAAATGCTATACCAGCTTGTTTCTTGGTCCATTTGATTGGGATTTCTTTTTCCATCCTAACTGATGTGATGTTTACCCTTGATGTTGAGTTGTTTTTCTTGGATACAGCAGAGGCTAGATCCCTTTTTCACATTCTGTTAGTTGTATATTTTGTATTGGGGAATAATTGTTGAAATATTAATAAGCATTGTTTATTGAGTCCTATTATTTTGTTTTATGATTTTGCTTTTGTACCTCTTAATTTGCTGACCTAAAATTATCTATAATTTGTATTTCTTGGGGTTGGTTAACCTCTACAAGTTAATATTTTACTTCTAGGACCTTTTGTATATCTGATTTTCATAGAGACACTGCTTAAACTTGATTTTATATTGGAATGTCTTTCTCCATTGGTTCTGATTGAAAGTTTCACTGGGTATAATAGTCTGGCATGGTATCTGTGGTCTCCTAAAGTTTGTAGAACCACTGTATAGGCCCTTCAGGCTTTTTAATTTTCTATTGAGAAGTCATGTATTATTTTTGTTTGGTTGGTTGGATGTTTTTCCAAGACAGGGTTTCTCTGTGTACCTCTAGCTGTCCTGGAACTCACTCTGTAGACCAGGCTGGTCTTGAACTCACAGAAATACAGCTGCTTCTACCTGTCTGAATGCTGAAGTGTAGCATCACCACCTGGCTTATGTTATTCTAGTAGATCTGTCTTTATATGTTTCTTGGCCTTTTTTCCTTGAAACTTTTAATATTCTTTCTTAGCTCTTTACATTTAGTGTTCTAATTATGTTCCAAAGGGAATTATCTTCTAGTCTAGTCTAGTTGATGCTCTGAGTGCTTCTTATAGCTCAATAGGCACCTTCTTCTTTAGGTTAGGGGAATTTTCTTCTATGATTTTGTTGAAAATATTTTCTGTGCCTTTGACCTGGGTTTCTTCTCCTTTCTCTAGTATTATTACTTATAGGCTTTGTCTTTTCATAGTGTCCCAGAATTTCTGTATACTTTGTTCCTGGAGATTTTTAGATTTAATATTTTCTTTGACTGAGATACCTGTTTCTTCTTCTTCTTCTTCTTCTTCTTCTTCTTCTTCTTCTTCTTCTTCTTCTTCTTCTTCTTCTTCTTCTTCTTCTTCTTCTTCTTGGTTTTTCGAAGCAGGGTTTCTCTGTGGCTTTGGAGGCTGTCCTTGAAATCACAGAGATCCGCCTGCCTCTACCTCCCGAGTGCTGGGATTAAAGGCGTGTGCCACCACCGCCTGGCTCACCTGTTTCTTCTATCTTATCTTCAATGCCTGATATTCTTTCTTCCTGAGATTTTTTTCTTATATTCTGTTAGGAAGGCTTGCCTCCAAGCTAGCTATTTGAATTCTCCAAGTTTTCGTTTTTCAGATTTCTCTCTATTTGTATTTGTATTTTTTTTTTCGAGACAGGGTTTCTCTGTGGCTTTGGAGGCTGTCCTGGAACTAGCTCTTGTAGACTGGTCTCGAACTCACAGAGATCCGCCTGCCTCTGCCTCCCGGGTGCTGGGATTAAAGGCGTGCACCACCAATGCCTGGCTTGTATTTATTTTTTGATTCTATTTCCATTTACAGGTCTTGAAACTATTTTATTCTTTTCCTTCCACTGTTTGTGTTTTCACAGATTTCTTCAAGGGATTTATTTATTTTCTTTTTATGGATCTCTTGTCATGTTCGTAAGGTTATTTTAAGGTCCTTTTCACGTTTCAGCTATGTTGCATTTCTCAGGGCCTATTGTATTAGGATTACTAGGCTCTAGTTCTGCCCATTATTGATTGTGTTTTTACACTGAGTTTGGGCTGATTTTTAATTCTAGGTCCTGATCTCTGATCTTACCTTTTTTGGGGAGTGGAAATGTTGTTCCTTGCTTTCTGATGCTCACTCTGGTCCTTAGGAATTTGCTGGCTGTTTATTGTCCCATGGGAAATGCTTCTGGTAATGAAGGTTCAGGCAAGAAGCGTACAGCAGGTGGGTAAGGCTAACTAAAAAGGCCTGAGGGTGAAAACAAATTAGGTCATAAAAGTATCATTTTTCTCGTGGCTCTTTATGCTTCAAAAAAAAAAGTTCTTCCCATTAATTTCTCTTCAGCAGTCTTTCTCCAAAAGTTCTCTCTCAAAATGTTCTCTTTAAGATTTCTCCTCCCAGGGATTGTCAGACCCCATTGCTGAATAGACCCAACAGACATTACAGACTGCTGCTGCTGAAAAAAATAAAATCTGTCTCATCAGTACATGGAACATTTTCTAGAGGGAATATTAAAATTATCAAAATATCAAAATCATATTGAGTATCTACTTTGGCCAATGCACAATAAAGCTAGAAATCAGTGTTAGACCCCCGGAAAACTCAGGTATCCAGGGTCCCAGGCCACAACCTCGGTCACCCCAATCACCAGGCAGATTCCAGAACTTGCTGCAAACTGCATGAGGCTTTATTGTAATTTAATGAGCTAACCCCATGTTAGCTCGGGTCTTTCATCCACCCATCATGATGGTTGGCTACAGAAGACAGTTTTAACCTGCTGCCAAGCGATCTTGTAGGGCAGCATAAGGGGAGTGTCTAGGGGTACGCACAGGCTCACTATTGGTGTGCCTCCAGGCTTGGAGGGCTTGCCCTGTGTTGATTGGTCAACTGGTTGTTATGGCCCATAGGCCCTCCCAGGGTGGTTGCTATGCTCTGTGCATCATTGCTATGTGCTTGTCCGTAAAGTACACCCAGGGTTGTAAAGCATAGCGCCACCAGCTAACTTCTGATTGGTTCCTTGTCATGAGGCAGGCACCTAAACTCTAGTGACTAGGACAAGGTCATAGCGAGCACGTGTTACTGTCATGGCTGCCAAAATGGGGAGCTGGTCCCTTCAATCAGTAACAACAATTTTTGTAGTTCTACAAATGCATAGAAATTAAACAACTTTATTTTTATTCAAAAAAATTCTCCTCAAAGTTCTCTCTAAAATTGTCCCTCTAAAGGCTCTCTCTTAAAGTTCTCTTTAGAAGTTCTCCTAAAAAAAATCTCTAAAAGTTATTTTTGTCCACAAGGCTTCCAGTTTATATATCCACAGGCATAATTAGTAATTCTCTGACAATAGCAAAGATACTGTTAGACCCCCGAAAACTCAAGTATTCGGGGTCCCAGGCCAGGTTCTCGGTCACCCCAATCACCAGGCGGATTCGAGAGCTTGCTGCAAACTGCACGAGGCTTTATTGTAATTTAACGAGTTAACCCCATGTTAGCTCGGGTCTTTCACCCACCCGCCATGGCGGACAGCTAGAAAAGACGGCTCCTTGGGTCTCCCAAAAGATCTTATAGGGCAGCGTAAGGGGAGTGTCTAGGGGTACGCACAGGCTTACGCACAGGCTCACGATTGGTGTGCTTCCAGGCTTGGAGGGCTTGCCCTGTGTTGATTGGTCAACTGGTTGTTATGGCCCATAGGCCCTCCCAGGGTGGTTGCTATGCTCTCTACGTCATTGTCGTGCGCTTGTCCATAAAGCACACCCAGGGTCGTAAAGCATAGTGCCACCAGCTAACTTCTGATTGGTTCCTTGTCACGAGACAGGCATCTGACTTTCTAGTGACTAACTTCTGATTGTTTCCTTGTCACGAGGTAGGCATCTGACTTTCTGGTTTCTAGTACAAGGTCATAGAAGCACATGTTCGGTTGTTATGGCTGCCGAAAGGGAAGCTGGTTCCTTCAATACCAAGCATGCATATCTCTCTGAGCCAGGAAGGCAGAGAAGGTTCGACAAAAGCACAGAAACATGACTTATAAAATATCCAGGCAAAGTTAAGTCTCAGAGGGTACATGACTTACAAAATGTGTACGAAAATTTAAGACATGGATGAGAGTTAAATGGAGTAAGGAGCTACCTGAGACTGGAGGCTGCAGCTCTTAACTTTAATGCCCCAGTGAGAAGAAATTTTCTTTCTTTGGGGCCTTTTTGAGAATATAAAGCATGTAGTATATATTCTATATATCAACAGATATTCTGTAGTCTGTATTTTTTTTTTCAGGCTTTGCAAGGTAAGTTTCTCCATTAGAAGTTAATTCTGGTGGTTTGATACCTAAAATATTAATTGCTACTTCTATAATAAATGATAAAGGGTCTCAGCATTCTGGGATCCTGCCAGGTGAGGTAATAGGGGTTCCCAGGTACACTATATTTCTAGGTATTGAGAGAGATGATACTTAGGAATAGGGATTGATTAAAGGGGAGTGTGAAGAGGGTCCATTGGAGGCAGAAAAGTGAGATGTTCCACTAGTATTTTCTTATTCCCCTGGGAGTGAGGACAGTGAGTAATGTTGTCTTCCAGAGCTGGGGATGAAACTGTGATATTGGATTTGGAGGAAAGGAGGGAGAGTGAAGACCTGAAGTTCACCTAACTGCCTTAATGGCTCTCTTACCTCTTTGGCAGAGATGGCCAGTGGGTTCCTAGGGAATGCCTATTGGTGTTGGGGGCTGAGTCAAGGGAATAAATGAGTAAAAAGGAAGGTTGGAGACATCTGCAAATGATCTTCTGGAGATGGAGGCAGAAAGGATGGGAATGGTGCTGCAGGTTGTCAGTTACAGAGCCGGGACTGAGACTACGGATTTGGATTTGGAGGAGAAAAGGGAGAGGTGAAGATGTGAAGTTAGCCTTCTTGTTTCCTGGCAGGCTGGGTTCTAGGGTTCCCAGGGAATGCCTGCTTAAAAGGGGATTTAGATAAGGGGATTAGTGGGGAGAAAAGGAATGTGGGAGGAGATTTGCTTGACCAGCAGGAGATGAGGTAGAATGAAGGGGGAGTCCACAGCAGGTGTTCCACTACAGAGCTTCTGGTGACAATGGGGAATTGATTTGTAAATGTTCTTACAGTGGTGGCAAAATGCAAGGATGCAAAGGTCAATCTGAAGTAATTTCCCAAACTTCCTGCTTATGTCAAATAGGCTAATAATCCACTGGCTAATAATATGGCACACTAGCTCCGCGTGTACTAAGAACATATTACCAAAAGGCAGGAGCATGGAGATGTGTTAAACCTTGAAACCATGCTTGCAGTCATCACCAGATTGGTTTGCTGAGTTTCTCATTCTCATACAAGCTGCTTTGTAAACCTTTTATAATAGTGGTTACCTTCTAGCTTGCAGTCCATGGCTGAAAATAATAATACAAAACCCTTCAAAATCACACAGCTGGAAGAGGTGACTCTTAGAATTTGAGTAAAGATTTTAGGATTTAAACTGTTGATTTATTTTCTATTATTCATTTTTCATCATCTCCCTTCTCATATATTTGTTATTTGTTTTGTTTTGTTTTGTTTTAGGATGATGAGTTTCTATGCACTACAATTAAAGTTCTATACCACTAATTGGAATGATGAGTCAGTATTTCTAAGCATAAGTACCAAACAACATTCTCTGGCTTCATTTACTGGCTGTGGGAAACATGTTAATATTGCCTTCCAGGGCATTACTTTCCTGTTACAAATATCACATTATAACAGTAAGTGGTATGAGTCAAATCTCTTTCCCATTTTCCAGTTTTACTCTGTATGATTTAAGGAGTTTTGCAAAGCTAGTCTTTCTTCAACAAAATGTACAAAAATGGAGATCAACTATACTAGTTATGTTAGACCCCCGAAAACTCAAGTATCCGGGGTCTCAGGCCAGGTTCGCGGTCACCCCAATCACCAGGCGGATTCGAGAGCTTGCTGCAAACTGCACGAGGCTTTATTGTAATTTAACGAACTAACCCCATGTTAGCTCGGGTCTTTCACCCACCCGCCATGGTGGTTGGCTAGAAAAGACGGCTCCTAAGGTCTCCCCAAAGATCTTATAGGGCAGCGTAAGGGGAGTGTCTAGGGGTACGCACAGGCTCAGGATTGGTGTGCTTCCAGGCTTGGAGGGCTTGCCCTGTGTTGATTGGTCAACTGGTTGTTATGGCCCATAGGCCCTCCCAGGGTGGTTGCTATGCTCTCTATGTCATTGCTGTGCGCTTGTCTGTAAAGCACACCCAGAGCCATAAAGCATAGCGCCACCAGCTAACTTCTGATTGGTTCCTTGTCACGAGACAGGCATCTGACTTTCTGGTTTCTAGGACAAGGTCATAGAAGCACATGTTCGACCATTATGGCTGCCAAAAGGGAAGCCGGTTCCTTCAGTTAAAACACTGAAGCTATTTTTCTTTACATTTTTGTATTTATTTACAGGGTAAAGCATCTACTAGAAATATAAATAAAACGTACTGCATAGATCATGGCTAGGTTATTCTGAGCCATGGCAATATGCTGTGGTGTTTTCAATTTTAAAAGCTTCTTCTTTAACTACAGAGTCATTATTTCTTCATTTGGGCTATTTGAAGTGCATAATGTCATGACTAAAGTGCTGTGAGGATCTTGACTGAACTGCTGTAAGAATTTTAGAACAGCTGGGCCATGCTTCTTCTCCAACCCACTTCCTCACACTCACAGCCTTTAATGCATCTATTATTCTTCCTATTACTAAAGGTTATAAGCTGTGAAATTTTAATTCTCTTGATTTTTTATCTAGTCTAAATTTATAAATACCTCCAAGCCAATTTGTAAAGTTATAACCATATCCTATGTAGACTAATGTCAGAACTGACTAAAGCTTATTTCCCTTCTGTCTTAGATCATGATGGCTATGTTTTGTGTAAACCCAGTGATTTCTTTTCCCATACTTAATGCCTCCAGTGTAGTTCATCAAAGTTTAAGATTTATGAATTTCACTCACTAAACTCTTTACATACCCTCTCTACCTTCACACTTTTCTCCTTTATTCTCCAATTGGCTCTTAATTATATACTTGCATTTACCTTAATTTCAGGACAGGTGATGCTTTAGAATGAAATGATGGAAGAAAGTATTCCAAGATGATAACACTAGAAAACAAGCAGGTGTCACTATCTTAATATTTGACAACATAGATGTCAAGCTAAAATTAGAAGAGAGGAATGACACTTTATTATGATAAATGGAAATTATTAACCATGAAGACATTATAAACCTGTGTATATAGGCACCAATTTCTAGCTCATCCAATTTCATAAAAAGCATACTACTGGATTTAAAGATATAAATTAACCCCACTATCTCTAGTAGATAAATATTCTGAAAAATAAAAAAGGGAAACATCAGAATTAAACAACATTATACATTATATATCATACATCAAATGGATCTAGCAGATATCTGTAGAATATCTCGTCCTAACACTAAATAATGTATGTTTTACTCAGGGTCTCATGAAAGTTTCTCTAATATAGACCACACACTAGGATACAAAACAAATCTCAACTAATACAGTAAAATAGAAATGATTCCTCATGTTATTTCTGACCATAATGTAATGAAGCTTACAATCAACAGCAAAAGAATCAAAACCAGTTAAACTCATTGAGATTAAACAACACATTACAGAATCATGAATGGTCAAAAAACTTGAGAAGTAAACTAAGTAAATCCTGGGATTATATGAAAATATAAGGAAGCAAAACCTATGAGATGTGTTGGAAGCAGTCTTAAGAGTGAAACTTAGCCTGTCAGTGATGGCACATGCCTTTAATCTCAGTACTGGGGAAGCAGATGCAGGCTGATCTTTCTGAGTTTAAGACTAACTCAGAGTTAGTTCCAGGACAGCCAGGGCTATTACACAGAGAAACCATGTCTCAAAACACCAGAAAGAAAAAAAAAGTGAAATTTATATCTCTAAGTATTTCCATTAAAAATAGAAAAAGAGGCCCACAGGTGTTGGCACATGCCTTTAATCCCAGGACTTGGGAGACAGACACAGGTGAATCTATGTGAGTTCAAGGCCAGCCTGGTCTACAAAGCAAGTGCCAGGACAGGCTCCAAAATTACACAAACCCTGTCTCGAAAAAACAAAATAATCAAAAATTCAGAAAGAGAACAAATAAATGACTTCTGATGAAATTCAGGAATTTGGAAAAACAAGAACAAATCCAAACCTAAATCAAGCAGAGAGTAAGGAATAACAACAACAACAATAATAGTATTAATAATAACAATAATAAATCAGAGCAGAAATTAATTAAATAAGGGAAAATAATACAAAGAATTAATTTTTTTTAATTCTGTGACTTCTTGGCTTACCTCTCTGATAAAAATCTTCAAGTTTTCCAGGTTTTTTTTTTTTTTGTGTGTGTGTGTGTGGTTGCTGTTGATTTGTTTTTAACATACAAATTCAACCCACTTTCTTTTTAGGTTTTACTTACAAACTGCTAAAAGTCTAATGTATGACCATTCTTTTACAAGTTTGATGATCATTTTTGTCCTCCACACTTTTCCTTTTTTATCCTCCTTTCCAGCCATGTTTTCTGTGTAGTTTACCACAGCTGCTGTAAGGAATTAAAGCCACCCAAATGACTAAACATAAATGTATAATCTTAACAGTTTTGAAGATGGAAATATAAAATCAATATATAAGCACGGTTGCCCACTCTGAAGATGATAGAGAAGAAGTTATTTTATGACTCCCAGTCCTTATTTTTTTTGCTAGTAATTACTTGTGTTCCCAAGTTATAAAAATAACACTATGGGTTTTTTTTTTTATTTTCTCATGGCATTTTTCTACATACATGTCTGCGTGCAAAATTCTCCCTTGAAGAGCCATGCTGATCCTATTGGAAAAGGTAGTTTGCAAACTACTTACTTATGACTGGACCATCACTGGAAAGATTGTATTTCCAAGTAAGCTCACATTCTTAACTAGTTAGATTAGGACATTAACATATGTTTGGGGGGAGCACACCATTCAACTCATAACACTTAATTTTTCATGTAATGTGATTAAATATATGTTTGACAATATGTAATTCCATCTCATTCCTTAATTTATTATATGTGTTCTTTCTACATAAAGTTTTTTAATTTCCATTTAAGATAGAATTTGTTTTTAATAACCAACTCAATTATCACCATCAATTAAATATAAGATTCCTTCTAAAACATGAACAGAATGACACTTCCTCTATGCTTTCAGAGACATTCCTTCTGTGGTTGTATATTACATTGAAATAATTTCCTCTGCACCTGTATTCCTAAAGAACACAGGAGACTTGTTAACATACGGTCTATGTTTATTTTTACATCCAGAGTCCAGAACATTATTGAGTAAAATACAAGACCTTCAATATATATTTTGCATTAAATAACAAATGAAGTATCACCATAGTGATTTCAGCCCATAAACTCACAATTTGTGCCTCAAAATAGTTGACTATAAACCTTTTTGCAAGATCCTAGGGATCTTTACAGTTACTTTGAAGGCACTTCATGATGTATCAGGCTAAAACCTGTAATTTTAAAAATAAGATGCCTGGTTGTGCCATGACAATTTCAATTCCTCTTGCTCTTGCTGTGTACCTTATGCAAGTATTCAAACCTTTTTTATGACCTGTATTCAACAGGCATTCACAGTGTTTACTATGCAAAACACAACAGCACAACATTGTTAGGACTGTAGAGTGGGCTTTTTTTTTTTAACTTCTATTATTTCATTTCCTTATGAACTTGCTAATATCATATTATTTTTAATTCCAAACATCTTTAGTTTTTAGAATTGCCAATTAAATTTGTGGATGCCACTGTTTATTTTCCACTTTCCTTTTCTGAGCTTTTTATACAATTACTAAATTATTGTATTCATGCCCATTGGTAAGTAGCTTACAATGCACCAGACACAATGCTATGTTCTTAATCAAGGAATTAAACTAGACAAAGACTTAGCCTTATTTCCCATATAGTATAGCAGAGATAGAAG
The DNA here is from genome assembly GCF_003668045.3 of Cricetulus griseus. NCBI lineage: Eukaryota > Metazoa > Chordata > Mammalia > Rodentia > Cricetidae > Cricetulus > Cricetulus griseus. The sequence continues at coordinate 104,932,424 of NC_048600.1, forward strand.
CTGAAAAATGAAATTAAATTCAACAATTAAATTAATTGATAGATATTTTACAAATTGATATGAATATAAGAAGAAAAAGTAGAGTAAGATAGGAAGATAGGTCATCAAAATTGAGGGCTGCCAGACTGGAGTTCATCAGGAAGGTTCCATATGTAATGGTGTAAATGAAATGACAGACTCAACTGTAGGTGGAGCAAGAAGTGGGCAGTCAGTGTGAGCCTTGAGGAAGAAAGTTCCTGAGATGTCTGAGGAATAGAAAGGAATCTATGTGTGAGCATGAGTGAGGACTTAGGTGCAAAGAGTAGAAGATGAAATAGAACTTACAACATGCCAATCATGTAAGACATTGAAAAAGTTTTATGTGATGCCATTCATAACAATATCATTGATATCCATTTCTTTACCCTGTTTTCTTAATAGCCTTGGTTGCACTCTTTGATTATTCCAATTGCTTATTTGTCAAATGTATAGCTTTCTCTTCAGAGAACACCAATCATGTAGGACCATACACTTTCCTAAATAAGGTCCTAGGACAGTGCTTTGTGGCATGACACACTTATATTTGTTGGAAACAATAATGGTGCAAGAACTCTGACATTTTCTGTCATCTACCTACACAGCATTCTTTACATTACTTTTGTACTGAGTCTTGTGCTGAAGGTTTTTGTAGATTTTATCTTCAGTAATGGATTATGAGAACTACACAATGGCTCAGCAAGTAGATGTACTTTCAGTTTCTCATCACAAGAACTCTTATTATGTTTCTTTATATATTCTTAAACAATCTTTATGTAGAGATCAGCTGCTCCAACTAAATGGTAAGGGTGAGCCTTCATCTGCACTTACATAGTAAGCAAACAGACAATAAACAAGCTTTTCTTTTTATATATGAATGACTAACTATTGACAGTGATGTTTTTTTCTGTATTTCCACAAATTAGAACTGTATTCAATTTAGAAATGTCTTCTCAGTGAGGAAAAGAACATGAAGAAAATTAAATTCCATAACTATATGATACTGAAAATAAGCCACTGACAGTAAGATATCCAGGGATGGAGGATGGTGGAGTTGAATATGAAGACACATCTTGAGGACTTCTGATGACATGCCATGCATACAACATAAAACAGCCTATGTGTCCTCACCGGTAATTTTTAAAAATCAGTTTGAGTTGGAAGTCAATGATGTTCAGTGCAAATGGACTGATCAGAAGAATAAACCGGACTCAAAGAAATGCCCAAACTAGACAACTGAGGCTACTGGGGAGACAAAGCAACAGTTTGAAGAGGCACCATAGGGCAGAGAATCAGACTTGCAAAATATGAAGAAATAAGAAAAATCATTGACATGACATGGGGTGGGAGAGAAAGGAGGCCCAACAAACTGTAGAGGTGCTGTTTAAACACTTCCCAGAGACAATGGAAGAAGACGGCTGACAGGCTGACAGCTGCAAAACCATATCCAACTGCAGAGGAGAAGAAGGTGTCCTTGCACACAGCCTGCTGGGGACCACAGACAGCTATTGCCTCTTGGCAGTTTCTGATTATTTGCATATATTCTTATATTCATAATCATATGTATGTGGGTGTTAATTAAAATACTCACTACATTTATTACAGACTATAGCAAAATATTATACTCAAAGTAAATTCACATTATTAAATAGTTTTCAATTTATTTTTGGATTCAAAGGCATTCCATTATCATTCATATGTGTTATTTCTTTCATCTAATGTTTAGGTTATTGCCAACAATGTCATGAAGGTTTGTTTATAATTTCCTATTAGAGATTGTAGTCTGTATTCATGGTTGCTTTCAAAGTACAAATTAGCAGTGGGATATTTAGGTTTACCTATGGGAACATATTTTAGTTTTCCTGATACATATTATATTTGTAAATGCAGCCCTATCTATTTCCCTCTACCTTGGACTACAGTGGGCATATCATTTGAAAAATACTATGTCAGATTATAGGGAAAATGTTTCAACATTGATACACTTTGTAATCATTTTTAAATGAAGACACTTGCCATCTTATAGTCATGAAAATTATATTAAGCTAATAAAAACTCAAATTTTATAGACTCATGTAAGCCTAGTTGATTGTGGGAAGTAAATTCCATTATAGAAACTATGGTTTTGTGGATCTTTTTAGAAGGAAATATATATTCAGTTTAGTACAGAGGTCTGCTGTCATTTGAAAGAACCTGGTAAGAAACTGTCTGCTTCTGTGCACCCCTGGGAATCTGTTTGCTTTGTTCTTTGATTTCTTTCACACAGGATGAAGTTAATATACATGTCCAAATAACTGAGCTCATAGGCATTGAACATCATTCAGCAACTGTGAAGAAAAGGCTATGAATATAAACCCATGCTGCTCTACAAAGCAATAGATTACAAATTGTCTGGTTCTATTAGGAAAGTTTTTTCCTTATTTTTTTTTACATTAGTCAAAATGTGTTCCTTGATTCCTATCAATATCTGTAATTCTTTGGTTAGAAAGACATTGTGAAAACAAGGATATTTTATTTACCAACACATATCAATATGAGTAATAAATAAGATGCTCATTATTATTAGAGTTGACTTATAATGTAACATTAATTTGTCAGTAGAAATGTTGTTGAAAAGTAGTCAAGAGAATGCATTCCCCCCATGATCCAGATTAGAATTCTGCATCTTTTGCCATAAATTTAAATAATGCATCCAAGCTCCCGATCCATCTTAGAGAAAACTTACCTTGCTTTTCTGTATTCTCAGTATATTCTTCATCCCTCACTGTGCAAGAGTTGCTAGGAAAGTATTACAAAATATTTACATTATCCAATAACTGAAAACAGCTGTGTTTTTAACTTGGTAAATCAGTAGCAGCCCTCTATTGACTATGATTATTTTATGATATGCTTAATGGTCTTTTGGATTCCAGAACTTTACCTGAAGGTGCTTGTTGGTCATCTTCCTATCACTATAGCAAAATACCTGAGACAATCAACAAAAAATGGAAAGCCTTGTTTTAAGTAAGGGCTTTGCTGATTCCAGTTCACTAATATTCAATCCCTTTGTTTTGGTTTGTGGAGGTCTGCATTTCACAGAGGAGATATATGGTAGAGGAAACTCAAAATCCCCCTTGGAAGCATGCCTTAATGACCTAAAGACTTCTTAGTGATGTTTTTCTGGATTGCCATGCTATTTGACTATCTTCTTCATTTTCTCTTATTTAGTTTCTCCTCCTCTTGTGTGTCTGTCTCCTTTAGTGCACAAGGCTCCTATGACTACCCAATCCACCACAGGACATGTAGTAGATTGGTTTCATGTTATGGTTCAAATTCCTTAATTTGAATATTAAGGAAAGATTTGTCCATGTGTAATCAGAAAGCTAGTCCTTAATAATTTTCCCTGTTGTGATTCATGGGTCTTTTTTGTTTTGTTTTGTTTTGTTGTTTATTTGCTTATTTGTGGAGTTTTGGTTTCATTTACTTTGTTTTTCAGAGACAAGATTTCTCTGTGTAGCCCTAGCTGCACTGGAACTCCTTTTGTAGACCAAGCTGGCCTTGAACTAAGAGTTCTGCCTGCCTCTGCCTTCTGGGTGCTGGGATTAAAGGTTTGTGTGCCATGCCACTGCAACCAGGCTTCATGGATTTGTGTTGATACGTGGTGCTATTGTTAAAAGCATTCATCGAAGTAGATGTTGTATATTAGTTAATTTGATGAGTGGTCAATATAAATTGCTAAAGCCATATGTTTTAGCAATGGGGAAGATCAAATCAAGAACCTTGCCTATCTTAAGTAAGCACAGTACTACTGAGTTAAATCACTAGCTTTGGACACCATTTTTTCTTATTTTATGAGTTTGAATGTTTGCCTATATATACATGTGTATATGCACATGCCTGGTGCCCATTGAGATAAAAAGAAGACATGAGATTCCTTGGAGCTCAAGTTATGAATGACTGTGAGCCACCATGTGGTCGCTTGGAACTGAACTTGGGTCTCTGTAAAAGTAGCAAGTATTCTTAGCTGCTGATACTCATATACAGCATTCAAAATGCCATTTTAGGTTGTGAATTAGTGAATTTCTAAAGTTAAATAAATATATTTATTATTAAAAATGTGCCAAATGATTTGTTGATTGAATAATCATGTAACGGTGTAGAATAATATGAGTGGTCCTCTCTGCTCCTGCCCAAATACCTCCATCACCCCTTGGATCTCTCTGGACTGGAGCCTGGAATAAAGTGGACCTACCCAAACATGGAGGACCTCCCTGAGTCCAGAAACACCTTACTTTTCTTTCCCCATCAGCCTTGACCTCTGCTGAGCACTGTCCTCTGCTGAGGGAGAATACCAGGAGATGCAAGACCATCCAGAACTGCAGACATTGAAGTCTTGGCCCACATATACCACCAGGTGACAAGAGGGGATAGAGAGACCCCAACTGCACTCACTGGAAGAAGACAGAATAAGAACACACTCAACAACAGAAAGACCAATATGACACCACAAGAATCTAGGGACTCCACACCAGCAAGATGTGAAAGGAACAATAAAAAGAAGAAGAGCTAGACCTTGAAAACTACTTTATGAAGAAGATAGAATCACCTAAAGAGGAAAGGAGAAAATCTCTTAAAGAAATAGAAGAAAAAACAAACAAAAAATTCAAGAAATAGCCAGTGTTGGTGACACACACCTTTAATCCCAGCACTTGGGAGGCAGAGGCAGGTGGATCTCAGTGAGTTTGAGGCCAGCCTCCAGAGCATGTGCCAGGATGGGCTCCAAAGCTACACAGAGAAACCATGTCTCAAAAAACCAAAAATAAATAAATAAATAAAAATTCAAGAAATAAATAATTCTCTTAAAGAATCTAAAGAAAGCCAAGAAAAAAAAAAACAACCAAACAAGTGAACAAAACAATCAAAACAGTTCAAGGCATGAAAGCTGAAATAGAAACAATAAAGAAAACACAGAATGAGGGGATGCTTGAATTAGGAAGGGTGGATAAGCAATCAGGAACTAAGGATGTAAGTATAACCAATAGGATACAAGAGATGGAAGAGAGAATCTCAGTTGTTGAAGCCTCACTAGAGGATATACAATCATTGACCAAAGAAAATCTCAACTCCATCAAACCCTAACACAAAACATCCAGGAAATATGGGACACCATGAAAAGGCCAAACCTAAGACTAATAGGTATACAAGAAGGTGAAGAAGTAATACAGCTCACAGGTACAGAAAACATATTCAACAAAATCATAGAAAAAAACTTCCCCAACCTAAAGAAGGATATGCCTATGAAAGTACAAGAAGCTTACAGAACACCAAATAGATTGGACCACAAAAAGAAGTCTCCTCACCACATAATAATCAAGACACCAAACTTACAGAATAAAGAAAAAAATATTAAGAGCACCAAAGAAAAAGGCCAAGTAACATACAAAGGCAGACCTATCCCAATTACACCTGATTTCTCAATGGAAACTTTGAAAGCCAGAAGATCATCGATAGATGTTCTACAAACTCTAAGGGAAGATAGATCTTAGCCCAGACAACTGTATCCAGCAAAGCTTTCAATCACTATAGATGGAGAAAACAAGATATTCCATGATAAACCATATTTAAGCAATACATATACACAAACCCAGCCCTACAGAAATTAATGGAAGGAAAACTCCATTGTAATGAAGATAACTATGCTCAAAAAAGCATAGGCAATAAATAATCCCACTTTATCAAACACCAAAAAATAAAAGTGGGGAAATCCACACACAATGACACCACCACCAATAAATCCAAAACAAACAATAACCAACAATCAATGGATATTAATATCCTTCAATGTCAATGGTCTTAACATGCCTATAAAAAGATACAGCACCCCCTACCCCACCCCTGCCTGCACCTTCGGGCTTGGGTTAGACACGCCCAGGCAGGGAGGAGCTCCCTGTGCCCGGAATCTGCTAGCACCCCACTTTTCCATTCCGCCAACTGACCCAGGAACTAGGAACTAGTGAGGAGACTACCAGGAGCGTCAAGACCATTGAGAGTTGTGGACATTGAATTCCTGGCCCCCCCACACCACTGGGTCACAAGAGGAGATAGAGAGACCCACCTGCACCCACTAAAAGATGATATGGGGAGAAGACAGAATAAGATTTCACTCAACAACAGAAAGACCAATATGACACCACCAGAATCTAGGGACTCCACTCCAGCAAGAGCTGAAAAGCCCAACACAGAGCATGAAGATGAGATGGACCTCAAAAATTATCTCAGCAAGATGATAGCGACCTTTAAAGATGAAACAAGAAAATCCCTTAAAGAAACAGAAGAGAAAGCAAACAAAAAAATTAAACGAATTGGAGGAAAAGACAAACCAAAAAATTCAATAAATAAATAAATCTCTTAAAGTATCTAAAGAAAGCCAAGAAAAAACATCCAAACAAATGAAGGAAGCTCTTGAAACAGTTCAAAGCATGAAAGCTGAAATAGACACAATAAAGAAAACACAGAATGAGACCATGCTGGAAATGGAAAGGCTGGATAAATGATCAGGAACTAAAGATGTAAGTATATCCAATAGGATTCAAGAGATGGAAGAGAGAATTTTAGCTACTGAAGACTCCCTAAAGGATATACATTCATCAACCAAAGAAAGCCTCAAGTCCAACAAATCCCTAACACAAAATATCCAGGAAATATGGGACACCGTAAAAAGGCCAAAGCTAAGAATAATAGGTGTAGAAGAAGGTCAAAGGTACAGAAAACATATTCAACAAAATCATTGAAGAAAACTTCCCCAACCTACAGAAGGATATGCTTATGAAAGTACAAGAAGCTTACAGGACACCAAACAGACTGGACCACAAAAAGAAGTCCCCCTGACACATAATAATCAAAACACCAAATCTACAGAGTAAAGAGTAACTATTAAGAGCAGCAAAGGAAAAAGGCCAAGTAACATACAAAGACAAACCAATCAGAATCACACCTGACTTCTCAATGGAAACTCTGAAAGCCAGAAGGTTTGGATAGATACCCTACAAGTACTAAAGGAGCATGGATGTCAACCCAGACTACTGTACCCAGCAAAACTTTCAATCACTATAGATGGAGAAAACAAGATATTCCACGACAAAAAAAGATTTAAACAATACATATCCACAAATCCAGCACTACAGAAGGCTCTGGAAGGAAAACTCCAACCCAACGAACATAATTACACCCACAAAAACACTGGCAATAGATAATCTAATTTTACCAAACACAAAAAGAAACAGGAGGGCAAAATCCACATGCAATGATACCATCAACAATAAATCCAAAACAAAGAAGAACCAATGAACAATGGACATTAATATCCCTAAATATCAATGGTCTTAACTTACCCATAAAAAGATATAGGCTAACAGAATGGATACAAAGACAGAAACCATCCTTCTGCTGTTTACAAGAAACACACCTCAACTTCAAAGATAGGCGATACCTCAGAGTAAAAGGATGGGAAAAAATTTTCTAATCAAATGGGCTCAAGAAACAAGCTGGAGTAGCAATCCTAATATCTAACAAATTAGACTTTAAACTGAAAGCAATCAAAAGAGATGAAGAAGGGCATTTCATACTCATCACAGGAAAAGTCCATCAAGATGAAGTCTCAATCCTGAACATCTATGCCCCTAATACGAAAGCACCCACATTTGTAAAAGAAACATTACTAAAGCTCAAACCACACATAAAACCACACACACTTATAGTAGGAGACTTCAACACCCCCTTACACCATTGGACAGAACCACTAGACAGAAACATAACAAAGAAACAAAGGATCTGACAGAAGTTATGACACAACTGGGTTTAACAGATATCTATAGTACATTCCACCCAAACACAAAAGAATATACCTTCTTCTCAGCGCCACATGGAACCTTCACAAAAATTGACCACATAGTTGGCAGCAAAGCAAACCTCCACAGTTACAAAAGTATTGAAATAACCCCTGTATCTTATCAGACCACCATGCATTAAAGCTAGAATTCAACAGCAATACGAATTGCAGAAAACCTACATTTGCGTGGAAGATGAATAACACCCAATTGCACCATTCCTGGGTTGAGGAAGAAATTAAAGACTTCCTAGAATTTAATGAGAATGTAGACACAACATACCCGAACTTATGGGACACCCTGAAAGCAGTGCTAAGAGGGAAGTTCATAGCACTAAGTACTCACATGAAGAAACTGGAGGAAAGTCACATTAAAGAATTGACAGAACAACTGAAAGCTTTAGAGCAAAAAAAAGCAAACACACCAAAGAGGAGTAGACGCCAGGAAATAATCAACCTGAGAGCTGAAATCAACAAAGTAGAAACTAGGAAAACAGTACAAAGAATCAATGAAACAAAGAGTTGGTTCTTTGAGAAGATCAATAAGATAGACAAACCTCTAGCCAAACTAACCAAAAGGCAGAGAGAGAGCACACTAATTAACAAAATCAGAAATGAAAAGGGGGATATAACAACAGACACTGAGGAAATTCAGAGAATCTTTAGGTCATACTTTGAAAACCTGTATTCCACAAAATTGGAAAATCTAAAGGAAATGGACAGCTTTCTGGATAAATATCACTTACCAAAATTAAATCAAGATCAGGTAAACAGTTTAAATCGAACTATAACCCCTAATGAGATAGAAGCAGTAATCAAAAGACTCCCAACCAAAAAGAGCCCAGAGCCAGATGGCTTCACTGCAGAATTCTACCAGAAATTCAAACGAGCTAATTCGAGTACTCCCCAAACTGTTCCACACAATAGAAGCAGATGGGATATTGCCAAACTCTTTCTACGAGGCTACAATCACTTTGATACCCAAGCCACACAAAGATATTACTAAGAAAGAGAACTACAGACTGACCTCATGAACATCTATGCTAAAATACTCAATAAAATATTGGCCAACCGAATCCAAAAACATATCAGAAAAATCATCCACCATGATCAAGTAGGCTTCATCCCAGGGATGCTAGGATGGTTCAACATACAAAAATCCATCAATCTAATCCACTATATAAACAAACTGAAAAAGAAAAACCACATGATCATCTCACTAGATGCTGAAAAAGCCTTTGACAAAATCCAACATCCCTTCATGATAAAGATCTTAGAGAGAACAGGAATAACAGGAACATATCTAAACATGATAAACACAATATACACCAAACCAATAGCAAACATCAAAGTAAATGGAGAGAAACTCAAAGCGTTTCCTCTAAAATCAGGAACAAGACAAGGCTGTCCACTCTCTCTATATCTCTTCAATATTGTACTTGAGAGCCCTACCCTGCCTGGGGAGTGGTGGGTGGATGGGGTGGGGGGTGAGCTGGGGGTGGGAGAGGAAGGTTGGGGGTGAGGGGAGGGAGAGGGAGAAGGGACTTGAAATAAGCTTGTTCCCTAACTAGAACTAATAAAATAAAATAAAAAATACAAAGACAGAATCCATTCTTCTGCAGCATACAAGAAACACATCTCAACTTCAAAGGCAGAAGGTACCTCCGAATAAAGGATTGGGGAAAGATTTTCCATTCAAATGGACCCAAGAAACAAGCTAGTGTAGCAATCCTAATATCTAAAAAATTAGACGTCAAACTAAAGTCAATCAAAAGAGATAAAGAAGGTCCTTTCACAGTTATCACAAGAAAAGTCCATCACAATGAAGTCTTAATCCTGAACATCTATGCCCCAAATACAAAGGCACCCACATTTGTAAAAGAAAAATTACTAAAGCTCAAATCACGCATAAAACCTCACACACTTATAGTAGGAGACTTCAACACCACGCTCTTACCACTAGATAGGACCACCAGACAGGAACTTAACAAAGAAACAAAAGAATTAACAGTTGTTATTACACAATTAGGTTTAACAGATATCTATAGAACATTCCACCTGAACAGAAAAGAATATACCTTATTCTCAGTGTCACATGGAACCTTCTCCAAAATTGACCACATACTCAGCAATGTAGCAAGCCTACACAGATACAAAAAAAATTGGAATAATCCTCTGTATCTTATCAGACTGTCATGCTTTAAAGTTAGAATTCAAAAACAATACAAATTGCAGAAACCCTACAAACTCATGGAAATTAAATAATGCACAATTGAACCATTACTGTGTTATGATAAATCTTTCTGCCAAAAGAGGCCGAGCCCCACTGCCACGTGTGCACTTTATGCCAGCCACCGGCCTGAGTTAGGGCTCAAATGAATACAAAGAAACTTTTACTAGGTTCAAAGCTGCTTAGCCATTGATTAGGATTCTCATCTGTTAGCTCAGTCTCAATTATCACAAATCTATATATTTTATAAGACTTTTCTTATCGGACACCTTATTGGTGTCCCTCCTTGCTGGTGGCTCACATCCTGCTGCTGGAGGAGGTGAAGGGGGCAGGGGGACATTTCCTTGCTATGTCACTTCCTGCCTGGATCACCACTTCTCTACTACATTTCCCAGAATCCTCTTTGACTCCTAGTCCTGTCTAACTTGCTGTTTCATTGGCCAAACAGAACTTTATTAAACAATCAATAAGATAAACATACACAGAAGTACTTCCCCCATCATTACTGAGTCAAGGAAGAAATAAAAAAAGAAATTAAAGACTTCCTAGAATTCAGTGAGAATGAAGACACAGCATACCCAAACCTATTGGACACTTTGAAAGCAGGGCTAAGAGGAAAGTTCATAGCACTAAATACCCACATGAAAAAACTGGACAATAGTCACACTAGAGAATTAACACTGAAAGCTCTAGTACAAAAGGAAGCAAACACTCCCTGGAGGAGTAGATGTCAGGAAATAAACTGAGGGCTGAAATCAATAAAGTAGAAACTAGGAAAACACTACAAAGACTCAATGAAACAAAGAGTTGGTTCTTCAAGAAAGTCAACAAGATAGACAAACCTTTATCCAAACTAAGCAAAAGGCAGAGAGAGAGCATCCAGAGAATCATCAGGCCATACTTTGAAAACCTGTACTCCACAAAAAAATTTGAAAATCTAAAGGAAATGGACAATTTTCTACATAGATATCACTTACCAAAATTAAACCAAGAACAGATAAGCAAGTTAAACAGACCTATAACACCTAATGAAATAAAAGAAGTCATCAAAAATCTACCAACCAAAAAAAGCTCAGGGCCAGATGGCTTCACTGCAGAATTCTACCAGAAATTTAAAGGAGAGCTAGTACCAGTACTCCTCAAATTATTCCACACAATAGCAGCAGAAGGGACATTGCCAAGCTCTTTTTATGAGGCTACAATTACCTTGGTACCTAAGCCTCAAAAGACAAAATGAAAGAAGAGAATTACAGTCCAATATGCCTCATGAACATCAACACAAAACTATTCAACAAAATACTGGCCAATCGAATCAAAAAACACATCAGAGAAATCATCCACCATGATCAAGTTGGCTTTATTCCAGGAATGAAGGGATGGTTCAACATATGAAAATTGATCAATGTAATCCACCCTATAAACAAATTGATAAAGAAAAACCACATGATCATCTCACTAGATGCTGAAAAAGCATTTGACAAAATCCAACATCCCTTCATGATAAAGGTCTTAGAGAGATAAACAATAACAGGAACATACCTATACATGATAAAGCAATATATATCAAGCCAACAGCCAATATCAAACTAAATGGAGAGAAACTCAAGGCTATTCTTCTAAAATCAGAAACAAGACAAGACTGTCCACTCTCTCCATATCTCTTCACTATTGTACTTGAATTTCTAGCTAAAGCAATAAGACAAGAAAAGGAGATCAAGGGGATATGAATTGGAAAGGAAGAAGTCAAACTTTCACTATTTGCAGATGATATGATAGTTTACATAGGTGACCCAAAAAACTCTACCAGGGAACTACTACAGCTGATAAATACCTTCAGCAAAGTGACAGGATACAAGATTAACACACACAAAAAAACAAACTCAGTAGCCCTACTATATACAGAAGATAAATGTGCTGAGAAAGAAATCAGAGAAAAATCGCCTTTACAATAGTAACTAACAAAATAAAATATCTTGGGGTAGCACTAACCAAAAACAAGAAAGACCTGCATAGTAAGAACTTTGAGTCTTTAAAGAAAGAAATTAAAGAAGATACCAGAAAATGGAAAGATCTTCCATGCTCTTGGATAGGTAGGATCAATATAGTAAAAATGGCAATCTTGCCAGAAGCAATCTACAGATTCAATGCAATTCCCATCAGAATCCTAACCTAATTCTTCACAGACCTTGAAACAACAGTACTCAACTTAATATGGAAAAACAAAAAACCCAGGATAGCCCAAACAACCCTATACAATAGAGAAACTTCTGGAGACATCACTATCCCTGACTTCAAGCTCTATTATAGAGCCATAGTCCTGAAAACAGCTTGGTATTGGCATAAAAACAAACAGGTTGACCAACGGAACCTAACTGAAAACCCTGATATTAACCCACACAACTATGAACACCTGATTTTTGACAAAGAAGCTAAATTTATACAATGGAAAAAAAGAAAGCATCTTCAACAAATGGTGCTGGCAAAACTGGATTCAGACATAGAGAAGATTGCAGATTGATCCATATCTATCGCCAGGCACTAAACTTAAGTCCAAATGGATCAAAGACCTCAACATAAATTCAGCCACACTGAACCTCCTGGAAGAGAAGGCAGGTGGCACCCTTGAACAAATTGGTACTGGAGAGTGCTTTGTGAACATAACACCAGTAGCTCAAACATTGAGATAGACAATTAATAAATGGACCTCCTGAAACTGAGAATCTTCTGTAAAGCAAAGGAAACAGTCAGCAAGAAAAAAAATGCCAGCCCACAGAATGGGAAAAAATACTCACCAACCCCACATCTCACAGAGGGCTAATCACCAAAATATACAATGAACTCAAGAAGCTAGCCACCAAAACACCAAACAATGCAATTAAAAGATGCAGAACTAAATAGAAAATTCTCAACAGAGGAATCCAAAATGGCTGAGAGACACTTGAGAAAGTGCTCAACATCATTAGACATCATGGAAATGCAACTCAAAACCACTCTGAGAAACCATCTTACTCCTGTCAGAATGGCTAAAATCAAAAACACCAATGACAATCTATGCTGGACAGGATGTGGAGAAAGTGGAACTCTCCTCCATTGCTGGTGGGAGTGCAAACTTGTCAAACATTTTGAAAACCAGTATGGCAGTTTCTCAGGAAAATGGGAATCAGTCTACCTCAAGATCCAGCAATCTCTCTCTTGCGCATATACCCAAAGAATGCACATTCATACAACAAAGACATATGTTAAAATATGTTCATAGCAGCATTATTTGTAATAGCCAGAATTTGGAAACAACCTAGATGCCCCTCTACTGAAGAATGGATAGAGATTATGTGATATATTTATACAATGGAGTACTACTCAGTGGAAAAAAAAAACAATGGAATCTTGAAATTCACAGGCAAATGAATGGAACTAGAAGAAACAAACCATCCTCAGTGAGGTAACCCAATCACAAAAAGATAAACATAGTATGTACTCACTCATTTTTGATTTTTAGACATAGAACAAAGGATCATTAGCTTACATGACACACTGCCATAGGAGCTAGGAATCAAGGAGGATTCCAAGCGAAGATTGCATAGTCCCTCCAATAAGGGAATGGGGACCAGAACCCCTTACCACATTGGAGCCCGGGGGCAGGGAGAGGAAGGAGAGTCTTCATCCAGTTGCTGTTTGAAGCAGAAACAGACACCCATAGCTAAGCACTGAACCATACTACTGGATTTCAGTTGTGGAGAGGGAGAAGGGTTGAGCAAAGGAGGCAAGACGGGGATGGAGAGACCAGCAGAAACAGTGGACCTGGCCTCCTGATAGAATGGAGACCCTAGTCATTAAACTGGGGAAACAGCATTGGACCAAATCCTCTGAATGTGGGTACCAGCTAGAAGCCCAAGATGGTCTACGGCTCCTCACAGTGGAGCCAGTCTTTATCCCTAGAGCACAAATGGACTTTTGGAGGCCATTCCTAATGGAGACATCCTTATGCAGCCCAGATACAGCAGGGAGGGTCTAGACCCTCCCCCAAACAATATGACAGACTTTGAAGGTCCTTGGCAGAGGGCTTCACTATCCCTGGAGAGGAGTCGAGGGTGGGTGGGTTGGGTGTGGAACATGGAAGGAGGGAATGGCAAGGGAATGGGGGATGGATATGTAAATATGAGTATTTAAAAATAATAAAAAAATATAAAAACACCAAACTTGCAGAATAAAGAGAAAATATTAAAAGCAGCAAAGGAAAAAGGCTAAGTAACATATAAAGGCAGACCTATTAGAATTACATCTGACTTCTCAATGGAAACTTTGAAAGCCAGACAGTCATGGATAGATGTCCTACAAACACTAAGGGATCATAGATGCCAACCCAGACTAATGTACCCAGCAAAGCTTTCAATCACTATAGATGGAGAAAACAAGATATTCTATGACAAAACCAGATTTAAACAATACATATCCACAATTCCATCCCTACAGAAATTTCTGGAAGGAAAACTCCAACCCAAGGAAGATAACTACACTCACAAGAACATAGGCAATAAATAATCCCACTTTACCAAACACAAAAAAAGGAGGGTGAAATACACACACAATGACACCACCACCAATAAATCCAAAACAAACAATAACCAACAATCAATGGACATTAGTATCCCTCAATGTCAATGGTCTTAACCTGCCTATAAAATGATACAGGCTAACAGAATGGATACGAAGACAGAATCCATCCTTCTAATGTATACTAGAATGGTATGAGTTTAAAATATGTATGTACCCATCTATTATACATATATACTTGGTTTTTTTTGTTAGTACTATTGAGAAATTTAGTCTAAAATTATAGTTAACTTACCTGAATAACATACTGTAGTTGACATGATTAAATTTAGAAAGTAACACACACACACACACACACACACACACACACACACACACACACCCTTAACATCCAAGAGCTTTTAGATGCAAACTAGGATAGCAAAAAAAAAAAATCTAACAAGTAGCATTGCAATTCATTGACTTGTTACCTATTAGGAGAAAGATTCAGTATCAAATGTTGAAAGTATCTGAGGAAGCCAGGCCTGACTGCCCTAGAGGAGTAACTACAATTGACTGTGTGAATATAAATAAACTGTGACCTGACTAGAGCAACCGCTTTACATAATAACTTGTTGAAAAAATAAAATTCTAGATACAATAGATGATCTAGAATCACACCCAAAGATGCCAAGCCAATTCTGGTCCTGTTTTTTTATTACAAAACCTGTAACATGAATAAATAAAAGACCCAGAGGCAGATATTGTGGTTCAAGCTGAAGATCAGGGAAGCAAAGCAGCTGACCACTAGCTCTCACCTCTAGCACAATCTGAAAGGGCTGATCCATGCATGAGCTCTTTGCCAAGTCTCAAATTGTAGCCTCTCCTCAGTGTGGCTGGAAAACAAATGACTCTACTGAAACCTTGCTTCTGTCTTATATACTTCCCTAATGCTGGGATTAAAGGTGTGAGCTATAATTCTCATTTAGACTAATTCAGTCTTGGTAGATCTCTGTGGCCTTGGATTCACAGAGATCCATCTACTTTACCTCTTCATTCTGAGTCCTAGCGTTAAAGGTATGTACCGCCACCTTCTAGCTTCTGGCTGCTGGCAGTAAAGGTGTATGCCTGGCTTTTAAGGCTTGTGATTGAGTTTGTTTTTTTGAGTCCTCATTCAAGCTTTAATAAATCATAAATATCACTGTAAAACCAAAATTAAAATTTTATTCTATTTGGCTTTATAACTGTTCCATTGTGAAAATATCTCATATGTATTTACCCTTTTCTTAAAAAATTACAATGTACATTCTGGAAAAAGTAAATACAAATATTAGGATTGTCATACTAATACTTTAAAATGCTATGTTAATAAACTTGTATATCAGTAATAGAACCCTAAATTGGATGTCTTGAGCTCTTGTGATGTTCATATTAAAGCACTTAAATCACTGTTTATTTGCTAAAACTATAATCACCAAGTTTCATGAATTTGTTAAATCACTCATTTTAGCAAAATATTTATCAGTAAGATTTGGGCTGGCAGAGTCACCACACAGCAACAGGAATTTCAGTAATTCGATTTGGTGAATTTGTTTTCAGCAAATTGGATTGGTTCATGAATGGCTGAGAAACACTTTGAATTTCCAGTCATGTCTCTACTCAGAGGTCCCTGCTCTTGCCAGCAGCTGAGCAAAAACAGATGACACTCTTGGTAGCCCAAGTTCTAGTTTCCTAGATAACACATCTTTCTTTGTGGCTGAAAAAGAAACTACATCTCGGTGAGATGGTTTAAATGAGTTAATTAAATTGGATATTTCATCATGCCTTTGGGGCACTGTTTCTCCCTTTACTGCCAATCCAGTTTATTAGCTCCATGCCTATTCTGATCCAGTCTAAGAAGCCCTAACATCCTGAGAACATAGCCAGGGCCAATCTTGGATGCCATGGATGGAGCCATGTGTCCCTTGGATTTAGCATTAACACACAGGTGCTTAATATGCCTTAAGAAGTCACATGAGTGATAATGTATCCTTGCATCCCAGTCCCAAATCCACATGTATTTAAGAGATAACCTCAATTTCATAAGCAAAAGCAGTCAGTGTGGAGCAATGTGTCTGGGTACGTGATATTCTCAGTGCCTTGTACAGTCTTAGGTATGTATTATGTGTATGCATAAAATATTTGTTCATGGAAAATAAAACAAAGAAAGTCAAAGGTCATCAAAATTTGTAAAATAACATTTTAAAGGTTACAATCATTGCTTTGGCTACCTAGAAGTTCAACTATTTTGTGAAATTAGTAGTTAAAACCACTTACATATACAATGAAGTTAAAACAGTGAAAAAAATTACAGAGTCTGTTTTAATAAGCTCATACAACAGTGAGGGAAAAGACCAATATTAAAAACAGCCAGACTAAAACAAATAGCATGGTGAATGTTGGTAAGTGTTAAAAATAAATTCCCACAAATTGGTTATCTATGAGTAGAAAGTCCAAGAATCTAGTAGTTGTCAAGTCCCATGAGGCTGGGTGTCTCATCTGGTCTTTTGGATGTGCTGGAATCCCAAAGGAATGGATGTGCTCACAAGACAAGGGTAAGTAGGCTAAGCAGGAATGAAACTTTACTTCTTCATTGTCCTTATATGGGCTTCCATCAGAAGGTGTGGCCCAGATTAAAGATCTGTCTTCCTGCTTTGAATCACAAGTGTGCCCTCCATTTCTGGATTGTAGTTCATTCCAGATATAGTCAAATTGACAACCAAGAGTAATCATCACAGTGTGTGTCAAAATGTACCTTAAATTGCCTTACATTTATTTAGAGAAGAGTAAGATGGTGATGATTATATTTAAAACTTAAAGATCTCTGATCATATTTTAAAAGTTAAGATAAAAATACAGTATTTATATTGAGGATGAGCTTATATTTGTATCATTTTAGGTATAATTATTGTTATGATAAAGCTTGAGTGGGACCTTGGTGGAATTCCATGGCAAGTAAGTGTGACCTAGGTGGGGGGACAAACATGCCAGGCAGACAGAGCTTAGTGAGAAGTGTTATTAGAAAGGGAAGGGAGGGAAAGAGAAAAGAGGTAAAGAGACAAAGAGGCAGAGAGAGGACAAAAGAGAAGAGGGAGACAGGAAAAGTCCTGTCTGCCCCAGGGGAACATTAGGAAAGTGAGAAGGAATGCAATGGAGAGAGAGAGAGCAGAAAGACAGTGTAAGTGGGCAGAAGTCTTTCTTTGAGTTTTTCTTTGAAAGGGGTCCTTTACACCTGGACAGACCAGGGCACTGCCTAAGTGCATTTTGCCAGGTGACAGATGCAGAGAAGCATAATGCCTGAATCCTTAAAATTATGACCTGGTTAAATACATAATTCTTTTGTAATTGTACATGGGATAGTCATATTATGTTTAGGAATTATATGGCCTTCCTATTGTTTTCATTTGGAAATTAATCATGACATAAGGAAATATGATTGTGTATCAAGTTATAGGAGGTAGACTGTAATGTCTAATTTTTGTTGTCAATTTGACTATTACCTGGAACTGGGTTTGGCTTTATCTTGCATACACAGCCTACTATATTGCCTCTAGATATTTCCAGTGGGAAAGAGTTGTTAGACAACTTGACTGCTCTTAGAAGAAGCATTAAGGTTATTGGTGATAAAAAAGCAATGGCTGAAATTGAGGCTGGCAGAAAACTGCTGGGTATAGTTCATATTTAATGATGTAGGCCCTAGAGTCAGGCTGTTCAATACTGACAAAGTGACATGAAAGCCCATGTGCAAAGTAAGTTTAAGGAAATGTCAAGCTCATTATGTCATTGCAAAGATTATCACTGTGCCTGTCATATTGTATGTTCTCCATAAATGTTAGCCCTTGTGGGTATTATAAACCAGGCACATGGGTGAGAAAATGACTCATGCTGTGAAGACAGTGAGTTGGCTGGTAAACTCAAGCAGTCAATACATAGTCAAGTGAAACAGGCACTGCTGTGATAACAGGAATAGGATGAAAGATAGTTTTTTTTCCCCTGGAGCCAAATATGCATGACCATGTCTTGGGAATATAAATTTATGTTTCTCCAAGCATACAGTTCTAACACAGTAACATTTTCATGTAACTTGTATAGTAGTACCAGAACAAAACATTATAAATCAAGACTCATTCCAAAAACATAGATGGAAATATCAGATAGGTGGGTTTACAGCCAAGTGCAGAAATCTCTACTAAAGGCTTTGAAGGCCATCTGACAGCATTCTTAGCCATTCGGTTGGTAGTAGTAAGTGGTTTGTAAATTTATTAAAATATTTCAAAAGGTAGATATAAGGATGTTAGCTCAGACATAGGTGAGCAAGCAATGAGTATTATGTGAGCCAAAGATAGCCCAGAGTCAATTGTAATTACACACTGAACTCTTGTTATTATAATCTTCCCACACAGTCACTGATGTCCTTACCAGTTAATTGGACTTGTAAAACATTCAATATGAGTAGTTCATTTATGGAAATGACCAATGGGAAAGGATGAAAAGAAAACAAGAAGTTGTATAAAAAGTAGAAATTAATACTCCAAAAGATATATTTGGTAGCTGTTAGATAAGCAACCAAAAACATCTCTGCATTTCAACTACAGACATCTTCCCCATTTTTTTCTTTTATTGAAAAAGGATCTTCACTCATGTATTATAAAGTGTTATGGCTTCCGACTCCCTCTGCTCCTCCCAGACCCTTTCTATGCCCTTTCCCATCTGGATCCATTCCTTTTCTATTTCTTACTAGAAAAAATAGAATTCTAAGAGAAATACTAAAAAATAATAAAATATAAGGTTAAAGAAAACTATCAGATAAAATTTGGACAAGACAAACCAACAGAAGGAAGAGTCCAACAGAAGGCATGAGAATCAGAGGTCAACTCATTCAAACTCTCAGGAATTCCACTAAAACACTAAACTGGAAGTCATACGTGGTGGTTTGAAAGAAAATGCCCCCAAAGGGAGTGACATTGTTAGGAGGTATGACCTCATTGGAGGAAATGAATCATTGCAGAGGCACACTTTCAGGTCTTTTTTTTCTACATCTTCACTCAGAGTGGCAGTCTGTTGACTTCCTGTTGCCTACAATATGTAGCACTCTCTGCTCTAGCCCTCACATCATGATCATAATGGACTGAACCTCTGAAACTGTAAACAAACTGCTCTCAAATAAGAGTTTTCTTTATAAGAGTTGCCATGATCACGGTATCTATTCACAGCAACAAAAACCCAAACTAGGACACCATAATATATATGTTGTGGACCTGGTGCTGACTTGTGAAGGCCCTCTGAATAGTGCTTCTGTGTTTATGAGTTCTTATGAGCAATGCTCATGTTGATGTAGCAATGCTCATGTTGATGTAGAGTCCTTGTTTTATTGGTGTCCTCCATCCCTCTGGTTCTTACATTCTTTTTTTAGGTCCCTGAGCTACCTAGTCTCTTGTTTTTAGTCACTCAAGCAGTGTTCCATTTAATAGAGTGGGCCTTAAGTCAAACAGCTATTGTTTGGTTGCTCCCACAGCTTTGTGCCTCCATTGCCCTATCATATGTTACAGGCAGCATACCATTGTAGATCCAAGTATTTGTGGCTAGATTTGTATTTACATTTCTGCTTTGGTAGCATGCAGGATAGTGTCTTGTACTAAAGACACTAAAACATAGGGGTGAAGGTTCTGTGTAGGAACCAGCTCAACTTCTCCATGTTCAGTTTACAGAGAGAAGCCCATTGTCTAGGCTACAGCTTGGGTTGTTTGGGAATTCCAATGGGACCCCTTTGGCTAAAACTCTAATATATGTGATTCAATTGTGGTACTGGAAGCTTCATTTTATGACAAGAGATGGACAATTGGGACTCTGTTTTCCCCATTACTTGTCCATTTCATTTAGATTGCTTTTGTATACATGTGCATTTTAGGAAGTTTCTATTATATTAGGTTTCTATACTATCCCTCAAAATTCCGCTTAATTTTACCTATTTCTTCCTATATTCCCTCCCACAAATCCACTTTCCAGTCTCCCCATTCATTAGTTATTATCTATTCTATTCCCCCTTCTTAACTAGGTCTACCTTTTCCCTCCAGTTCCTTACTCTGTATCTAACTTCTGTGATTCTATACATTGTAGCTTGGTTGTCATTAAATTAACAGTTAATATCCACATGTAAGTGAATGCATATCATATTTGTCTTTTGTAGTCTGGGATACCTCAGTCATGAAGTTTCTTTTTTTTAAATTCCATCTGCCTGCCTGCAAGTTTCACATTTTTTATTGACTAATATTCTGCGGTATAAATGTACCATATTTTCTTTACCTATTCTTGTGTTAAGGGACATCAAGGTTGTTTACAATTTCTGGCTATTATTAATAGAACACAGAGAACATGGTTGAGGTAAGCATCGCTGTGGTAAGATAAGGCATCCTTTGTGTATATTCCCAAGAGTTGTATAGCTGGATATTGAGGTATATTGATTTCCACCTTCATTAGCAACCATCCATAGTGACTGTACAAATTTGCACTCCTACTAGCAATGGAGGAGTTTTCTTTGTATATTACATCCCCACCAGCATGAGCTTAAACTTGTTCTGTTGATCTTACCAATTCTGATAGATTTAAGATGAAATCTCAAAATGATTTTGATTTGCGTTTCCCTGATGGCTAGGGATGTTGAACATTCCTTTAAGAGTTTCTCAACCATTTGAGTGTCCTCTACTGGGAATTATCTACTTAGATCTGTACCCCGTTTTAATCAGATTATTCATTTTCTTGATATCATATTTTTTGAGTTCTCTATATATTTTGAGCATTAGCTTTATAAGATTTATAGTTGGTAAAATATCATTTCCCATTCTGTAGGCTGCCATTATGTACAAATGACCATGTGTTTTGCTGTGCCTAAGATTCTCCATTTCATGAAGACACATTTATTAATTGTTGTTTTTTAGTGAAATAGAAGCAGTCATTCAAAAACATCCCAGGGACAGATGATTTTAGCACAGAAGTCTAACAGACCTTCAAGGAAATGTTAATACCAATATTCATCACATTAGTCCACAAAATAGAAACAGAAGGAACATTGCTCAATTCATTTCACAAGGTCACAGATGCCTTGATACCCAAACTGCATAAAGACCTGACAAAAAAGAAAATTATAGACCAATTTCCCTTATAAACATAGCTTAAAAACTTTTCAATGAAACACTTGCAAAATGAATCAAAGAACACACCAAAAAGATTATCCACCATGTTCGCATAGGCTTCGTTCCAGAGCGGAAAAGATGGTTCAACATATGTAAATCTAAAAATGTAACCCATCATATAAACAAACTGAAAGACATAGCTGACCTTCTAATTGAACCCTGGAAAGAAAAAGAAGTGATATATTTCTGTGAAGTTACCCTCATTATAATGCAAACTGAAACCACATCCTCAGATTTAATACTGAGTTTTTCAAGAAAACTCCATAATACACAACTTTCCATTGAGTCTATATCTTCCCTCTATGATGCTTTTCCTTCCAATTACTTCACTTTTCTAGTCTCCGAGTTTCTTCTGTGATGGTGACATGTGCCTGGAAAGATAGGAATCCTAACTGGCCCTATTGGTGTCTAAGCCTTTTCCAGCCTTTCTCTATATAGAGGAAGGAGGAACAATATGCTACAAAGAATGCCTAGAATAAGCAGAGGCATGACATATGTTCACTGAATATAACCTAAGATCCTGGGCATGGAGAGGCCGCTGGGGGAACCCATGAGAGACAGTTATTTTACAATGAAAGGACAGGTACACAGTGTTTGCTAAATATCCTGCTTAAATCAGTAATGTTTGGAATTAGTGTTAGTCATAGAAGAGAATGTTTATCTGCTTGGTTTTGAACTATAAAATGATGCTCTGCTCTATTTCATTATTCAATTCTACCCAAAACTTAGTGCACCAAGATAATTACTTGCTATAGATATATTCCTGGAGTCTGTTGCAAGGAATGGCATATAATAGAGCTCAATAAGTTTTTGCTGAATGAATTAATGCTGAATCCTCAGTTCCTCTTGGCAATCAATATTTTAATTACATTGGTGGCAGTTATGGTTAATTCATGAAGCACTAATGGGAGACAAGCACATTCCACAGGAAGAAAATATAGAACAGAATACAACAAATAGCACCATGGATGCTATTAGGTAAATATATTGGTCTCTCTCCTCTCCTGCCTGTGTACCATAATCTGAGTCCCACTTGCAGTAAAACAACAGTGCTTCGTACCTTCTGTTCATTTCATTTCTAGTCATTTTACAACTGTTTGTGATATCTTTGAAACATAAAATGTTGTGTCAGTTTTATCCAAATTGCAATGTTCCTCATCAATTTAATTATTCTGTATTCTTTGGGTGCAGGGCATATCCTCTTGTGTTAAGGTAATGATCATAAAATAGTCCATATAGCCAATATGTCCCAAGGTTGCTACGAGGAAAAACAAAGAATAAGAAAGTGGGTAAATCCTACTTTGAGGAGTGGGGAATGCTGTGTTGGGTTGATATCCCTGGGAGGCATGCTCTTTTCTGATGAGAAACTGAGGAGCAGTGGAGCTGGAGGAGAGCAGAGGTAGAGGGACTGGAAGAGGTCGAAAGAGGGGAGGTGTGTATTGTATGAGAGAAGAATAATTTAAATGAAAATAAGAAAAATGACAATGGGCTGAAGTTTGTAGGAGAAACCAGGCAATAACTGAACTTCTAGGCATTTGTGGGGTAATTTTTATTTATCACTATAGATTTATTATATCTCATAATACTCCTTGTCCAAACTAAATAGGAACAGCATTAAGGAGGTGAAGATACAAGAAACAAACAAACAAACAAAAAAACCAATGTAGGTTTTATTGGGAAAATCCTGATTTATGCCTATTATTCATGTAATAATTTAATGATGTTTTCCCTTTTATTTCAAGAGTATTTTTTTTTTTTTTGCTCAGCCCAATATAGACTGGACCAGATGGCCTCTATGTTTCTTCCATGCTCATTTTACACAGGCTTTTATTTTTGTGTGGGCTTCTAATGGAATTGTCATCCTGATTGTGAGAAGCAAGACCCTCACTTTGTAAGAACAAATTCAAGAAACAAGAAAAAGTAAAGTAATTTTTAATATACCATCCTTCATAGAGGAACATATATATATATATAGAAAAGATACAGATGACTGGGATGCTGACTTAGCACAAGATAGTGGGTTGGTTATAAAATTCCTGAGTGTAAGGAATTATTGTTCTCTTCATCTGCTCCTCTCTTTTCCTTCCAAGATGGGTTTTTAATCAACATAATGTGAGCTTTTGACTCCTTCATAGAGTGACATTTTCAGAACACACTAGACCTGTTTGTTGCAGGCAGTGCTAGATACCATATCATGTGTCCATGTCTTAAATACCCTGAAAGGGATTGTTTTAGTAATACAATACAACTGGAGGTAATGACTGAGCAATCTCCATTGTCTCCAGGTCTGGGCCAAGGGTACCAGCTGATTTTAGTGGGCCTCAGCATGGGACTTCATGGCCAATTCATTTGACAAGTTATTTATTTCACATGCTAATTTTAAGGATTTGCCCAAGGCCTTTCTGGACCTTGTTTTGCCCCTCATTCTGCTTCTGCCTCCCCTAGTTTAGGCAAGAGCCTTCTAAGGCTTCTAGAGTAAACCCATCTACTTAGGCTAGGACCGCACAAACAGAATTCAGTCCCAGTCGTGATTTCTTCTTGCTAGGAAAATAGTTCCGGCAGTCATCTTTACAACTATTTCTTTCACCCTCTGGTATTTGATCCATTAGTAAATTCCACTTATTACAAATGTAAAACATATTGAAAATCCATTTTTATGACAAAAACCTCTGATACTCTACTCAACTACTCTTTTCTATTGTTGAAGTAATATTTTTACACCAAATCTAGATCTCATTTCCCTACTATTTTCAACAACCTAATTCTTAACCAACAGCAAGCTATACTTTAAAAATAGTCCATTTAAGGCTAAGATGATGGCTCAGTGTGTGAAGCATTTACCTGAAAGCATAAGGACATGAGTTTGAATTCCCAAAGCCCAGGTAAAGCTGGACTCCATACCCAGATTATCTAATCCCAACCCTCCCACAGTGAGATGGAAGCTAGAGATAAGCACATCTCTGGAAGCTTTGCAGGCTAGATTGCCTGGCATATGCAGTGGGAACAAAAGATCCTGTCTCATTCAAGGTGGAAGGTAAGGACCCACAGTTGAGAAAGTCCTCAAAAAATTCCTGCTTCACATAAAGTCCGTCAGATAGTCTAGGCATGTAGTAGGAAAATGGATGCCCAAACTTTACAGAGGAACCTTGGGTGTCTGTCCATACAGCCAGAAGTCTCTGCTATTTCTTACTTTTGGAAGTTGTTTAATCTGCACTTCCTATTTACTCAGGTAATGTTATATCCTTCTGAGGTCTTTGATGGAGTTAAAGATTAGATAGTTATAATTTTCCTTAGTTATGATAAAAGGTAAATTATCCAAAACTTGGTACTCACAAAGATAGGATTAATAATAGAATATTTTCTCTGAATTTGCCAAATACAAATGGACTAGACATTGTAAATACAATTCTTACCTGATATTTTTTCTTACTGAATATAGTTTTACTATGTTAGAGTTAAAAGCCTTTCCTTTTTATTTAGACAAAAGGGGAGATGTTGTGAGATATTTTATTATGCTGTATAAAGATTTGTCACTGTGATTGGTTTAATAAAAGCTAACCAGCCAATAGCTAGGCAGGATTTGTAGCCCAGACATCTGGACAGATAGAGCTCTAGAAAGAAGAAAGGCATAGTGCCCAGCCAGATGCTAAAGAAGCAAGACTTGAAGGAGAAGTAACAAGGAGTCACATAGCAACATAAATAGGAATAGGTTAATTTAAATTATAAGAGCTAGTGGGATAAGCCTAAGCTGTAGGCTGAGCTTTCATAATCAATAAGTCACTTTGTCATTTTTTTTTTGTGATCTGTGGCCCAAAGAAAAATCCTTCAACACTGTTAGATCACAGACCCTCGATCTGACTTTCTCTTTCAGAATTCAGATCATGCCTTCCTACAGATTGCTCTGCGACAGAGTCAGAAATAAGCTATGTTGTGCTGTTGTGGCCTTGCAGTTTTTTTTTTTTTCTTGTAGTAGCAAGTTAGTGGTCCTACATAATGCCTGTTCCCTCCACATAGCCTAAGTAAGACAGAATTACTGAGCATGGAACTTGCCTGACATCTCTTCAAAAGTCAGAAAATGCCCTCTGTCCAGGGAATCTGAAGGCTTTGTTTTCATGGCACCCATCATGCTATAGCTGGTCCTGATTCCCACTTCACATATGTTCCTATTGCATCTCCTCTTGAGATTATTTTTTAAGGGACAGAAATGTTTGGTTGTTGTGCGGATGAGCGTACAGTTCATCATGGCAGAGATGGCATGGCAGAATGAACTTTTGGAAGCTGGTCACATTGCATCCATCAACAGTCCTGAAGAAGGGAGTCGTCAATACTGATGTTATTTGGTCTGGGACCCACCCCTCATTCATGGAATTGAAGCCGCCACATTTAGGGTTGGTCTTCCCACACAAATGAACCGTTGTCTATAAAATCCCCCGTGGATATGCTCAGAGGTTGGTTTCCATGGTTATTCTAAACCCGATAAACTTGACAATTAACATTAACCATTGCACATGTACCCAAATGAACCAAAGACTTCTTAGTCAACTCATAGATTGATAGCTGAACGTAGACTGGTAGTTGCTGGTTAAAAGGATACCGATGTTTTCTTTTCATGTTTTTGAAAATATTTTTTTTAACATACTATATCCTGATTATGGATTTTTCTTCTTCTTTCTTCCAGTTCCTCCACACATTGTTCCCATCTAGATCCATTCCCTTTCTATCTCTCATTAGAGAAAAAAGAGACTTCTAAGAAATAATAATAAAATGAAACAAAACTAACACATCAGGATAGTACATTCCAAACAAAGAGAAGGAAAAGTGGGGAGAAAAGGCACAAGAAGCACATACAGATATAGAGACCAAATTGTTCCCATATTCAGGAATCCCACAAAGACACTAAACTGGAAGCCAGAGCATACACTCAAACAGGGCAAAAATAGGGAAAATATAAATAAAAAGGAAATAAATAATTTTTAAAATGAAAGAAAAAAATCCCCAAAACTACATTATCAGCACTATGAGACAAGGAATCTCCTAAGATCCCGTTGAGTTCATTTTCTGTTGGCCATCTACTTTCGAGCATGCAACCTACACTTAAGAATAGATTCTTTCCCAGTGAGACTCCCTTGGAGAAAATTAAATTCTCATTTACCTCCCCAGGTTTTAAGAAGGAAGATTCTCTACTTTCAAGGCTGCTGCCTCTGCTATGACATTATATCTCTACTAATGCTCTTCAGGATCAAGGCTTGAGAACATTGCTACCCATGATCACACAGCTTTCACAGTAAAGCTCATTAGGGAGGTTAATGTAGTATTAGTTCCTTCCAGAAACTGTATCATTTGACAGTCTCTGATTTGTATTAAATACAGCCTATGTTCATTTCTAATCTATTTACTGATTTACTTTTACTCTATCAGTCTCTTGATAGATGCTCAATTGTTTGGTATCACAAGTTAGTGTCATGGACCACTCTTATATTAGTCACTTTGAATGAAAATTAACATGGAAAAATTAATGTACTGTGATTTTCAGGTTATATATTATTTCATCTAGTTTGAAATAGAATGGACATCAACTGATTCAGCTCAAGATTATCTCATACCTTTGAGTTGAACCAGTTCAGCCGTGTTAACAGTTGGTTCATCTCAAGGAGGGTGGCCAGTTACCTACCTCACCTCCCCTACAAAGCTGTGGAGCTGCTAAATTCCTTATTTGCATATGAACATTTGGATATAGTTATAAAATTACAGCACAGAAATTATTATTGATTGCATGACTTCACCAAAAACATTAGGAGAACAGAGGGGTCCGTAACCTAATGTTCTTGTGTCCAGTTGGCTATTATGAAACAGAAGATTAGTTGATGGTGCAAATTAAAATATTTGAAAGATTACCATTTGAGATGAGCCCAAAGTATTAACTCAGATTCTGAGAGAAATATGTAGGTTGGAGGTAGATTCTTTGGGTTGATAACAAATAAATCAAAGGACACATATTGTATCCCCACAAAGATACCCTTTATGATAATTGGAATTGTCAAACAAAGCCAAGTGTCTCTGTCACATTGTTATTACTGACTTCAGAGTTAATCACATGACAGTTACAAAGGATTCTATACACGACTGTTTCCTTTGACTCAGAGTTTTATTAGATTAACTTTGATATACTTAGGTTTTCTAAACTCCTGTTAAAAGTTACTTTATTTTTATGCATGTGTGTGTGCACATGTGTAGATGCTTGTGGAGGCTAAAAGAGGGTGTTGGATCTCCTGGAGCTGGGAGTTGCAAGCATATGAATGCTAGATGACATGGATGCTGTGAAATAAACTCAGGTCATCTGGAAGAACAGCAGAGGTTCTAAACCACTAAGCCATCTCTCTAGACCTCATAATCTCAATTCTTAAGGGTCTAGAATTGTGCTTATATTTTTTTAACTGTAATGTCTGTGAAGGAAAGACAATTATTACAGGAAGATATCAGAAAGTCTCTGAAATATACTTGCATGAAAGAAACGATTTTTAGAGTTAATTCATATAAAGAGAAATCAATGGTTACAGCTTCCTCAAAAATGTCTCTATTTTTCTTTCAGTACAATTTGCAATGGAAGAAATAGTGCTGAACTCTAATTACACAAAATCCATGGTTTAAACTCTACAAATAACATCACTTACTGAATAATAAAAAACAAAGTATTTGAACACCTCTATCAGCTCACATTAAATATGAAGACTTGTTTGTTACGATAAATGTTACAATAAATCTTTCTGCCAAAAGCCGCTGAGCCCCACTGCCACGTGTAAGCTTTACACCAGCCACCTGCCCAAGTTAGGCCCAAATGAATACACAGAGAGACTTGTATTAGTTACAATGCTGCTTGGCCAATGACTAGGATTCTCATCTGTTAGCTCAGTATCAATTATCATACATCTATATATTTTATAAGACTTATCTTATCGGACGCCTTATTGGCGTCCCTCCTAGCTGGTGGATCACATCGTGCCGCTAGAGCAGGAGCCGAGGGGAAAGAGAGCGACACTTGTTTGTTTCTATAGTCTCCAAAATAAATGTTTTCTCTTTTCACATATATCATATGTATTTACTATGTTGAAACCTTGCAATGCATCCTTTTCTAAGTCACTTTATCCATAGGGTGTTACAAAGGAAAGTGATGTGAGGGAGCCTCTGTCAAAAAACATTTTATTCTGTGAGGAAACATAATCCTAAAAATGGACTGACAGTGAAAACACAGAGTAATCACTTCTTACACCATTCTACCTTCTTCCTGAAACACTCAGGAACTGTAAAGCCCATCATTGGCCCCCTGGACATCTACTCTCATCACCTAACAAGAAGGTCTAACTTAGATTAATTATTGGTATTTCATCTTTGCAATGACTACAGCTCTTTCTATTTCTATTTCTGAATAAATACCTCAGGCTGTAAAAAGAAAGGGAAACAATTAAGCGAATAATGTTAATGCAATTTTTGGTCCTCCCAAGGATCCATTTTTTCTCTTTTATTTCATCTTAGAGTTCCCTTTTCTATTGAAAATAACTTGTTTTCATACAATATATTTTGATTGGTTCCCCTTCTGCAACTCTTCCCAGATTCTCACAACTCTCCCAAATACATTCTTTCTTTTTCTCATTAGACAAAAAGGAAGCAACTAAGAAAAAAAATAGAATAGTACTGTGATGGCTACTCTTGGTTGTCAACTTGATGGTGTTTGGAATGAACTACAAGTCAGAAATGGAGAGTACACTTGTGATCCTGATCTTGAGGCAGAAAGACAACATGCCTTTGATCTGAATCTCGAAGCAGGAAGAGACACTCTTTTGATCCTGATCTTGAGGCAGAATAGAATGGGTCTTGTATCCAGAACTTGATCTGGGAAGGCACACTTATAATCTGGGCCAAACATTCTGCTGGTAACTTATATAAGGACAATGGAAGAAGTAAGGGTTCAGAAGAGTTCATTCATTCTTCACCCCCTTGACTTTACCTTGTCAGTAATCCATTCTTTCACTGGCATTAGTGCCTTGTATATACAGAAGGTCAGCTGAGACACCCAGACTCAAGGGACTGAACAACTACTAGATTATTAGACTTTCAATTCCCAGCTAGACATTGTTGGACTGCAGCCTGTAAATCATTCCAATATATTCATTGTGTGTGTTTGTGTGTGTGTGTGTGTGTGTGTGTGTGTGTGTGTGTGTGTGAGAGAGAGAGAGAGAGAGAGAGAGAGAGAGAGAGACAGAGACAGAGACAGAGACAGAGACAGAGACAGAGACAGAGAGACAGAGAGAGCTACATTCCATAAATTCTGTGACTCCAAACTAAAGAACCTTGACTAATATTAGTACAAAACATACATGAAAAACATCTATATTGTTAAAAAATCTTCAGACAAAGCGTTAATACAAAACTCCAAAATATCAACAATAAAAATCCTTTCAAAAATACCATTTGATTTATTTTGCGTTGGCCATTTACTTCTGGGTATGGGGCCTGATGTTAAGTGTAGTTTGTATAGCTAGTGAAACTTCATTGGAGACACTAAATTTTCATTTGTAAGTTGTTACTAGTTGGAGATAGCTTTTGGATTAGAGATAAAGTTTTGTGTTCACTTTCTCTCTAAGTTCTGGGATTTCATTTGTCTTAGACCTGTGGATAATACCACAGTCTCTATGAGCTCATATATATGTCAGCCACATTGTGTCTAGAAAGCATATTATCTAATTGTGGATTTCTGTCTCCATCAAGTGTAGAAGGAAGCATCTCTTATGATCTTGGAACAAAACACTCATCTAGGTGTATAGCAGAGTGTTGTTAGGAGTCATTATTTTTTGCTATATTTCCTTAGCTGAGCAGTGGTATTTGGTTCATAGTCTATCTAGATTCAGAATTTTAGCCACATAAGTGTCAGATATTTGTTCCATTTCACGGAGTGGGCTCTGAATACAATGAGATCTTGGTTGGTTACTACCACAACTTGCATGTAATATTGTACTTACTTATCATCAGGCAGGTTGTCATTGTAGATTGAAGGGTTTTGTAGGAGGGTTGGTGTTTACTTTTCTCTAGAGGACCTCTTTCTAGTGTATTTTAAATGGTTTTCTCTCAGTTACAGTACATATTAAGACAGGGTTCTTCTCCCCATATGGCACCACTTAGGAGTAGTTGGGGGGGGACAATTGTGTGGATTGCTTACAAAATAAGAACCGAAATGATGACATTGGGATATATGTGGAGCAGGGGAGGACTTACCATTATCAAGGTGGAAGCTGAGGCACAGAGGCTTTCTGCAAGGAATTCACAGGGTAGGTGCATAGCACACACTGGTTAAATGTTATTTCTCATTGGAAGGACAGAGACATGAGTTAAAGGATAAGATGATTAGAAAAACTATGGCTAGAAAAAATGAAGATATTTAACCCAGTAAGAAATCCTAAGGAGAAATTCTTAAAATATGCACATGATTCAATACAAATGTGGTTAGACACTTTGTGCAAGCAACATGGTGCTACAACTTACTTCTGTGTGCTTCTTTCTGAAACTGCTTCTTGCAACCCATTGTCTGAGTGCTGTTTTCTTACTGTCTCTGCCTCACTCTCACATGCACAAAAACAAAAGCAATATTGTGACTATTACTGCAGAGTGGATGGCACATGACAAAGGACATCAGTGTAAGATTATATTGGAGATGGGGCAAAATTGTTATAGGCTCAGTGGGTCTGAAGCTAGAGAAGAGTAAATAATGATCACCATTTTCCCAATCTATACTTGTTGTGACTGTACCATCTCATAGTTTATAAAAATTTAATGCAGTTTCAGCTCTAATTCTATATTGAGTTTAAATACATTTGAAGGTGGATACAGGAACAATTGGTATTTTAAGTTAAAAACAATGTTACTTTAAGTATTTTTTGTACAGTGACTAACAAAGTCCTCTAGATAGAATTGCCAAGTCACACTATAGTTCACTCCTAAGGATATTTTTTAAAGAAATGAAGTACATGTCTATAAAACTTGCTAAAATTGTCCATGTCAATATTAATAACAAAGATGAATGCTAGAAAAAACCTAAATGTCCATCTGATGGTGAGGAGATAAAAGGTGGCTTAGTTATACTATGGAATATCACTATATTATACTATGAATAAGGTATAAAACCACAGAATGAATGAGGACATCACACATTACAATATATTCCATCAAAATTTTATGAGAAATGTGATGAATAGACAAGTCTGTAAAACTAAAATTATATGAGTGATTTCCTAGAGCTGGAACAACAGAGTGAGTGGGATTGAGAGGAAATGGGTATAAATGTTAAGTTTCCTTTCTTGGCCATTAAGATGCTGAAATTACATTTTGATGATGATTGCAGAACTCTGAGATATTATTTATGATTGAATTTTACAGCATTGAGAATTGATCTCTGGGTTTTAAATGATGAAGCTAAATTAATGCCCTGAATGTAATCTTGAATTGGGAATTAATATACTTACCACTCTCTTTCTTATATATGGGATTTATCATTATTTGCTGTTCCCTGTTGTTTCCACAGATGCACTAGGATTTTAACTAAATGCCACAGAATTCTATTTACCTAATAAACTTTGCTAGCCTACGGCCTTAGTTTCCTTTTAGGTAAAACAACATTTATTCCTTTTCCAAGTGAGACTTTTCCACTTAAGCTTCCAGGTTCTAATCTCTTTTGTTACACTGTGATGTTGGCCCAGCATTGATTATTCTTGTGAAAGTGTCTCATTTTATTGATTGTTCTCTGACTCCAAACCTTCTCAGGTGATCTTATCCTTCAAAGAAAAACACCATAAAATGAAATCCTATTGGAGACTTCTATTTCTCCCAAAACTATCAACTTACACCTTGTTGTTCAATTTCTTACAAGATGTTACTTGATGCTTCCATTTATCTAAATTACAACTAGATACTATTTTATGCTGGGACAATGTGTTGTTCATCCTTACTGCTCCTGTATTCTATAAATTCACACACTGATTACCTTTTAGTGTCTTAGACTTCCCAAATCTCCAAAGCAGAAGCAAAACAAAGTCTTGTAGTTACAGAGACCATAGGTTTCAGTTCTTTAATATTAGACCTACTACTGTCTGAAAGTGAAATTTTCCTTTATTAATCACAATAATGTAGTTAAAACAAAACAAAAATAACCTAAAATGCAACAACACAAACACCGTGTGGTATTAGAAATGCTCATTAAACTTTAAAATGTCAGAGGAGACATAAGATGTTTAACAATCTAAGTTAACACTTAGTATTTTGGAAATAAACTAATTTCAACTCAATGTCATTAACATGAAATTAGCTGGGCCAACATATAAATATTTGAGGTAAGAAAATGATACTCTTTTCCAGAAAAATAACTGTTTTATGATTTTATTTTATTTCAGGTTTAGATATTTTTATACATTGAAAGGAACTTTGGACACTTAAGGTAAGTCATAAATTATATTCTAATATTCATTTTTGGGTACTTCTCACAATCAGGTTTTTGTCATAATATTTTAATTTGAAAAAGCATAGTATCCTTTTAAATTATAAACATCAGTTTTACATAGGTAGGTGGAAAAAAGCCTGAGAGTTCTCACTGCTTTTCCTGGTAGTATAAAGACAAAGACTTTTACAAATTAACTGTCACTGTATGTATCATGAAGGCATTAACAAGTGTAAGTTATGATGTCTAAAAACCCAGTGACTTAACAAAGGCTATGGGTGATATTCTTAAGAAGTATTAGTTTAATGTTTTAAATATCAAGATATCTATCCCTACATGCATTTCTTCTTTTGGATTAGAGCTGTTTTCCTGAAGATTACGTAGTATAGAAATGAGTCAAGGAGCAATAATAAGAAATTTAAACTTCATTTAACTCAGCTATTAGAATTAAACAGATGCTGGGACAACATTTTTTTAAATAATGGGGAATATTATGCTTAATATACTTTTTTATTTTCACTTTATATTAAGAACTTGCTATAGGAAGAATTCTCACAGGATGTATCTTAACATTACAGGCATTTAACATTGAAAATCACATATTGTAACTTTGCTTTCTACTTGTGAAGTGTCCCCAAATTCATATACGTGTTATCTTTTAGGGAGAATTAAAAGATGTCATTCATTGTTGGAGTAACTATTTTCTGTGATACATAACAGTAGCAGAAACATGTC
Source organism: Cricetulus griseus (assembly GCF_003668045.3). Classification (NCBI taxonomy): domain Eukaryota; kingdom Metazoa; phylum Chordata; class Mammalia; order Rodentia; family Cricetidae; genus Cricetulus; species Cricetulus griseus. Next base: position 104,966,506 of record NC_048600.1, read on the forward strand.
CTGGCTGGATGTATGATGATGTTACGTTTAGGACTTAGAGATGAAGACAAACTCCTTCTGATTGGAGAAAACTTTGAATACAATTTCACAATATATAGCTTTATGATCCTCTTGCAGTTGGACAAATTAAGCTTGGCTTTTAGTGTGTTCATTCTGTACATATAGCCAATATAAAATTGCTGATGTGAAAATAATTCTTTCATCTAGAAGAGATTGTTAAAGAATTTGAATAGTTTCAATTATTTCTCAATGTGATAAGCCCTAGTTATGTAACTGAGAAATATAATCTTTTCCAGACTTTAAAATATCATATTCTGAAGTTGAATGTTAATGATAATTTAAGTAATGGCTTAAAGAGCTGGTCGCTACATGATTTGACTTGGCTTTCACTGAAAAATATCAAGATCCTAGTCCAAGGAAGGTTTCAAGCACAGTCATTTGGTTGTTATCAGTAAGACAGAAATACGGTTTTTCAATTGGATACTATGTGTTTATGAGAGAACATAGTATAAAGAAATGGAAACATTCTATTTTAAATTTAAATCCAAAAGGTTGAGAGTCAGAAATGAGAATTAGATTTTTTTGATATCATTAGAAAAGAAATTTGCAAATAGAGGACACAGTGATGTGAAGAAGGAAAAGGAAGAAAGCACAAAGTATGCATTGGCTTTATGAGGTGGTTTCCACCGCTTAGCACAAGAATACAGATTTTCATGTGTTATTAGTAAAAAGACTAACATGTGAGTGAAATAAAAATTAATTTCCCAGGAAGCTTGGAGGGCCTGCAGCTAGTTAGTAGTCAAATAGATCTCTGGTGGAAACAGAAATGGAAAATGTCCATCTAGCAAGTGGTAATAAAACTGGATCTGATGCAATATGCAAAGGTCACTTGAATGAGAAACAGAGAACTGATGCTGGAAAACTAAACAGAAAATTTGCCCTTGGATGATGTTATGATATAGAAGAAGAAGGATAGATAAAACATATGAACAGAGTACAAACACAGTGAAGGGAGAAATACAGTTACTTGGAATCAAGGCAAAGGGAAGTTGAAGAGAAACAGAAAAGAGCTATTTGTTAGTGAATTCAAAGAGAATGAAAGTGGGGCCCCACATCAGCTACAGTAGAAAGCATTTGATTACAGACACTTAATAGACCATATTGAAAGAACATAATAATACAGAGGCTCTAAAGTCAGATGTTCTAAAATTTATTATGTCTAAGATGAATCAGTACTCACTGAGTAGCTCATATATATTTTTATAATTAAATCACAATATTAGGAAAGGAGCCTGGACCAATTTCAATAAATTTAAATGGCTATTAGTGATGCCAAAAGAGCATTATATTTGTTTTATATATTATTTTCTAGAGAAAAATAACATCACAAAATAAATAATAATGAAGATTAATTTCTGGTATGATAGAAATAACAAAAGGCATATGACATTTTACAGCCAAGGTTCTCCCCATATATTCCTAAGCCAATCTTATGTGGTCCACTATCATGTTAATGGGTAGATTATGTCTGGTAGGCTGGTGTTAAAGCTAGCTATTATGGTAATGTTGTGTTTTGATTTCTATATTTTTCTAAAGTAAAGTATTCATGCTTTAGTATGAAATGTGGGATTAAATAGGCATAGGAAGTAGAAAGCCATCCATCACTTCAATTGCCATGCATAAAGTGTACCTTGTCAGTTTCTATGACTGGCATTTCTATTATTCCTTAAACTGCTGAAGCAACACTGCAGGAGTACTCTGCAGAAGAAGCAGATGATAAAGTAGATATTTCTATGGCCCACTGGTCTAATGGCAAATATATCAACAATATGTCACAGGAATTTGAGAACCTTTCTAGATTACATTTCAATTGGCCTTGGTGTGGAATATATAAGAAGGAAAAAATGAATATAGTTAGCCATCATCACTTTTCTACTTATGGACTAAAAATAGATAAACCAGTATACATTGTCATCTTTGAAAATTCAAAGATTCTTTCATGGTGGACATAATACTCTAGCACCTCAAATGATAAAAACAATTTTAAAAAGCAGAACGGTTTTTTAGTTATGCTAAAGAAGTGAAGGTTACTACCAAGGGCCACAAAGAAGTTACATAAATAGCAAGCTCCAATGTGAATGAGTGAGATTTGTGTGTGTGTGTGTGTGTGTGTGTGTGTGTGTGTGTGTGTGTGTGTGTGCATGTTACACCATTTGGAAAGGCAATGATCGCGTCAAAGCAAAATAAATAAATAAATAACAACAACAACAAAAAGCAGACTTTCTAGCAAAATTCCCATTGCCAGACTTGATAAACCTCCTGTCCAACAGTTGGTCTGGGAAATCCAAAATACTCCTAAAACAATATAGGCTTTGACATTGCCATTTGTGGCCTTCCAGGACAAGGAAGGTAACACCCTGTTACTAAAGACACCACATAGTTCAGACAAAGGTCTTCCTATAATCAATCTGAATCTAATCTATAAACCTACCTCTTCCATGTTCACTTGCTATTTACAGCATCAGGAGCCAAGAGAGAATAGCACCTGAAACCCATATCCAGCTATCATACCCATGTATTAGTTAGGGTTTCTATTTTTGTGAAGATACACCATGGCCAAGGAAACTTTTATAAAACAATGTATTTGATTTGGGGCTTGCTTACAGTTTTAGAGGGTTAGTCCATTATTATCATGTTGGGTAGCATGGTGACATGCAGGCAAGCATGGTTCCGAAGCAGTATCTGATCCAGATCCAGATACACACACACACACACACACACACACACACACACACACACACAGAGAGAGAGAGAGAGAGAGAGAGAGAGAGAGAGAGAGGGAGAGAGAGACTGGACCTATTATGGGCTGTTACTATAAATCTTTCTGCCAAAAGCCACCTGAGCCCCACTGCCACGTGTGAGTTTTACGACAGCCGCCTGCCCGAGTTAGGCCCAAATGAACACACAGAGAGACTTGTATTAATTACAATGCTGCCTGGCCAATGACTAGGATTCTCATCTGTTAGCTCAGTCTCAATTATCATACATCTATATATTTTATAAGACTAATCTTATCGGACACCTTATTGGTGTCCCTCCTAGCTGGTGGATCACATCATGCCGCTGAAGCAGGAGCCGAGGGGAAAAGAGGGCCCTTCCTGTTTCTCCTTCGCTTAAATATGAGTCTCCTTGCTATGTCACTTCCTGCCTGGATCAGCACTTCTCTACTACATTTCCCAGAATCCTCTTTGACTCCTAGTTCCGTCTAACTTGCTGTCTCATTGGCCAAACAGTATTTTATTCAATAATCAATAAGATAAACATACACAGTAGTATATTCCCCATCAATGGGCTTTTGAAAACTCAACCCCCTCCAACAAGCACCTACCTACTCCAATAAAAAACACAACTCCTAATCCTTCCAAACAGTTAATCATCTGGAGACTAAGTATCCACTGATAGGATTCTCATTCAAACCACCACAACCTATGAACCATAGCAATGACCAAAATCACAAGACATTTTGAAAGGTACAACAGTGATACTTATATCATGGGGATATTCAACAGCCACACAAGTGGATTTAAATCCTGCTTAAATAGGAGGTAATTCATGCCTTAACAGCAAAGTTAGCCAATTGCCCATGGCTAGTGAGGTATATGTACTAACTGCATTCTAAATACTTTTCTTGCACCTAAAGATAATTGTAGCTTTAACCAAGAGGTGAAGAATGCTTCTTTCCTGTAGCATAACAGACTATTACAGAAAGGAAAAACTGGTCAAAATGCAAACATTAACTGTCCACATCCAGTTAATGCATTTTCAACACAACCCTTATACCTAAGACACAGGAAACATCTCAGAAGAGGAAGTCAAAAGATTATAAGACCCAGAGAACCAGGCCATCTTCTGAAAGATACTTTGTTCTAAATTTTTAAAACAGGCCTTGAAGTGGCAATAGGGATATAGGAATGGATGTAGGAGGAACTCAGAATAGAGGGGAATATGATCAAGATACATTATTTGATATTCTCATAGAAGAATAATATATTATTGAAGCAAAGGCTGTTTTTTTTAAACCAGCCAAACTGTTTAATAATGACACAAGTATCACAATGCAGGAATGCCCAAGGATCTGTGAAATAATAAAATAGAAGGCATTTAATTCCTTAATACAGTAACGATAACCAGTGCTGAGAAGGCACATGTGATAGTTGGTCTTCTGATATAATCAAATACTTCTAACAATTGAGTTGTGCAAGAAAAAGCTTATTTTGTTTTACTGATTTAAAGAGTCCCAGTTAACTATTGACTTGCTTTATTGTTTTGAAGATTTGGAGAGGTCGGGGCATAAAAAGCTACTTATGGCTGGGAAGATGTTAAATAAGAAAGGAAGTACAGATTGGTAGACCAAAATTCCACTCAAATATGTTCCCCCAGTAAGCTAATTACCTCTCACAGGGATCTACCTCCTAAATATTACACAAGGTCCTCATAGTGCCACAGGGTGAATCAAGTACACAGGCATTTGGGACAGTTATCCAAATCCTAGCACTGCCTTAATACTATTATAGTAAAATTTCAATTATGACAAAATGCTGGTTCTTAAAACATTCAGACATTCCAAGGACTCATGTGTTCATAGAAAAGCTAGTGAATTGGCATGACTAAAGTGGAAATATATATATATATATATATATATATGTATATGTATATGTATATGTATATGTATATGTATATGTATATGTGTGTGTGTGTGTGTGTGTGTGTGTGTGTGTGTGTGTGTATTCAGGACTGGGGACAAATAGATGTATACATGAGTTGCTAAATAAACTCTCATACATTGTGTTAAAGAATTTTGACTTTCTTCTCTTTGCGTATTTGTTCATATACATCATATTATATTTAAAACAGCACTGCGATCACATTTGCATGTTCAGAAAAGGTCTATAATGCTAAGGGAATATTAGAACTAGAGGAGAAGAGAGGCAAGATCAGTTGAAAGGATATTGTGAGAATACAGCTGAGAAAAATGCGAACTTTCAATACAGAGAATAGAGAACACTGCAAAGATTGATCATGGAAGAGAAATTAAGGTTAAACATGAAAGCACAACACACCCCCAAACTCCAAGGCACTTTGTTGAAGGAATCTTCAGCATTTTGGAGGAGCCCAATTACTACCAATGGTCAAAGGCAGATATGCTTGTGGCATATCATTGCTTTTATGCTTTGCCATTGTGGAGTGTGGATTTTAGGTCATATAGACACTGAGATACTAAAGATGAAGTCAATGTGTTTGGGAATACTATCTTGATTGTGTGTCTCCCCTGAGAGTGGCTGATGTAAAATGGCATCCTGGAGTTAATATCTGAAGGCATAAGTTTTATTTACATCCAGATCATATTTTCATGCACTAAAGGAGGGAGTGCTTTTATACTTCCTGCCAATAATGCTGCATTTTGCCTTCGCTCTAGAGTTTTAGAGAGAAAAATAGAGTGTTAGCAAAAAAGAAATTAAATGGCCCTGGTGTGATATCTTCTTTGTGGTTTATTATTTTTTATTCCAAATTTCATTCTATACATGAGGATGCTATGAACAACAGAAATGTGCAGAGATTCAATATCGTTCTTCCCTCCAGGAATTCATTTACTGATAAAATGGCTATTCTGTCAAGAATTATTATCACAAAAAGAGATATCACTTTCTCTTTTCCTTTTTCCAGGAAATTATGTGTGCTGTTCTTTCACAAGGCACTACACTAGGATAAAGCTCATACACAAGATTGCATTCCTTGTTATTTGGTGTTTCAGGATTAAGATTGGGTGAACCTATTGAAACTGAGTTATTTAAATATTTGTAAAGAGAATGCTAAATGTGAACGAATACACTCTCTGAAAAAATGCAGACTTAAATTCTTGTGAAAGGGAGAGATGAAATCATTAAGAAGGTCTCTAGTGTTGCTGACAATGACATTTTCAAAATATTCAACACCACTAGGTGAATACTGACTCACTGTGAACAAATTTGTCCAGTGAGTCCTAACAAAGCACCTTTCCCACCCCTGCATGCTGATGCCCTTTCTGTAGTCTTTTATTTTGTATATTAAACACTTCCTAGAATACAATTAGAATGAAGACATAACATACCCAAACTTATGTGTAGGCATACCTGTAGCCAGCTTGCTTGGGCGTGGTCAGGCACACCTGTAGCCAGCTCCTAAGCAGACATGGCTACAGCTTCCCCTATACTTATGGGACACTTTGAAAGCAGTGCTAAGAGGAAAGTTAGTAGCACTAAGTGCTCACACTAAGAAACTGGGGAATAGTCACACTAGAGAATTAAAATCTGTCCTGACCTGCAGGACGTCAACCTGGGGCAAGAGAGTCAGGGATAGGGAATGTGGACAAGAGAAGTAGAAAGAATGACCACAAGACAGGATTCTGATCAAGAGGCAAACTTTACTTTTCTCAGGTTAACTTATATAGTCAGTAGAGCAGGATATGGGGAGGGGTAGAATGGGTTGTTTGTGCACCAGGTGTTAGTATAGGCAGGATATTAGGAAACCACAAAGAGGATGTTTGGCAGGGTAAAGAGTTCATGAGTAAGAGGTCCAGGAAGGGTTGCCTAGGTGACTAAACCTGTGGGTGGAGGACTGGGTCAAGTTGTTTCTTTTCTTGAGCTGAGGTTCTAAGGAGCTGCTGCTATGTAAAGGTTAATATACAACTATGTGGCCTGACAAGAATGGCCTAGGATCTCATGCCCAGCCCTGAGATTTGGTTTCCAACAAAAAGCACAACTGAAAGCTCTAGAACAAAAAGAAGAAAACACACATCCCTTAGTAGATGCCAGGAAATAATCAAAATGAGAGCTGAAATCAATAAAGTAGAAACAAAGTAAACAATACAAAGAATCAATTAAACAAAGAGTTGGTTCTTCATGAAAATTAACAAGACAGACAAACTTTTATCCAAACTAAAGAAAAGACAGAGAGACAGCATGCAAATTAACAAAATCAGAAATGAAAATTTGGACATGACAACAGACACTGAGGAAATCCAAAGAATCATCAGATCAGACTTTGAAAACTGGTACTCCACAGAATTTGAAAATTTAAAGGAAATGGACAATTTTCTGGATAGTTATTACTTACCAAAATTAAATCAAGAAGAGATAAGCAATTTCAGTAGACCCTAATGAAATAGAAGCAGTCATCAAAAGTGTCCCAAACAAATAAAGACCAGGGCCAGATGGTTTCAGTGCAGAATTCTACAAGAAATTCAAAGAATGCCTAATACCAATACTCCTCAAAGTGTTTCACACAATAGAAGCAGAAGGGTCATTGCCAAACTCTTTTTACAAGGCTACAACTACCTTGGTACTCAAGTCACATAACGACACAACTAAGAAAGAGAACTACAGACCAATATCTCTCATGAACATTGATGCAAAAATGCTTAAAATACTGGCAAATCAAATCCAAGAACACTTCAAAAACATCATTCACCATGATCAAGTAGGGTTCATCCCTGAGATGCAGAAATAGTTCAGCATACAAAAAACTGTCAATGTAATCTAGCATATAAACAAACTGTAAAAGAAAAGCCACATGATCATCTCACTAGATGCTGAAAGATCCTTTGACACAATCCAACATCCTTTCATGATAAAGGTCTCAGGTAGATCAGGGATAACAGGAACATACCTAAACATAATAGAAGCAATATACGGTAAATCAACAGCCAATATCAAACTAAACGGAGAGAAACTCAACTGGATTCCTCTAAAATCAGGAACAAGACAAGGCTGTTCACTTTCTCCATATCTCTTCAATTTTGTACTTGAAGTTCTAGTTAGGGAAATAAGACAACAAAAGGAGATCAAAGGGATAAAAATTGGAAAGGAAGAAGTCAAACTTAGACTGTTAGCAGATGATATGATAGTTTACATAAGTTACCCAAAATATTCTACTTGGGCACTCCTACAGCTGATAAACACCTTCAGCAAAGTGGCAAGATATAAGATTAACTTAAAAAAATCACTAGCCATATTATTTATAGATGATAAATGGGCTGACAAACAAATAAGAGAAACATCACCCTTCACAATAGCCGCAAACAACATAAAACATCTTGGGGTAATGCTAACATACAAGGGCAAGACTTGTACAAGAAGAAATTTGAGTCTTAAAAAAATTAAAGGAGATACCAGAAAATGGAAAGTTCTCCCATGCTCTTGGATAGGTAGGATCAATATAGTAAATTGGCCATCTTATCAAAAGCAATCTACAGTTTCAATGCAATCCCTATCAAAATACCTGCACAATTCTTCACAGATCATGAAAGAACAATACTCAACTTTATATGGAAAAGCAAAAAACCCAGTATATTAAAGGAACTTCTGGGCGCATCACCATCCTTGACTTCAAGCCCTATTATAGAGCTATTGTCCTGAAAAAAAAAAGCCTGGCATTGGCACAAAATAGACAGGTAGACCACTGAAATCTAACAGGACATCCAGATATTAACCCATACACCTATGAACACCTGATTTTTGACTAAGAAGCTAAAATTGTACAATGTAAAAAGAAAGCATCTTCAACAAATGGTGCTGGCATAAAATGATGCTGACATGAAGAAGATTGAAGATAGATCCTTATCTATCATCATGAATTAAACTTAAACCCAAATGGATCAAAGACCTCAACATAAATCCAGCCACACTGAACTTCTTAGAAAAGAAGGTGGGAGGTACCCTTAAAAGAATTGGTACAGAAGATCACTTCATAAACATAACTCCAGTAGCACAGACACTGAGATCAACAATTAATAATTGGGACCTCCTGAAACTGAGAAGCTTCTGTAAGGCAAAGGACACAGTCAACAGGACAAAACAGCAGCCCACAGAATGGAGAAATATATTCAATAACCTCACATCTGATTTCTGAAACATACAAAGAAATCAAGGAGCTAGTCACCAAAACATCAAATAATCCAATTAAAAAGTGGGGTATAGAACTAAATAGATAATTCCCAACAGAAGAGTCTAAAATGGCTGATAGACACTTACGAAAATGCTCAACACTCTTAGCCATCTGTCAGGGAAATGCAAATCAAACCAACGCTGAGATATCATCTCACACCAGCCAGAATGGCTAAAATCAAAAACACCAATGACAATCTATGCTGGAGAGGATTGGAGAAAGGGAACACTCCTCCACTGCTGGTTGGAGTGAAAACTTGTACAGCCACTTTGCAAATAAGTATTGCAGTTCCTCAGGAAAATGAGAATCAGTCTACCTCAAGATCCAGAAATTTCACTCTTACACATATAACCAAGGATGCACATTCATACAACAAGGAAATCTGTTCAACTATGTTCGTAGCATTATTTGTAATAGCCAGAACCTGGAAATAACCTAGATGCTCCTCAGCTGAAGAATGCGTAAAAAGCCTTCATCCAGTAGTTGATGGAAACAGAACTCCTAGAATCCCGTTTTAGAGAGAGAGGAGGGATTAGAAAAGGAGTCAAGACTATTCTGGAGAAACCTACAGAAACATTTGATCTGACCTAGTGAGATCACAGGGACCCTAGTCATAAAGCTGGGGAACGAACATTGGACTGAACTAAGCCCTCTGAATGTGAGTGCCAGCTAGGAGGACTGGGCAGTCTATGGGACCTCTAACATTGGAACCAGTATTTATCCTTAGTGCACAAATGGACTTTGGGGGCCCATTCCCTATGGAGGGATACTATTTCAGCACAGATACACTGAAGAGGGCCTACTCCCCCCAATATGATTTGACAGACTTTGAGGGTCCCCCATGGAAGGCCTGACTATCCTTGGGGAGTGGGTAGGAGGTGGATTGGGGTGGGGTTTGTGGGTGGCATGGGAGGATGGGAGGTAAAAGGAAAGGGGGATTGATATGTAAAATAAATTGTTTTTAAATAAAGGGAAAAAAGAATGAGTTTTAGGAAAAAAGTTTTTTTATAGGAACTTAAGGGAGAGAAAGAGAGCAAAATTCCTACATAGAAGGGGGATTCTTTGGAAGTGGGAAGCCATGTAGTGTCACCTCAGTAAAGTTAGCAAGGCTTTAGTGAACGGTATCAAATGGGATAAACTGGCCTGTCCAGTTTTCATTTAAGGTCTGGATGTCGTCATGGTTTTCAGTCATGCTCGGTGTGGTTTCCAGGAAAGGGTACTCCTTTATGGAAAATAGATAAGGGAAAATAAGACCCCTTCCTGGCATCTCCCGACTCTGGCCATGGTGAAATCTGGAACACTTTTGGATTAGACACTTCTAGCATTTCTGACTTCTGGCAAGGGCAAGGTAATGAACACTTTCAAGGTCATTTCCAGCTTTTGGTCAAGAAATTGTCACTCTGATCTTGGTGTCTTTTTATCCTATACTATCTCTTCAGTGCTTACCTCCTGCTCTATTGGAGGTAATAGCTCATTAGTTAGTCTTATGTTATACTTTGTAGATACTGTTATGACAATGTACATCATCATTATATTATAGTCTAGGTAACTCATCACCTGTGTTCTGAATCTGGAATGCTATTTTATGACTCTATACCTAGGGCGATGTGAACAAGTATCTATTCATGCAAGATTGGTAACTGAGAATCCACCAAACATTGTGAGTTCAATGAGTATTATTGAGGTCACTTATAGGAGCATGAGTGAGGTGTTATAGAAGAAGAAATGACTCAAGGGCAACTCCATCACCAAAGCCCACCCCAGCATGGGTGACAGCTCATTAAAGCAAGAAACCTGGACTACACTGAATAGTCTGCAGGCAGATCAACTTGCAGTGCATGTTTGTTGAGAACCTAATTGTTCTCTTCATCATATTTTACACTTATTTTTACACTAATAGTAAAATATAGATCTCAGAAGAGACAATGGGATAAAATGTGATATACTGCCACAGGTCTGTGTTACTGTGTTATTTTCAAACCAGGGCAAATGTCTTCCCAAACATTAATCTTGCTTTTAACGTTTTCATAAAGCTTTCTCTTTTCTTTTTCTTTCTTTTTTCTCTTCTCTGTTTTCCTTTGTTCAATCTTGTCTAAAACTTCTTTGATAGTCAAGGATGACCTTGTAATTAAAATTCTCCTTCCTTTATTTCCCAAGTTGTGTTAGAGTTGCATTCGCCACCAACATGATTTTAATATGGTGCTGGGTATCAATCTCAGGGCTTCATCGAATAGTGGACATTCCATAGTGGCACAACCCTAGGCAACATCATCATAATTCTTGCTCACTTCAGAATTGGAATATTGTCTTTACTCAGTTTGGAGATCCTTGGCTCTGCATCATTCTGCTGATAAGTAATTTTTCACAATCTATATACATTAAATTTTTATTGCCTACTAGTATTTCTTTTTTATACCTTGTTTTTCCTCTTTATATTTCATAGGTCCACTACCATGCATGTTGTAATATATACAATTTTCCTACTCTGTGTTCAATAAAACTCAGTTGTTTAATCTGAAAACTACCTATACTTGCTGAAAATTCTCTTGTATTATAGGTCTTTTCTCATCTTCTAAATGCCTAGGAAATAAAAGATGGTGCCTGTATTTCTAGTCTTTATATCTCCAAATAACATTTCATCTTTCAAGGAATTCCATATGCATTATCAGGAAGTTCTCCAGCTCTATTTTCCAGTCTCAGTATCTTCTAACTGCTTCTGCTTATCTATTCTGATCCATACTTACATTTCGTCTTTATGAATAATATCTTCCTTTAACATTGTCTAGAAATTAAGAGAAAGCTACTTTAATATGGTTCTGGAGCTTTTCGTTTTCTAGATTTGATGGTTTTCCTTTATTTAATTTTACTGTTTTTATAAAATCATCTTATTAGGATTTTCTACCTTGTTCCCTCTTATCTTTGCCTTCACTCAGAGTTTTCTAGTTGTTGGATTTGAAACATCTCACATATAAGCTTCAACTCTGCTATAACAGCACTAGTATTATACAGCCATTTAGGATACCCCACTTTTGATGCAATGGACTATCAAATCTTATTGAACCTTAGTACAGCAGAGACTGAATAAGAGAAGCTACAAAGAATCAACTTCTTTCTTCCAAATTCTGGTCAAACTGCTGTTTAACAAAGGAGTTGTGCCAGCTAGTAAGAATCTGTTATACTAGTATTTTAATTTTACCTTATACTAGTATACTAGTACTTTAATTTTACCTCAGCCTTATTTTACCAGCTGAGAATCTCCTATATAGATGTGATGGTAAAATGAGATTGGTGCCTGCTTCTTTATGTGTGTGAGCTGTCACCAGTGTATCGTTATAAACCAGTGCATTCTTTTATTTTACTAGAAATAGGGAATGTGGTAAACTGTGGTGATTAGAAGACAGATTCCTGAAGTTGGTACTTCCACCAACAAACTCAGATTGCTTGGTGGCAATTTTATATACCCACAAAGTCATTGTTCTGGCTCAGTTCCTTCAGTTTCAATTATATTAATTATTTTATTTCCTGTTGACTTAAAGGCAAGTAGATTCACTATTGTCAGACATTTCTCCTCATGTTCTACGTGGTTTTGTTGAGATAACATGTGAGTTGACACAAATATCAGTATGCTCAGGTTTTGTTCTTTTTGTTTTCTAAATTGCTTATAATTTGTGTTTATATCTAAAATATTTCTGTCACTTTCTATATCAACAGTCCTTACTAGATTGTCCTCAGTCTGCTTACACATGTCATAGTCTTTTGACTTGTACTTGTATTCTCTAAATGATTAGGTTATTCAGTAGTATTTTAAAATTTTTATTTGGCTTATGACTTCCAATAGCAAAGCACATCATCGCATATGTGCATTAAAGTGCACACACATGCTGGGTAGTGGTGGTGCACGCCTTTAATCCCAGCACTTGGGAGGCAGAGGCAGATGGATCTCTGTGAGTTTGAGGTCAGCATAGTATACAGAGGGAGTTCCAGGACAGGTTCCCAAGTCACAAAGAAACCCTGTCTCAAAAAAAAAAAAACACCACAAAAAATAGAAAGAAAGGAAGGAAGGAAGGAAGGAAGGAAGGAAGGAAGGAAGGAAGGAAGGAAGGAAGGGCACACATATTTGTGAATGCATGCATTCACACAAACATACAAACACACATGTGTACACTCAAATGAGCACACACACACACACACACACACACACACACACACACACACACACAGAGAGAGAGAGAGAGAGAGAGAGAGAGAGAGAGAGAGAGAGAGAGAGAGAGAGAGGCATATCTGTTAGTGAGAGACAATATCTATGAAGACACAAGAACAGCTGATAAGGAACACAGATGGCCCCTAAGTGTACGCTGCTTTGTTGATGGTTAGTTTTCTGATGCTTCTCTTTTTTTTCTTTTGTATTTTTTTTTCTGTACAGCAATGTGTATCTCCAAAAGTTACATTTCCTTTAATCAGATGCAGTATCCTTGAAGAGAGCCCATGAGAATGTGGCTGATGATTGGAATTCTCATAGCTTTCAAAATGCTATTTTTCCTCACTAAGCTTTCAAAGGTAGAGACTATAGATTGTGCATACATGGTTACTTACAAGGGGCATGGCATATTCATTGGCTGGAAGAAATTGAAACAGAAATTCCAAACTACCTGTAGCTCTGTGTTCAAAAATCAAGCAGAATTTCCAAGAAGAAAAATATATATCTGGTAGAACCTTAACAGAAAGTCTGAGGCTTACCTGGAAAACTATGAACAAACCTTTGGGGAAAGTCTTATCCAAGGCTATAGATTTTTACCTTGATCTGAGTGTTCCGGGGAAATATTTTAGAGTTAACAAAGCATAGCAATGTCTGCCTTTCCCAGGCCTACTTAAATTGCTCTGGCCTCAAGTGAAAATAAGAACCAGTTGTGTTCCTATGCTCAGGCCTTGCTATTTTTTCTTTATGCTTTTTATTTTATAACAACTTCATGGCGTTTATCTTGCCTCTTTCAATTATTTTTAATCATGTATTGATTCATTTTTTTCTTTCACCTTGAATAGTAGTTCACTGTCCAGACTCATCTTCTTAACATGGTGGAAGAAATTCTAGACACCGAAATTTTTGAAATCTGTAGATAAATTTGTTGCAAAAGTCCATATGCATGTTTTGTGGATCATTTTTTTTTCAACTACTTTGGGCAAATCCCAAGAAGCAAAGATGCTGGGCCATACAATAAGAATTTGTTTACCATTGTAAGAAACTTTCAAATTGTCTTCAAATTGACTGTACCTTTTGTATTCCAAGAGATCATAAATGAAAATTGTTGCTGGTCCACATTTGTAAATACTCTTTTGTGTTTGTTTGTTTTTTCAAGACAGGGATTTTCTGTGGCTTTGGAGGCTGTCCTGGAACTAACTCTTGTAGATCAGGCTGGTCTTGAACTTACAGAGATACGCCTGTCTCTGCCTCCTTAGGCTGGGATTAATGGCATGTGTCACCAACTCCCCGCTGTAAATATTCTCTTCGAAGTTATGGAGACACTTTATTCCTAGCTCATACAGTTTTTATCATGAGTATAATATGGATTATATTTTAATAGTTATTTAGAAATTAATATTTACATGACAATATACTTTTATATCTTAGCTTGCATGAATGACAAATTTTACTAATTAACTTTCTGATGTTAAGCCAACTTTGCATCCTTGCAAATCGTTCCATTGGTCTTACTGTATTTTTTTTTTGGTATTCTATTAGCTTAGAGTTCACTTTCCTAACATTTGTTCAGTACTTTTGCATCTATATTCAATGATTTTTGTTTTGCTTCTATATCCTTTTCCTGTAAGGATATAGGGTATCTTGTAACAAAAGGTTTGTTTGAAACCTTTTGTTTCAGAGAGCAAAGTCAAGTCCATGCAATGACTTAGTAAGCATTCCTTGTATACATTCTAGGAGAAATTACTGAATGTTATTTCAATTTCTTCCTTAAATATTTGGCCAAATATAGCAGTAAGTCTATTTGAACCACATATTTTTAGACAAATTTAAATGAAAAATTATAAGAAAAGTAAGTGTTGACATTATTTCGCCCTTCTTTTTTTTGGTGTGGGTGACCAGAAACATTTCCCTTGAACTTCCTTAGTCACATCATCTTGTTCACACTTTGAAACACAGTTTTATTGTGACGCTTACCATTTTTATCTAACTGGGAAAGTACATGATCCTTGAAGGGGCAGCACTAATAGTTGTCTATTGAAGTACTTAAAGTCCATAGCTAGAGGCATCACTAGTGACTCATACAACTTATAAAAAAATTGTGGGTTTTTTTCAGTTATGCATTAGGACACGAGCTCCATGGCCTTAGTGGAGCTTACGCTAAAATGTGTGTTGCTGCTCATTGAAGTACCACAATGTGTGTAGTTTGAACAAAACACATTTACAAATACCTTTGATTAGATGTGTATCATTTTTTTTTGTTTAACAGTATTTGCTTTGCTTCTAGCTTCCAAGAACATACATTTTTATTTATTTTTTCCTTTTTTTATTCTTCATTCCAACCACAGTGCTCCCTCCCACCTGCCTCACCTCTTCCCACTCCCTTGCCTCCCCACTAACCCATCCCCAATCCACTCCTCCTCACCTGTAAGGGTTCCCATGAGTAGTCAACATAGACTGGCACAATAGATTGGGGCATGTCCAGGCTCCTCTCCCATGAATTAAGAAATTTTTATTACTTTTTATTGTTTTTGAGATTATAATATGACTATATAATTTCCCTTTCCTATCCTCCAAACATCTCTGTGCTGTCTTTCAAATCTATGGCCCCTATTAAATTATTTTGTTATACGAATACATATATTGTTTTACATGTATACTCACACTTGCATATACATTCATATATACATATATGTACACACAAATATTTTATATATATATATATATTATATATACATATATATATATATATTCCTTAATATAACCTGATCAGTTTATATAATGCTGCTTATATGTACATTTACCAGGCAAAACTTTTGATATTGTGTAACCAATCATTGTGCTCTTGCTTGAGAAAGGCTATTTCTCCTACTTTCAACATTCCTTAGTTGCCTGGATTTCTTTGTGTAAGGTTAAGACCACTTACTATTTTTTGTGGGATGCTGGCTTTCCCAGAAACCTGGCTTGAAAGCTTTCATTTGGTTTCCAGTAACAGTTTACCACAGTGTTCAACAGAACTGTGCTATATAGGTCAAATACTGATTTTGTAGTTGTCCCATAGAACTGTGCTACATAGGTTAAATACTGATTTAATTAAGTATTTAATTAATTCACTGGTTGTCTGGTGAATTCACTTCAAGAATTTTTACTTTCTAGCGGATTTGAAATGTTACTCCAATCAGTAGGAAGAATACAAAGATGCTATTGGCCTTTTCCATGAAAGAAACGATGGGCTTTCTTGTTGAGTTTAGCTCCCATTGATATTTATTAATAAAAAGTGGAATGGGACACAAAATAACACCTGTGAAACATTACTTGCTAAACAGAAGACAGTGTTTACTAATGAATGAACTGGCATTGACAACTGATGGGGAATGTACTGTGTATGTTTATTTTATTGGTTGTTAAATAAAATACTGTTTGGCCAATGAGACAGCAAGTTAGATGGGACTAGGAGTTAAAGAGGATTCTGGGAAATGTAGTAGAGAAGTGATGATCCAGGAAGGGAGTGACATAGCAAGGAGACTCATATTTAAAGAAGGAGAAGCAGGAAGCATTCCTCTTTTCCCCTCAGCTCCTGCTCCAGCGGCACAATGTGATCCACCGGCAAGGAGGGACGCCAATAAGGCGTCTGATAAGTCTTATAAAACACATAGGTTTATGATAATTAAGACTGAGCTAGCAGATGAGAAGTCCTAGTCATTGGCCAAGCAGCTTTGAAACTAATACAAGCTTCTGTGAATTCATTTGGTCCTAACTTGGGCGGGCAGCTGGCATAAAGCACACATGTGGCAGTGGGGCTCGGCGGCTTAGGGCGGAAAGATTTATCATAACAGAGACAACAGTGATTTCTAGTACTTATGTCTGTGGAATGATAACATTTCTTATCAGAAAAGGTGGATCATAAGAATTAAATAACAGGGTGCAATTTTCTTACTTAAGTATAAGCATAGTTGAAATATGTAATGAACTATATGCATTAGGAAAGAGGATTATGAGAAGAGGTTGGACTGACAACATTGTTTTTGAAAAGGGAGGCAGTAAATTGATGAGATTGAAAAATGTCCAGGGCATTAGTACAGTGTAGCTCTGGGTTTCCATGATGGTGTTCCTAGAGAAGTTCAGGTCATGAGAGCTCTGATGTCATGAACACTTGTATCCACTGATGGATTCAAGATTTCAGTCAACTGTTAGGACATGGTGAACTTGATTGGAAGAAATAGATCAATGAAACATGCCCTTACAGAATACATCTTACCTTGACTATCTCCATCTTCTAGCTTGCTTCCTGCTGCTTAGGATGGAAGCTATTCTGCAACAATGTCCCCACAAAGACATATTTTAAAATCATAAACAAAATGATTTCCTCCTAAATTGTTGTAGTCATTTACTTGGTCACGACTATAATGAAATTAATCCAGATGGCAATATGGGCAGGGAGAAGACACATGATTAAGACATTAGACTGAATAGGGCCTGCTTGGCACCTCTAGGTATGGAGAAGCAGAGATGAATTCACACATGCTGCAGGGGTAGTTGCCGTGGGATGGTAGGACAAGGCTAAGGGACTGCTCTGCTAGGTGCAGCTATGTACTGAGTAGCAGGGATGGCCTCACCCATACACTGAGCCATTTGGTGAGCAGGTATATGGAGGAGTATGGGAGGGAAAGAATGGCAGAGAGGTTCGAAGGTGGTGAAGAGCTGGCTGATGTGGGAGGCTTGCTTTCTTTCTGGGGTCATGGGTGATGTCTGGTCCAGGGTTGCTGACAAGGGTCATGTCTGGGTCTGTGGCCCTGTCACAGCCATGATTTGCATTGATGTCCATGGCTCCTTTTACTAAAAAAGGCTATGAGAATGCCCAGGGTTTGGGATGCAGCACATGGCCACATTGGTGTTGGAGGGCCCTCAGGGGCCATCCAGATCTGAATGGCCTGTACAACCAGCTGGGACCATGGTAACATTCAGACGAAGGCTGCTGCTGAGAAATTTACCTGTGCTTGTGGTCCTATCACAGCCAGGGTCTGTGTTAATGTCCTTTGCTCATGTCACCACCAAAGGCCACACAGATGTCAAGGCTCTGGGCTGCCACCTTTGGCTATGTTGGTGACTGAGGGCCATACGTTGGCCAGGGCTATGCTGATCTGTGTGTACTATACTATGCCACCCATGGCAAGGGTGTCAAATGGGCCCTAATTGCCCCTGGGGTCTGTGTCTGTGTCTATGGCCCTACAGCAGGGAGGGTCTGGGCTGATATGCAGTTGTATGAGGTGCCACCTGGGTCTATTTTGGTTTTCCTTTGGGGACACACTACAAGGGTGAGGGATGGATGCAACGGGACTGGAAGATGAGTGGAACTGGGATACATGATGTGAAATTCCCAAAGAATCAATAAAAATTAAAAAAAGAAAATACTAGGTTGATATTTGTAACAGTTCCAAGGCAGCACTTGACCAGAGATAGGGAGCAGGCCTGCAATTCTCTTTGGTCTTCTCCATTTCCTTACAAAGGGATTGGTGAAAAGACAGAAATGGAAGAAAGGAGAGATGGGGAGATGTTTTTTGTTACTAAGAAAGGGAGACTCCTACTATAAAGACAAGCTTTAAGGGCCATGATGCACCATCTGAAACCAGAATGATAGATAAAGAGAACTGTGAGGGAAAATACTAGCTGTGGGGAAAGAGATTCACATTTCGGTATTCTTTACTTTAGTAGAGACATGCATTTCAGTATAGCTATTGTTAAAGAGTGAGCAAACACAATATCAAAGATAGGAAATAAGTTTGCACAGAAATATTGCTGAAACTGTTTGAGGAGGATGGGATGATCAATAACTTGCACTTCATCGCTCCAATTTCCTAAAAACATCAGGCCTTGGGGGAAAGACTTCAACCAATCAAATCAGATGTTTTTGAAATAAAGACAAACCAACTTTCATATCATTAGAAGGAACTAGAGTGTACCTCACTTGTTCTAACAGGTAATGGGTAATTCATCCTTAATAACTCTCAAGAGGCTTGAGAACAGGAAATCACAAGTTTCATAAGGCAAGTTTTACCCTGTGAGATGTCTTTATAGGCAGAATATATGTTCTTATCTGTCTCAGACAGTGCCTGCAAGCACCACATTGAGGGTCATATTTCTTTCAGGATGGAAGACATACTACTATTATAATTGATATTTTCCTTACTTTTAAGTTAGCGATTCTCAGGACTTCAGGAACTTAAGGTATGCACCCTGAGATTTTCTTTTCTCGTACCCAAGGTTTTCTATCAGATTTCCTGCTGCATCATTTTGATTACTTCTGTTTTCAAGTTTTATCCTCCAAATTGCTTTTTGGGGTGAGGATCTGCAAAGGGATAAAAGTATGGTTTGTAATCCTACAGAGTGACTCAGGGATTAGAGTCCCGGCAAGAAGTTGCTTGCTTATATCCTGCTTAGCTTCTCATAAGAAACTTTACAAAATATCCAAAGTTTCATCTGTGATGATGACACTGGATAATGGGATTGCAGGTGTCGGTTGGGTCATCTTTTGTTGCTTTGCCTCTGATATAAACATGTATCTTCTAATAAAGAAGTTTTGTTTTGGAAGTATATTTTTCATTGATAATCTTTAAGAAAAACATTAAAATTAAAATATAATGACATCATTTCTCTTTCCCTTCCCTCTCACCAGCCCCTCCATTATACTCCCAATTACTGTCTCATGAATAATGGACTCTTTTTTTCTTTTTCCACACACACACACCTAAATACAGAAATATAACCTGCCCACTCTGTATAATGTTACTCGTATATATATGAATATGATTTCCAGGATGATTAATTGGTATTGCCTAATTATTTAGCCTGCTCTTCCTTGCGGTAAAAATTATCACCTAAGGAGTTTTTATAGTGTTAAGTTTTCATCCTTAAGGATTCTGTTGTCACTGTAATAACTGAAGCTTGATGTATTTTTTGTATTTTTTCAATCCTTTTTTTTTGGATTGCAACTAATTATTCTAGCAAAGTGTTCTAAGTGATTTCAAACTGGAATGAGTTGGTAAGGCCAATAAAGTGTATAATTGGGTACAAATTGCTCAATTAAATTCTTCCAACAATTGCCAAGTGATTGTTGTCTGATAATGTGAAGACTGGAATAGGAGATATGTTACGATAACTCTTTCCACCAAAAGCCGCCAAGCCCCACTGCCACGTGTGCACTTTACGCCAGCCACCCACCTGAGTTAGGGCCCAAATTAATACACAGAAACTTGTATTAGGTTCAAATGCTGCTTGGCCAGTGATAAGGATTTC
This sequence comes from Cricetulus griseus, assembly GCF_003668045.3. Lineage (NCBI taxonomy): Eukaryota > Metazoa > Chordata > Mammalia > Rodentia > Cricetidae > Cricetulus > Cricetulus griseus. The sequence continues at coordinate 104,986,976 of NC_048600.1, forward strand.
TCATCTGTTAGCTCAGTCTTACTTATCATAAATCTATATATTTTATAAGACTTATCTTATAGAGGATGCCTTCTGCTGGTACCCTCTCTTGCCAGTGGCTCACATGGTGCTGCTGAAGCAGGTGAAGGGGAAAGGGGACACTTCCTGTTTCTCCCTGCTGAAATATGAGTCTCCTTGCTATGTCACTTCCTGCCTGGAACACCACTTCTCTACTACATTTCCCAGAAACCTCTTTGACTCCTGGTCCTGTCTAACTTGCTGCCTCATTGGCTAAACAGAACTTTATTAAAGAGTCAATAAGATAAACATACACAGAAGTACTGCCCCCATCATCTCCTCTTTTCTGTCTAAATAAAAAAAAAGGATAACTTATCTTTTATAATAACTGAAGAAAACTATAACCATAACTATCTGTCTTCAACTCTATCAAAGACCACAGAAGGAAAATATATAAACTCTAGAATTGACAGAGACATCTTGCTACCTGGACAGTCACCCAAAGTTCCTCTGTAACATTGGGGCATCCATCTTTAGCCTATAGGCCACAGTGTGTCTGGCACACTTCTCCATTTCAACAGGAACCCTTCATTACTGTCTTGTCTTGTAAGTTCAGCAGTCATTTTCTTGTGGGTCCTGCATGTCCAGTTTATACAGCAACAAACAGTCTAGGAAAGAGCAGTTTCTTACCCAAACAGCTAATCTTGCCATGTTGAAAGCAAACTCCATAATGAGTTTCTTCAATGCCCATCCTCCTCTCTGACATAAGTAGTGTGCCAGGAGCAGTTGTGTCTCACTGCCAAGAAAAACCCTAAACCATTTAAATGCCATATTTCTGTAGGCCTTTGAAAGGTCTGAAGAATACCTACCCATCTCAAATACATCTCTGTATATCAAGAAAAACTAACTAACCTAATTGTAAGTTCTGACTATCATAGGCGATTATATAACCTGCATTTAATTATGCATATCATTTTAAAAGATCTGTATAAACACAATACCTAAACAAGAGGAGACATATACATACCACAAAATTGACCTTAAAGTTGTATCAATAAATGAAAATCCATACGAATGCAAAGTATTCATTCCTATATTCTATTCCCTTTGTTTTCTTTAAAAAGAGATTGACTATGTTCATTATCCTTTATAACCAACCCCATTTAAATGAAAACAAACATTTATAAACGATATTTGGGAATATGGGCGTCGTTCTTTCTAAACTGCTTCCTGCTGATTGGGGGTGATGTTCATACCATTGAGATCATGATAAAACATAGAAATCTGACCAAGTCCTTGTTTTTGTAGTCTGTAACGCTGTATCACCTCAGCTTCAGGGGGTCTTGCTTGATCAAACTATATTAGTCTGGAAGGAATCCACAGCTTTTCATTTTCTGTGGAAACACAAGAAAAAACTTTTTTTCCCAAGTAGCCTGCCCTTAGACTTAAATTTTGAAGTCAAAGCATTTTTAAAATGTATAAGTTAGATTAATTTAGCAACATTTATAATCAAATGTATTTTAGCAGCAGTAAGTCTTTCCTCGGCAATCTAACAATTTAAAGACAACAATATGGCATAAAGTATCCAGATTCTCTGTGTATTTTCCATCTTTATGTGGCGTTTTTATTACTTTATTTTTACTTTCTTTCTTTCTTTTTTTTTTTTTTCAGAGACAGGGTTTCTCTGTGGAAATCTGTCTGCCTCTGCTTCCTTCAGCAAATCCTACCGGTGTGCACCACCACAACCAGCTACTCTATTTCCTCCTGTTACTTTTTCTCTCACAAGCCTACATATATTTTTAAATGCAGTATAAACCTTTAGAGACAGGGCCAGCTGTGGTGGCAGGTTTCCCTCTTTCTCTGGGAACCTTGGAGCATGGGGTCATTTCGCTCACTGACACCAGAGATTTTCAAGGGAAGGTAGATTCTTATGCTTAGAAATAAGAGGAGAGCAGAAGACATATAATTTAGGCAGTGTCCTTAAGAATTTGACTTTTATCCAGACCATAAATCATGTGCAGTTTTTTTTTTCTGTAAAACACTTAAAAAAATTTGAGAGAAACAAGGTATGTTTAATACCATCTCTGATGTTGCAGCTCATCTTAATTAACATTGGACTTTGGAACTAGTATGATCTGCCTAAGTGCCTATGAGACAGTGTGAATTTTCCTGTCTGATTCCTGGATGTTTGGAATAGTTATATCATGTGACCTCCTTTTATGACCTTAGAGCATCAGGTGGGCTGCAAAACTCCAGATAGTCAAGTTGACTTGAGTAGTAACACCTGTGGGCTATTCAGACCCAGGAAGGTTCTGATAATAGGACGGACAAGCCAATAGATCCCCATTACTATTTACCATGTTGGGAATGCAGGGCTACTGACCTGCAGATGGAAACCTCCATCCCAATAGTTCTTTTCCCACCCTATAAACACCCACCAGCACCCTGAGCCACAAAAACACATTCTTCCTCAAAGAATGATTTCTGCCTGCATCATTCCCTGAAGTCCAGAAGAGGGCACCAAATCTCATTACAGAAGGTTGTGAGCTGTCATATGGTTGCCAGGAATTGAACTCAGGACCTCTGGAAGAGCAGCCAGCCATTGCTGGTAACCTCTGAGCCATCTCTCCAAAAAAAAAAAAAAAAAAGATTTCTGTCAACTGTTGTGGTTAAAGTACAATTGTGCCTCTTAGGAGATGGGTAGATCCTGACCTAACCCCATGGAGATGACTGAATTGATGTTCAGATCAGGTTTGACTATCAGAATGTGAGTCACCATGGCCAGAGTTGCACCATTCTGTTCAAAACTGTGTGTCTGAGACTCTGATTTGTGTTGGGTACTTCTGACTTTACTATAAAGCTTTCAGTAATTCAAATATTGTGCACTGATCTTTACAGTTTTTCTATTGTCCCCTTTTCATCATGTCCCATCTGGAATTATCCTTCTCCTCCAGTATTTGGAATATGCCCTATCTTGATTCTTTTTCAGAGGTATAACTTCCATAGCTCATTGGTTGTGGATCTGCCACAAATCTGAAGGTTTCTGACAGGAGACTCACAGATGCAGCATCTGGACAGTAGGTAATGAGTAAAGTTAAGGCAAGAGTTTGGCTTGAGGTGTCTCCCTGGTGAGCAATGGAGAATGCCATTTACTTCTAATCCTTCTCGAACCCACATGAAATAAAAATGAATAACAAATGTCCAAGGAGAACTCCCCATCCTTCATAATGGCTCCCCAATGTGAGAAATCACCTTTCCTTTCCCCTCCTGATAGAACAGACTTATTAATTTATCTCTGAGGAAGAATTTAGGGTGAATAGTTTTTCTTTATCCTTGCTGTTGCATGGGAAAGAGATGTCCCCAGAGAGCATTTTTCCTGGGAAAGCTTTTAGATAACATGTAAAGCCCTCTGATCTTATACTTAATTTACATGCAATGTAAAGGCTATTTCCTTCTGCTGCTAATTGGCATGTGGTCCATTAACACTGTGAGTCTAGGAACAGCCTTACTCCTGGTCAGTCACTTAAAGATGCATTGCCTGGGGAAATGCAAATTTCCTCTAGGTTCTGTAGAGTAATGAAACCACAGGGAGAGTAATGAACTAGGGACTTGTACATACACAGTTTTAAAAATGAATTTTAATTTGCTTGCAGACCCATAATATCTCTCTTAATTTAATCTTTATTCTGTTCACTTCTCTGTAAGGTTTTTGAATAAATACTTAAATCTTGTATTCCAGTGAGCACAAGCCATTTTAATTTCCCCCTTTGCTGTATATATTACGCTATCTTACTTTTTTTAAAGCAAAATTCATAAAAGACACAGTGTTGTATGGACATCTTGACAGACACATAATCTTCTTTTTGAGGTTTAGACCCTCCATGAACAATATGATGTACTATAATGCCTCTAATCCTAAAACCACTTCAAACTAGTGCCTGAGTATACAGGGGCGCTTAGGATTATCTCTCCTCAGGTATTTAGAGATTTTTCTCCTTCAAATATGTAAGTACTACACTCTTTAATATTTCAATTAATTTTGCTGTCTCCCTCACTCACAATAATGATATCAGTGAATACTGGAGTTCAGTAGGCACATGCCTAGACTTTCACATTGATGTGCTTTGGAATAGGGAATTGAACAGATATTTGTGGGTCAAAGCAGAAACAAGAGCAATTTACCAGAAAACTATACACTTCCAAGAGAACAGGCAGGCCAGAGTAGGGAGGAAGTTGGAAGTTCAGGGGAACCTGCTTCATGAAGGAGGTGATTTCACATCACATAGAAGTAACATTCTTCATTGTTTTCATAGTGAGATATGGGGGGGATGTTTACATAGAGTAAACTCTCCTGCATGCTCTGTAAGTTTTATTTGTACAAAAGGCTCAGGAATTGCATGTTTTATTACTGTTAGGTTATTTTTAAAATTGTTGTTACTAAATAGCCTCACACTGTGAGGATAATAAGGCTGTGTTCTACTGTAGCAACACTCATGTTTATGCTCATGCTCCTGTTCTCTGTCTCTCTCTTCTCCCTCTGTCTCTCTGTATCTCTCTGTGTCTCTGACTCTGTCTCTCATCTCTCTCTCTCTCTCCCTCTCTCTCTCTCTCTCGTGTGTGTGTGTGTGTGTGTGTGTGTGTGTGTGTGTGTGTGTTTCTCTTCAGCCTTCAGGTTAATGGAAGAACATTAGTTGGAACTAATACAATATATGGAGACCTATACATGATATGGTCTTAAAGGAAATGAAAGGCTTTTCTTTAAAACCTGTAGAGTAGCTTCATTAAGAGTAAAGCTAAGAAAGGTAAGGAGATAGGCATCATGAGAAGTGTAGCAGAAGAGGGCAGAGGAGTCTCTTTGGGGAGCAGCCTTCAGAGAATTTCCTTTATGGGTCTACCTGAAGGATCTCCAAATAAATCTCCAAAACAAAAGAGAAATCAGACTTTTGTAAGTTTGGCCATGTGTGGAAAGTTTCACATCATGTGATTTAGTTCAACATAGTAGAAACAACAAAGAATACAGAAGCATCGGGTACCAGTTGCAATCATAAATTAAGAGCTGTTATTAGGCCATAGGATAGATGGCTTGTTAACTCTCTGTCATAGAGAAAGGCACACGGTGTGACCTGAATCATCTGGGTCTTGTAGTAGATTGATTCCTAGTTTTCTGAGAAACAACCACTCTGACTTGTAAAATGACTGTTCAAGTTTGTACAACCACCAGCAATGAAGGAGTATTCCCTTGGCTCAACATCATCTCCATCATGATCTGTCACTTATGTTTTTAATCTTGGCCATTCTGATAGGTATAAGATGGAATCTCAGAGTTGTTTTGATTTGCATTTTCCTGATGACTAACGATATTGAACATTCCCTTAAGTGTTTTCTGGCCATTTGAGATTCTTTTGTTGGAAAATCTCTGTGTAGATCTGCACCTCATTTTTTAAAATTGGAATATTTGCTTTGTTTATATATAGTTTCTTGAGTTCTTTATATATTTTGGAATTCAGCCCTCTGTCAGATGTGGGGTTGATGATCTATGCCCATTCTGTAGGCTGATGCTTTGTCCTACTGATCGTGCCCTTTGCCTCACAGAAAGTTTTCAATTCCATGAGGACTCATTTATTAATTGTCAGTCTTAGTGCCTGTGCTATTAGTGTTCTGTTCAGAAAGTTGTCTCCTGTGCCAATGCAATCAAAATTATTTCCCAATTTCTCTTCTATCAGGTTCAGTATATCTGATTTTCATTGAGCTCTTTAATAAACTTGGACTTGGGTTCTGTGCAGGGAAATAGATATGGATCTATTTGCTTTCTTCTACATGCTGACATCCATTTAGGGCAGCTTCAATTGTTGAAAATGCTTTCTTTTTTCCATTGTATATTTTTGGTTTCCTTGTCAAAAATCAGGTGTCCATAGGTGTGGGGATTTATGTCTGTATCTTCAATTCCAGCCCAGTGATCCACCTGTCTGTTTTAAACTAATACTATGCAATTTTTATTACTATAATTCTGTAGTAAAGCTTGGAATCAGGGATAATGATGCCTCAGGAAGTTCTTTTATTTTCAGGATATTTTTTAGCTATTGTAGGTTTCATTTTTCCATATGAAGTTGAGTATTGTTCTTTCAATTTCTGTAAAGAAATATGTTGGGATTTTAATGGAGATTGCATTGAATCTTTTGGTAAGATGCCATTTTTAATATGTTAATCCTAACAATCCATGAGCATAGGAGATTTTCCCATCTTCTGATATATTCTCCAATTTCTTTCTTTAAAGACTTGAAGTTCTTTTCATACATGCCTTTCACTTGCTTGGTTAGAGTTACACAAAGACATTTTATATTATTTGAGGCTATTGTAAAGATTGTTGATTCTCCTTTTTCTTTTATTTATTTATTTTGGTTTTTGGAGACAAGGTTTGTCTGTGTAGCTTTGGAGCCTATCCTGACACTCAAATTCACAGAGATCCACCTGCCTCTGCCTCCCAAGTTCTGGAAATAAAGGCGTGCCCCACCAATGCCTGGCCTCTTATTTCTTTTTTAACTCACTGATAGTTTGTATATAGAAGGGATACTGATTTTTTAAATCTTGTATTCAGTCACTTACCTAAGGTGTTTATCAGCTTTAGAAGTTCCTTGGTGTAGTTTTTAGGTCACTTATGTATACTATCATATCATCTGCAAATAATGATACCTTTACTTCTTCCTTTCCAAATTGTATCCCCTTGATTTCCTTTAGTTTTCTTATTTGTTCTAACTAGAAATTCAAGTACTTTATTGAAGATGTATGGAGAGAGTAAACAACCTTATTTTGTTCCTGGTTTTAGTGGAATCTTTTTGAGTTTCTCTCCATTTGATTCGATGCTAGCAATCTGCTTGCTGTATATTGCTGCTTTTATTATCTTTAGGTATGTCCATTGTATCCCTAATCTCTGAAAGACTTTTATCATGAAAGGGTGTTGGATTTTGTGAAAGGTTTTTCAGCATATAAGAAGGAGATCATGTGTTTTTTCTTTTAGTATACTTATATAGAGAATTACATTGACAGATTTTCATGTGTTCAACCATTTCTACATCTCTTGGATAAACCCTACTTGGTCATGGTGAATGATTTTTTTGATGTTTCTCGAATTTGGTTTGCCAATATTTTATTGAGTATTTTTGCATCAGTGACTAGGAATGAAATTGGTCTGTACTTCTTCTTTGTTGAGTCTTAGTGGGCAAAAATGCTGACAGATGTAAATGAATAAATACATAATATTTAAAAAGTCATAAAGGACAGATAGAAAAGCTCCAATATTCTAAAAAAAAACCCCTGTGTTCAGAAAGACAATTGGGTATTATAGATAAATTCTGAATCCTCCAATCAAAATGATCTACAAATCGGTCCAGGAATTGATAGCTAGGGAATTCAAAGGCCTCAGGGAGAACATACCACTATCACTTTACTAAACTGACAAAAGTATTCAAATGCCTTCTAAATTTATTTATCTATACCCACAAGTTAGTGCAGTTCTCAGACCTCATCAGAGAAGCTTCTCTGTGCAGAGATGAATGACTTTAGAGGGCTCAACCATAAATAGGGTATTTGTGTCACACCCTTTCCTCCCAAAGGCCATCCTAGAAGAAAGAACCAGGAGAACTGGAGCAAAACAATACTTTCTGGACACAACAGGATAACTAATGGTACTTGTGAACTGACAATAGCTGTGATTACCTGACCAAGATCTGTACAAGATCAAGCCAATCACCCGTCTAGCATGGAACATCTAGCACAAACTGGAGTGAGTGGGCTTGTAAAGAAAAAAATAAAGGGACCTGAAACTGGAAAGATAGTGCCTGGAAGGGATCTAGGAGGAATTAAGGGAAGAGAAGGAATAAAAGGTGAATATAATAAAAATTACATTGTATGTATGTATGAAGTACAAAACTTAATAACTTAATCAAAACTTAATAAAATATTACATATAATAATGTTGTTTCTAATATATTGCATTATTCTTTTTAATGCTGTTCTACCTCAAAATTGTGCCCATATTCCTAATAAAGTTCATTCATGAACAGTAATTTTGTGAAAGAGTCTGGTGATGATTATCTTTCTTTATTTGTCTTTTCTTCTTGAGACACGCTGCAATTTTATTTAAGATACTATAACTGGTAGGGGTTCCTTGCTTAAGATTCACCGACATTTCCTTGTGTTTGGGGTTCAGAGTAGGTGAACATATATATACATATGTTTTCTTTCCATTTTCATTGGTTGACTGAGGAGTTTTTGTATCTTAGCCATTGTGAATAATGCAAAATGAACCTGAGTTTCAGATAGCTCCATAACACACTGAGTTCACATTATATACAGAGCTGGATTGCTGGATCACATGATCTTCATTCACAAATGTTTTTACTCACTTTTCCCCGTTTGAATAGATTATTTGAAATGGACTATCTTTTAGCTTGCAGATTCTTCTGCTTAAGTGACTATTGAAGTGTCCATTTCATTATTCATGTAATTTTCTGACTCCTTCAGCTCAGAAATACCTGTTGTGGTTCCTTTCTAAGATTTCTCCCTGCTGAACTTCTTTTGTTTGTCTGTAGTTGGAGGTTTTATTTTTTGTTTTGTTTTTTTTTTGTACAGCCCACCAGTTACCAAATAACCACTCTAATGCATAATTATAATTGTTTGGCTGATGACTCAGGCTTCTTACTGGATAGCTCTACATACAAATTAACCAATTTCTAATATTTTATATTTTAACATAATGGCTCATGTCTTGCTACCTTACATCTTGATTCCCTAGTGGCTACATCGTGTCTCCCTCATTCCACCTTCTTTTTATCCACAACTTTGTTCGGATTTTCTGCCTAGTTATATTCTGCCTGGGCATTGGCCAAAATAGCTTTAATCATCAACCAATCAAAGCAACACATACTCTCAGCATAGAGAAGGATACCCCACATCATTTCCCTGTTTCTGTCTAATTAAAAAGGAAGGCTTTAACTTTAACATAGTAAAATCATATATAAAAAAGCACTTATCAAGCTAGAATTACAGTTACAATATTTAGTTTATGTGTATTTGGCAAAATTACAGAAAATACTCTACCATCTATCCTATCTTTGTGAGTCTATAGTTTTATATACAATTTATCTTTATAACCAAGGAAAACTGTAATTATATCTATTTAGTCTTCAACTCCATCAAAGATGCCAGAAGGATATAATATTACCCAAATAAACAGGAAGTGCATTGTAAGCAACTTACAAAACTCCAGAAATCACAGAGACATCTGGTTCTTTTGTAACTTTGGAGTATCCATCTTCACCCTATAGGCCTAGAGTGTCTGGCAGACTTCTCAGTGAAGCAGGACATTTGAAGATCTGTTCTGCCTTGTACTGGCAAAGTTTGTAAGTTGCTTTCTTCTGTGTTTGGCTGGTTACTGTGCCTCTCCTCTTCCCAGAATTCTCCTAATCTAGTAGCCCTAGACCTGCCTTTATTTTCTGCCTGGCTATTGGCCAATCAGCATTTCATTAAACCCATATGAATGACAAATCTTTACAGTGAACAAGAACGTTATTCTACATCATTTGTCTATTATTTGCCTGATTTTATTGCGTTGCTTTATGCAGGTCATTTATGCTGCCTGGATGTTGTGTTTATTTGTTTATTAAACAGATATGTTGAATTGTTTAATAGGCATTTTATAAGTTACTATGTCTTTGGTATAGGTTATTGGAGAATTATTGCATTCATTGTGGTATCTTTTTCTTTAATTTTATTTTTATTTCAGTAGCTTTGTTTAGATCGCTATGTAACTGAAGGAGTCATTTCTTCCTGACGTACAAAGTAGATTTGGAGGTAAAGAGTTTCACATGTAGTGTACTATAACATCTGATCTCAGGTGTATAAACACACAAGTGAGACAGTGCTGAGGCTTGGGATGGACACAGTGGAAAATTGTGCCCAGGGAGGGGAACAGGACAGAAGATCAATTGGTGGAGGCTCAACAAAGAAGGAATAGCTCACATCTGGATTTCATATCACAAAGCACTTTCATGTCCTCAGTGATATTACATGTGGGGTCTGAACATGTGAAAGTGAGGATGCCTTGAATTATCATTGGTATTGGCATCCTATGTTTACTTCATCTCACTGAGAGAATCTGAACAGATTCTTTTTGGCACTAAGCTTTGTCAACATGTGCTATGGAGTGACACATGAGACATGTCTACTAAAACATTTTATATGTATTGAATTTGTATAAGTGTGTGTGTGTGTGTGTGTGTGTGTGTGTGTGTGTGTGTGTGTGTGTGTGTGCGCGCGTACATGTAGACATGTGTGTACCCATGTTAAAGTCAGAGGACAACTTGCAGCAGTTAACTATTTTATTCATCCTTTATTTGAGGTCTAGTGAGCAAACTCGGGTCAACAATCTTGGCAGTGAGTGAATTTATCCACTGGTACAATTTTACCTTGCCATTCTTTAAAAAAATTTTTTTCTATTAGTTCAAGTTAGGGAATAAGCTTGTTTCACATGTAAGTCCCTTCTCCCTCTCCCTCCCCTCACCCCCATCCCTCCTCTCCCACCCCATCCACCCACCACTCCACAGGCAGGGTAGGGCACTCAACAGGGGCTCTGCAAAGTCCACCAAAATTTCCTGGGCTGGGCCTGGGCCCTTCCCCATGTGTCCAGGGCCAGAGTGTATCCCTTCACATGGGATGGGCTCTCAAAGTCCCTTCTTAAACCAGGGAAAAATACTAATCCACTACCAGGGGCTCCCTGGAGTGAAGAGGCCTCCTCATTGACATCCATGTTCAGGGGTCTGGATCAGTCTTGTTCTGGCCTCCCAGACAGCATCTCGGGTTGATGTGCTTCCCCCTTGTTCAGGCCAGTTGGTACCGACCCCTTTGATCTCCATTCCTCCCTCTCTTCTACTAAGTTCCAGAGTTCAGTTCAGAGTATATCTGTGGATGTCTGTCTCTGCTTCCATCAGCCACTGGATGAAGGCTCTAGGATGACATAAAGAGAAGTCATCAGTCTCATTTTAGGGGAAGGGCTTTTAGGTTATCCTCTCCACCATTGCCTGGATTGTCAAATCTTGTCATCCTTGTAGGTCTCTGGAGATCTCCCTAGTTCCAGATCTCTTCTCAGACCTATAGTGGCTCCCTCTAATATGGTATCTCTCATCCTGCTCTCTTTCCTCTATTCTTCCCCCAACTCAATATTTCTGCCTCTCTATTTCCCCTCCTCTACTCCTCTTCTCCTGCTCTTATTGTGGCAGCTCCCTCTCCCTTACCCTCATGCTCCCAATTAGCTCAGGAGTTCATGCTACTTCCCATTCCTGAGGTCCATTTATCCCTTAGAGTCCTTCATGTTTCCTAGTTTCTTTGGTGAAGAGGATTATAATTACCTTGCCATTCTTGTGAAGTTTTGCTGTTGTTTGATTGTTTCATTGGTTTCCTACAGATTCTAAAGTGTTTTCATTTGTAGATCATGAAAGTTGTTGTTTTGAGGGGCTGACAAATGGGAAAGAAACTTCTGCTACCTCACTGGTATTACCAGTCAAACCATTTTTAGACAAACAGTTATTAAAAAAAAAACTGCTTGGTTAAACTAAATGAAAGTACACACACTGCAAAAATAGTTCTCACATTTGAATCCAGGGTAAACAGCTTGTATTTTCTGTATCAATAACAGGTTTTGCAACTTGAGACTAGCCAAATATGAATGACCATCCATTTTTGTACTTATATTGCATATTAGAATTATTATTGATTAGCATATGCTTAGAAGACTTCTACAGAGCTAAGATCAAATGGATTGCCTTAAAAAGGACTAGATAAGCCAAGCATGGTAATACACACCTTTAATCCCAGCAGTTGGGGGTAGAAGTAGGTGAATCTCTGTGAGTTCAAGGATGGCCTGGTCTACAAAGATAGTTCCAGAACAGCCAGGACTGTTACACAGAGAATCACTGTCTTGAAAACAAACAAACAAAAAGAAGTACTAAGAAAAACTGTGGTAAATGTTAAGAGCATGAATTCAGGTTTTAGCAAAGGCTGCTGATCTGAAAACTTTTAGGAAGAACATTCTTGGCTGATAGGTGAACTTCCATGTATTGATGGGGGTGTTTTTGAATCATCCTAGGCTTAGACCTGGGTCTGCTAAGTATGGAAAGTAAAGTGAACTTCGATCTGTACAACCTGTCATTTTAAATGTGTTTTTTTTTTGTGAAAACAGCTTATTATTATTTAATTGCCGTGATTCCAGTGTCTATCTAGTCATCGAAATTACATTCTCACTGAAATTAGTATATATGTGGAATGCATAAAGATAAGGTTTGCAGTTGGAAAACAACATGTAGAATAGATTTGTAAGATGAGTTTTAAAAAGATAATACAGCTTTCTTTGACTTTATATATTTCCATGGTAGAAATCATTGAAAACAAAAAATTTAAAACCCACAGTCAAAACAATCACTCACAAAAGTAACATATATGTATTTAATGGCAACTAATGGAAAACTAATTTTAAATCTGATATACATTTGTAAAAGACTAAGGCAGGCTTTATGGGAGGGATTGGAGGGAAGAAAGTGAAGGAGGAAATGATGTAATTATTTTGTAATCCTGAAAATAAAAGAAACAATTTTAAAATGTCATTCAGAATGCCCCCTGAGAAAAGCAGTCAATAATTGATATATTGGTTTTAATGTCTGCAGGAGAGTATATCACAGAATATGGAACTTAGAAACATCATTTTCTGGTGCTGATTATGTTTTTCGCTTGATTTGACCTGATTATACTAATGCAGCAATAAAGTTTTTCTTTTACAAATTGAATGTATTTACCTAGAAGTTCAATTATGCATTAAAATATGTACTTTGAAACTTTTTGAGTACTGAACACAAATTATCTTTCTGAAAAAAGGAAACCGGTACTGGAAACTTATCCAATTTTCTGGGTCTAGTGTGGTCACAAATCTTAGAGGACAACCTTCTTCCACCAGTTCCTAACTGTATCCTAAATACTTATCCATATAGCCACAGCAAGTGTAGCTCTCAAGTTTCACCACAGGAGACCCTTGTATAAAACTAAAGCTTGCAAAATTCAGAGAACTGACAGTTAGGCGCCCATATATAGTGGATATATCTACACCACATATTTTGTATCTAAGGCTCAGTGGACAGTGTGGAAGAGAGGGGGAAGTACTGTAAGAGCCAGAGGACCAGGAAAACTGTTCTGAAATTGTGTCCCCTAGAAATGACAGAGAAGCTGTATCATAGATACCTCGGCAATATGACTGCCTAAACAGGGCCTCAACAATGACAACACCAATATACATGCTATGTGAAAGAGGGAAATATCATGTCCCCACCAATCCCTAGACAAAAAACTACAGGTACCTTAAGGACACTTGAGAGAGGTAGAATTATACATTGCCATGGATGAGGCGCGACTGGTTACCCATTTCCAAGTGGTCAGTCCTGAAATCATGCACATACAAGCAATATTAAGGAAATTATGTGTTTATGCCCTTATACAAGTATGTAACAATGATAATTTCAAAAAGAGGCCATGAAGCAACAGAGTACATGGAGGAAAGGGATAAAGGAAAATTACATAATTATATTTTATTTTTATAATAAAATTTATGCATTATTTAAAAAATTACTTGTTATTATGCTTTTTCCTTCCTAGCATGAACCAGAGGCTACTTCCTCACCTGCCCACCAATGCTGAGTCGAAAAGAAGAAAAAAAAAACTTGTCAAAGTGATTGGCCAATCACAACACCTTGAATTCGTAAATAGGATTAATTTTTTCAAATGCATATTGCCATCTATATGTTTTAAACTATATATTTCATTTTCTTATCTATATTGTATTCATGCCATTATGATTTAGTTGCTGACTACACATAAGATTCCATTACTTTGCTTGAAGAAGTAGGAATATTCTTGGTAGAGTTGTACCAAGACTCTGCCAAAGGGCAGCAGCTGGTTAAAGCCCCACATGAGTTCACAGACCCACAATCCCCCAGCATCCAAACTCACTGGAGGTTGTTCTAATAAGGGTAATGACTTTCTTCACTTTCAGTGACATACAGGGTATCAAACCTCAACACACCCTAAGACATTTTTTATTGGAAAAGGAAGCAATCCTCCCCTGCCAGTTTTCATAGAGAGAAAATTCTGGGGCCTAAGCAGAGCACAGAACTGACCTTTCTATTCCCTTCTTTATGACCATTATTTTGAAGTTCAGTAGCAACCAGTGGCCAGAGTGTACTTACTACACTTATTATCTTTAAAGGATGCTGTTTGGGAATGTGTGCATGTGAATGAGGAAGAAGAGAAAATGAACTCTGAAGTTTTCTGGGTCAGAATAAATGGTTTTAATGTGGATTACTGGTTATGCACATGCTTCCAGCAGACAATATGCTATAAAATTGAGAGCACATGAGAGCGAATAATTTAGTGATGCAGACATGCTAAAACCAGTAGAAAAAATATGGGTGTGTTGTCCAATCACAATATATAAGGAGACTCTTTCAGTAACCAAGTAATAGCTTTTCCTCCTCTAGTTCTGGAATTGCTATTTTTAATGTTGAGTACACTATAATTTGATATTTTTATAGCAATGGTAGGTACATCATTATTTGTTACACAATATTACCTCTTAGAACCAAACTGCCTTTTATTAACTAAAATATATTCTTGGAAGATTTGATATATATATATATATATATATATATATATATATATATATGCATACCCATCATGCTTATACAATCCCATTTCCCTATTACATTTTTCTATCCTAATTTAGTTTTTTTTGTGTGTGTGTGTGTGTGTGTATGTGTGTGTCCATGACACAAGGTTTGGTTATGATAGGGCCTGATGGACTCAGCAATAGCCATACAGCTATCAACAATGAGCCTCCTTTCCCCAGTGCTGATAGAGTGTCTTGCCACTACACTTCACATTTTCATTCATTCATGATGTCATATCATCCACCTACTTAACAGTAAGCAGTGGCTTCCACCGAACCTCAAGTTATTTCCAGGTATTTATAATACAATGAACAGAAATGAAAGTCCATACAGACTGTGAAGGAAAATGCAGACACTAATACATGTTCTGGTCATGTTAAATCAACCACTTCGGGTTTTTTATTGTAAATATACAATCCTTTCTTTCTTTGGACTCTTTAAGCCATAATCACTGAATCGGTAAAGTGGCCGTGTCTTTTAATGTTGACACTTTTACTCCTGTACTTGGAGGGAGAATTGGCAACATACTGGAAGGCTGAATGAGAAAAGAAGCTCTATCCCTATGAGAAACATCCCCTCACTCATCATCAAGATGGTCAACTCAAGAGAGAATATCCTTACATTAATTAAACTCTGGAGATGCTCACATTCAGAAGGACCTTTTTGGTTGGAAATCCATTGATGTACAGATGAAACCACTTCTTGGAGGACTGCTAGACACTGTGTGCAGAACAGTGAATAGATGTCAAAGGTAAGCCCTTGTTTTAGCAGTGGGTGAAACACAGGATGCAACCAAATCTATTTATTCCCATGTCAGTCCCATCTAATTTGCTAAGGCCTAGGTAAGACCAATGTTGGAAGATAAATGAGTGAGATTCAATATGCAACTTCTATATGCAAATTAAGACCATGAGTCAGCCTGGAGTAGGTCACTGGTGCTCTTTCACTTAGCTTGTGTAATGGGAAATAGCTCCAAATCAGCACACAGCAGTGTGGCAACTCAATATTAGATAACTTTGAAGAAGCAAATTGCTAACCACTATCCAGTGAGGGCAGAAGGGTGATACAATCATTATGCTTTCATTGGGGGCTTAGGAGAGATATTAAGTTTTTCTGGTGAAAAAAAATCAATGTGTATTCATTTGAATATATCTGACAAAGGCTGAGAATGTGGATAATGACAGAGAATTTGCCTAACATGTCCAAGGCCTGAATTTGATTCCCCAAGCTGAAAAAAATAGAAAGAATATAACTCTGCATATAGAAGTGACAAAAAGGTGTCAGCAATAATGGCACAATTGATTTAATGTTCATAGCACACTTTGTTAAATACAACAGGTATCAGAAATACTGAATTACAGTTCAGAGAACAGAATAAATGCATACCTGGTACCATTGCACTGTAGAGACATGTGAATAAATGATTGCAGGTAGAAGTCACCTTTACAGAATTGTTCCAGACACTGTGGGTAGACATGTCAACACCAAGGTACTCTGTGTAGACACACCATCCCAAGGTGATCCAGCCTTAGTCTGCCACCTGAAATGTGTACTGTGCTTACTTTAAACAAATAAATTATGAAACTACAAAAAGTCATGACTTTCTTCTGACAGTTCTTCTTCAACCAGATATCAAGCTAATGTTCCCAATGATACATAATATCGTTACCCTCTTCCCCAGGTACAGGAAGGGCACTTCACCTTTTGGTGGTGTGTCTAAGATCTGTAAATCCAGACTGATCTTTTTATTCCTGTTTACATTTATGTATTTATTTATTTTGTTTATGATTCTATTCCTTATTGTTACTTTGAAAGTGATTTATTGTTTTCTTTTAAAATTATTTTTATAGAAAATTTATTGTTTCTTATACAATGTAATCTGACCATCATTTTCCCTCTCCAAGCTCCTTTCAGATGCTCCCCATCTCAAACCCTCCTAAACTCATGCCTTCTTTCTCACCCTCTCCTTAGAAAACAAGAAGACCACAAACAAAATAATGGAAAGAGAATAAATGAAGCAAAAAGACTAGAATACAAAAAAGCACATGTAGCATCTATTCACACAAACACAAAGCAAAAACCTCAAAACACAAAATTGGAAAACATAACATATGATCTAAAGAAACGTAAGATAAATGAACTTGACCACTATTTTTCAAAGCTGCCAATCACTGTAAAAAACAAACACACAAAACAAAAAAAGCAAAATAATGAAGAGCTAGAGAAGACTCATGAAATATTGTCACCACATGGTAGCCTGATATCCTGATTCAAATCAGAGAATGAATTTGTCAAATAGCTGGTATAACCTCAATATAGTTGTGTAAAGTTTGATCTATGGATATTACAGTGCAAGTGTGTATCTGTTAGTATCATTATTACTATAATAAAATATTTGATAGAAATGATTAAACAAAGAATGTTGATTTTTGACCTATGATTTCTGGCAGTTATATTGGTAAGGAGGGGAGTGGAAACTGCTGACATTTGGCTGGACAGGAAAAAAAGTGCTAAGGCTAGAACCAGAAACACCAATAAGCTTCAATTCCCTGTCCTTACTATCTCTTCCTGCAGCTGGGTCTCACTTTCCCAATGCTCCCTGACCTTCAAAACAGCACCCTTACCTTGAAACTAAATATCCATAATATGAGCTTATGGGGACACATTTCACTTTCAGACCATAAAACACTATTCTTTACTTTATTTTGAAAACCAACAATAATTCTGTAAAACACCAGTAATAAGAGAGGTGTGATAAAATAAAACTGGGCTTTTTGCATTTCAGAAACTTATCTGTAGACCTAAAATTACTTCAAAATCAAAAACAGAAAAAAATTTCATGTTCTCCTTTCTGCACTATTTTCCCCACAAATATATATACAAACAAATGAACAAAAACTGTGGGGGATCTTTATGTTGCTTCATATGTGTTTTATAAGTGAGACATATAAACTAAAAGGAAATAACATTGAATTATTTCTAGCATGTGTTTTCAACTTTATTTACAGAAAGATTATTAACTAATTTTATGGCTAGTAAAGGATGTCTAGGTGTGAAAACTATTCAGGAAGAAAGATGACCGAGGCAAGTGAGTTTCACATGTTAAGAGACATAATTCTATTTTTAAAAGATTGATATTGTGCATATGTGTGTGTGTGTGTGTCGGGTCTGTGTCTGTGCCCGTATGCAGATTCGTAAATGTGAGTGTAGATGTTCATGGAAGACATCAGATCCCTAGAGTTACAGGTGATTGGGAGATGCCCAGTGTGGGTTGTGGGAACTGAGCTCTCTGGAGCATCATGTGCACCTAATTGCTAAGTCAGCTCTCCAGTCCATTTCTTCTTGACAGTAGATGAACTGTTGCAAACCTCTAAAGCAGGATCAGATGCAATGGTCAAAAGAAGTTTGAAGATCCTTCCCACCGTCCTCTAATGCTTACAGTTTTCAATCTTCTCTTTTTACATCTAAATGCAGAGAAGCAAGCATCATTAACTATAGAATAGGAGGTATATGAAATTGCATCATTTTCCCCTTTGTCATTGAGTTGGAGCTGCTGTATGCACTGCAGGCTTCTAATTAAAATATAGGGTTGCTGACAGCTTTCCCTTCTTCTCTGAGAATGTACCATTGACACACACTATTCTTTCCATTAATTCTGGCTATTCCACTGGGTTGAGAGTCAACCACTTTCCATTCTTCAGTGCTATAGTGTAATGGGTATGGGTGCCACTTCTAAACAAAACCATGAGAGCCCATTTAAAGATGTATCAAGGTTTTATTATGATACAAAAAGGGGAAAATGCACGCAGAAACACAGGATATGGTAAATCCCCAATCACAAGCTGCCTCACACTGCCAGATCCCATCTTCACCACCCAAGAGAACATGACCCCTCCCTTCTTTGCTTTAAAGAGGTCACCACCTCTATCAGTTCAGAAAGCCCAAAGTCATATGTAGAGTGAATACCTACTACACTATAGGTATTGCGCCTTATCTTTGCTTATTTTATAAAGAACTGAAGCATACAATCACCTTTTGATTCCATTAGACAGAAAAAAGTGAATACCATGACAGGACAAGGAGACTCCTGTTATGATAAATCTTTCTGCCAAAAACCACCTGAGCCCCACCACCACATGTGAGCTTTATACCAGCCACCTGCCCCAGTTAGGCCCAAATGAATACACAGAAACTTGAATTATGTTCAAAGCTGCTTGGCCAATGACTAGGATTCCTCATCTGTTAGCTTAGTCTTGATTATCATAAGTCTATATATTTTATAAGACTTATCGGATGCTTTATTGGCATCCCTTCTGGCCGGTGGATCACATTGTGCTGCTGGAGGAGCAAGGGGAAAAGGGACCCTTCCTGTTTCTCCTTCGCTTAAATATGAGTCTCCTTGCTATGTCACTTCCTGCCTGGATCACCACTTCTCTACTACATTTCCCAGAATCCTCTTTGACTCCTAGTCCCATCTAACTTGCTGTCTCATTGGCCAAACAGTATTTTATTTAACAATCAATAAGAAAAACATACACAGTAATTCCCCATCAGACTCCTAATTAAATATTAAAATTTTGTAAGCTTATAAAATTGAGAAAAATTCACAAGTCATGTCCCCTACTGTGGAAGTGGAGCAGCAACAGTACCTACTCATTGACTTTTATGTAATGTTGTCATGTAAATGTAAATATGTCCTGTTTCTTTTTCTGTTTACCTAATTCAATGCTTAATTTCAATGTCTAGCCCCAATCTGTTGTCTTTAGTTTTCTTACTTTTCTCTCCATGCATTTTCTAAAATTCATACCAATTTTACTTTCCACTAAGTCTAAACTGTCTTCTAAGTTCAGCTTAACTTGAGACATATCCCATGATGACTGTGTATGCCTGTGTTAGGATTATCATTTAATTGAGTATTGTTTCATGGGTCATGAGGCCCAGGCCTGTGATCCTAGTTTTCATATTTACTAGCCACAAAAATATGGGGCAAGTTATATACTCACACACTGATGCATTCTGCCTTCTGTAAATCAATAGAAACAGTTCCTTTGCAGGCTGGCTTTGTAGGGTGAGATATTCATTGAATAGTGTAAATGAGATATACATCATGGACAATGGTCTGCTCTGATAACCAGCCAGTTTATACGCGCTTTCCCTCTCTTCCTTTACTATGTGTTTATGAAGTGAAATTTATGCTAAACAAATGGATTTGTGCTATACTAAAGGTGCATCACAAAAATAAATATCATAGTTTTAGAGCATAAGCCTAACATTTATTCCAGAGCGAGTTAGGGCTCTGTATCCAAGTAAAATACTGTAAGGTACTCTGTATCTGAGAAAAATTTGTCAGATTAAATCAGTTTTATCTCCTGACTTGTTTTCCTTTATGATTCTTTCCCAGTCTTTACATAACATATTTTACTGTTTGTTGCTGTTTTGGAATACTGAAACTTCATCTTCACTCCTCCACTTCTGTTTATGATTCTGTATGACCCACTATTAAGTGACTTCAGAGGTATGGTACATAGACAGAGTCCTGTATTTATTAACATGGGACTGGCTGCTGATCTCACCAGGAAGGGAGCATGTGAAGTTGCACTTAGAATTAAGTTTTAATGGTGTCTACTGGAGCAAAATTACATCTTGCTCACCTACTGTTGGGTCTCATTTGCTGGAGGCTACCTGGTTCCCTAAAACACTGAAATACTACATTGTTATAAAAACTTGGAGTAGGGATATCAACACTTATTTATTTTAGGGGATTCATTTTTATCTTGCTCATCTAGAATAATAAATCCTGAATTTTGACTTTTTAAGAGCTAGGATCACCAAGTTCTCCAGTAAAGTGCTAGTCAAGGTTTTATCGGTGCGTTGAAGTATTTGAGTAAATTCCAGCTGGAGAAGTTTTTCATTTTACTGTTCAGGGTCACACTCCCTTCCTTGCATTATAAGAGGGAAGGCTCTATTTCCAAATGGTGCAAAGGCTACAAACAGCTAAATCTTCTTTATGCTTACCCCAGAAAGGTTAATCTTTAAGTCTTTTACCTCAGTTACAAATGGCAATCCCCTTTGTGGAGAAAGTAAAAAAAAAATAACACAAAAGATTCAGAGTGTATTATGTAAGTTATTTTTTCATGTTTGAGGCAGCTAGTCAGAAATGGTGATGCCATCACTACAAAAGTTTCAGAAATATTCTTATTATACCTATGGTGTTATTGCCTGCTCTTTAAAACAACACAACAATAATGGAACTTAATGTTACTGAGAGAAAAACTGAAAAAAAAAAACAGCATATGAGCGGTGGGGAGCAAAGCCATATTGCAAAAGAGATTCTTACAGCCTATCACAAAATGTATAAAAGTCCCAACAGCAAAAGATCAAAGAGTGGAAAAAACTTAGTGGATATGAAACATCATTAGGATAAAAATACCAAAGCTATCTGTGGGACTGACCAGAGGCTTATACATTCATGTAAAATAGATACCACTTTTAGTGATCGATGTGGCAAATTATGAAGAAGAAGAACTACTGTTGACATGGATTAGGGGAAATTTTTCTAAATATTATAGCCTTGTGTGTGTGGGTGACTAATGCATGAGTGAGTGAGTGAGTGAGTGAGTGAGTGAGTGAGTGGTGAGCTTACATATGTGCAGGTGTGGAGACCAGTGGAAGATGTCAGGTCCTGGGCTCTATTGTTCTCTACCTTATGCTTCTTAGACAGAGTCTCTCATTGAAATTGGACCCAGGTGTGTGGTCCTACTCTCTCTATCCCCCATCCCCCCTACCCTGCTTCTAGCATTTTTATGTGCAAAATTATATGCAACCATGCTTGGCTTTTAATGTGTGCTCTGGGGATTGGAACTTACATTCTCATGCTTTTATAGCAAATGCTCTTACATGGTGAGAGATCTTCCCAGCTCAGCTAATCTGTTTTTTTTTTTTCCACAGCAACATTAACAATTAAAATGTCTTAACTTCAGGAAATCCAGTTTTGAAAACCTATGCCAAAGAGATAAACACTGATAGTCAAAGGCTTCACTTGTGTAAATATTTGGTAAAACCCATGTTCATAGTGCAAATAGACAAGCATCAAGGTGAAATGAACCATGTACACCCATAATATGGAATGTTAGAAAACCATTAAAACACAAAATCAAAACACTGAGCATAGAGCATTTTTACTGGTTACTATTGAACAAAAAATATTGTAACAAATAATTGTTCACCATAATTCACTTAAATTCTAAAAAATGCAAATATTTATACAGGTATCTTTACCTTTGTTAGTCTGAATCTCTGTAATAGTCTAATTTTAGAGATTGTTTAAATGTTTAAATATTTTTACATGTACTGGCAATAAAATAAAGAATAACTAAGTGATGAACAGCAAGCATTTAATGTGTTTATCAGTGATGCTGGACTTGGTGGTACACGATTCTATCTACTTTGGAGGTCGAGACAAGATGATTTAGAGCTCAGTGTCAGTCTGTGCTACATAGCAAGTTTGAAGTTCACATAGGCAATTAGGAGACTACTGCAATCTGAAAAAAATAAAATTAAAACACTTACACACATATAAATGGAAATATAAAATCATACAGTGAGGGTAAGTTACATATTTAGCCAAAGTTATTTTTACTCTAAATTAATTTAAAATCCCCTCTTATAAACAGCCTCCCTTATACTTCCTTTCCTCCATTTTAGATTTTTAATTGTCATTCACTGCATTGGACCAAGACATTGATCATAATTATCATTACCTTTTATTGTAAACTGTTTCCTACACTACAGATATTGCTTGAGTGTTTTCTAAATTATTATTATTGTTATTCCTAGTGTCCATCACAGCCCAAAGATTCCTCCAGGAACATACTATCTTAATTCAAACTGTCATCATTGCCATTATTTTATATTATAATCAGAATAAACAATATTTACTAATTTTTATAAAATGGAAGAATATTAAGTGCAAGAATAAATTATTCTAACACAGAGAACAATGCACAATGAAGCATGAACTGAATTAATTTCAGAGTTTGGGTATTTATATTCATGGGATAGTAGGGAAAAATAAAATGCAACATTTCAAAAGCTAAGGTTTAAATGTGTAAAACTACTGATTGGTTCCTTGCCACGAGGCAGGCATCTGACCTCCTAGTGACCAAGACAAGGTCAGGGCAAGCATGTGTTACTGTCATGGCTGCCGAAATGGGGAGCTGGTCCCTTCATTCCCACAATTTTTTTTTTTTTTTGAAATTCCAATCATGGAATTGTTAGCTGGTGGTGCTATGCTTTACGGCTCTGGGTGTGCTTTATGGACAAGTGCACAGAGCATAACAACCACCCTGGGAGGGCCTATGGGCCATAACAACCAGTTGACCAATCAACACAGGGCAAACCCTCCAAGCCTGGAGGCACACCAATCCTGAGCCCGTGTGTATCCCTAGACACTTCCCTTATGCTGCCCTTCAAGATCTCTATGCAGATGCTTCCCAGCGTCTTCCCAGCCACCCGTCATGGTGGATGGGTAAAAGGCTAGAGCTAACATGGGGTTAGCTCGTTAAGCAACTACAATAAAGCCTCTTGCTGTTTGCATAAAAAAGCAAAATAAAATAAATGTGTAAAACTATTAGGGACAAGTATTTATATCTTGTTCTATGAGTATGACTTGCAACTCTGTCACATTTTTATTTGTGAGTGTATGTATGGTGTATGCACTTATGTGTGCAAGTGTCCTTAGTCACATGGGAACCAAAGGCTAACATCAGGTTTCTCCCTCTATTGCTATATACCTTACATTGTAATTAAGGGTTTCTCACTGAACCTGGAGCTCATGTTTTGATTAGATTGGCTGGCCAATGAGCTCTCAAGATCTTCCTGTCTGCCCTCTCAATGTTGAGGTTACATGCATGGTTATCATATCTGAATCTTAAGTGGGTGTTGAGGATCTGGGATCCTCAGGCTTGCAAAGTAGGTACTTGTAAAAGTTTATCCAAGACACTGTTGATTTGCAGACTTTTCTATAGATATAATTCACTGTTAGAATATCCTAAGGGGTTTTGTTATGCTGACACCTGACCCTGTCTGTGCTGTCAGCTTATTCCCATGACTCACTGGCTCCTGTGCTTCATCCCATTGCTTGGTTTTACTCCAGTACTGTCTCAGCATCTCCTGGTCAGTTGAAGAATTCCCTAAAGAGAATACAAAGTATAGCAAAGTCTTTGAAATATTTTATGCTATACTAAATAAATAAATACTGAGTTATCTGTGTGTGTGTGTGTGTGTGTGTGTGTGTGTGTGTGTGTGTGTGTGTGTGTGCACATGCATGCCTTAGGTGTTCCTCACATCTATACAGCATCTGCGTATTTAAGGAACTTGCCTTCTGAGTTTCCTTATGCTACGCAAAAGCAACTTAATATTGATACAGAGAAAACTCATTCACAGAAGGCAACTGCTCAGCTCATTTCTGGATATTGCCACTTCCTTTATTCAAGTATTCCTTTCTTTCTTCATTCCATGTGCAGTTTTTGAAAGCCAGTTTATGTATCAGTGATTGTCTTGTGTTCTGGGAACATGCATACACACACACAATAATACTTGCCCCAAAGGAATTCACAAATGGAAGTGACTGAAGTAAATATTGTAGATGATAAAGTGTAGCTAAGAGTTTAAAAAAATGTTCCTTGAAAGCAGAGTTGCTCTATTTTCCTCACTTCAGCCTATAATGCAAAACACAAAGAAGACACTAAATGCATATTTCATGGATGCAAACATCTATTGTAGTCCAACAATAAATAATGTATGTGTATGATGTTTTTTTTCTCTATCAGTTTTGATGCTCTCATATTTTGACATTCTGGGGTAGGGAGTACCACCTTCGTGCCAAGAAACTACTACAATAATATCAAGTAAGGCCCCTAAAAACAAATTAAATACCCCAGCATCATGTTTCTGTGTTTTTCTCTTTTCTTTTCCAAAATCATGTTTCTATGGGAAAGAAAATAATAACCCCCATCCCCGTGTTCCAAGATCTTTAATTTTGTGTCCCAGACACCAAAGTGAAAAATGTCAGGATGACACCTCATTCTATTGTAGATTAACAATCTCTGAAATGATTTTGTTTTTACATTTTGTATGAGTCAGGAGTGTTTAAGTAAGTGAAGGCATTGATGGTTGTCTAAAGAATAAAATGAATACATTAAAATGATAGTGGATGCATTATGAAATTACAAGGAAAGACTCCATACTAAACTCTGTAAATGAGCAAAGAAGTCAGAGTTATTGGCAGTCAGAATCACAAGAAAAATTGAGGCACTGAATCTTTCAAGTAGGGATAGAAATACACAGGCCAGTGGACAAGAGTTCACAAGACCGTAGTCTCATTTGTCATAGTACTTGTACCACTCTGTTGCACACTAGTTTTCTGGTTGCACTCTGGCACTGTTCCTGATACTCAAGGTGGCCAGTTGCTTTCTCTTGACACCAGCTGGCTTTGTCACTTCTCATTATCCTGTGTCCTCATGTCAAGCAGCTATGTTACATCCTGGTACTTTAACCCATTCATAAATACAATAAAAGAACTCTTCAGATATGAAAGAAGATAAAGATGGAAAAAGAAAAAAGTACCTGACTCATATGTTCTAAGTGAACTCTGTAACATTAACTGGGGAGGTGATAGTTCCTGTCTTTTATTGTATAAGAAAATCTGGATCAAAATACTCTACAAAATCTATGGTACACTTCTAGGCTAAGTCAGTGTCAATATAACCAATATTTCTCAGAACTCTTTCTCCAGGATTGAGTCCTATAATACATTTCCTAGCAGTAACACATTTCCTTAAACCTCACAGTACTTTTCATTTTCCTATATGTTACAGAAAGCTGTGGAACCTTTTCTAAAACATACTCTTGTCCTACGTTACATTATCATTTTTCAAGATAACACAGATGCCATTTAATGAATAGTCCTAAAATTATGAATGATCCCCCTATACTCAGACATCAATGTCTACAAATTAATGTTTTATTCCATATATGTGTTCATACCTACATATATATATATATATGTATATACATATATATATATATGTGTGTGTGTGTTTCAATATTTATATATGTACATATATAGTGTCCTATATGTATAATACATAGAGCATGTGCATGTAGTCTGTATAGCTTATGTTTATGTTATCAAGCACTATCAGCTTTGTATACTTGTTTCTCTAAATTAAAAATTTAATGTTAATTGTTGTAAGACTATTCAGCCATTCCCTTGGCAGTGAGTCTGCACAGTATGAAGAGAAAGGGACAAGCAACTGATGCCTGGGAAACCAGCATGGGACTTATCCAGACCCCCTGAATGTGGGTGTCAGTGAGAAGACCTTGGAAATCTATGGGGCCCCTTTTAGTGGTTCAGTACTTATCCCTAGCATAGGAATGGACTCTGAGAGCCCATCCCACATGGAGGGATACTCCCTCAGTCTATACACAAAGGGGTTGTCCTAGGCCCTATCCCAAAGTATATGACAGACTCTGAAGACCCCCCCATGGAAGGCCTCACCCTCCCTGGGGAGCAGAAAGGGTATGGGGTAGGTAAGGTATTAGTTGGGGAGGGCAGGGGAGGAGGGATGGTAGAGAGACCTGGGATTAACATGTAAAATAATCTTCTTTCTAATTAAAATTAAAAAATAAAACATCACACACACACACACACACACACACACACACACACACACACACAATCAGTGAGTTTATTCATTGTCTGCTTTTGGTTAGAGATAGGATCCATTAAGATGCTGCCTCGACTTCCTCTCAGTGAAGGGCTGTAATCTGAAACTTTCAACCAAATAAACCTTTCTCCTCTAAAGTGCTTTATGTTAAGGCTGCAACAGAAGTAAAAGCAGGACAGTGCACAACTATTCCGTGTGGGGGGAGGGTGGTGGTATGTATGTGCTCATGTGTGTGATATCATACATGTGTGCATATGTATATGAAGTCCAATGCTTGTGCTAAACATTGACTGCCTCAATTGTTCTCCACTACATAGATTTGGTTATATTTATTCCACTCTAATTTTTTTATTTAATATGTTTTTAACTTTTTTTTTATTAGTTCAAATTAGGAACAAGCTTGTTTCACATGTCAATCCCTTCTCCCTCTCCTTCCCCTCCCATTTTTAATGTATGGGTCTTTTGCCTGTGTTTATGTCTTCACCATGTACATGCTTAATGCCCATGGAGTCCAGAAGAGGGCACCAGGTCCTCTGTCATCAGAGTTATAAAGGGTTATCAGCCACCAAATGGGAACTGACCACTATAGCTAGAGTTTTCTTTGCCCCGCTAGGTCCTGCTGCCCTTCTCTGCCCCAAAGAAACACATGGACACTATATTAGTTAAAAAACTATTGGGTGGTTGTTACGATAAATCTTTCTACCAAAAGCTGCCTGAGCCCCACTGTCACGTGTGAGCTTTACAACAGCCGCCTGCCCGAGTTAGGCCCAAATGAATACACAGAGAGACTTGTATTAGTTACAATGCTGCTTGGCCAATTACTAGGATTCTCATCTGTTAGCTCAGTCTCAATTATCATACATCTATATATTTTTATAAGACTTATCTTATCAGACGCCTTATTGGCGTCCCTCCTTGTTGGTGGATCACATCGTGCTGCTGAAGCAGGAGGCAAGGGGAAAAAGAGGGACACTTCCTGTTTCTCCTTCACTTAAATATGAATCTCCTTGCTATGTCACTTCCTGCCTGGATCACACTTCTCTACTACATTTCCTAGAATCCTCTTTGACTCCTAGTCCCATCTACTTGCTGTCTCATTGGCCAAACAGTATTTTATTTAACAATCAATAAGATAAACATACACAGAAGTATTTCCCCCATCAGGTGGTGGCTTGAGCTTCTTATTGACTAGCACTGTCTTAAATATTTAACCAATTTCTATTAATCTCAGTATTTCCACGTGTTCTTGGCTTACCGGACCTGCAACTCTTTTGCCTGCTACATGATGAGGTTTAGTGGCTCCACAGAGAAGAGGAGAGGAGAGGAGAGAAGAGGAGAGGAGAGGAGAGGAGAGGAGAGGAGAGAGAAGAGAAGAGAAGAGAAGAGAAGAGAAGAGAAGAGAAGAGAAGAGAAGAGAAGAGAAGAGGAGAGATTTCCTTTTTGTCCCTTCTGATATCCTGATTCTGTCCAGGTATGTCACCTCCTGCCTGTCTGTATGTACCTCCAGATTTTATGGTAAGCTATTGGCAGTTTCTGCCCAGCTAAGTCACTTCCTGGGATCACATTTTGGCTCCTCTCTGTGTATACTTCCAAGAATCCTCCTTGTCTCCTAGTCTTACCTACCATCCTGCCTGGCCAATCAGTATTTTATTCATCAACCAATAAGACAAGCATATACAGAGAACATTCTCCATCAGACCACCTAGCTTATCTGGAATAGCAACATGTTCTCTTAATCATCTAGCCATCTCTTCAGCTTGTCTCACAGTTAATCTTTAAGACACATGACCTCATCCCTGTCTACAATGCATTGTGATTGCATTGATACCTATTACTCTTTCTTATCTCCTTCCCAGTCTCCTACCAGCCTCCTTTTTCTTCCCAAGTAGTAACACTTGCAGTTTAGTCAGAGTTTGTCACTGAAACAGAAACTCATCATTACACACACACACACACACACACACACACACACTTGGTTTATACTGACAGTTCAGCAAGACACAGTGAAACTTCTGTCTTCTGATTGCCTGAAGTGGGATTACAGTACATGCCCCTGTGTTAGCCTTTTATGTGGATTCTGCACATGTAAACTAATGTTCTCTTGCTCAGGCAGCAAGCACCTTGGTGTCTGAGTCATCTTTCCAGTGCCCATTCTGGTTTTAGCTCCATATTCTTTATTATTATTATTATTATTATTATTATTATTATTATTATTATTATTATTTCAAATTAGAAACAAGTCTGTTTCACATGTCAATCCCTTCTTCCTCTCCCTCCCCTAAAGGTAGTCATATATAAGCTAGCCATCAGGCTTGTTATAGGGGAAGGGCATTTAAGGTAGCCTCTCCACAATTGCTTAGATTGTCAGTCGGTGTCATCCTTGTAGATCTCTGGGAATCTCCCTAGTACCAGATCTCTCCTCGAACCTATAATGGCTCCCTCTGTTATGGTATCTCTCATCCTGCTCTCCTCTATTCTTCCCCCGACTCAACCTTCCTGCTCCCCCATTTCCTCCTCTCCCCTAATTTTCTCCCCCTCTCATTCTACCAGTTACCTCTCCCCTATGCTTATGCTCCCAATTAGCTCAGGAGATCCTATACCCTTCCCCTTCTCCAGGGTCCATGCATTCTTCCCGGAGAGTTCTCTACTTGTTTCCTATTTCCTATGGTGATGTGGATTTTTAGGCTGGTAATCCTTTACTCTATGTCTAAAATTTATATATGATTGAGTACATACTATGTTTGTCTTTTTGTGACTGAGTTATCTCACTCAGGATGGTTTCTTCTAGTACCATCCATTTGCCTGTGAATTTCAAGATTTCATTGCTTTTTTTTTTTCTGCTGAGTAGTACTCCATTGTGTAAATGTACCACATTTTCTGTATCCATTCTTCAGATGAGGGGCATCTAGGTTGTTTCCAGGTTCAGGCTATTATAAACAATGCTGCTATGAATATAGTTGAACATATGTCCTTGTATGAATGTGCATTCTTTTGGTATATATCCAAGAGAGGAATTGCTGTATCTTGAGGTAGACTGATTCCCATTTTCCTGAGAAACTGCCATACTGATTTCCAAAGTGGTCTTATAAGTTTACACTCCCACCAGCAATGAAGGAGAGTTCCACTTTCTCCACATCCTGTCCAGCATAGATTGTCATTGGTGTTTTTGATTTTAGCCATTCTGACAGGAGTAAGATGGTTTCTCAGAGTGGTTTTGAGTTGCATTTCCATGATGTCTAATGATGTTGAGCACTTTCTCAAGTGTCTCTCAGCCATTTTGGATTCCTCTGTTGAGAATTTTCTATTTAGTTCTGCATCTTTTAATTGCATTGTTTGGTGTTTTGGTGGCTAGCTTCTTGAGTTCATTGTATATTTTGGTGATCATCCCTCTGTGAGATGCGGGGTTGGTGAGTATTTTTTCCCATTCTGTGGGCTGGCATTTTTTTTTCTTGCTGACTGTTTCCTTTGCTTTACAGAAGATTCTCAGTTTCAGGAGGTCCATTTATTAATTGTTGATCTCAGTGTCTGTGCTACTGGTGTTTCGTTCAAGAAGCAGTCTCCTGTACCAATTTGTTCAAGGGTACCTCCCACTTGTCTTCTAAGAGGTTCAGTGTGGCTCTGTTTATGTTTAGGACTTTGATCCATTTGGACTTAAGTTTTGTGCATGGTGATAGATGTGAATTTATCTGCAATATTCTACATGTCCAAAACCAGTTATGCCAGCTCCATTTGTTGAAGATGCTTTCTTTTTTCCATTGTATATATTTAGCTTCTTTGTCTAAAATTAGGTGTTCATAGTGTGTGGGTTAATATGAGGGTTTTAATTGCATTCAATTGGTCTATTTGTATTCTTTTGTGCCAATACCAAGCTGTTTTAAGGTCTATGGCTCTATAATAAAGCTTGAAGTCAGGGATGGTGATGCCTCCAGAAGTTCCTTTATTGTACAGGGTTGTTTTGGCTATCCTGGATTTTTTGTTTTTCTATATAAAGTTCAGTATTGTTCTTTCAAGGTCTATGAAGAACTGAATAGTAAAAGACCTGTACAGTATGAACTTTGAGTGTTTAAAGAAGCAAATTAAAGAAGATACCAGAAAATGAAAGATCTCACATGCTCTTGGATAGGTAGGATCAACATAGTAAAAATGGCAATCTTGCCAAAAGCAATCTACAGATTCAATGTGATCCCCATCAAAATAGCTCCATATTCTTAAAAGTTTTCAACTCCCTCTGCTTCCTTACAAAAAGGAATTCATTCTATATTTTTGACACGTGTGGTTTTTGTCTGCTGTCTGTGGACATTTTTCTCTACATGAGTGATATTACTCAAATAAGGTACGGAGACCAGTTGACATTTTCACATAATTGGTGAGTTCCTCAGGCAATGAGACAAATATAACACATTCCCTGCAGATCGCTGCAAAATCTCCCTTGGTGTTCATAGCTCCAGGGTATTGAGAGGGACTTTCTGAGCTGCTTGTTAACCAGCAGCAAATCCCATCTAATCACTGCTGCAGGTAGGATCTGGCTTTTGACACTCTGAACCCTTGAGAATTTCTAGCTTGTAGGGCACATTGGAGTTTTGCCTCCACATCGCTACTTTATTATAATCTCTTTTAATAAGTGTTAGCTGATTTCCTCAACAGAGCAGTGACAACTTGAGCTCAGAAACCACAGCTCATATTGAAGCAGTATGGAAAATTTGACATACAATAGATAGGGTGGAGTGAGTCAATATCAGACAGAACTAAGCTTCTATGGAGACATTCCTCAGGGTAATCTGATGGAGACGATCCCTGGATTGATATTCTACTTCTCTGGTATGCTGAAAGTGGGGCAGGTCAATAAAAATTAACTATAACAGGGATATGTCTGTTGATTTATTTCATAGGTATTTAAATTTGACCACTTTGTGCATTCATGATGGAATAACTAACCTTATATTGTAGAATATTTCTTTTTCTTTGGACACCTAATTAAATCATCCTATAATTATTGTCAACATTATATTTTTCTATGCATCATGTCGTGTCTGTTTTCATGATTTGGCTGTTTTATCTGTGCAAATTTATGCCTTCAAAGTCTAATACATAGTATATTTTTAAGCACAAATTTGTCTCTGCTGGTTATTGCTGGATTAACTAGCATAGTATCCCTGTATAATTGTATCTAAAATATAGCTCTACAAATTTCCCATAATCCAATGAAGAAATAAACTGGAATGAATGAAAGGTACAGAAATAATCTTTATATTATAATTGCGATTTTCATGGGTTCCTGAGACCTTCTTGTCTGAGAAGCAAATCAATCTAAATGAAGATCAGATGGGATGTGGCTACATGGAAACTCTTTGTAAAGTACATGAGACATCTTGCATAAAGACAGGTTCTATAGATTGAAAAAATACAACAGCAAAACAAACAAACAAACAACAAAAACTTATAAGGACGTGGGGGAGGATTCAGTGTGGTCTCTGGCCACATAGCACAGACAGATATCATCAGACTAGACTATACGTCAGTGCCCAGCCTTCTGGGTTGGTAAAATATGTAGTATTCCTCCCCTTGAAGGATCAACCTCGTGTGCTAACACTCTAGGTTCCTCTAGCGCATATCTTTGAGCACATGGATTTCTTTCCTTCCTACAGAGATTATCCTCAGCTTGATCAAATAATTCCCTCCATTGTAGTGTACAGACTCATAGTCAAAGTTTAAAAGCCAAAGCAGGGTGCTTCAAAAACCCCATTGTCTCCCTGGTATTTCATGTTAGTTATTACTTAATACTCAATAGCAAATTAAAATGTTCTTTGTAGATTAAAATAAGAATAAAATATAGCAAGATAATTATCATGCTATTTTAAATTCAAATTAACTTTTTAGATATTGATATGGATCAAAACTCTTCCAAATACATGTTGCTTTCATGAAGGTATTTATCCTGGTAAAGTGCTACTGAAATAAAATCATTAGCATGTAGACTACCTTATACTTTAAACATAATGGTCATTTTCACCTATCATTTCATGCCTGGAGATCTGTTTACCCACTCAGCTTCCCAGCACCTCACGAGGCAGGCATGTTCTAAGGGGCTGTTTGCATCCATTTACTGTTTTCCTTTTACTTTCTCTACAGGCTAAATTCAGCAAGTGTACATCAGAGGCCCCTAGTAAGGAAATCCCTGTGCAGGTGCAGGGGTATTAGACAGGTATCTATAGACAATGCACAAATCTGATACTACTCTTCGAGGTTTAAACCTTTAAGTGATTTTGTCAATCAAAATAAGGAACAAAACGCTTCTGTATGCCTGTTTACTGCTTTAGCTCCATAGGGTACACTTTCCCTTGCTCTTAGACCTCCAGAGATACTATATTAGCATGTTTACTTGGAGAACCACCAACTTTCCACTCTTACAATGCACTAATGTTGTCTTGTGACTCACAATAAAGTTTAATGTTTTCAACTTCCTTAAGGAACTCAGTTTTGCAGCTCACCTCATTTTACCCAAACCTGTTTATTATTCCATATTTAACTCCACAGCTAATTAATCTTGTGAAAGTACCCCTCAGATTCCTTCCTCAGATCACCACTAAAATTTTAACTACTTAAAATTCAGTATTTTGTTTCTTTAAGAATTTTATATAATAGATATCTGATAACTAGGGGAAAACTGATATGTTTTAGGCTTTTTTGAAATATTACATGGTGCATTCTCATTTGTATCTGGTGCTCATTCAGATATGATGGAATCTTTCTAAAATCTCTACTGCTACCTCTGCTATGTTATTTCCAGGAAGCTATCTGGGATTATAAATATATTCACATAATCATTGAATCATTTTCTGTCTTACTTTGTAGGATACACAAAGGAAACTGTTTTGACTACTGTTCTACTCTCAGAAAGAGAAGAAAGGCTCAACATGTCTTATATATATATATATATATATATATATATATATATATATATATATTTACAGGTAACATTTTAAATTGTAAGTGACATTTTCTTCACAGAGTCAGAGTACATTTTAATAATTTTAGTCACATAATTATAATTACATTAAAGATTTTGATAGCAGACACTAATTACTTGACATTACTCTGGATGCTTTGTAAACATGTTTCTTTTAATTTTATATCATGTTACTACATTTATCATCTCACTTTACATTCAGAGACACACATGGGCCACATACAACTGAGGGCCCAAAGCAAAAGCATAATTTACATTTAGAATGTTAACTGAGGTATACAGAGCACTTACTGACTTACTGAGATTGACTTAATTCCTAATCTACAATATTTGTTGATTAACATATATATCAGCAAATGTGTTCACTGGAACTAGTAATAACTCATGTTTGGAATGTTAACTGGTGAAGCCACTGAGAAAATGAATAGGGAGGTAGTTCAAAGGATTAAAAATAGAACTGCCACATGGTCAGTTTGTACCACATCTATAAATATTGCAAAATTAATCTCAGTCAGCATACGATGGACATGGTTGAGCATGTATGTTTATTGGAGTATTCCACATGACAGCAAAGTTATGGAGTGATCTTTCATGCCCACTAACAGGTGAATGGAACATGTAACACACTACACTATGGTGTCTTATTATCTGGTAAATAATAAAAACACAGCATTTGTAGTGAAATGAATGGAAACTGGAGAATGCATAAATAAGTCTACTCATGTGGACAAATATCACGTTTTCTCTTACATATGGGACATCAACTTTCCATACAAACACCAACAACAGGAAAATGGAAGGGGTGAATATTAAGAAATAAAAGGAGCTTGGGATAAATATATCCTTTATTAGAAAACACCAGCCAAACACAAGCCGGAGCATGCCAGGAGCAGCAAGGCAGGGAGGCCAGAGAGAAGGGGCTCTCATGTGCTTTGCCACCCCTTAAGAAACCCTCTGGCGTCATCTTGACCTCACCTTGACCACGCCTTATTAGGCATGGTCAGGCACACCTGTAGCCAGCCTCTAACAGGCGTGGCTTACTGTCTCCTACAGGTGAATAGTTTGGTAAAGGACAGAATGAGCAAGAGAGGGTTGGTGAAATGAAGAGAATAATGGAAGGTGAATACGGTCAAACTATATGATGTGCTTGAATAAAGTTTCATAACAGAGCTCAACACTGTATACACCTAATGTATGTTAATAGAAATGTTTCTTAAATAATTTCCACCATGTAATAAGTGGAAATAAAATTCAGCTATGAACTAAGTGTTGTTTGAAAGCAAAATACCTTTAGGTTTTGCATATTTTTCCTTTGTCAAAATTTTATCTAGATTATGATGTTTATGGAATTTTATTAGTAAGATTTTATTATTGACAACCATTTAATATTATCTTGGTTTTCTTGTGTTATACAAATTAGTTGAAGGAAATACTACAGATTTTACATATATATATGTGTATTCTATTTAAATTTTATATATAATATAAATATATACATATATATTTGATAAATAATATACAAGAGTATGTATATTTCTCCAACTATGTATATAACTTACATATATATGCAATTATGATATATATATCCAAATATATGAAAAATAAAGAAATATAGAGAAAATATTCCAAATGTAAATTTTTATATATTATAAATTTTTGTATATTTACATAAATTTATTTGATATCTAAAAGAAGGAATCATACCACATGCTTGGTGAGAACTAGAAGAGAATACCTGAGCTCTCTGGTGTCAATGGGCCTCTTTAATAACCTTAAGTCCTGAGGCCTACACAGCACAGAGGATGCATAATCATCAATGGGCTTGCTCTCTTCAAGACAGGAGAATATTAAGTTTATGGTCTAGAAACAAGGCATGCACGACATGGATGTTCACTTGCCTCCTGTGTGTCTGCACTAGGTCTTGGGCATGATGTGGAATGCTGTTTTTCTCTTTGAGTGTACTTACAGTAATTGTTAAGCCATGATAAATAATAGATTAAGAGTTCATCAGTGGGAATAATGTCATTTTTTTTTCTGTGATTATTTACTA
Source organism: Cricetulus griseus (assembly GCF_003668045.3). Taxonomy (NCBI): domain Eukaryota; kingdom Metazoa; phylum Chordata; class Mammalia; order Rodentia; family Cricetidae; genus Cricetulus; species Cricetulus griseus. Next base: position 105,022,481 of record NC_048600.1, read on the forward strand.
CAGCTTGGCTCCAAAAGTGTTTAAACATGTTGTATTATTAAAACTTGGACTCTTTCCAAGTGAATAGTCTGAATTAATCTTATCTCATCATTATGTAATTATGAAAAAGTACTTTTAAAGAGTAGGTTATCACTGGTGTTTTGGTGATTTGAAAGACTAAGCTAGTAAAAACTTATTTTTAATAGATACAGTACATGTTGAAGAATTTTCCCAGTATACTAGTCTATGTTGAAAAATTTATTACACACACACACACACACACACACACACACACACACACACACACCCCACATACATACATCTCAATTCAGGGACCTTGTGGTTTCCATATCATTTAGTAATGTTTTATGGACAATTGTGCTTCAGAACTGCATGAGATACTTAACTAGACATGTCTAAATATATGAGTTCTGATTTCTGAAGACACATAATAATTATTCTTGCCATAACTGAAGCATCCATACAGTAATAAACAAACAACAGCTCATAGAGAGGTGATTGAGTCTCAGAAACTCCTTTCATAGATAGAGATGCAGAGACCATCCCCTTCACATCTCTCTTCAGTCTCTGGAATATAAACAAACTTTTTTATGTTGACTTGTACTAACAAAATAGCTTAAGTTACTGTTGCTCTCACTCAAAATTATATGAGGTTAAAGATAGATGTCCTGTAATTTGTGCACACATGCGTACACACACACACACACACACACACACACACACACACACACACACACACACACACTCACTCACACACACACACTCACGCATATGCACCTGCACAACAGAAATGTGAATCTTTTACCATAGAACATAATGATATTTTGTTGAGATGTTTAACATCATGCTTTGGTTGAGAATTGTCTCCTTAGTGATTTGGAAACCTGTGTGTACCTGAAAAATGTTCATCAATCATCGTCTGTGAATTGGTGAATAGGAGGATTAATCTTCTAAGTACAAAAAGAGGTTTTTGTTAATTACAGTTGAAGTTAATCATACAAAAATCACCCAGTTCTTGTGGGAAAAAAACTTTAAGGTTTAGTAAAGCCCTAAAGCTACCTTCAATTAAATGGAGACTGAAATTAACTGCAGCTTTCATTTACAGAGTATCAGCAGTGCAAACCAAGCAGGAAATGGCACCCTACAAGCACGTCTACCAACACTGGCAATCTGAAGCCCCTGCCAATAATTATTCATTATACAACCAGCTGAATCACCTGGTATATACCTAAGAGTGAAGACTCTACTGGAGAATTTAATGAGTCTGGTCTGTGCTCAGTAAAGTAATGACCCATAACTGATACATTTTCACCAAACTCTCAGGTTATAGACTAGAAAGCTGTTTCCCTTTGAAAATCAGAGATTCTGCCAGACTGAATTGATATGATGTTACATACCATGTATCTTGTTTGCCTGTAGCACATGATCCGTACTTATACAAAAATATAATTCACCATTTTGAAGTACATGTACAATATAAATCAGAATAAATGTGTGGAGAGGGTAGAGGACATAAAGTTTTGATGAACTACACAGAGTAAATTTCTCACTTTTATTTCCAGGCTTGAGCATTTGCTGAGATCAAGCTAGTGGTGGCAGCATCCTTTGTTTCTCCAGCCTTGTAGGAACTTTGAAGAGGTTGTTTCTGGATCTGGCAATAGTATGTTGATGCCCTGTTGGGCTTATATATCGAGCACCTGGCATTCCCATCATCATTTTCTTCATTTTTTCACATATATAGCAAATTCACATATGTAATAAGAACAAGGTACACTGTGACATCATGGCATCCATAATTTCTATGGCTAGACAGGCAATAGATCTAAACACAGATGGTAGCACACTACTTTCTGAAGATGATGCAGTGAGGGTTGCAGGAAAGATATCTAACTCAACATGATGATCAGAAAATCTGGCAAAAGGGAATATATATCACCATTAATGTAATGCATATAGCATCCTTCATAAGGTGTGACAAGTATTGAAGCAAGGAAGCTTGAATACAGGTAAAAACAGAAAGAGGTCAATATAGTGACCTGCAAGTGGCAACAGGCATCTCTTATTAAAATTGAATCAATGGATTTTTATATTTATAAATAGTGTGTTGAATATAGGAAAAAGCTACCATTTAGCTTCATTTTGTGCTTCTTTGCAGATTTAGCTTACTGATTGGTTGTTGGTGACAAGTGATATGTGCTGAAAAAATAAATGAAAAGGGATCGTATGGTAAAATACACACATACATCCAAGAAGTTGAGTAGTGAAACATTGTACAGCTGAGCAGCACAATGACAAATCAATTATTCTCCTTCCTTGATGTTTTAGGAGCTTTTTCATTATTATTTTCAAGTAATGTGAATTATATTGATTTTCAATAATACTATTTCAATACTGCATGTTTACATTTTTCAGGGTAGTTTTCCATTTTTACATTTTAATATATTTTTAAATGTCACAACTAGGTATCCATGAAATATATATGGCAGATGATACTATATACATATAATATATAATAGAAAGTCAAAATACAGTTCACTGAATGCTTGTAGAATGCAATGAGCAATTCATGGGATAATTTCCTCACTGAACTTACATATTATATACACATCACATTATATTAAGATTGCTTGTATGTGTATTTATCTGAATTCACATATACATGTTTTTAAGTCAATGCAATAAACATTCTTTACATGTTTATTTACCTGAGCTATGGAATTACTTGGTGGATATCAGCTAGTACTAATTTTATTACATGCTAACCATTGTGACAAGTATCAGAAATAAAAGCTAAGATAAAGTTAGTATGCTCAAAGAACTAAGGAATTACTTGCAACTGACTTAATTCCAAATTGAAGTATTTAGTTAGGTTAATCATCTCTAGTGTTCTCAATTTGTCAAAATAATTCATATTATATTTTCATAATTACACTATAAGGGATCATTTCCCACACTCCTAAAACTAGGAAAAAAACTATTGAATCCAGGAAGGAGAAAGATTGATGTTGTGACAGGTGGAAGAATGACAGAAGGCCGGACGAATATTTATATCACTTTTTGCTAAGTTTAGATAAGTAGGAATTGAATTCTTCTCTCTCTACACATGCTGTGGGGTTTGTGAAATACAAGACTCAGTAACACTGAATTCAGTAGATAAATTGTTTATTACAGATCTGTATCCAGAGGATGAAATAAATCATGCACTTTCCATCATTTCTCTTTGATTCTTACTGGGAGGAGCCCTTTGCCTGGATCTTACTGAGTTTGTTGTGTCACAGTGGAAGAAAAAAAAAATCAACACTCTGGTTTGTATTTAATTCAACACATAGGACAGAAAAAAGACTTGTGTAAGTCATCTGCCCTAGAGACCCTATGCCTCCATTGTAGATCTTTGGTTATCAAGGGAGATTTATTTTATTATTTAGAATTTCACAATTTTGGGGAGACATTTTTGGGCATCAATGGGGTATTTTGTGGCATTCAGTGTTATGATGTTAACTGTCCTCTAATATCCTTACCTAAAATAGGTAAGGAATTTATCAACGCTTTGATTTTGTTTTTCCTTAATCACTTTTAACATAGAAAAAGGTTTGATTCTTTCATTTTGGATTAATTCTTGGTTTGGAATTACAATGTGCTTAAGTAATTTCATGAAACAAAAGATACATTGTCTAAAAATATTTTCAAATGTTTGGAGAATTTAGCTCAGTGGTTAAAATCACCTACTCCTTGAGAGAACCTGGGTTCAGGTCCCTCACTCATATCCAGTTACTTGCATATTCCTATAACTCCACCTCTAATGGATCTAAACAGCTCTTTTGTATCCACAGGCAAATTGAATCATAAGTTCATACCTACACATAGACACCCAGATTGTAACATAATTTAAAAATACATCTTACAGATAAGTTTTTTTTAAATCCCTATACCCTACCGGTTGAAAGTCAAGTATGCTTTTTATTGACTTTTACCTTCTTTTGCCTAAGTCCAACATTTCCAATGTCTGTGGTTTGTGGTCAGGATTTTGTCATTTTGGTTTTATAGTTCACCGAAACAAGGTTAAAATGGAATTATTTGTGGGAGACCAACACATTGATAAAGAATAGCCTAAAAGTGGAGTAAAAATTCTTTTCAACATTGTTGGGAAGCTAATAAAGGAATCAAGGCATGTGAGGTCAAGTTCCCCAAGGGTAGCACTCACTCAGGGATCCAAAACTTCTCTGGAAGCAGTCACTGGATTAAATAGTGAATGACACAGGTGAAGTAATTATGCAAATGAGAACACAGAGATGCTTTCACAGGGTGTTGAAAAGTGAAATTTGAGGCTCTTAATACACAGGACTTAAAAAGGAAAGACAGAAGATTTGAAATACAATTTTTATGCATCAGAACATATAACCTTCTGCTCATGATATGTTCCAAAATTATGATGCAAGGTAGTAGATTTTGAAATCTTACTTACAGAAAGGATTGAAAACCTCAGCAGTTTCACAGCAAAGATGTCTACTCCAGGACCTACCAAGAATGAAAGCTGTGATAGGTTAAATATTCCTTAAATATTTAATATTCCCAAATATTTTCATGCATTCTACAAGGAAGAGCTGTATTGAGCTTCCTATTACTATAGCCCTAGCTCAGGACAGACTGTGGGCAACTGACAGAGAGGATGGATGAGATCACTGGCAGACCAGAGAGTTGGATCAGAGCACAGGTGTGTGGGGAGTGTAGCTGCCAGGAATAAAAGACCTTGACACAAATCAGACAGGCAACAGTATGAAGACAAAAGGAGACTGTGCAAAAGACACATGTATAAATATGTATGCATCTCTGTCAATTTGGAGAAATAAAATCATAATCAGATCAAAATAGTAGACAAGAAACTTGAAGTACTTTATGATATAATAATGCTAAAACAACGTAAAAGTCTCCATTCACCAAATATATGAAATTTCAAAGCTTAACATAAGTAATTACAGTGTTGGATTATAATACATTGGGTAAAACAGGAACCATGTCATTCACATTGAAAGAAATGAATACATTACTGGAGAAAGATTGAATTTTACTTGTCAGGTAATATTGTAAAAAAGGCATTGGAATGGGAAAATCATGGTCTGAGAACTATTTTAGAATAATGACAGTAGACTAGAAATAGGAAAAAGTTAAAAAGTCATATAATATCTTTATTTTGGATCAAACAAGGAGTGATACATTAAACAAGTAGCTAAAAGAAATACGAGTCTGGTGACAAAACATCTATGGTGAGGAATTCAAATGAGAAGGACATAAATGCACATCTAGGATGCAGTTATCAATAATGTGACATAAGTTGAATGTGCATGTATTCCGATTGAGGCTAGTTTGTAAGATCAAACAAGATTCTATGAACAAGGAATGAAATACATAGTCATTCAACTTGAATGTCCAAGGAGAAATGAAAACTAAATAAAAACATAAATACCACAAAGAACGTTTTTATAAAAACTCATTGTTAGAACAACTGCAAATCATACCATCATGGTGATTGTTTACATGTTTTCTGGTTTTGATGCATTTTGGTTAGGCGGGAATGTGTACTTAACTTTAGAAATACACACTTGAGTGTTTGGTGATGCTGGAGTGTCAGGATGGCAGACATTTGTTCTAACATAATTGAGAAATTGATCTGAGAATTTCTGGCACTTCTCTGAAAGTTTGAAATTGTATCAGAACAAACAAAAATATGTAAAACAAAAATACAAGTGTAAGCTGAAGGACTTGTGTTTAAATGCATTATACAAAAGGAAATTCAAAACAAAAAGTAATAAATATTAATCGATAGATTTAACAGTACATCAGATATGATAGCAGAGAAGATTTCTAGGTACATGGCAGCAGAAAATATATTGACTAAAATACAGTAGACCAAGCTGGAGAAAATTATAGAAACAAAAGAAATGGAGCATGATAAAGTAGTGAGAGCATGTTTGTTGTTTGTCATTCATGTTGCATTCTGGTCTACCAAAGGGAAAAGAAAGATAGCTAACTGGGAAGAATGGAGTTTGAACAGAGAGGGGAAGTGTAAAAATTATGTACTTTTTTAAAGATTAAAAACATCAGTTGGTGATAAGAGGCTGGTGAGATGGCTCAGAAAGTGAGAGTAGTTTCCTTTGTAAGCATAAGCACCCAAGTTCAGATCCCAACACTCACATAAAAAAACATGGGTGTGGTCATGTGGACTTGTAGAGCCAGTGTTGTGGGGGGTGCAGATGTAGAACTGGTGGGTTTTTCTAACCTTAAGCTGACAGCATGGATCCAGGTTCAGAGTTTCAAGTTTTCTGGGGAATCAGATGGAAAGTGATGGACAGGATACCAAATGCTCTCCTCAGGACCGAATTTGCATGGGTGAACCCACAAACACATGAATATGTGCCACACACATATAATCACATAGTAACTCACAAACAGAAAATCCAACTGATAATGTAACATGTCAACCTTTTTAATCTTAACACTATAGCTACAAAATGTTATAGGTAAATAATAAAAGAAAACGTGAGTGATAATATAATACAGTCTGTGTGGGAAAGATAAGCATATAGCAGTTATTAAAAAAGCATAGCGATATTTAGTAAACATAAAGAAAAGTAGGACAACTGGAATCATCACAAAAGTCCCCTAAAGAATAGTAGAAACTAAAGAGTATGTTCCATTTGTTACGTAGTCTCAAGATATCATAACTGGCATAGTTCCTGGAAACAGGTAAGCTCTTGTAATCCAGGAGTTCTCATATCCTGGTAGAAACATAGAAACATGCATACATACACACATATACCATACTCACACATATGCATTCACACACATACATATGTGCAGAACATTGATTTCAGGCATGAAATAAACCAAGACAAAGGAAAACCTGTAAATATAGACATCTTAATTTGTTCTCTTCATGTGACTGACAGAATAGTAGGGTAAAACACTTTATACAAATAAGAAGTATATCAAGTTTTGGAGTCTAATCAACATAGACAGGCATATGTCAAACAATTTCAGTGTGCAAACAGGCAAAATGTAATGGGCACTTCACAGATTTTAGAAAAAGAGCATTCATGTAGATGCAGATTTACAGTTCAACAAACTAAACTCAGAGGAAGATATTTGTCAACTTTGGATGTTATTAAAGCTTATTATCAGCATATAAACATATGTTTACTATTGCTTTACTTCATCCTTATAAAACTTAAATTAATTCATTTATATTAATCTACATTCTGCCATATGGAATTACCTTTCTGCATCTTGCACCTCCTATTTCTTCTCCATGTCTATCTGTTGTCTCTGCCTTTCTTTTTCCCAGAATTCTCTCTGTCCCTGAAATTCCTGCCTAGTTATTGCCTATTCAGCTCTTTAATTAAACCAAACACAGTTACACATCTTCCTCCATACAGTGTACAAATATCCCCATATAAGCATGCATTGTTGGAGGTGTGAGTTTTCAGAGCACCCCTAGATGCTCTGAGGGCAAATCCCAAGTTGCACATATTCAAATATTTATGTCCACATTATTTGTTCTTGTCAAAAATCTAGATGCATACTCTTGATAATTATAAGGATTCAGGCTTGATAATTATAAGGATTATGCTGGTCGGCTTCTGTTACCTGCTAGAATGCACTCAGGCAGTACTCTGATTCCATCAGTACTCGTCTGCACACAGGTGCAAAGGACCCCTTTAAAAGACAGACCCCGCTCACTTATGCTCTCTTGCTGTCTTTCTGCCTCACCTTTCTTTCTGCTCTCTTTCAGGTTCTTCTCTCGCTCTCTGCTCTCCTCTCTTTCTGATCCTGTCTCCCTCTTCTCTTCTGTCTTCCCTCTGTGTCTCTGTGTCTCTGTGTCTCTGTGTCTCTGTCTCTTTACCTCTTTTCTCTTTCCTTCCCCCTCCCTCTCCTTTCTAATATAACTTCTCACTCAAGCTCTGTCTGCCTGGCATGTTTGTCCCCTACCTCAGCAAACCTTGCTTGCCATGGAATCTGCTATGGTCCCCCAAGCAGGACCCCCTTCCAACTTTATCCTACCATTTGGAGCAAAAACAACAAAAATAATAATTAGGAGAAAAATGAGTCTGTTATAAATGTATAGGTAAATATAATGAAAACTATGAATCTTATAGATTTAGCTCTTTTTAAAAAGAAATATGTGTGAATCTCCAAAACATTGTTAGAAATGAAACAATTTAGTCACACAACCACAAATAAGAGATGAGTTGACAGAAAATAGCAATATTTTCTTTGCAGAGGGAACACCAACCTGAAGAGGCCAGCAAGTTTCTTCACAGGAGCTAATATTCTGTTTGTTAACATTGACAATTGTTTAAATATTTGATATGTGAAGTTATCCATTTATTTATGTTTTATGCATTTATGTCTTATGCTTCCATCTATATGTTTAAACTAAGTTATATCCATTGATTAATTTCAACTTGATATTAGAGAAACATATGGTTCATTCAATACATTGGTTAATGTTACTACTATTACTGTTTATCATTGAGTTAAACATAATGTTACCACATGTAGAAGCCTTGTCTAGAAAAATGAAGACTTAGATAATTATAGAATATGATTGGTGATGTTTCCAATTTATATTCATTAGTAAAGGAAAAGCTTTTTTTTCTTTTTCTTTTTCTTTTTTTTTTTGCAAAGTCCAAACAAATGACTTCAGTCTTGTGGAATTTGCTTTGGGGAAGATAATTTAGTAGTAATTTTTATTGTCTATTTTCCTCATGAAATGATATATTGCCTGAGCTACACAATCAAGGAAGATGGCCTGATGAAATGCAACACTCAGGAGCTTGTTACAATGAATCGATGGCTTTATGATGTTCTTTTGAATGTTTCAAATATGTTTTCCTAACATTTGGATGCTAATGCTGCAGGTCTTCCACAGAGAAATATCAAGATTACATGACTTCTTCAATTTTTAACAAGAAAATGCTCAATAAAATTTGAATTGCTTCAAACATTTAGAAGGTTCAAACAAACTGTAGCCTTGATTTGAAAAAAAAGTATTCCTTTGATTCATCTATTTGGATAAGATACTTTTTGTGATCGTGTTTGAAATTCTAATAGATTCAGTCAGGGTGGCATGTATTTAACTTAGTGTGAGATTCCATACAGGTGCAATTTAATATGCTGTCTCCCACTAAGAAAATTATTGGATGCCTTAAAATGAAATTGAAGGTTATTATTTTTTTAAGCCTGATGAATTATAAAGTTTACTAGATCATATAGTCTGAATTGCATGTTGGTTCACAAAACTTTTTACATAAAATTTAAGAAAGAAAAATCTTAAGAATCTAATTAGTTATTCCATATATTAAAATCTTTTGTAGAATGATTACATTCCTCAAGTTTTGCTTAATTCTCCTGCTTAAGATTGCAGTTCACTATGTCCAGATAGCTCTCTGAGCTTGGCACAATATGGAGGGATCACTAGCATGGCTTCTTGCCCTCTGCCTGACCTTATCAGAAAGCTATCCCAAATCCTGCATGCCTAACTTACCTTAAGTGTAACCTTTGACACAGTTCCCTGCAAGTAGTCCCCCCTGTGGTCCAACTGATAATCAGATGTTGTGCTCCAGCTATATGGTAGGACCATACTGCCAAATGCAAATTAGGTGATACTCTAGCCACTGTCCTCATCCTATATATTCTTCTTACTCTGAATAAAGTTGAGCTGTCTGATTGAATCACCTCCTGGAAGGATATTTCCCTTCTACTCAAAGCCCTGCATGCTGCCTCTGCTCCTTTGTTCTTGCAAAATGGTGGCCAACAGACCATGAGGAAAAGGGACACCACACAATTCTTCATTTAAATAAAACTCCTTTCCAGCTACAAATTTTGTGCATGCATTAAAATAAATTTTAATGATAAATGAAAAATAGTGAACAGAAATCCTATCTGCTTGTAATGTTAAATGTTTGATAAAGGTACCAATCATCTGAAATACATTAGATGTATTCATAGATGTCCAGTGATAAATATCCATTTTTATCCAACTGTCACTAGATATATTATTTTAATTAACTTTCTAAATTTCAATACAGAAACACTTGGAAATCCTAAGTAAGTGATACCTGATTATTACCAGTGAAACATATTCTCTTTATAAATTAAGAGTTTAAAAGTGAGTGAGGTAACCCAATCACAAAAAAAACCAAACAGGGTATGTACTCACTCATATATGAATTTTAGACATAGAGCAAAAGATTGCCAGCCCACAATCCACACCGCCAGAGAGGCTATGTAACAAGGAGGACTCTAAGAGAGACATACATGGTCCCCTGGAGAAGGTGAAAGGTACAAGATCTCCTTAGCAAATTGGGAGCATGCTGGGAGGGGAGAGGGAGCTAGGAGAATGAGAAGGGGAGAAAAGGGGGGGGGAGGAGGACATGAGGGAACAGAGAGGTTGAGTCGGGGAAGAATAGAAGAAAGCAAGATAAGAGATACCATAATATAAGGAGACATTTTAGGTTTACAGAGAAATCAGGCACTAGAGAAATGTCTGGAGATATACAAAGATGACACCAACTAACAATCTAAGCAACAGTTGAGAGGGTACCTTAAATGCCCTCCCCTGATAATGAGATTGATGACTGACTTATATGCCATCCATTAGCCTTCATCCAGCAGCTGTGGAAGTAGAAGCAGACACCCACAGCTAATCACTGGACTGAACTGGAATCCAGTTGCAGAGAAAGACGAGTGAAGAGCAAAGGGGTCCAGATCAGGCTGGTGACCCACAGAAACAGCTGACCTGAACAATGGGGAGCTCTTGTTCCCCAGACTGATAGCTGGGAAACCAGCAGGGGACTGATCCAGACCCCAGGAACGTTGGTGTCAGTGAGGAAACCTTGGAAATCTACAGGACCTCCTGTAGTAGTTCAGTACTTATCCCTAGCATAGGTGTGGACTTTGCGAGCCCATTCCAGATCGAGGGATACTCTCTGAGCCAAGACACACGGGGTTGGGCCTAGGCCCTATCCTAAAGGGTATGACAGACCCTGAAGACTCCCTATGGAAGGCCTCACCCTCCCTGGGGAGAAGAAAGGTTATGTGATAGGTAGGGTTTTAGTTGCAGGGAAGGGAGGGAGAGGGAACTGGGATTGACATGTAAAACAATCTTGTTTCTAATTCAAATAAAAAAAATAGAAAAAAAAAAGAGTGCTTGCTGCTATTTCGGAAGATGCAGATTCCATTCCCAGCATCCACAAAATAGTTCACAATCTTCTGAAACTCCAGTTCCAGGGCTTCCAATGCCTTCTGCTGACATCTTAGGTACTGCATGGGTATTGTGTGTGTATACACATGCAAGAAAAACAAAAGCACTAATATAAAATAAATCTTCACAAATTCAGTGAATGTGATCTCTGTGGTGAGTTATTGGTAAACATAGCTTTTGACACTAACTTCTGGATTTAGAACATTTCCTTGATGAATTTATCAGCATGATATTCTACTGTAAGACCTTCTGAAAGGTGGTTGCTGAATTCGTTTCTATGCTTGAATTCACCTTCAAACTTCAACTTATATCTCATAGAAAACACAAAAGCCAAAATAGCAAACAAACCCTGAGTAAGGAATCCTAGATGCTGTTGTTTCAATCTTATCAGATGGAACACACACACACATGGGGAATTATGTGCTTTTTGCCTCTTTTCTAACTGTAAATTATATGCTCCTATGCTTTTCTGGATGGTATAGCTCTCAGGAGTGACACAGGATGCAAACACAGTGTCTGTATTTGTAATGAGATTTGAGCCTCTAATGGTATTATTGTTTGCTTCTGCTCAATGATCACAATTAAAAACACTGAAGGTGATATTGTTTAATTCTCTACTCATAAAATTCCACATGTTTTCACAAAACTATTTGATTCATGCAAGAACTTATAAGTTACAATTCCTGGAAAGATCTGTGTCTGAAAGGACTAATTGTCTGATTAGAACTGCAGTGATATGAAGAGATTGGAGTATAACAGGTCCAGAGCCTAATTACTTATCTCAGGCTAGTTTTAGCTGCTCAAAAAGTCATCCCTTGACCACTTCTGCAGGGTTTCTCTGTGGCTTTGGAGGCTGTCCTGGAACTAGCTCTTGTAGACCAGGCTGGTCTCGAACTCACAGAGATCCAACTGCATCTGCCTCCCGAGTGCTGGGATTAAAGGCGTGTACCACCAATGCCCTGCCCAACAACCTAAATATTAAGAACACACACTAGCTAGCATTAAGGCCTATAGGATAGATTTCCTCATCCTGTAACTGCCTTCCATTTCTATCAGTATATTTTAAAATTGCCTAGATTTATGACTTTCTTTGTTGTGTTTCTGTAAAACTACTCAAACTGTTTTCATGTGGGAACATGGAACCCTTAGGTAAGCTAGTTCCATGTGTACCATGGCAGTGTTGCTAAGATTTGACTTCCAAATGAATACTTATTTTCTTTGAGATTCAATTTGTGTCATCATGCTGCTTTCCATAGCAATTTTGATCCTTACAAATTAAAAACCCATATCCCAAGCTGTGTAACTGACAATGTCCTGTAGGTGAAAACAAAAGTAACCCTTTAGCCTTGTACTAGTGTGAAGGTAGAGACAAGCATTTGAGTCATAGCAACCAAAGGATACAGGAACTGTGACACTAAATAAAAGTCACACACACACACACACACACACACACACACACACACACACACACACACTCACACACACACATACACACACTCACACACACACACACACACACACACACACACACACACACAAAAAAAAAAAAAAAAAAAAAAAAAAAAAAACCAGTGGTGTCTTGGCAGGTAAATATAGTACAGACAAGGTTATGTAGAGCAGCCAGTAATTAGAAGTCTAGACATCAGGGCTTCTTTATTCAAGGGTTTTAGTAGAGATCACACCCTCACCTAGAGTCCTTGTAGAAGTGGATACCTCAAACTGAGAGAAGTACCAAATCCTATAAATATTTTCTGGCATGCATTATATACTGAGTTTTAATTTATAAATTAGAAAAGTAAGTGATTTCAGTTAATAACAAAGATTAACTAATTATGATGGTATAGGTTAATAAAAGAATGTCAGTCTCTTGTTTTACATATCAATCCCAGTTCCTCTCCCTCCCATCCTCCCATGTCCCCACCGACACCCCCATCCCATCCTCCATCCACACCCCAGGGAGGTTGAGGCCTTCCATGAGGGATCATTAAAAACTGTCAAGTCATTTGGGGCAGGGCCTAGGCCCTTCCCTGTGTATCTAGGCTAAAAGAGCCTCTCTCCATGGGAAATGGGCCCCTGAAGTCCATTTATGCACTAGGGATACATCCTGGTTCCACTGCCAGAGGCCCCATAGACTGCCCCGTGTTCCTGGATGACACCCAAATTCAGGGGGCCTGGTTTTTTCCTATGTTGGTTCCCAAGCTGGCAGACTGGGGTCCATGAGTTCCCACTTGCTCAGGTCAGCTGTTTTTGCCAGATTTCCCAGAATGGTCTTGACCCCTTTGTTGGTCACTCCTCCCTGTCTAAAAATGGATTCCAGGAGTTGGGCTCAGTGCTCAGCTGTGGATCTCTGCTTCTGTTTCCATCAGCTACTGGATGAAGGCTCTAGGGTGGCAGGTGGCATTTAAGGTAGCCTCTCCACTTTTGCTTAGGTTCCTAGTTGAGGTCATCCATGTGGATCACTGTACAATTCCCTAGTGCCAGGTTTCTCATGAAATCTATAGTGGCTCCCTCTATTGATGTGTCTCTTCTCTTGTTCTCCTCTATTCTTCTCCCCACTTAATCTTCCTGATCTATTGAACTAACAAATATTTTTTTCATTTAAATTAGAAGCAAGCTTCTTTTACATGTCAATCCCAGTTCCTTCTCCTTCCCCTCTTCCCCTGGACCCAACTACTCCCTATCCCAACCCCTTTCTGCTCCCCAGGGAGGGTGAGACCTTCCATGTGGGATCTTCAAAGTCTGCCATACCATTTGGAACAGGGCCTAGAGCCTCCCCAGTGTATCAAGTCTGAGAGAGTATACCTGTATATGGAGTGGGCTCCCAAAGCCCATTTGTGTACTAGGGGTAAATACTGATCCACTACCAGTGGATTAACTTGTGTTATTAGTATTTTGTTCATGGGTCTATGACTAAAATTAGCATCTTCTATATCCAAACCCTCACAAAGTAGATTGGGAAAAGAAAAACATCACTAAGTATCCAAAAGTTATAGAAAATAATTTTATTAACAGCTTTAAAATTGTATGTAAAGAGGAAGAGTAGTTGAGGGGGGAGATAGGGTAAGGGAACAGGAGGAACTTAGGGAGGGGAAACTGAAGCCAGAATGTAAAATAAATGAATAAATTTAATTAAAAAGTTGGGTGTAAAATTCTTAACCACCCTAATAAACATATTAAAAATTATTCAATATGACATTTATCAGTAAAGGTATATCAGTCTCTCGAAATGTCTGATTGTACTATACTTGCTCTTTTTTCTTATTGTGATGTAGGTTGGTAATTTCCTTAGATGATAAGGGGAGGTGAGTGGTGTAGAGGTTGTGAAGTAACCATGGCTACTACTGACTTTGTTGTGTTACAAATGAAAGGGCATTTGGAAAACTATGTATCGGAAAAGCATGAGAACTCATCATGCAACTAGTATATAGCAATGCCCATTTGACAGCTTGTTAGTAATTTATTTCTAGAATTCCCCAATTAATAATTGCAGAGGCTGATGAATCATGGCTATCTGAAAATGCAGAAAGCAAAAATATGAAAAAGGAGGAATTGCTATATATATTGGTCAGAAATTCAATGAACTTATTATCATGGGAAAAACAGAACCAATGTGAGAAAAGCACACCACCTACCATTCCCTTTTATCTTACATTCATAAGCATTGATTAATGATACCCTCAACTTTGATCAGAGAAGGTCCTTTTTGTATCAGGCAGAAGCCAATATAGAGATTCATAACTGGACAAAGTGCTGAGAATAAGTTACTGCTGAGTGCTCTGACTTACATGGAAAATTTATACCACCCTCACAAGGTTCAGAAATAGTACAACATAGGAGCAGGAGTAATGAAAGAGTCAAGGGCTAGTGAGAATTGCAGTGAAGTAATATCTTCTAGGCATAGTATAGCCATTGTACTCATGAACTGAGAGTAGTCAAATTTACCCTTACAGGACCAATCTACACAAGATCAGACAGTAAATATTTCAATAAGGATACAGGAGTGGTTTATGATGTTCTACTACTAATTGAGTAGTAATTGACAACTGATGGCTCCTGGGGGAGGAGGAAGTCATTATTTTCTGTGTGGTTGGCATCTGGTCAATTACCCATGTGTATGAAGGCAGCACTAACTATAATCAGTGAGTTATAAAGAAGAAGATGACGAATAAGAAAAGGACACAAAGGTGAGAGAGGCACATGCTACCAGGTATGTGGGAGTTGGAGAGTTGGGGTATATATCATCAAGATATACTGTATATATGAACAAAATTGTCAAGAATACCTTAAAATATTACAGAAATAAGAAAAGAAATTAGAGAACTGAGATACAAAAGCTAGCCCTCATAGAAACAATGATATATAAAATAAAGAACATTTATAAAAATAATGGTTGGAAATAATGCTAGGTTGCTAATACAATAATAGCTACAAGCCATGCTTTTGTTGTGGAGGAGATGTGAGTAACTGAAAGACATTTTGAGGTGAAGTTAGAAATCAGTAGTAATAATGTATAATTTCTTATTTTTTCTTTTAGGTTGAAGATTGCAGTGCAAATTTATTGCTCTAAAATTACACCTAAAGTATTTCCTAAATGCAGAATTCCTTAGAAGTTATTACTAATACTAGAGGCAGCATTCTTGTGCAATTTTGTCATTTATTGTGGTTACATAAAAAACTAATTAATAAAACCCTAAACATTGTAGGCACCATACTTCTTGGATGCGATACACAGAGAAATTAAGATGACTCTAGCTAAGAAATTCCTCACTGCGGGATCCTCTCACTATGCCAAAGGATGAAATATAATCTTCTGGAAGTAAAGGTATCTATAGTGATGGGGAATGTACTTCTGTGTATGTTTATCTTATTGTTTGTTAAATAAAGTTCTGTTTGGCCAATGGCAGCAAGTTAGGCAGGACTACGGGTGAAAGAGGATTCTGGGAAATGTAGTAGAGAAGTGGTGTTCCAAGCAGGAAGTGATGTAGTAAGGAGACTTATATTTTAGCAAGGAGAAACAGGAAGTGTCCCCTTTTCCCCTTTACATCCTCCAGCGGCAGGATGTGTGCCACCAGCAAGAGAGGGCGCCGGCAAAAGGCATCCTCTATAAGTTAAGTCTCATAACACATATAGATTTATGATAATTAAGACTGAGCTAGCAGATGAGAAGTCTGAGTCATTGGCCAAGCAGCATTGTACCTGATACAAGTCTCTCTGTGCATTAATTGGGGCCCTAACTCAGGGTGTCGGTGGGGCTCAGTGGCTTATGGTGGAAAGATTTATTGTAATACTATAGTCTAACACAACTTTGAACTTCATGAACTATAATACCAAGCTTGCATGCAAGCTGGTGTAATAGTAGCATGATTATAGGAATGATAGTGACACAATTATTGAAGCAGTAAACCACTCCCTAAGTGTTTTTGAAGATCACTCTGAAAGAAGGAATCCAAGTCTATTACTGTAAACATAGTCCAAAATTTATGACAGAAGTCTCAGGCCCTGTGTGTGTGGGGCTAAGATGGCTGCTGAGCTTAATTTGTATGGTCTTGCTAGCTCATCAATATTGGTGTATATATCTATAGAAAAAGCCCACTCTCAGCCTTATAGAACCATTTCCATTCAGAAATGGACATAAATGCAAAGGAAACTTGGCTGCACAAATATTAATAATAAAAGATGTTTGGGAGCTCAGCACTAGACAAGATATTTAAATCACCCTTTTAAAGTTCAGGGAACATTTTAGAATTGAAGGCTTTAAAAACATAAATGTCAAAAAAAAAAACAACTGAAAGACTGTGATATACCATGTTCAAAGGAGGACACTGACTTGGGGAACATAAACTGACATGAACAGTGCATACCTGGCACTAGATCTAAAAGCACTGGGCCCTACTCTGTCAGCTGTGGATGAAGAAGCGCATCACAGGCCTCCCCCACACTGTCCACCTAGACCTGATGGGGGAAGTCCTTCTGTGTATTTGTTTGTCTTATTGGTTGGTAAATAAAGCACTGTTGGTCAATAGGGAAGCAAGACAGGTGGGGCTAGGAGTCGAGGAGGATTCTGGGAAATGTAGTAAAGAGAGAGTGGCCATGCAATCCTCTGTAAGATGTCCTTATAAAATATATAGATTAATGGTTATGTTTGATACTTAAGACAGAGCTAGCAAAAAAGAAATCCTAGCTATTGGCCAGCAGCATTGTAACTAATATAAATCTCTGTGTGTTATTTGGGGGCCCTAACTTGGTAGTGGAACTTAGGCAGCTAGCAGAAAGAGTTATCATTACACAAGATATATAATGTTGATTTGCTGTCAACAGACCAATTCTGAATGATAGGGAATATGGTATAAATTTGTAAACACACTTGTGAGCTTACCAAGCTCTACTGATTATTTCCAAATTTATAATCACACAGATGGTTCTGATTAAAATCCGTGGGACAATAAACAAACCTAAAAATAGCAAACATGGAAAAGATTTAGAGGGAAGAAGGGAGTCTGGTAGGAGCAGGAGGGAAGAGAGATGGGTAAGAACAGAGGAGCTAAAGTGCATAGTGTAAACGTATGAAATTGTGAGAAAACATGCTATCCCAACATACAATTTAAAGTTTAAATTCCTAAATTTTACATATGTTTGGCAGTGAAGATATACTTAATTAATCTGTTAACTTTCATCAGGCTTGTAAAACAAAAGAAGTATTTTGAGGTTTATATTTATAAATTAAAACCTAACCATTACATGATTATGACAGCGGTTTAGCAATGGTTTCATTCTTGGACAATTCATTCTTGGATGATTAGTAAGCTATCATAAATTGTCATCTTGTTTTGATATCTGAATTACTTCATCAAGAAGAGTAGGAGAAATGCACTGTAATGATTTTTCTGTGGACACTTTTTACTTTCAGGTAGAAGAGTAGGACTCTAACCTCAGGTGTGCTGCTCCTACATAAGGACTTAAAAGCATTATTAGTCAATAAACATTAATGTTAAAGCCGAAACAAAATGATTCTAGCAGCAGGGTGCTCCTGTGAGTGGCTTAGCCAGAATTCTTTCCAAATCTGTCTTTTCAGTAAGTTTTCTGGTCTTAACTGCCTTTGATAAATTTCTTCAGATTGATATAACTGAGCATATGAATGTGTTTTCTGGTAGCATCTTCAAGAAATGAAATGTACACATTGTTTAATGATGCATATACTCAAATCTTATAGAAAGCAGATGTTCATATTGCCACTAAAAGAAGCAAATGCTGATGTCTCACTTTCTTCTGTTGATATTTTTTCCCCGTGTTTCTAAGTAGCATGTTTATTGGCTGCTGATTATCCCTAAAGAAGTGACACAGAAACAAAAAAGGGATGGCTGGAGTGTTGTGGACCACTGTCTTCCAGCAGGACTTGGTGGCTGTGTGCTTCAGCTAACAGCAGCTGGGATGTACTGTGCAGGTCTACAAAAGAGTAGCTCCTCAGTATTTGACAACAGAGGAGGGAGGTCAGAAAACCCCACCATTCTTTCAGGATTTATAGGCAGTTAATAGTTGATGGGAGAAGAAAGAGATACTTTCTTCAGTAGGTTAGTGAACAATAAATTGTAGATGTTTCTGTAAATAAACCTTCACACCTGCAACTATAAGTAAAATTACTCAATGTCATTTGGGTCATAAAAACATAATTCAGGGAGTCATATATTGGCCTGATCTAGCCTCCTTGAGAGGAGTCATATGTTTTACATTTTAGAGTCCATGGCTCCTGGGTCACTGTGTGCCTTTCAGTTCTGAGAAATAGAGGCACTCCCTCAGGCAGTGAAGCATCCAGGACACCTGAGTTTCTCAGCATTCTCAGGAAGTCACAGAAGCATATAGAAGTTTGGATGGACAGTCTCAAACATTAGTCTATGTACCCTGTGTTGCTTGCAAACACCATTGCTTCCTGGCAACTGTCACTGTAGTCTGTTTCTCAAAAGTGTGTCACTGCAGTCTGTTTCTCAAAAGTGTGTCACTGTAGTCTGTTTCTCAAAAATGTATAAAAAGTCTGATTATGGAAGTAGAAGCAGACACCCACAGCTAAACCTTGAACTGAACTGGAATCCAGTTGCAGAGAGGGAGGACTGATGAGCAAAGGGGTCCAGACCAGGCTGGTGAAACCCACAGAAACAGTTGACTTGAACAAGGGAGAGCTCTTGGACCCAGACTGATAACTGGGAAATCAGCATGGGATCCAGACCCCCTGAATGTGGGTGTCAGGAGACCTTGGAAATCTATGGGGCCCCTTGTAGTGGGTCAAGTACTTATCCCTAGCATAGGAATGGACTTTGGGAGCCCATCCCACATGGAGGGATACTCCCTGAGCCTAGACACAAGGGGGTGGGCCTAGGCCCTATCCCAAAGGATATGACAGACTCTGAAGACCCCCTATGGAAGGCCTCACCCTCCCTGGGGAGCAGAAAGGGTATGGGATAGGTACGTTGTTCTTTGGGGGGTGGGCAGGAGAGGAGAGGAGGGAAAGGGAACTGTGATTGGCATGTAAAATAATCTTTCTAATTCAAATAAAAAAGTTTGATTGCTCTCAATAAACTTGTCTCAGCCTCAGTCTTGCTGAGAACCCATTGCCACTGAGCATGCCTGGTTGACATTCCTTCAGACCATAATGGGTTAGCTCTGGCTCAATAAGTAAGTGCTAGCACTTATATTACCAAGTTTTCTTTGGCAAGATTTAATCACATAATCCTTATAAAAATTACATACTAAATAAGCTTACATAGACACTCAACTTTATTGTTTGCTGGTGTTGCATCTCCTATAATTATAGTTGCAAATTCAACACAAAGACACAGGACACACATGTATCTATAATTTTATATGTATGATAGCATAACTTTCCTCTCTTCTCTGCTCTCTTCCTTTCTTCATTTTTTCACCTTCTTAGAAGAATTTTTAAGATCTTACTAAGTCTTTGATTTCCTTGGTTAATTAAATAGCCCATAAGGGAGAATAATTCAAGCTAGTAAACAAGCAAATTCATCCATCACAAAGCTCTTAAAAATGAGGAAAACCAACAGAATGCATTATATATTTTTGTTTCTTTTGGGGCCTCAGAAATTTTTTCCTATACATTGGGCACTTAAAAATTTTTGGCAGTTTTTAGACACATGATGAATTTGTGCTACTGCTTTGTAATTATCAAAAGCAGTTTATTTTGAAAATGGATCTAGGTAAATTAACCTCTCTAGTTTACATACACATATGAACAGTTAAGATTGTTTTACTCTATGCTAGGCCATTCACCATTGTTCTCAGCCTTGTCTGCTGTAAATTACATAATGCTATTTGGACACAATAAGTAGCAAAATTTAGCACAATTACCCTACCCCTTTGCCAGTTTTGTTGCTGTTTAATGGAGATGGAGAGTCCATGAAAGACAAGTAAGTGCCTTATTAATTCACAGGAAAAAGTCATGTTGAACCTGCTTTGAAATCCCCAAACTCCATGGGCAAACTGCAATCCTGCCTTAAGATGGTACAGAGCTTACAGTGTCATGCCCAGTTTAACAGTAGATAGATAAATGTGATTAAATGGCATTCTAAATGTGATTGCACTGCTTTGGGGAATGTGGCAGTAAAGTAAGTTGATTATAATTATTACATAATGTAATCGTTATATGCATTGCTTCTGTTTACACAGCAGTCAAGCCTTAGCAGTCCCTTTCTATTTTGAAAATACAACTAGAAACTCTTTTCTTTCATCATATTTCACCAAATCTCTCATCCAACATGTACAAAACTATCTGTGTGGGGTTAACAATAGGAATCAACTAACTCTCTTAGCTAATTAGCATTATAAAAACCTTTACTATATGTTTTGAAATGCATGGAAGTGGACCTAATTAGTTTGTGCTCTTGTACTGTGTTCTTTGGAATTAACAAGCAAGTTCTCTAAACAACAATATTGACACATCGAAAAAGAAATCCTCACAGTCATTTTGTGATACATGTTGGAATTGCCTATTTTGGCAACACTGGACTTTTAAAGAAACCTAAATTATACTACTACATTTCCCTAATAATATCAAATATAAATACAATCCCTCCTTCCTTCTGATTATTGGCATCTAGAAAGCGTTGATTCTTGAAAATTTCTAATTTTCTCTGAAATGTGCATAAATCCAAATGTGAAATTAGACACCTACAATATAGTAGCTCTGACCTAGTTTCTTTCAACCAATGTTCCCTGTTTTTATTCAACAATAAACATCTGCTCTTACTTCTGATTTCATCTAACTCATTTTTTAATTCCTGTAAGTCCCAGTATCATCCTGATCCCCACCCCACGATAATAACATACTCACTGTTCATTTGTTTTCTTGTTGGCCAGGATTTTCAGAAAACTAAAAGCTCTCTCTCCCTGCAATGCACAGTAAAAGCACATTAGCTTAGCTCTGGCATACTCTGGGCTTTCATGGTACCTATTTTGAACAATGTGCAAAACAAAACTAGTAGAAGCCTCTAGATATTAGGCTTAGTTAAAAATTAAACATAAATGCACACATACATACCAACATATGTATTATGAAACTGCTTCAATGCTAGGGGGCTATCATAAAGAATGTTAAAGTCAATGATAAATATTCTCAAGATAGTTGAAATAATCTATGTTTTAACTTGACTTGGGAATATTAGAATAAATCATGGGGTATACACTTGAAGCTTGAGTTCATCTTCTTACCTTTAGAATTTTGAGGAGTGGATATTTCTCCTATTCAGTTCACTCATGTTCATTCAGGTTTGTAGCATACTGTCATTTGTTTAATAGAGTTTATTTTATTTAGTTGAACAGATAGGAAAAGACAATTGAGGCTATGTCCAGAGTAGCTGACCTATCATTCTTCACTTAACCATAACAAGGAGAAGGGCTCTTTGTCTACAGATGAGATGCTCAAAACTGGATAAGGATTTCAAAATAAATAGAACAACATCATCATCTGAAAAAAAAAGTGCTGCAATATTAATGTTATATATCATTGGAACTAACAGAGTGAAGACTTGATTCTCTAAGTTTTTTTGTTATGATGGTATTTGTTTATTTTCTGTGGAGGAGGTGGCAACATTTAATCATGCATGCTAAGATGGAAGTGAGAGGACTACTTTGACAAGCCACTTCTCTCCATCCAACATGTGGAGCCTGTGAGTTGAATGGTCTAATGTATCTTTACCTCCTGAACCACCTCACAGGTGCCTGGTTTTTCCATTCTCACCAAGGCCTGAATATGACACTTCTTGCTTTTATGATTTTAAGGCTGTGGTCCATAATGTCTGGAAATCATGGTAGGTGACTGGAAGGAAGTACATTTTGTACACATTGAGAGTGCAAAAAATAAAGAATATGCATATATGCATGCTGAATGCTGAGCTAGATCTTTTTCTCTGTCTGTCTGTCTGTCTGTCTGTCTCTCTCTCTCTCTCTCTCTCTCTCTCTGTGTGTGTGTGTGTGTGTGTGTGTGTGTGTGTGTGTGTGTGTGTGTGTGTGTGAGTGTGTGTATCTCACTCTCTGAAGTGTAGGACTGTGGTGCATGGAACTATAATACACATATTTATGGTGTGTTTTCTCACTCTAATTTGCCCAACCTAGGTAATTCCATGACTATAGTCTAGGTGATTCCAGGTCAACTTTTGTTGCTGGCATTTTCTTGTCCCACGAGGTCTCACTGCCCTTCAGCTTGTTATTGGCTAGCTCTTTCTTAATTATTTTTCCTTTTTTATTTAAATTAGAAACAAGCTTGTTTTACATGTCAATCCCAGTTCCTCTCCTTCCCCTCCTCCCCTGCCCCCCATGACACCCTATCCCATCCCCTTTCTGCGACCCAGGGAGGGTAACACTTTCCAAAGAGAATCTTCAAAGTCTGTCATATCATTTTGAGCAGGGCCTAGGCCCTCCCCCATATGTCTAGGCTGAGAGATTATCCCTCTATGTGTAGTGGGCTCCCAAAGTCCATCTTGTACTAGGGATAAATACTGATCCACTACTAGAGGCCCAATAGATTAACCATACCTCCAAACTGACATCCTTGCTACAGGTGTGCTTAACCACACCTGTCAGGGCGTGGTCAGGGGGTATTCAGGATGACACATGGGGGTTCTTAAGGTGCGGGAGACATGTGGGAGCCCCTTCTCTCTGGCCTCCTTCGCTTGCTGCCTCTGAGTACCCTCTGGCTTGAGCTTGGCTGGTATTATTCGAATAAAGATATCTTAACCTACAGGCTCACGTTTCAGATTATAGCCTGGGAATCTTTTGCTCTATGTCTAAAATCCATTTATGTGTGAGTACATACCATGTTTGTCTTTTGGTGACTGGGTTACCTCACTCAGGATGGTTCTTCTGGTTCCATCCATTTGCCTGCAAATTTCAAGATTCCGTTGTTTTTATTTTTCCACTGAGTAGTACTCCATTGTGTAAATGTACCACATTTTCTCTATCTATTCTTCAGTTGAAGGGAATCTAGACTGCCTCCAGGTTCTGTCTATTACAAATAATGCTCCAATGAACATGGTTGAACAGATTTCCTTGTTGTATGAATGTGCATCTTTTGGGTATATGCCTAAGAGTGAAATTGCTGGATCTTGAGGTATAGTGATTTTCATTTTCCTGAGGAACCTCCCTACTGATTTCCAAAGTGGCTGTAAGAATTTGTTTTCCTACCAGCAGTGGAGGAGTGTTCCCCTTTCTCCACATCCTCTCCAGCATAAACTCTCATTGCTAGTTTTTATTTTAGCCTTCTTGACAGGAGTAAGATGGTATCTCAGAGTTGTTTTGATTTGCATTTTCCTGTTGGCCAAGGATGTTGACCACTTTCTTATGTGTCTTTCTTTCAGCCATTTTAGATTCCTCTATTGAGAATTCTCCATTTAATTCTTCACCCCACTTTTTTAATTGGATTATTTGGTGTTTTGGTGACTAGCTTCTTTAGTTCATTGTATATTTTGGAAATCAGCCCTGGTCAGATGTGGGGTTGGTGGATATCTTTTTCCATTCTGTGAGCACCGTTTTGCTCTGTTGACTGTGTCCTTTGCCTTACAGAAGCTTCTTTGCCTTGATTATTAACCCGTAACTACTAATGTATGCATTCCTACATGGCCTTATCTTACCAGAGATTGCCTGGCACTTCCTATCTCCCCTGCCTCTACATGGAATCCTTTTGCCACCTCTCTGCCTACATTTCCCAGAATTCTCTTCATCTCCTAGCTCATCTTATCTTCTGCCTCTACTGGCTATTGTCCAAACAGTGTTCTAATCATCATCCAATAAAATAAACATGTATACAGAAGGACATCCCCTATCAAACTTCTGGTAATAA
Organism: Cricetulus griseus; assembly: GCF_003668045.3. Lineage (NCBI taxonomy): Eukaryota > Metazoa > Chordata > Mammalia > Rodentia > Cricetidae > Cricetulus > Cricetulus griseus. The sequence goes on from NC_048600.1 coordinate 105,047,083, forward strand.
AGATGTTCTGATCCACAGGCTTATTTAAAGATATTTAACCATCCCTGTTTCAGGTGGAAAAAAAAATTAATTCCTTGAGGCAGAAGGTACATTAGTATAATCATACAATGGGAATTTTCCTTAATCCACAATAGGGAAACTATGCCTATAGGAGGGAAACAACAAGGAATAGCTACATATGGTAAGAATTATCTAGACACCCCAAAATCACAGGTTCAACAGTCAAGGCCAAGGTGTCAAATGACTTATCTGACTTAAACTTCTGCTGAAAGAGTTCTTAAAAATAAATATGTATATTGGACATGTATCCATGACTGTGATGGCTCACCTTTACAAGTAAGGGCTACTATGGATAATGATAGCAATTTGCTAAAATAAAACTACATTGTGGGAAAATCATTTATATTGGAGTCAACCTGTAAATTTTAATAAATTGGGATGCTAATTCTTGTCATATTCCTCTTTAGGACACTATTATAGGTCATCAGAAAGATAAATGCACCTTGGAGACAGAGTTTGACATCTTAAACATCACCAAGCCAGCATTGTAGTGCAGCTGCTGTTCCAGACATGGTATTATTATAGGATAGATCGATTTAGATGGCAAGTAGCTATTGACCTGACAAATACTTTTGCTCCATTTCAATGAGAAGAAAGAGAATGGGAGGATTCTTCTACCTTACAAGCCTAACAATAAAACATTATCAGTTGTGTCAGGGTTATCTGCCCTCTATACAGGAGTACCACTAGCCTTTAAAACACCATCAGTTTAAAGTAGACCTAAAATTTTCCTCAAAAGAAACCTTAAAATATCTGTGTATATATACAAATTAGAAAAACAACTTGAACATTGTTACAATTAAAATGTTCTGTCCCTGAAAGGATTCAGGCAATTTGGTAAAAGATAGAGTCTGCCCCTCCTCGCCACACACACTTTTTTCCACTGCAGATGCAGTTTAGATCCAAGGCCCAGAGCTGAGTGAATCAAACATAGTCTGAAGATCAGTTTATACCTTCTTCTTTCATTCAGTGCCTACATTCAGTTTTAACTGCATGTCTCACCAATCGGCCTGTGGGGGGTAGGAGGGGGGAGGACTTTTTCATACTCATTCTTTCTATAGGTTGAGTGTATTTGATGCTCCTCCTATGTATATGTGGTGTATGTGTTTGGAGCTGGCCACTTGGAATTGGATAACCTATAAAGAGGCTCACCCTGGAGAAACCTGTCTCTCTATCAATAGCCATTAAATAACTGTAGCTCAATAGGTGGATTAAGCCAGGAAGTCCGCTCTAACTGCTGTCCTGAATAAACTGGAGAAAGGATACTAAAAAAAAAATAACTGTAGCTCTTCATCTAATGGTAGTGTTTTGTGCGATTTCTTCCATCTACCTTGACACTTCAGTGTTGTTGTTATTGTGCATACTTGTTCAGGCAGCTGTACTTTCATGGGTGCTTGCCCATTTTCCTTTTATATATAGAAGACAATATTCACAAGACACCCTGTCTTCCACAATATTCCCTGAGCTTCAGTTATTGTAACTGCCTTACAGATGCAATATCAATACCAGTTGAGACTGGAATCACGTGGTCAGTTATTATCTACAGTTTGACCAGTTAGGATTTCTGTAACAATCTTTATCTGCTACATAAAGAATGTTCTTTGGTAAGATGTGAGAGCTTCACTCATTTGTGTATGTAAAGTTAAGTGTTTCTAATGCAGTTGGGAATTATACTGGTTTAGGAAAGTAGGAGGTTTTCCTTTTGGGCCCACGGCCTCACCATGGGAAGATGTGTAGTTTTGCAGTACTAAAAGTGAATTCCTTCCTATTGGATAAGACTTAATTGCAATGTCCAATTAGATAACTGTTAGTTACCCCCAAGTTACAAGTGCCACTATTACATCCTTGGGGTATCTTACCATTCCGGTAATTGTTTTTTTTTAGACTTCACAGCTTGGTAGGACTATTAATTGATTTTCTCCTTTTGCAACTTTCACAACACCTTTGAATATTGTAATAGGTAATACTTTGATAAATAATACTTAATTCTCTTGATACCTGTGTGTAGTGTCTTCAGAAATAGGATCATAACTATACATTCTGTAGAACAATCAAGAGCAATGGCAATATTATTTTGGGAGTCTTTTTTTAGATCATTGACCTATAACTTGAGTGGAGTGTCCCATGCCTTGTATTTAGCTCTCTTACATGGTGTACAGTGTTTGGGAGAAGCATTGTTACCACAGTGTCATGACACGCATAACCATATTTGCATATGTATTATGAACACACATCATCTATTTTTAAGTAAACAGAAAGTAATATCTCCCCACTCTTTAAGAGCTGTCCATGGATGGTTTTTGTTTCTCTACATCTGACATCAAGGGCTTTTGCTCCTCCACATTTCTCAAGAGTAAATGGCTCAAGCAGGTGGGCAGGATCAGGAGGCAACAGTATCTCCTATTATTATAGTTCTTACACAGTCATGAATTTGGGACATTGAAGGATTTTACTTCTGAGTCAGTGAAGCAATGTTCCATAGCCCTGTGCCCAATCCAGAGTGAAAGCATCCTTTTGATTACAGTTCAGGGAATTACATTGGTGCATTTCTTGAGTTAACCTCAAGGCAGCCATATGTTCATTGGTGCTCATCCTAGCAAAGTCTGTTCTGTGAGCCTGGGTTCAAATCATGACTTTTCTACATGAGCTCTTCCAAGAGTGGTGATTTCAGATCAAATGTTTAATAGTGACATTCATAGATTTCTATGCATTAAATTGCCCTCTCAATACTAGGTATATTTTTGTGAGTAATTTATAATTGACTATACCATATTTTATTATTCCTAGAAAATCATAATGGAAAATGTAAAGAAGAAATATAACTAGTATCTAGAAGTTCAGGTTTAAGGATAACTCTTCCTGCGAGCCTCCCAAGCCCTGCCACCATGTGGGCACCCAAAACAACACAGAGTCTTATTTTAATTACAGTGCTGCAGGCCAATGACTAGGATTTCTTATTTGCTAGTTCAGTCTTAATTATCAACTATAACTACTACTCTATACATTTTATAATGACTTATCTTATCGAGGATGCCACCATTAGTGTCCTATCTTCCTTAGATCACATGGAGACTCCACAGAGAAGAGAGGAGGAAGAAGAGAACAATTGCTGCCTGTCCCTACTTATATTACAAGTCTGCCTGCTATATCACTTCCTGCCTGGATCACAAGACTTCTATTTACTACATTCCCAGAATCCTCCTCAACTCCTAGTCCCACCTATCTTGCTTCCCTATTGGCCAACAGTGCTTTATTCAACAACCAATAAGACAAACATACACAGAAGGACTTCCCCTATCATTCAGGGCCAGTGGTAGTGCCTGATGACCAGATGACCTGAATTCGATCCTTGATATCCACATAGTGAAAGGAGAAAATTAACATATACAAATTGTCTTTGATCTTCACACACAGGCCTTGATTTACATGTACACACTAAATTTTTAAAACAATATAGATTAAAAAGAATAGCAGAATTATATTTTAATGTATATTTGTGAGGAGGACAGTGGTAGGATAAAGTATAAAAATATTTTGTGAAGATGCCAGGAAACCAAAGAAATACTTGTTTATTCATGCAAACATCTAAATATGCTATTAAATATATGTTAAAGCAAGGTAAGTGGAATTATATCTCCATTCACTTACATTTACAACATAATTTCTGTAAGATATAGCTTTTGAAAATTGCTAGACTGTGAACAATTAGATACTTCCCTTCAGGATGTTGAATAATACGAAATCCTATTCTTGCTTTGTAATATGGTCTAGTCTGTGTGGTTCTGCAATTAAACAGAGAAATAGGTAGGTGTCAAAGTCCAAATGGCAGTGTCTTAAGACAATGTCCACTGGTGGGGTTGGTATCCATGGTTCCTGGAAATGGTGATTCCCTGACATAACTTAATTTCTTTATAGCCTTACTCTTCATCCTTTCTCCCTCCCCCTCTTTCTTCATTCTCCCTCTTCTTTTCTCTCTTTCCCTCTCATTCATTCATTTATTCATCCATTCTCCCCTCTCACTCATTTTGCTGCTCTCCCTTTCCTCCGTCCCACTTATTCCCCCCCCCTCTTTTTCTTTGTTTTGTCTCTTTCATCCTGGGGATTGAACCCATGACTTCCTCAATTATGATAGACAAGAACTCTATCACTGAGCTTTATCCTCAGGTCAAAGTTTCTTTTCCTCTCAAGTTAATAAGTAGATTCTCAAAAGCTGATTATCTCATTTTTAGGGCTTTTCACTGATCACAAATAACATTAACTTGTTAGATTAATTGTAATTTTTAAGTTATGAACATGAAATTAAAAAGAAAGCATTTCTACTTGGTTAAGATTTATACATTACACATCCTAATGACTCTTTATTCCAACAAATAATGACCCAGCTCTCAGTGACAGAAATCCCTTAGAGTGTTTCTGCTGTCACGTGAATAAATAGCATTCATTCTTCAAGTTGCATGGAGTTACACTGTGATATAAATGAACTTTCTCTGGATAATTTGTAACTTCTGTGAGTCCCTGTCAGAATACTGTCAAGATGCATTTGGCAAATCTTCCCAGATAATTGCTAAACAGAAAAACTAATTACATTTGAGGTAATCACAATGTGGAATACATACAAATCTAATCACAGCACAAAAAGTGTTTCTGAGGTCTTGTTCAAGTTTTGTTACTTGAATAAGTACCTACGGAATTTTTTTTCTGACTTCAATTTATAATTTAAAAGATTTAAGTATTCTGCCAAAAGAAAGGGGCTACAGATAACTTCAGTCATGTAGAAGAGCAGTTGTTTGGATGCACTCTCTTATTTGAAAGAGAGGGAGTCTCTGTTTCTGAAGATCTTAAAATTAATTGCTGTGCATGACTGTTTTAGTGCTTGAGAAATGGCAACAGTTGGGAAAAGAGAGTAACTGGAAGGATATGTTATTGCTTGTTCTTGTTCTGAAGCACTCTGCATCCCTCAATAAGAGTCAAAGGTTTCAGTTTATGAAGCCAGAGGTTGTGGCCTCCCATCCAATTTCAGATAAAGTTCACTTAACTCATCCACAAACCAACATGACATTTCTCCACACCTGAGGTTGAGACAACACTAAGGGAGGCCAAGATACACAAAGCACCCTAAACAAAGGCTTATAAAACTGAAGTGTGTCAGACACTTAAGAAAAAAAAGCTCCAGATATGTGAATGCCAACACAAAAGTACTCATAGTACAAATAACAAAGCCAAAATATAACAAATTACCAATCCCTTATAATAACCACCAATTGGAGTAACCCAGATGAAAATCTAGATACAGAGTTCATGAGAATGATTACAAGTATGTTCAAATATATCTAAGATGCTACAAATAAATAAGTACACACATTCAAAGGAATACTCCCCTGTATGAATTACAAGAAAACATAAACAGGTGATTAAATAAGGAAGTCAATTCAGGATATGAAAGTGGCATTCAATAAGGAGACAGAAATACTAAAGAAAAAACTAACTGGGAATGAAAAATTCCAGAAGTCAATGGGTCTGACCTAGTCTTATGCACACATATTATGGTTGAGTACCTTGGTGAGTGTGAGTGGGGCCGTTTCTGATCCTTTTGTCTGCTTTTGGGATCTTGGTTTCCTGCTGGGTTATCTATCCAGCCTTGATATGAGGGTTTGTGCCTAGTTTTTGTTGTTGTTATTGTTTTTAGTTCAAATAAGGAACAAACTTGTTTCACATATCAATCCTTCTCCCTCTCCCTCCCCTTACCCTCACCCCTCCTAGCCCACCCTAACCTACCCCCAACCCCATCCACCCTCCACTCCCCAGGCAGGGTAGGGCCCTCAACGGTAGCTCCCCAAAGTCCACCACACCATCCTGGGCTGGGCCTAGGCCCTTTCCCATGTGTCCAGGGCAAGAGTGCATCCCTTCATGTGGTATGGGCTTTCAAAGTATCTTCTTACACCAGGGAAAAATACTAATCCACTACCAGTGGCCTCCTAGAGTGCAAAGGCCTCCTCATTGACATCCATGTTCAGGGGTCTGGATCAGTCCTGCACTGGCCTCCCAGACAGCATCTGGGGTCGATGTGTTCCCCCTTGTTCAGGCCAGCTGTTTCTATGGGTTTCTCCAACCTGGTACCAACCCCTTCGATCTTCATTCCTCCCTCTCTGCAACTAAGTTCCAGAGTTCAGTTCAGTGTGTATATGTAGATGTCTGCCTCTGCTTCCATACGCCACTGGATGAGGGCTCTAGGATGGCATAAAAAGTAGTCATTAATCTCATTTTAGGGGAAGGGCATTTAGGTTATCCTCTCCACCATTGCCTGGATTGTCAGTTTGTGTTATGCTTGTAGGTCTCTGGAAGTCTCTCTAGTGCCAGATCTCTACTTGGACATATAATGGCTTCCTCTAATATGGTATCTCTCATCCTACTCTCCTCTCTTCTTCCCCCAACTCAATATTTCTGCTCCTCCATTTCCTCCTCTCCTCTCCTCTTCTCCTGCTCTCATTCTGGCAGCTCCCCCTCCCCTACTCTCATGCTCCCAATTAGCTCAGGAGTTCCTGCCCCTTCCCATTCCTGGGGTCCATGCATTTATCCCCTAGAGTACTTCATGTTTCCTAATTTCTTTGGTGAAGAGGATTGTAGGCTCGTAATCCTTTGCTCTATGTCTAAAATTCATATATGAGTGAGTAGATAGCATGTTTGTCTTTTTGTGACTGGGTTACCTCACTCAGGATGGTTTCTTCTAGTTCCATCCATTTGCCTGTGAATTTCAAGATTCCATTGCTTTTTTCTGCTGAGTAGTACTCCATTGTATAAATGTACTACATTTTATCTATCCATTCTTCAGTTGAGGGGCATCTAGGTTGCTTCCAGGTTCTGGCTATTACAAGCAATGCTTCTATGAACATGGTTGAACATATGTCCATGTTGTATGAACATGCACTATTTGGATATATACCCAAGAGAGGAATGGCTGGATCTTGAGGTAGATTGATTCCCATTTTTCTGAGCAACCACCATACTGATTTCCAGAGTGGTCTTACAAGTTCACACTCCCACCAGCAATGGAGGAGTGTTCTTTTTTCTCCACATCCTCTCCAGCATAGATTGTCATTGGTATTTTTGATTTTAGCCATTCTGACAGGTGTGAGGTGGTATCTAAGAGTTGTTTTGAGTTGCATTTCTCTGATGGTCAAGGATTTTGAGCACTTTCTTAAGTGTCTTTCAGCCATTTTGGATTCCTCTGTTGAGAATTGTACATTTAGATCTGCACCCCACTTTTTAATTTCATTGTGTGGTGTTTTAGTGTCTAGCTTGTTTAGTTCATTGTATATTTTGGAAATTAGCCCTCTGTCAGATGTGGGGTGGGTGAAGATCTTTCCCATTCTGTGGGCTGCTGTTTTGTCTTACCAACTATGTCCTTTGCCTTACAGAAGCTTCTCAGTTTCAAGGTCCTATTTATTAATTTAAGATCTCAATGTCTGTGCTACTGGTGTAATCTTCAGGATTCGTTCTCTTGTGCCTATTCATTCAAGGGTATCTCCCACTTTCTTGTCTAGAAGATTCAATGTGGCTGGATTAATGGGGAGGTCTTTGATCCATTTGCACTTAAGTTTTGTGCTTGGTGACAGATATGGATCTATGCCAGCACCATTTGTTGAAGATGCTATCTTTTTTCCATTGTATAGATTTAGCATCATTGTCAAATTAAGGTGTTCATAGGTGTGTGGGTCAATATCAGGGTTTTCAATTCAATTCCATTGGTCTGTCTATTTCTGTGCCAATACCAAGCTGTTTTCAGAACTATGGCTCTATAATAGAGCTTGAGGTCAGGGACGGTGATGGCACCAGAAGATCCTTTATTGTACATAGTTTTTGGCTATCCTGGGTCTTTTGTTTTTCCATATAAAATTGAGTATTGTTCTTTCAAGGTCTGTGAAGAACTGTGTTGGGATTTTTATGGGGATTGCATTGACTCTGTAAATTACTTTTGGCAAGACTGCCGTTTTTTACTATGTTGATTCTACCTATCCAACAGCATGGGAGATCTTTCCATTTTCTGGTATCTTTAATTTCTTTCTTTAAGGACTTAAAGTTCTTACTGTACAGGTCTTTCACTTTTTTGGTTAGTGTTACCCCAAGATATTTTATGTTACTAGTGGATATTGTGAAGGGTGATGTTTCTCTGATTTCTTTCTCATTGCATTTATCATCTGGATAAAGTAGGGCTACTGGTTTTTTTGAGTTGATTTTGTATTCTGCTACTTTGCTGAAGGTGTTTATCAGCTGTAGGTGTTCCCTAGTAGAGTTTTTTGGCTCACTTATGTAGACTATCATATCATCTGCAAATAGTGAAAGTTTGACTTCTTGCTTTCCAATTTATATCCATTTGATCTCCTTTTGTTGTCTTATTGTTCTAGCTAGAACTTCAAGTACAATATTGAAGAGATATGGAGAGAGTGGACATCCTTGTCTTATTCCTGATTTTAGAGGAATCCAGTTGAGTTTCTCCCCAGTTTTCTTGATGTTGGCTGTTGGTTTGCTATATATTGCTTTTATCATATTTAGATATGTTCCTGTTATTCCTGTTCTCTCCAAGATCTTTATCATGAAGGGGTGTTGGATTTTGTCAAAGGCTTTTTCAGCATCTAGTGAGATGATCATGCAGTTTTTCTTTTCCAGTTTGTTAATATGGTGTATTACATTAATGGATTTTCATATGTTGAACCATCCTTGCATCCCTGGGATGAAGCCTACTTGATGATAGTGGATGATATTTCTGATGTGTTCTTAGATTGATTTGCCAATATTTTGTTGAGTATTTTTGCATGTATGTTCATGAGGGATATTGGTCTGTAATTCACTTTTTTAGTTGTATCTTTGTGTGACTTGGGTATCAAAGTGATTGTAGCTTCGTAAAAAAAGTTTGGCAATATCCCGTCTGCTTCTATTGTGTGGAACAACTTATGCAGTACTGGTATTAGCTCTTGTTTAAATTTCTGGTAGCATTCTGCAGTGAAGCCATCTGGCCCTGGGCTTTTTTGGGGTTGGAAGGCTTTTGATGACTGCTTCTATTTCATTCAGGGTTATAGAATGATTTAAACTACTTATCTGTTCTTCTTTTAATTTTGGGAAGTGATATCTATCCAGGAAACTGTCCATTTCCTTTAGATTTTTGAATTTTATGGAGTACAGGTTTTCAAAGTATGACCTGATGATTCTCTGGATTTCCTCAGTGTCTGTTCTTACATCTCCCTTTTTATTTCTGATTTTGTTAATTAGCATTCTCTCTCTCTCTCTCTCTCTCTCTCTCTCTCTCTCTCTCTCTCTCTCTGCCTTTTGGTTAGTTTGGACAGAGTTTTGTCTATCTTGTTGATCTTCTCAAAGAACCAACTCTTTGTTTCATTGATTCTTTGTAATGTTTTCCTAGTTTCTACTTTATTGATTTCAGTCCTTAGTTTGATTATTTCCTGGCATCTACTCCTCTATGATGAGTTTGCTTTTTTTGCTCCAAATCTTTCAAATTTTCTGTCAATTTTCTCATGTGACTATTCTCCAGTTTCTTCATATGAGCACTAAGTGCTATGAACTTCCCTCTTAGCACTGCTTTTAGGTATGTTTGGGTATGTTGTGTCTACATTCTCATTAAATTCTAGGAAGTCTTTAATTTCCTTTTTTATTTCTTCCTCAACCCAGGAATGGTGTAATTGAGTGTTATTCAATTTCCATGAGTTTGTAGGTTTTCTGCAATTTGTATTGCTGTTGAAGTCTAGATTTAAAGCATGGTGATCTGATAAGATATAGGGGGTTATTTCAATTCTTTTGTATCTGTGGAGGTTTCCTTTGTTGCCAACTGTGTGATCAATTTTAGAACAGGTGCCATGTGGCACTTAGAAGAACATATATTCTTTTGTGTTTGGATGGAATGTTCTATAGATATCTATAGATATCAGTTGTGTGATAACTTCTGTTAGATCCTTTGTTTCTTTGTTAATTTTCTGTCTGCTGTTCCTGTCTAGTGGTGAAAGTGGTGTGTTGAAGTCTCCTACTATAAGTGTGTGTTTTTATGTGTGGTTTGAGTTTTAATAGTGCTTTTTTTTACAAATGAGGGTGCCTTTGTATTGGGGGCATAGATGTTCAGGATTGAGATTTCATCTTGAATGTCTTTTCCTGTGATGAGTATGAACTGTCCTTCTTCATCTCTTTTGATTGATTTTAGTTTGAAGTCTAATTTGTTAGATATTAGGATTGTTATACCAGCTTGTTTCTTGTTGCCCATTTGATTGGAAAATCTTTTCCCATCCTTTTACTCTGAGGTAACACCTGTCTTTGAAGTTGAGGTCTGTTTCTTGTATACAGCAGAGGGATGGATTCTGTCTTCGTATCCATTCTGTTAGCCTGTATCTTTTTATGGGTAAGTTAAGACCATTGGCATTGAGGGATATTATTGTCCATTGATAGTTGGTTCTTGTTTGTTTTGGATTTATTGTTGGTGGTGTCATTGTGTGTTGATTTTGCCCTTCTGTTTCTTTTCATGTTTGGTAGAATTGGATTATCTATTGCCTATATTTTTGTGAGTGTAGTTATCTTCGTTGGGTTGGAGTTTTCCTTCTAGGACTTTCTGTAGTGCTGGATTTGTGGATATGTATTGTTTAAGTCTGGTTTTGTCATGGAATATCTTCTTTTATCCATCTATAGTGATTGAAAGTTTTTCTGGGTACAGTAGTCTGGGTTGGCATCCATGCTCCCTTAGTGTTTGTAGGATATCTATCCAGGACCTTCTGGCTTTCAAAGTTTCCATTGAGAAGTCGGGTGTGATTCTGATAGGTCTGCCTTTATATGTTACTTGGCCTTTTTCCTTTGCTGATCTTAATATTTTCTCTTTTTTCTGAAGGTTTGGTGTTTTGATTATTATGTGCCGATGGGACTTCTTTTTATGGTCCAGTTCTGTAAGCTTGTAAGCTTCTTGTACTTTCATAGGCATATCCTTCTGTAGGTTGGAGAAGTTTTCTTCTATGTTTTTATTGAATATGTTTTCTGTACCTTTGAGCTGTATTTGGTCACATTCTTCTATACCTATTATTCTTAGGTTCGGCCTTTTCATGGTGTCCCATATTTCCTGAATATTTTGTCTTAAGGATTTGTTGGACTTGAGATTTTCTTTGGTCGATGACTGTACATCCTTTAGCGAGTCTTCAACAACTGTGATTCTCTCTTCCATCTTTTGTATTCTATTGATTATACTCACATCTTTAATTCCTGATTGCTTAACCAGCCTTTCTATTTCCAGCATCACCTCATTCTGTGTTTTCTTTATTGTTTCTGTTTCAGCTTTCATGCCTTGAACTGTTTTGAGTGCTTCCTTTACTTGTTTGGTTGTTTTTTCTTGGCTTTCTTTAGATTCTTTGAGAGATTTGTTAACTTCTTGAATTCTTTGGTTTGTTTTTTCCTCCATCTCATCTAATTTTTTGCTTGTTTTTTCTTCTCTTTCTTTAAGGGAGTTTCTTGTTTCCTCTTTAAAGGACTCTATTATCTTCCTAAGATAATTTTGAGGTCCATCTCTTCTTCATGTTCTGTGTTGGGCTTTTCAGATCTTGCTGGTGTGGAGTCCCTAGATTCTGCTGTGTCATATTGGTTTTTCTGTTGTTGAGTGTGTTCTTACTCTGCCTTCTTCCCATCCCTTCTTCCAGTGAGTGCAGGTGGCTCAGCTTCTGGTGGCAGTGGGATCACAGAGGGTGGTGGGTGGACAAGGGTGGGGTGTGTCCAGACTCAGGGTGGACCTTCCTCAGGCTCGTGCACCTGCTGAGGTTAGGGCACCACCCCAGGACAGAGGGCAGGGTACAGAAAGGGATGAGGTATGTCTGGACTCAGGGTGGACCTTCCTGGACTGGGGATGTCCACTCTTGTCCGGGTGGGTTCAGGCAGAAGTGAGCAGGTATTGATGGAGGAGGTTGGGGAGCCTGCAGTCAGGATGGAATATGTGAGAGAATATATATATATATTCTCTCATATATATATATATATATATATATATATATATATATATTCATTGAAAAGCCCTTCCAATACAATGGGTTATGAGGATGACAGATAATTAGGACTTGTGAATGAGGTAGGGAAATCAGATTGATCAATCAATGACAGATTTTTTAAAAAATTCACAAAATCTATAAATAAGGCAACACGAAAGACCAAATTTCTAAAGGTACTCTTAGAAGAATGAGAAAGCAAATAAAATATTTCAATAAAATCACAGAGAAAAATGTCCCAAATCTATGGAAAGAGATTGACATGTAAATGAAGCTTGTTTCTAATTTAAATTAAAAAAAGAAAAAAATGTGACACTTTTCACCACAGTGTATGAGATAAATGGGCGGTTATGTTCAGCCTTATAACTCTTTCCCAAATCATAATATGGAATCATTGAACAGTTTAACAAGAATTTCGTCAAATGTCAATTCTGACTTCTGACCGAAGTGATTGTTTTCTGATGTATAACCATGAGTGTGTGTGTTTTAATAAATTATATTTAAATTAGAAAAATCTTATTTTACGTATCAATCCCAGTTCCCTCTCTCTCCTGTCCTCCCATGCCACCCACAGACCCCACCCCCAACCCCCACCCCCAATAACCCACCCACTCCCCAGGGAGGAGGAGACCTTCCATGAGGGATAGTCAAAATCTGTCAAGTCAGATTTTGCATCTAGGCTAAGAGAGTATCCCTCCATGGGAAATGGCTCCCAAAGTCCATTCATGCACTAGGGATACATCCTAGTTCCACTGCCAGTGGCTGCATTGTCGTGGTCTGGCATGTCTCAGCCCCAAGCCACAATAGCCATGAAGTTTGGCCTGAGTGGAGGAGCATGAACTTGGAAACTCCTAGCAACCCAAAGGCGATAAAGACCAAACACAGACATCTTGTCATCTTAGAGAGCTCTCAGTTCCATGCTTCAAAACTGGAGTCTCTTCTTTATTCAGGATCTTCCTGCCTGTTTCCTAACCATACTTCCCTGTCTCTGAGGCCATTTCTCTCTCCTCCAGTTGACCTCTCTGCCATATAACTCCTAAATCTATCTGTCCTCACTTGTCCTGCACACCTAGCCCTGTGCCCTGGTGCAGGGCTATTCAAATGCTTAGTTTTGCAGAGATGCAACAGAGGAGGAATTCTACACTGAGGCTATGCCATTCAACAGCAAATCAGCTAGCATCTGCAATACAATTGTAGACTGGAACTCTTGGTTCCTGGAACCTGAGGTTTGGACCCGAGGAAATCCTCTAATGGAATTTTCCTGACTCCTGACACTGCATAGACTATTCATTGCTCCTAGCTGACACCCACATTCAGGGGACCTGGTTTGGTCCTATGTTGGTTCCCCTGCTGTCAGACTGGGGTCCATGAGTTCCCAGTTTCTCAGGTCAACTGTTTCTGTGAGTTTTCCCAGCATGGTCTTGACTCCTTTGTTGGTCACTCCTCACTTTCTGAAGCTGGATTCCAGGAGTTTGGCTCTGTGCTTAAGTGTGGATCCCTGCTTCTGCTTCTGTCAGCTCTAGTATGGCATTTAAGGTAGTCATCATTATCATTATAGGGGAAGGGCATTTAAGGTAGCCTCTCCACTATTGCTTAGGTTCCTAGTTGGAATCATGCTTGTGGATCTACTCTAGTGTCAGATTTTCTTTTAAGCTCTAGTATCTCCCTCTATTGATATGTCTCTTTTCTTGTTCTCCTCTGTTACTCTCCCCACTCAATCTTCCTTATCATTCATCTTCTCCTCCCCATTCCTCTTCTCCTTTCTTCTTTCTCCTACCTCCATCTCCCTCCCCCATGCTCCCAATTTGTTCAGGGGCTCTTGTCTTTTCCACTTCACTGGGGGACCATGTTTGTCTCAATTACAGTCCTCCTTGTTCACTTGCTTCTCTGGAGGTATGGATTGTAGGCTGGTAATTCTTTGCTCTATGTCTAATATCCATATAAGAGTGAGTATATACCATGTTTTTCTTTCTGTGACTGGGTTACTTCACTTAGGATGGTTTCTTCTAGTTCCATCCATTTGCCTGCAGATTTCAATATTCCATTGTTTTTTCCCACTGAGTAGTACTCCATTGTGTAAATGTACCAGATATTCTGTATCCATTCTTTGGTTGAGGGGCATCTAGGTTGCTTCCACATTCTGGCTATTATAAATAGTGCTGCTATTAACACAGTTAAACAGATGTCCTTGTTGTATGAATGCACATTCTTTGGGTATATGCCTAAGAGTGAAATTGCTGGGTCTTGAGGTAGACTGGTTCCCATTTTCTGGAGAAACCACCATGCTGATTTCCAAAGTGGCTATACAAGTTTGCACTCCCACCAGCAATGGAGAAGAGTTCTCCTTTCTCCAAATCCTCTCCAGCATAAACTTTCATTGGTGATTTTTTATTTTAGCCATTCTAAGAGGTGTAAGGTGGTATCTCAGAGTTGTTTTGATTTGCATTTTTCTGATGGCCAAGGATATTCAGCAATTCCTTATGTGTCTTTCAGCCACTTTAGATTTCTCTATTGAGAATTCCCAGTTTAGTTCTGTACCCCACTTTTTAATTGAATTATTTGGTGTTTTGGTGATTAGCTTCTTGTATTCATTGTATATTTTGGAAATCAACCCTCTGTCTGATATGGTGTTGGTGAAGATCTTTTCCCATTCTTTGGACTTCCACTTTGTGTTGTTGTCTGTGTCCTTTTGCCTTACAGAATCTTCTCAGTTTCAGGAGGTCCCATTTGTTAACTGTGGATCTCAGTGTCTGTGCTAATTGTGTTATGTTCAGGAATAGGTCTCCTGTACCAATTCATTCAAGGGTACCTCCCACTTTCTCTTCTAAGAGGTTCAGTGTGGCTGGATTTATGTTGAATCTTTGATCCATTTGGACTTAAGTTTTGTGCACAGTGATAGATATGAATCTATGTGCAATCTTCTACATGTCTGCATCCAGTTATGCCAGCACCATTTGATGAAGATTTTTCCATTGTATAGCTTTAGCTTCTTTCTCAAACATCATGTGGTCATAGGTGTGTGGGTTAATATCAGGGTCTTCAATTCGATTCCATTGTTCTACCAGTCTGTTTTTGTGCCAGTACCAAGCTGTTTTCATTGCTATAGCTCTATAGTAGAGCTTGAAGTCAGGGATGGTGATGCCTCCATAAGTTCCTTTATTGTCCAGGGGACATATTGCTTTTAATATTTAAGGAAAATGATGAATAACAACCACAAAACTTTTCAAGTTTTGTCATTAATGGTAGTTCCCATATTTTGCCCAGTTCCCTAACAAGATAGCAACATTTCTTAGTGGACATGCTGCATTTTGATGGGTCTTTAGGTACGTGAAGGAACTCTTTGATGTTGACTCTTTTAATTACAAAGTGATTCTACATGAATGTATTCCTTTGTTTTAAAGAGGAGAAATCACAGTGATAGAATTGAGTGTGCCTGTGCATGTGCCTGTGCCTGTGCCTGTGTGTGTGTGTGTGTGTGTGTGTGTGTGTGTGTGTGTGTGTGTGATTGACATTTTTCTATAAAATGTGTTTACATGTCTCTGTGTGTGTCTATGCTAAGAGTGGACAAAGCTTAATAATTACTCTACAAAGGAAACTGTTCTTCCTCAGGAAACTTAAGCAACTCCTTTCCTACTGTATTCATTGTCAATAAGCTACTTTACTTGTCTCTATGTTTAGTCCTCTCTGAATTCATTGTTTCTTATATACAATGAGAAATTATATATCATATATAAAACAGTTGAAGTAGATGCTATCTCCATCTGTTCTGTGATGCTGAGATTTATATTCCTTCAATATATAATACAAAAATGTTTGAGATAAATAAGCAATTACATTTTTAATTTGTTGTGATGCCAGGTGTGGAACCTAAACCTTATGCTTAGTAGGCAAGTGGTCTACAAGTTAATGATAACTTCCACCCATTTGGAGAGATATAAGATTCTATGCACTATTTGTTTATATGGGTTTCAAAGTATATACTAGGCCTTGTAAAAGAGACAGTGAAGAAATAGATCAAATGAATTGTTTTTAAATATAAGAATAAATGTCCTTGAAATATATACATTTTTATTTTTACTCAGACTGCTATTATGCTTTATTAACTTCCTATGTACAAATGCAGAAGGGAAACAACCGTACTCTAACTCAGTATTCTGCAACAATATACCTTAAGCTAGGAGAAGTCAAATTTAAGTGTGGTTTAGATATTACAATATCCATAACTTTCAAACTTACCATGTCACATAGCTTGTATATACATCTAGAGCATCTCTCGTATGATGGATGTTTTGTCTCACTGATAGCTGCTTCTGTTCTTCCTGTGACAGGCATCTTGTCAAATTTCTAACAATATTGTTACTGCAAGTTATAGAACCATGTCTGTTTTACATAGTGGACCCAATCTTTGTACTTCCACTCATGCTGAAGATAATTATTTGTTATAATATTTTAGCTTTGGAGCAGTGGGTCTAAAAATCCTACCCCATGTATGAAGTTAGTAGTTTCCAGTTTCTTGAAGTCCTTAAGATCATTGAACTGGCTGCATGTTATTCTTTGACATTCATTACACTTCTATAAAGAAAAGCAAAACAGTGCTAAGTCAAACACTGCTAAGTTAAATTAATTGGATATAAGATGAGAATAATAAGAAAACACTGATAAATTAAATTATTTGGTTATAAAATGATAAATAGTAAGATATTTTGTACTACAGTCAATGAATATGCAAAATAAAATACCTATGTCATTTATATGCTATGATTTGTCATAACATTTACACATACTAGCTCATTTGTTCATGGCAATCTTCTAAAGACTGGATGCTAATATAAACCCATTTAATAGATAAGAAATATAAAGTATCATGGTGATAAATACTGAGACATGTGTGTGTATAAGCCTGGAATTTAATGCATATCATAGCTTCTGTCACCATGCTATGCAAACTCCATGAAGTGCATGTTTCAGAGCTAATACTTCTTTCTACACAGAGACAACAAATATCAGCATCTTATGTTCTCATAAATGAGCAGGATATTTGAACGATGCAGTGTAAAAGAGGGAATAATTTTATGAGGTGATTTGAAAGAATTTATAACAGCAAAATTTAGTTTCAATAACAGCAAAAGTGTAACACTTCTCTTTCAGCTTGTGTTCCATTCACTTGTACTCATATGCTTCCCTATTCACAATAACCAGGGTATGGAACCAACCTAAGCATCAAGCCCTTGGTGGATGCATAAAGGAAGCATAAGGTAAATAGAAGATAGATTGATAGATGATAGATAGATAAGTAGATAGATGGATGAAAGATAGAAAGATAGATATATAGATGATAGACAGATACTCTCAGCAATTTAATGCAGAATTCTGCCATATGATACTACATGGCTGGAACTGGAAAGCACTGATTGCAATATTAAACCCAGAATAGCAAACACTGAATGATTTCCACCATAATAAGATCCAAAAATTTTGATTGTACAGAAGCCGTTTTAGTTACAGTTTGATACTTTAAAGAAATGTCATGACTATGGCAACTCTTATAAATGAAAATATTTAATTGGTGCTGGTTTACACTTTTAGAGGTTTAATCCATTATCTTCATGACTGGAAAAACAGTGGCACATAGGCAAACAAGGTGCTGGAGAAGGAGCTGAGAGTTCTACAATTTGATCCACAAACACTAGGAAGTGAACCTACACATACTTCCTTCAACAATGCCACACTTACCCCACAAAGACCACAATTCCTAATAGTACCACTACCTGTGAACCTATGAGGGTGAATTACATTCAAATCACTTTATTCCACTTCCTGGCCTGCAAAGTCTTGTGAATATATCATAATGCTAAATGCATTTAATCCACCTTCAAAAGTCCACATATTCTATAATAAAAGTTCAAAGTCTCTTCTGAGATTCATCATAATCTCTTAAATGTAATTCCCTATAAAACCCAAATCAAAAGGCAGATCATACATTTCCAACATATAATGATCCAGGATGTATATTACTGTTTCAAAGTGGAGGAAAGCAAGCATAGTAAGGAATACTGCACCAAAGCAAGACCAAAAAACAGTTGGGCAAACTTCAAACTCTGCTTCCCTATGACAAATATCAAAGCTATCTCTGAACCAACTCTTTTCCTTTTTGTTGACTGAAACACATTTCTTTCTCTTAGGCTGGTTCCACTCACTGTTAGCATCCTTTCTCAACAGGTATCCCACAACTTTATCATCCCCAACATTTTGGGGTCTCCAAGACAATCCAGACTTCACCTTCACATTTTCACTCAATTGTCTCTGTAGGCCTCCATTCATGGGGCCCAAGCTGCCAAGTTCTGCTGCTTGCTGGGGCTGGGACATGGCACCCTTATTCAATTACTGATGGGGGATGTCCTTCTGTATATATGTTTCTCTTACTGGTTAATTAATAAAACACTGATCGGCTGATTGGCCAGACAGGAAGTGACATAGCTGGGCAAAAACTTGCCACTAGCTAACCATAGAGGTCTGTGCAGACAGACAGGAAGTGACTTAGCTTGGCAGAATCAAGACATAAGCAGGGACAAACAAAAAATTTCTCTCACCTCTGCAGAGATACTTAGGAGATGCCATGTGGGACCACAAAGGTATAAAAGGTCTGGACCCTTCTCTGGTAAGATGATACCACATGAAAATACTTAGATTAATAGAAATGGGTTAATATTTAAGACAGAACTGCCAGATAAGAAATCCTAGCCAATGTCCAACAGTTTCAAAATTAGTATAGCATCTGTGTGCTCATTTGGAGCTGAAGGTGGTTGTGGGACCAGGCTAGGGCCAAAGAACCTCATGCTTACAAGTTACTTCTTCACCAGCTTTCTGGTTCTGATGATTTCCTTCATTGCCTCAGGCTGGCTGTCCTGAAAGCAGATCTTTAGATGAGGCTGGCCCCAACCTCACCCGATTAGCCTGCCTCTACCTCTGCCTCTGAAGTGCTGATATGAAAGTCATTCACCACCACTTAGCTCTAAGCTTTTCTTTAATTCCTTTAAACAAGTTAGAAGCTTATCTGGGAGAGGTCTTGCCCAGAGGTCACCACTTCCTTTATCCCATTTTGTCTGTTTATTCCTTTGAACAGAGGAATTAGCTAAATTCCACTTCCTAGTGCCCATTTTCTCCTCACAGTATGTATATTTTATAATTTTTCTTGCTCAGCTTGCTCCTTTTCGTTATATATTTTTATAAGAGTGGCCACTAATAACCACATGACAGAGTTAATACTAGTCTGCTTTGAGATTTCCTCTGCAATTGGAATTAATCCACATCTTTTCACTTTAGCTTTAAACAGAATCTTTGAACAAGGGCAAAAAAGCAGCCACATTCTTCACCAAAGTATCACAAGAACAGTCTCTAGGCATCATATTAAAATTCTCCTCTGAAACCTCTTGAGCCAGGTCCTCATACTTCAATTCACATGCAGCATCACTGTCTGCCATGCTCTTACTTACAGAGACCATTAGGCAGCACTTAAAGCATTCAACTGCTTTTCTAATCTACAGTCCCAAGGCCCATGTTCTTTCAAACAGAATCTTGATCAGGCCTATCACAGTAATAACCAAGTCCCTGGTATCACCCTCTGTCTTAGTTAGAATTTTATGGATGGGAAGAAACACGGTGACAAAGATAACTCTTATAAAAGTAATCATTTAATTGTGGATGGCTTACAATTTTTAAGGTTTTGTCAATTATCCTCATGATAGGAAACATAGTGGCATGCAGGCAAACATGGTGCTGGGGAAGGAGTTGAGATGTGGACATCTTGATCCACAGGCAGCAGGAAGTGAACTGAGATACACTTTCTCCAACAGTGCCAGACCTATTCTAGCAAGGCCATGCCTCCTAATAATGACACTCCCTATGAACCTATGGGAACCAGTTACATTCAAACCACCGCAGAAATCAAGAATAGTGTTTACAAGACAGAGTAGACAAGTGAAGGGGTCTGGGAGAGGCAGAACTGTAGGTGCCCATGATTTTTGACAGGTATAAAACATCTGATGTTCTGTGGCACTGAGAACAGAAGCAGCAATTCTATATTATCACTCTCCTTGTTAGATATCAGGACTTTGAGTACATTTGCCATAAAGAAGGGGATAAGATTTAAGTTCAATGGTGTGTTCATTGGTCTCACTTGGTTAAACCTCAGTGTAAGTTGTGTGTTTCATATGCAACTCTCGGGTCATAAAGGTGGAAAATTTAGCATTTATGTGTAGCGAGACACTGTAGCCCCGACTCCTAGTAGCCTGTGCCGGGACACACCAGTGAGGGCGTGGTGAGGGGAAGTCTAAGGTGAAGTGAGAACGGTTCTTAAGGAACTGTGCACAAGTGGAGAGCCCCTTCTTCCTTCTCTCTGGCCTGGCTCCCTGGATGCCCCTGACACGATTTGACTTGCGCTTGGCTGGTGTTTATCTGAATAAAGAAACCTTAGCCTTATGGACTGTGGATCGATCTCTTCATTTATGGTTTTTATATTTTTATTTATTTTTTTAGGATTTCATACCTGAGTATTATATTTAGAACATTTCAACATCTCTCCCCTGTTTGGCTTGTAAATGTATCCTCACTCCCTCTTAACATCATAAACTCTTCCTCAATTATTATTTTTGCACATACAAATGTGTGTGTGTGTGTGTGTGTGTGTGTGTGTGTGTGTGTGTGTGTGTGTGTGTGTGTGTGTGTAAACATATTGAGTGTATTTAGTGTTGCCGCTAGCTATTTACCTGTGTTTAGATCTGGCAAGTGGGATTTAAAAACCTATCAGGGTGCTTGACTGTGAATCTTCATCTAGTGGCAGGAATTTGTGAAAATTACCCTGTCTACACTGGCATATACAAGCATTGTTATTGTATATGCCTTGTTTGGGTAAGTGTGTTTTTGAGATTTCATGTGTGCTGCTTTCAATATGAGGTCTAGAAGACACTATATAGCATATGGCAACAGCCATCCTGGTCCTCTGGCTTTTACCTATCTTGAACCTATCTTCCATGATTCTTCCTTGAGTCTTAGTTGTAGTAGTTACATTGTAGATATATCAACTGGGGCCAGAAACACTATGCCATTTATTCTCTCTTTTATTTTGTTATTTTTTATTACAACTTCTAGACCCTACATTCAGGTTTCTTTTCCCATCTGAGTAGACACATTCCCATGGTTTCACTTTAAACCTTTTTTTTGTCAAAATTCAAAATGAAATTCTTCTGGCTTCCAGATGGACCATCTTGAAGATTCTGTGAGTATTTAGAATTCAGCAAGTCAGTCTTCTATCTGGCACAACTTCTCTTCTACATTATTTTGTTTGAGTGAAAAGCCAATATGTGTTTTGGAACAGCAAACATATGCACAAAGCTGTTTTTATTATTTGCACATTTTGCCATTTTATTTAGGGAACAGAACCTTCCTAAAATCTGAAGAGATGGTTCATGCATATCTCTAAAGGCTCAACATTCAGTTTGCAAATTTTAATGACACTTGTGCTCAAACAGTTTTGGAGTACTTTGTCATAACATGCTAACTGCTTTCAAATTCAGCATAATGAAGCACGAGGCATTCCCTTGTGGAAATAGTTTTGGAATGAATCTACAACATGATGAAAAATTCTTCCCAAAAGATTATAGTGAGGTTTATTGTACAAAAGGCAAACAGCACCCTTTATGCTGTTTTGGGATCTGTAGAGAGTTGTATGTTAAAGAAATAAAAAAAATGATTTACTTTCCCTGGCACATCCCATTACATTTTAAAGTAAAAGAGTAGGAAGTAATAATATTTAATGTGGTCACAATGTAGAGTAAACTTAAATTATCTTTGCCCCTTCCTCTCAATTTTGTCCTTATTCAAAAACTGTTCATAATAAAGTTCTTTATACAAAAATAACTTAATTTCTTTTGTACTCATTGGACAAAAGCAGTTTACAGTTTAGACAGGTTCTGTTAACAGCTACATGATTTTATCCTTCATTTTCTTTCTAACCATACTTTATTCTTTATATAGAATAAATATAATTTACACATTAAAACACTAAAATAGAATCATTTGGTATAGTTATTTTCTTTCTTTTGAAAATGGATTTTTCTCTCATACAATATATATTAACCACAGGTTCCCCCACTCCACTCCTCCTAGCTCATACCCTCGGCATCTCTCTCCAAGATCCACTTCCCCCAGATTTTGTCTTCAGAAAAGAGCAGGCATCCAAAATATGACAGCCAAATAGGACAAAATAAAATACAATAAGACAAGGCAAAAGCCCTCATATCGTGGCTAGAGAAGTCAACCCAATAGGAGGAAAGAGTCCCAAGAACAGGTAGGAGTCAGAGATACACTGGAAATAAATAGTGTCACACAAGCCAAGCCAAAAGAGGGAAAGCACAGACATACACAGACACACACACACCACCACCACCACCACCACATTACCACCACCAACAACAACAAAATAACAGGGAGTAGCAATCATTGGTCATCGATATCTCTCAATTTCAATGACCTCAATTTCCCAGTGGTATGGTTGGTATAGTTGTTTTTTTTTTTTTGTTTGGGGTTTTGAGATAGGCTTTCTGTGTATAACCAAGGCTTTCCCATAAGTCAGTGGAACCACACTGACCCCAAATTCAGCAATTACCTGTCTCTGCCCTACCATGCCCTGCTCAATATTTGGTATAGGTTTTGTTTTTAATTCTTCTCTCATATAATACATGCCAACTGCAGTCTCCTTTCCCTCCCCCTCCTAGTCTTCCCATCCTCTCTTTTCCCTATATACCCAGACCAGTACAGCATTCTGCTCTACATTGCATTACCATTTAATAATAAAATATTTGCTATAGTTTTAGACAGATGAAAAAAGGGTAAAAATTTCAGTCTTCAAAACCCATCTCTTCAGAACAAATTTTGGTGTGTTATTTTTTTCTTAAAATGTAGTTATTTATTTTTAAATTCATTTTACATTCCAACCACAGTTGTCTCTCCCACCCCTTCTCTTGCCTCCTTCACCTCCCCCCACAAGCCCACCCCTCTTGCATTGAGGAGCCCCTGGCAGTAGGGTCAGTATCTATCTCTGGTGCATGAGCTAGCTTTTTGGATCCGATTCCCTAAGGTGTGTTGGCATGCTCAGTCTTAATGCAGGGGGAGGGGCTTGGTCCAGCCTAAACTTAATGGGCCAGGTTTTGTTGACTCCCATGGGAGCCCTTAACCTTTTGTGTGTTTATTTTATTTTATTTTATTTTACAATTTTCCAACTTTTTTTATTTGAATTAGAAACAGGTTTGTTTTACATGACAATCCCAGTTCCCTTCTCCCGCCCGTCCTCCCCTCCCCCTCCCCCAACTAAAACCTTATCTGTCACATATCTTTTCTGCTCCCCCTGGATGGTGAGGCCTTCCATAGGATGTCATCAGAGTCTTTCTGTATCCTTTGGGATTGGGCCTAGGCCCACCCAGTGTGTCTTGGCTCAGGGAGTATTCCTCTATATGAAATGGGCTCCCAAAGTCCACATCTATGCTAGGGATAAATACTGGGCTTTTACAGGAGGTCCCACAGATTTCTGAGGTTTCCTCACAGAAACCGATGTTCCTGGGGTCTGGATCAGTCACATAGAGCATTTATTTTTATTTCTTATTTTATTAGCTCTTTCAGAATTTCTTTGATAAATTAGTTCTTTGAGAATGTGTTTGAGCTATGTCCATTCATACCCCCACACTCTTCCAAGAACTACCCCCTTTAACTATCTAACTTTATGTCTTTTTTCCCCATTAAGACCAATTTGTGGTGCCCAAATGTTCAGGAATGTATGATTACCCAATGGAGAAGGATAAACTGTTCAAAAAACTTATCCATTCTCTCCTAGAAGCTAACAGTTCACAAACAGCACCACAGTGATGGGTGGAATTTCATGCCCAATTTGCTTTATATGCTGAGATTTCATCTGGCTTGGGATTTCACTGGTCTTTTGTGTGATGGCAGAATTGCTGGGAGTTCATATGTGTAGCTGCCCTGTTGTAAAGGCAGTATTTCCTTATAGACTTTTAAGATAGTTTTATCTATCTATCTATCTATCTATCTATCTATCTATCTATCTATCATCTATCTATAATCTGTTTATTTGTATTGTGTGTGTATGTTATATAGAGATAAGTGAAATTACTCTCCTCAGGAATACTTTTCTGGAAATTGGTCCATATAATTAGCATTAGAATAGCCTCCTTACTATATATTTTACTTTTTAAAAATTCTTTTCTTAGATTTGATGGATGTGAAAAGAAAGACAATAAAATGTATTTCTGAAATTTCTTTTTCCTTTTCAATTTTTGAGTTTTCAATAGTAAAACTTATTGGAGAATGAAAAATCCACCATGTTATAAAAGACTATCCCTTGTTTCCAAAGCTTAAAGGAGAATTACAGTTGGAAAGAAAAATGAGATGTCTGCCCTTTACACAGAAGTCTCAGCCTACCCACACACATTATTCACTGTGCCATGGAAACTTCACACGAGTAACTTCCCAGATAACGCTTACTAAATTATCTTCTATGAATTGACATCATCAAAACTCAAACCCTAGAAGCAATTGTATCTAAATATTCATGAACTTTTGTCCATTTGTTTTTGAAATGTGAGTGAATTATTTTAGTCAGAATGCCAATAGGTTTCTGGAAAACATTAATATGCACATCATTAAGAGCAAGATATAATCTGAGGTTCATGTCTTTAAGCCATTTGAAGCCTAAAGGTGATGGTGGGGTGACAACCTGAGATGGGATATGTTTGCAGGAACACGAGGCATATTGGTGCAGTCTTGTCAGAGAAATAGGATCAGGTCATCCTCAGTAGCAGAGTTCTAGGCTAGCCTGAGCTATATGAGATTCTGTCTCAAAATACACAAATATATTTATATTCATGTATATATGAAAGGTTATAACACAAGTTATCTGAGGTAAAAATTCATTCATGAAATTAAAAGGGAGTAGATTTTACTTTAGATTTGTTTTCAGTGAATTCACCCGAAAGCAAATAATTATCTTTATTCATAATTTTTAAAATCTCAACAAAATACTGAAGTTTATCTTTCACTATTTAATGACACCTTTTTCTTTTGTCCAAAACAAAACATTTGGAAGTAGAGAATGTGCATTGAAAGTTTCTATAGAATATATAGAATGAGGTAATACCTGGTGTAAGTTCCTGTAGCTGCACTTTTCAAATAAAATTAGTCTGAGACCTCTAAGAGAGAGCAGACTTCTCTAAAAGTAAGACTATTATGAAAGTTTATAAAATGCTCCTTATTATGAAGATACATTTTCAGGCAATGCTAGGCAATAGAAGACATAAAGTTTTTTAGTAGGATCAGTTCCACAAATTTATTATGACAAACTATAGTAAACGTGAAGGAGTACTGACTAGAGCACTACTTACTATAAAATTAAGCTTACTGGTGTGGCAGTTCTGCTCAGTGGTAGTACACAAACACACACACACACACACACACACAGACACACACACACACACACATGCGCGCGTGCGCGTTTGTGTTTATATTACATATAAATATATAACCTAATTATCAAATTTCTTCTAATAATAGAATTGAAAAATTTGTAAGGAAAATTTCCTTCTGCAATTGAGGAAAAAGTGGAACCAAAAATTCTACACTTAATCATTTACTCATTTAAGCAACAACTCATACAAAATCATTTCCTAGGTATCATGTACAAATCAGGCATATCTACATACAAGAAATATAAGAAATAAGGAATGTGCATAGGGAACTTGCATTGTAGATGGGACTAGGCCTTCAATGAATGAATAATTAAAATAGATTCATAGAATTGATTTCAGTCTTTCCAGAAATAAGAAGGAAGAGCAATGTGTTCTAGAACAGATGACGTGGCATATTTCTTTCAGTTATTTAGGCTTCCTGTATTATATTTTGCATCAGCAAAAAACAGTGCCTCAATTATTTAATTGGGAAATAATTGTGCATACAGATATGGGTAGAATGAAGTTTTCCTATGTGAATACCTTTTTGTGGAATGAATTTAATTAATTAATTACTAATTCATATCATTGAGTGTCTGAATATGTGCATATACTATGATTGGAACATTTTGCTTCTGCGTTATCCATGAATAGTAAAATCTACTTCAAAAAACGTGGTTGTGAACTTAACTGGACTGAGAAGCATTGGCTGTTTAGTGCAGCACATCACTGTACATGTCTGTGAGAGAGCTTCCAGGAAGGACTAACTAATAGAGTAAGATCTCCCCTAGTGTGGGTCTCACAGTCTTATAGGGTGGAGGCACAGAAGGAATAACATTGGGAAATGGACACAGTTCATTAGCACAGGGGCAATCTCTGCACTTTCCTGACATTGGCGTCAGGCTCTGCTTTGCTAAGCTTTTCTCATAACGGTGGCCAAAGCCTCTGCTACAGTGAGCTCCTTTAATCCCTTTTGCTGAAGTGTTTTATTATGACAATGAAAATTTTGACAAATGCAAAAAGCATATAAAACATCTGCATACCAGCGTTCTTCTTAATAACTTGAACCACAAAAGTACCCTTAATAGTAGGACAGATAAATCTCATTAATAAGTTATAATATGGTCATACAGATAAATATAATGTGTCATTGAATCTGAGTGGATTGCACCTGCACGCATAATGATAGATTGTTATGTAAAATTTTATCAACATATATGACATGAAAAATATGTATACTTTTCAGCAATAATTTTGAAATAAATGTCTTTTCTTGAAAAATGTTAAGCTTTTTGTGTAACTTTAATTCAAGAGTATTTAATTTTCTTTGTTTCCCTTTTTATTGAAAGTAGGTTTTTTCTCTTACAATATATTATGACTACAGTTTTCCCTGCAGTTATTCCTCCCAGTTTCACCCATCTCGCCTTTCACTGGGACCTACTCCCTTTCAGTCTCTTATTAAAATGTAATAAGATAACTAAAAGATAACTAAAAGATAACAACCAAAATAACGAAATAAAATACAATAAGATAAAACAAAAAACACAACATCAAAGTTTGGACAAGGCAAAACAACAGTAGGCAACCAGGCCAAGAGAAGCCACAAAAATCAAAGGCCTACTAGTTCACAGACTCAGTATTCCCATAAGAGTTCTAAACTGAAATAATTTTATGTAGTATTTTTTGTTCCTGCAAAGGATTCTAATTGGGTTCCCAGCACTGGCTCCGGACAGCAGACAGCTGTCTATAACTTCAGCTCATGGGACTTCCACACTTCTAGCCCTGGAGGAAACCTACACTGAAATTCCCATAGAGACACACACATACACACACCTTTTGAAAAGTAATCAAAAATTTATTTGACTTCATCTATATAAAGCATTTAATCAGTGATTAAAAATGGATGAATCTTAAGTACTAAACTACTTCCAGAGAAGCCTAGAGCATTAGCAAGGAAAATAGTTAAATAAATGAATCAACAGGGAAAAATAAAAATCTACAATGTCAGCGATTGCATAATCTAAAGCTTTATTTATTTTGGCAAATTATATGTGAGTGAAATGAAAAACTGTCTTCATCAGCAGGGGAAAAAGTGATTTTAGTGACAGGCACTCAATATTTTGAAGAATAGTAAAGTAAGAAACTTAAGCATCCCTTAGGTGTTAGTGGGAAATTCATTGCAGACTGTCAGTCAATGTAATTGACATAAAGAGAAAATAAAATCTATTCTAATAAAATGCCAAGAATTGATGTTAATACCACATGGCAGGGAAGACCAGAGTCTCTTAAATTTTCTAAACACAAGCCTCATTATTCCTGTTCTTGGTGCAGGTGTCCATGTCTGAAGGGGTTTTCTTGCAGGTTTATAAAGGGGAATCAAATGTGCTGATCCATTAAAAAGAACCAGAGTTCTATGTAATACTATGGAAAGTTCACAGTGGTATACTATCCTATGAGCTTTAAGGACCATCTTCCTCCTTGTGCAAAATTAAGATTTCAGTTACTACAGAGACAGCAGCAAGCTGAGGACACTGTAGTGTTTTCACCCAGAGTTGGCTGTTTCCTCTGTGTATCAGAAAATGCTAATGATCATCTTACAGTAAAGGTTTCTTTCTTCAAAACTATTTTTACATCCCCAAAAATTTGGGCTGCAAAGATAGGGATTTGGGAAAACCAGGCTTTTGGTTCTATGTCACTTCCATATTTTCAATGAGATCAGGTGCAGTTAGGGTTGCATGGCTGTCAACACTTCCATATTTCAAATAAACCTTTTGGGAAATGTATTTTACAAATGTTTTTCAAGTATAAGGATTCTGTTTTTGTTTTCTTATCTATGCACTTATTTATTTTTCTGCCCTGGGATATAACTCAGTGCTATATTTAGCTATAATGTTACAAGTGTTCCTTACAGCTTTGACTTTGTTCTTTGTTCCTATTCTTGGGTCACACTGAGGATTAAACACAAGGCATTCCTTGTTCATGATAGACAAGTGCTCTGTAACTTACTACACTAACAATTCTTTTTGTACAGTATTTCAGGATTTGAATTTGGCACTTTTGACCAATAAAGCGGAGCTATGTGTATTGAGCAGGAACAACAAGACATGAAGTAGTAAGTATTCCACGGCCACATTTCATAGACTAATAGACGTCAGTCAGTATCATGACTGTGTAGTGTTAAATGTATTAAACTAGGCAACTTGATGATAGTGTTGTCTGTTAGCCTTGTCCATTTCAAAGTTTCTTTCTATGTTTCCCTTTTATATCAAATTTCTTAGGATGCAATATCATTTTTTTCTGCATGAGTATGTGTGGCCTATTTTTTGCATGTGTGTGTCTGTGTAGATGCACTTGCTTATGTGTGCACATGTGGAGGCCAAATGTTGATGCGTGTCTTCATTGATCTGTCTCCTCCTTATATACTGAAACAGGGTTTCTTATTTGAGCCCAACCCTAACCCATTCAACTGGTCTATCTAACCAGCTTGCCCTGAGGAACCTCTGTCTCTGTCTCTGATGTGTTGGGATTGCAATCACACAGTTCCACACACTTGGCATTTACTCTAGAGAAGCAATTGCTTTACCTGTTGAGTCATCTCAATATTCCCTGTCATGTTATCTTAAATTTATTCTTTAGAACTTTTCTTGTTTTCTTCTAGACATACTCTTTAAGGCAGTGTTTTTGTGTACATTAAAACTTTTGCATCAGATTCTTTGTAAAGTTGTGTGTCATTGCATACAATGTATATGATCATGACACAACATAGGTAAGAGAAATAAAAAAATTCAAGTGATTATTGATTTAATTTTTGGCACCAGCAATCTAGTATTTGCAATCACTAAATTAAAGTTAAAAATTATTTGTCTTTACTTATAATTCAAAATTAAATAATTAATTCTTACTAATATAATAATCTCCCTAAATTTCTGAATGTGATAATGACATAATATATTCAGTGTTAATAATTTTATGAATAAAACTGATTATCTAATACATATATAAGACAACTTTTATTTTAAAGTAAATGTCAGTATTTCACATACTGTGTTTAAGGAATTTAAAAAATGTCAATATAGACAAATAATACATTTAAGAATTCACTATGGTTTCTAAATTTTGAATAATGTAAAGGTGGAAATACATCTAATCTAACTGTTTTGTCTAAGCTATTTCTATTATATATGAATATATAAATTAATCATTTTGTAGGTTGATAGAACTAGAGTGTTAATAATGTATCAGAATTAGTGAATGCAGTGTTCCATCTACATGTGTTATATGCATATGTATACCCAAGTAAAAAACAATTATTCTTACATATGAATGTATATGATTTTGTAAACATGTTTATATTTTTCAGAAATACTTTATACGTGTCTATAAATTTTGTATGTATCATATGTGTATAAAATCCATATTAGTTATATATATATATATATATATATATATATATATATATATATATATTACATGTGTCAAGATGAATACTATTTATATTGAACTGTCTATCTTTCCTAACTTTATTACATTTCTACATTATTTTTTTTGTATATGTATGTGGGTGTGTGCGCACAGGAAACCATAATGAAGTATTGGAGGTCAGAAGAACTTGAGAACATTTCTCTCCTTCCTCTTTGAATTGGACCCGTGGATTTAGTTCAAATCTGTATGTAGGGCTTCAACTCATCAAGCCATCTCTCTCACTTGCGAGTTTTGTTTTAGCATTACCTACCTTGAATAAACTATATACAGTTTATATGTTCGTCCATTCTTGACTGTAGACACCTAAAAAAGAGGAGTTATCTTATATTTCTATTTCCTTTTTTCCATCAATATGACCTAGATTAAATTCTGTACATAGAAATGCATTCATTTACATTATTGATCAAATTAATTCATTATAATTTATTTAGTTGTCATTCTAGGACACAGTCTGACTTTGCTAAATTGTTATTTTTAAGACGTAAAAGTTTCTAGATTATCAGGTAAATTAGTTGTTATTTCTACCATGCTTCATAAATATTCTTAGCTTATTAATTCTGGGTCATTCTTTGCATAATGTTCAAAATATACCTGTAACATTTGGGCTCTGAAGTTGAACACTGAAATCAGCATAAACATATTTTACATCCTTTAAATAAATTAACTTTTATGTATAATCAGTTAATCCCCTATGTCAAGCAATGCTAATTTTTTCCCTTAAGTAATTTAAAATATAATTTCCCTCTGGATTATAAAAGCACTGAGGTAGGCCATATTGAATAAAATCAACTCTACTTGGGCAAATGAATGACACCCTTCATATAGCCTGAGAACAAATTGCCATGGACTAATGGAGTTTCCCTTATAATCTATTACAATTCAACCTTTATCAGAAACATTTCTAAACCTGGAGTTAATTAGGAGGCACAATCTAGCAAATGGAAAAGCATTGAATGGTATTTATAAAGTGCTAAAAATTCTCTTCAAAATGAAATATATAGTGAAGGAAATAATTAACTGTGATTATTTGTATTTTTCAAAGAAATATAATCATTTATTTGCCAATTTCATGGAATCATTATACCAGAAGCCATCAGAGGCTATATGGTAAGTTCTGTTGAGCATGGAAGCACTAGTACTTACAGATAGACACATGTCCTGTATGTACATAAAGCAAAATTGTATTACATTAGGGCTAATGACCCCCTAGTTCATATTGCTACTTATTTACATTTCAAATGCTAGTGTGCATGGAATCTACTTCAAATCTTATAACACTACTGCCTGGTGGTCATATTAACATAGAAAAATCCCCACCCACTGTTTAAATTGTGAATTGAGCTGTAGAGTCAAGTGTCTCTTTCAGAGAAATACACGGATACAAATAACAGCGCTAGTACTGCAAGTCATTTTCAGATAGCAAGTGTTCATTTAAGAAGAATTTAGAGTTTTATTTACATATATATGCACGTGTATATTCATGTATGTATAAACACATACACTCCTTTTATATGAAAATGCAGGATTGCATGCTAGCTAAAACATATGATCGTTTCAAGTATTGACTCTGCTATATAATGACTGTTTTTGCTAGTCATTTCTGTACCATCATCCACTTCTTTACACCATAATATATGACTACAAGTGACCCAATACAACAAACTCTATGTAATTGAACAAAACAAAACAATTGTTTGCTCACAAAAGTTATCTTCCACCACCATCATCACCACTACCATCATCATCATTATGTTTCTTGCTGTTGAAAACTACAGATATTTTCTAACATATTACCATTTCCTTGATAAAATGAAAATTTTAAACTGTCTTACTAAATTAAATGTAAGAGTTCAAGCAGGAATTTCCCCCAAAATGGGTGACATGTATAAATTTGTCACAAAACAAAATGCAAGTGATTTTTAAAAAGGTCATTTGATTATTAATACTACACAGTTTATGCAACATTCATATATTTTTGAAGGATCTACATGCATGCACCTTCCTTCTCCCCATAGCCCACCCTTTCTTTACTATGAATTTTGTGTTTATCATTTCCCTTGCGTATTTATTTTATGAGATAAGCAGAAAATATATCCAATATATAAAATATAAAAATCTGGAAAGAACAACAAAATGAAAACCATATAACCATAAGATCATAATCCACTACAGGAAATCATATGATAGCCATGTCCTAGAATTTTCTCTAAGACTTCTTACAGGCAACATCATCTCTCCATGCAAGATAGGTAATACCCAAGCAATAAGATGAACCTATTCAGTTTTTATATTTTTATATAGAACTATAGTTTACCTTTACGGATTTAAAAAAAAACATGTGTGCTTTATTTGCATGTATGTATGTATACCTCATGTGTGCAATATCTATCAAAGACAGATAAGGGAGTTAGATACCCTAGAACTCAAGTTACAGATTGTTGTGAACCATCATATGAGTACTGAAAAAACAAATCCAGGTTTTCTGAAAGTATATCAAGTGCCCAAATCACTCAGTCATTTCTCTAGCCTGGTTATCAAGATTTAATTGATAATTCTTTGCACAAATTGTTCTTGATGGTTCTAAATCTAAGAAGTTATAAAAGGACACAAAGTTAGGGAGGGAGGGAGGGAAAAGAGTGGATCTGGAAAGAGTTTGGTATGGGATGAGTATGATCAAAAAGTGTTGCATGAAATCCCTAAGGATCTAATATATTTTTCTTTTAAAAAAGGCAAAAGAAATTCAAAATGTAGTTATAGACTACTACATATATAATATATGTGAGTATGTATGGTATGAGTGAGTCCTTTCATTCAACATTATGTCTGTCATGTCTACCATGTGAATCTATGTTGTTTTAAGGCTTTGTGTTTGTGTAAATAGTGTGTAGTGTATAGGTTTTGGGATTCATGTGAGTGTGTATTGCGTGTCTCTCTCTCTCTCTCTCTCTCTCTCTCTCTCTCTCTCTCTCTCTCTCTCTGTGTGTGTGTGTGTGTGTGTGTGTATGCATTGCAGGTGCACATATATGAGTGTTCACGTGCAGTCCAGTGGTCAATATCAGGTTTTTTGCTCACTAGTGCTATACCTTATTCCCATAACTGAGCTTGCAGCTCACTGACTAGCATAGGCTGAACTGTCTGGCTGGAAAGATCTAGTAATCCTCCTGTAGCACCCTCCTTTAAAGCACTGGGTTATAGACAGGAATAGCCATGCCCAAATTTTACTTTGGGTGTTGAGGATCCCAATTATGTTCTCATGCTTCTGTGGCAAGTATTTTATTTCTGAAGCAACTCCTCAAACCCTCAGATATTTTGTTAATATCCCAAGTTAGAACAGAACATTTATACAAGTATTTATGTCTGTCTTGATGATCATGACTGTAAATAAAATATCATAGTCAGAATACCTTAACCAACACACTTATCATTCCAATATATGGTACATAAAAATACAGGTGCTGACTAACTTGGTTTCTGATGAAGGCCCTTTTCCAGTCCTTAGGTGGGAGCATTCCTCCTGTGTTCACAGGTCTGGATGCACTCTAGTCTTCTGCCTCCTCCTCCTCCTCTGTTTCTTATTCCTGCCAGTAATCTCATCACATGAGATCCACAATTACCTAATATAACCCTCCTTATTTCTCAGAGATCCCATTTCCACATACCATCACAGTGGTATTAAGGGTTTTACACATAAATTTAAGAAGAATATAAATACACAGTCTGTAACAATTACATGTTTCATTTTAACATATTATTTTAATTTTTATTATTGAATATATTTTAATGTTTCATGCTCTACAATGTGTACACTTCTATTGCTATAAATCTGCTTCTTTATTAGATGTGATTTTGTTCATTTTCATTAGGTAATGTTACTGCTGCAAATTATTGTCCTCACATTCTTTTATATGTATAATCCCATAATTTATGAAATGGATCTATAAATATTAGAAGTTCAAGGCTTTCCTCAGATACAGAACAAATACGAGGTCACCATGGGCTACAGCAGGTCCCATTTAAAAATAAAGCAAATTATCCATTTATACATTTGAACAAATTATCTCTAACTAGCAGACCACGTAACTCTTCATTTGACACTCTAGTTTTATTTATAGCCATGTTGGGGGGTGACTAATAGCTTTACATTGTGGTTTGGATTTGCAAAGTTCTCAGAGGTCAAACAACTTTTACCATTTCATTTGAGTTGCCTTATGTGAACTGCTTGTTCCCTGCTTGGTTTGCTTTTGGCCATCTTTGATTTCTTAATTACCATAGCATTTGCTTTAATATCATAGATTTGTCTTTGTTGATTTTATGGACACAAAATTCCCATATCCTCATTGGTTCACATTTCTTTATTTAAACTTTTGTTTGTAATGACCTCTCTCTCTCTCTCTTTCCATATATCTATATCTATATCTACATCTATATCTATATATGTAAAATAAGATTGTTTCTAAATTAAATAAAATTTTAAAAATACACACTCACAAATACGCATGCACATATAATTTTCTCTCTTTGTGCTCTTTATCTTCCTTAAGGCAATTCCACTAAAATACTATTTAAATAACTCATTTTTGTGTGACTTCAAATAGGGTTAAATATTAAGTTTCTGAAATAAATGCATAACTTACAAATTTTCTTTAATTCATGCAATTAAATGGGTTTATTTTGGACTTTGTTAGTATGGTTTTCTTATTCTGTTCTATTTAAGTTCAAAATTTTCTCATCTTTTCAGTTTTATCTTTTTAGGTTCATATAATTTGAAATTTGAAAAATCTGACTATTTAGTGTCTGTACAATTTCAAGTATCAAGAGTCATTATACTTGTGTGGTAGGCTTATGTTAAACTATATAATATTTTTGGGATTCCTCAACTTTGTTCTAAGATTTAACTCATTCAAATTTAGCATGTTTGTGTGTGTGTGTGTGTGTGTGTGTGTGTGTGTGTGTGTGTGTGTGTGTACAGCCAGTTGTGCCCTGTGACAGAAAAATGTCTTACTACTATGTTCTACAAATTATTCTCTTTCCCACTGAAAAAGTACCAGGGACTCTATTATTTACCAGATGAATAACAACATGCTCATATTTAAAATGTCATGACAGATCACACAGTTCTTCATAGGAATTGGGCATAGTCACTGTGAACTTTGTGTATTTGGGAAGAATACTAGACAGAGCCAGGGAAAAATAGCTTAGTTGCAGGACACTATGTTATTATATATACTAGAGAATCTGCCTTTCAAACATAGCATTTCTTTTCTTTTTTCAACCTTTTATTTTACACTTTTTAGATTAAAATATGATTGCAACATTTCTCCCTCACCTTCTTTGCCTTATCTCCCTGCAAGCCCTCCGTATACACTCTTTGCTGTCTTTCAAATTCATGGCCTCCTTCTGCAATATTTTATTACATACATACATATATATCAATATATATTGCTAAATATAATCTTCTCAGTCTGTGTAATATTACTTAAATATGTGTTTTCAAGTCTGACTAGGTGGTATTGGTTAAGCAGTTGGTGAACTCTTCCCTAGTAAAGACAATTTTTCCTACTCTTGGCATTTGTTTTTGCCTGTATTTCTTTATGTCTGGTTGAGACTTGCTTATATTAGTTATTTGAGAATTTTCAAACAATGTGTTTTGATCATATTCAACCTTACCAAAACTACTCTCATATCAATCCTCTTCTTCACCTTCCCAACTTTGTGTCTTTAAGAAAATATCCAACAAGTATAGTTTGTGCCACCCCATATATTCTTTAAGTGGACATTTCTTGAAGACATTAAACAGAATAGCAAAAATCAATTGGCAGTTTACTTAAAAACTTCAGTGAAAACTATAATTATTATACAGGTGCAAAGATATTGGAAAATGTATTTCATACAGAAAGTACCATGGTAGTCTAGAAAATGCATAACGAATCTCTAGCCAAAGCTATAGAGAAAGTTATTTACAGAGTCACATGAAGAAAATATGTATTTAAAATGCATTCACAGAATTTAGGGAGGGTTTTAATTTATGTAGTGACAATTAGGTTGCCATTTATTATTATGTTTTTACATTACATAAATAGTATCACTTGCTCTTTCTCTTTTTCCTCTGTATTTCATTATTTTGTAAGACTTTGTGCAGCCTCATGAGTGAAATTCGGGTTGGTTTAAGCTGGTCACTATTGTGGGGCTCCTTTCATTTAGGTCAGATTCTAGACATCAAACATCAGACATGAGGAAATATCTGCTAGAGAGTGGTTTAAGAATTTAGTTATTTTCATTAATTGATTGATCAGAGAAGAAGAGAAGGAAGAGGAGGATAAAAAAGATGGAGGAAGAAGAAAATGAAGAGGAAGAGACTTAATTGAGATAGAACTACAGAAGTTTCATTGTAGAATTTACCACTACCCAAACATTGAAAATGCAGAATGATTTATCGTAAAGAAAAACTAATAATACAAAAAAGTGGGTGAAGAAAGGTAAGGTGATAGAAAAATAGACTATATGTACATAATCTGATGATTCATGTCAGTGTTAATATTTGTTTTGCAACCACATCAATGAAGACAATCCTGATAGGTGTTAATGAACAAGGAAGACACACTGGGGCCACTTTAACAGACAGTTAGTTCAGAAAGTCCCTTACAAATGTGGTCACTGCTGTTTAATAAAGGAACAAATGGAATGCAACAAGGCAGGAGCAGTCCTTTTAAAAAATGGACCAGGAAGAATTCAATGACTAGAGCAGTTTAAAGTAAAAATCATGCACAAATTAATTTCATTTTCCCCCTCAAAACTTGACCCAAATGTAATCACAGGTTTAAATGTAATCTGTAAACTTAAAAAATATCTTCAAAGGAATATAGAAGAAAATTGATTTTATCTAATATTTGGTAATAAGGTTCTAAGTGACAATATCCAAAATGTGATCCATTTAGCTGAGATGTAGTTCACGGATATAGTGCTATTCTAGCATGCTTGAGGTTCCTGGCATAAACCCTAGCACCAAACAATCAATAGCCTTTTAATTTACAACATATATTGTTAGAGAGAGGAGTGCCCATTGACAAATCCCACCAGCACTTAATCAAATGGGAGAAAGGTACCTTATATACACTAAATTGGACTAGCCAAATATTATATGTGGTATCATCTAGAATTGTACTTGGTTCAGAGGTCAGATCAGTCTTTGCCTTGCCTATTTTTCCATCTCCACACCCAAATAAACTGCCAAATAATGATTAAACATTCTATATATACTCAGAATAGTGTCTATATGCCTCAGCCAGCCTTTTCTCCCTTTGGTTAATACCATCATTTATTTCATAATAATCATTTCTAAATTCCAGTGATCATCATCAGTTTATTTCTTCAATGTAAAAGGCCTCAAACTTTTAATCAGTCCTGATAGTTTGAATCACTTTCACTCCTGGTGGCAAGTCTTATAAAAGCATGTATGTACCTATTTTGCTGCCATCACTAAGACACTTGCCTATCTATCTATCTATAGACAGATAGATATAGACGCACAGATCCAGGGACACATTCCATCCAGGGTTGCAAGATATAAAAATATTACCATTTGAATGCTTCCCTTTTCATCCTTTCAGACTCTCTCTGTCAGAATCTTAACAGCAGTCACAGATCATCAATAGTTTCATCTTTCAGGCAGATCTGACAGTCCCTCTTTGATCCTGCACTGCATGCTTCTTCCTTCTTACCCCAGGCTTTCCTATTGTCATGACACTGTTCTCCAGTGGAAACCTACTTGATACAAAAACATGTG
The DNA here is from genome assembly GCF_003668045.3 of Cricetulus griseus. NCBI lineage: Eukaryota > Metazoa > Chordata > Mammalia > Rodentia > Cricetidae > Cricetulus > Cricetulus griseus. The sequence goes on from NC_048600.1 coordinate 105,084,930, forward strand.
CAACACAGAGGTGTGGGAGGAATCTTACTGCTGAGGCACTTTGATCATTGAGGGATAAATTTAACATTGTAGATTGCTCTGTCTTTTAACTAAATAAACAAAAATATATTTCATACGGGCCTACTGTAGACCCTGGAAGATCAAATGCTGATATACACAATAGTGTATTGTTCAACCACATATTTAATAGACTTCTCCTTTTGATTTGGTCAAAATTCCATCATTTGTATCTTAATATTTTTTTACTCTTTCAGGTTCTTTGTCCCTGGTAGTGATATCTGGGAAATCCAGGCAAAATACTTCATTATCACAACTTATTCATTAATTACTCCTTTCTTCTTCATTATAAATTGTTGATCCATTCTAATGTGCCAATTTCATCTTGCTACAGTCTTTTAACTTTATCCTTTCGTTCACTGACAACATATAACTGCATAATTTAGCCTTGTAACTTATCTATGTCTTGTTTTTGCCTGCTTGCAAACTACTTAAATTTTTAAGAAAGTGGTAAACTAGGAACACTATGATTCAGTATTTCCTAAGACTATGGGATTCTCTCAATATTAGTAGTAGACATTTTATAATTTATCAGTTTTCTAGATTGTGTTTTCTCTATAATTATTTGGTGGGGGGAAAGCAAATGCTGAAGTAAAAAAATCACTTTGGGTTTATATTGGTGGCTGAGTAAATCACTGTGTTTAGGAGCCTTTTGTTTGTATCTGTTTTTACTTGTGTATTATTTCTCCAAATTATCTTTTTGAAATAATTTTCTCATCATATTCATTCTTTTCTACATATAGTATATAATTTTAGTATACACTATTCCCTGGTATTTATTCTTCTATTGTGGTGGCTAATGGACACAGAAATAACACCACCAAACCCAGTGTTACATCATTTGGCCATAAATGACCTTTAGTCTATCCCATACAGTATTCTTTTCATTATTCAGAAAGTTTTCTATTTTGAATGGAAATCGTTATGGAAAATATTTATAGAGTATGTAGCCAGTGTCTGGTGGTATTCTCTAGGTCTCCTATTCAACTGCATCACTATTTTTACAAATAAAATGCCATAATTTATATCATCATAGAGAACAGCAATTGGACTCTCCATGAATAGCTATCTAATATCAATGTGTATAGGATAAAGCTAGCATATGGGTGCATTTGGAATCATTCCAGAGATGATGTTCTTAGTTTGTCTATGCTGTGGTCCATGTTGCTTTACTTTGTATAGTACACTGGGTTTTCAAAGTACCTATATCCACCTACAGTATTATTCTGGTGTGAACCGACTTTACTTAAGAATTGCCAGACTGAAGCAGAGAAAGAAGGCTATAGAAACCAACAGTAAAACAAGTTGCCTATTCAACATGGAAAACTTAATCCTTGGAGCAAAGTCAAGAACAAAACAAAATAAATCAAGTGTCAAAGAACACCCCTAACACTTTTCATATCATTAGTCTATGTGATTCTTAATGTCTTCCTTAATCATCTTTTTGTCCTTTCTCCATTTTCTAAAGTTTCACTTTCAAGTGTCAACGAAAAGATAAATGTGGATGGGCATCCCATATGGTTCCATATTTAAATTCTGGAGTCTACAAGTCATTCCCTTTTTCATCATGAATAACACTGAATTCTTGTTCAGTGCTCTTTGTGTTCTCAATCACAAGAAAGCATTATCTGTGTGAGGAAAGAAAGCTCAGACAGAAGGGTAAGGGAATCAGTTCAAACTCAGTCTTGATCTCAAATATCTGACATAATAAGGACAAGCATGATTGAATTCTAAAAATAGATGAAACCACAAAAAGAAAATAAATAAATAAGCAAACAAACAAAAGCTGCCTCAGGTGGTATGCAAAGAATTGGCCAATCTAGAAAAGAGCATAGATCAGTGACTAAAGATCTTGATAAAGAGGTCTAGCATCTAAAAAGAGACTTTACTAATTTGTTCAGATTTCCCTTATTAGATATCTGTTTAAATTCAATTGAAACATGATATTTCCAAAATATCAGTGTTGGTGATATCTGCCATTTGTTTTTTTCTTTGGAAGGCATATACATTTAGTCAATGATTTGCAGGGATAACTGCAGAAGACACAGCAACCGTACTCATCGACAATTGTCATTGACTCACCTTGTACATTCAGAATCTGTTAGACTCCTGGAGCCTTATTTTTCTCTTTTGAAAAGTAGAGGAGTTATTTTGCTGACAACAGTGGAGCACAGCTGTGCTGGTAACATTTGATGCCCACCTGGATCTACTAGCATCCATTTTTAGCAATTCTGTTGGCATGTGCCTACATCTCCGTATTGCTAAAATGTTTAGCAAATGGTTTTCACATGCATAAACAGTTGAAGCAACCTCTCTGGAATGTCTTGAGAATTACACCCCAACTCCACTCCAAGGTGTCTATGGGGAAAGATGATTTGGGTAAATCTATCTTAGGCAGCAAACTTTTCAAGTTAGAATTGACACCGAGGATCAATTAATGTTCCAGAAGGAGACTGATTAATACCACTGTCCCTATCCAATTGCTACAAGCTACCATATATTCTTTCTGAAAGATTATCTTAAAAAACAAGTTCCCAACTTAAAAAAAAAAAGTTCAGTGAACCCAGTCTAGGACACGCACACTGCCTGGAAGAGCACTGTCTGAGGAAAAGGAAGCTTCGGCAATAGCTGTAGATAAAGCTGAACAGAAGCCACAGAGCCTTGTCTCCTGATACAGTGATGCTTTTGAACTTTCAGTTGACCTCATGTGGCAGCTGAGAGGAACCTCAATTCCAAGAAGGGCTTGAGGAAGAGAGGGAGATTCTTTCCTTTGCAATATTATTATTATTATTATTATTATTATTATTATTATTATTATTATTATTATTTTAGTAACAAGCTTGCTTCACATGTCAATCCCAGCTCCCTCTCCCTCCCTTCCTCCTCTGCCCCCCTCCAACCTCCCCAAGCGCCCAGCCCATCCCCTCTGTTCCCCAGGGAGGGTGAGGCCCTCGATGGGGGATCACAAAAGTCTGTCATATCATCCCAGGCAGAGCCTAGGCCCTCCCCCATGTGTCCAGACTGAGAGAGCATCCCTCCATGTGGAATGGGCTCCCAAAATCCATTTGTGTGCCAGGGATAAATACTGGTATCCCTTGTTCTTAAGTGTGTGTGTGTGTGTGTGTGTGTGTGTGTGTGTGTGTGAATTTTCATACTGGTAGGATATTAAAGCTTCTCTTGTGCAGGTGACACGTTTAACTAATTTGTAAAAGATATACTTCTCAATGTTTATTGCTGTGGTCTCAGGGTTATCAGCAATGACAATGACAGAAATGGACTTTTTGAAATACAACAGATTATAATCACCCACCTGGAAAATTGTAGTCTTTTTCAGGCTTAATAGTACAGGTCTCATTTGCACAAGAAGCCCAGCTGAAATGATGCTAAATGCTGTTATAGTTTTCTTTGTACCAGAAATATTTATTCAAGTATATATTTTAATATGCAATTTCTTCTCAATATAGCCAAGAAGAAATGGAATAAAATGAGAAGTGGCGTCATTTAATGACAGGTTCACAAGCAGAATTAGAGAATAGAATTAAGAATTTATTTTTATACTTGCTTAGTTGCACAGGAATTACAGAAGTAAATAACTTAAAAACTCAAATACATACATATAATAGGTGCAAAATTAATGTCTCTATAAGGTCTGCTTTTATCTAAATCATACTTATCTCCCAGAGTTGTATGATTATTAAATAAAATCTTATTAATTACAATGCTGTATAAGTTACATAGATTTAAAAGTTGTTAATTGCTATGCTAAAAATGCTATCATATTGTCCTCCTCCTTATATATTTATGGAATGGACAAATTTATAAGACCAAGTTGTACATATGAAATAACTCCATTTTCCCTCTTAATTGTCATTTTCTTCTGTCATAAATATGAAGGCAGTTCTGAGTTTGTAGGAAATGAAGCATCCTTTGGAATTCCAGAAGCTAGTTAATTGGATGACTTCTGTCCTAGATTAATTATTTAAAGCCAAACTCATGTTTTTCTGGCTGGCTGTTATTTACTTGTACAAATTTACTCAAATTAATTTTACCACATTAAAAATTAATTTAGTGCACATTTGTTGAAATGTATATCTTTGTTTCATTACAGTTTATTACAAAAGAACCATAGATAGAGGCTCCCAGTAGAATCAGGGAAAATAATAAACTAGCTGTCCTTCCATTTTCCTTTACCCAAAATGATATAACATTAAGAATAATGAACATCTCTTAGGAAAATGATTTATTATTGAACATGTCTGAGAAAACATTTTCTTAATTGATTATTATCCCAGGAACAATAATCAAGGTGATTTGACAGGTTGGAGAAAAACAAATTTAGCAAATGAGAAGAATGAAGGTGTCTTGGTGTCCCGATGAGTTTTATGACAACTTGACACAAGCTAGAGTCATCTGAAAGGAGGGAAACTCAATTGAGAAAAGGCTTCCATAAGATCCAGTAATAGGGTTTTCTAAATAGTAACTGATGGAGAAGGGATCAGCCTATTGTGGGTGGTGCTATCCTACCATGCACCTGGGTTCTTAAGAAAGCATGCAGAGCTAGTTAGTAATGAACAAATCTGTAAGTAGTATCCGTCGATGGCCTTTTCATCAGCTCCTGCCTCAAAGATCCTGCCATGTTTGACTTACTGTCCTGAATTCCTTCAATGAAGAAATACAATGTATGGAAGTGTGAATCTAATAAACCCTTTGATACCAACTTTGCTTTTGGTCATGGTGTTTTATCACAGCAATAGAAACCCTTACTAAGAATGAAGGAGTTAATGCAAACATGATGCTCATGCAGGGTAAGCTGTTGTGATGATGGGGCTAGGCAGCATTCCTCCTTTGAAGATAGGCCACTATTTCAAATCATTTCAAAGACAGGAGGATGCATTTGTCAATGTTATATTATACAAATGACTTTAATCAGACAATATCTAGTAAATTATGGAAGCTAGTCGATGTTGGTTAGCCAGTGTGGACCATATTTAATGTGGGAGCTCAAATGGTTAATAGCCAATTGCCCTTTTGGTGAGCTTGTTTCCTAAAGATTAACTTGCTCATATCTTGTCTGTTGTCATGTACTGTACTCTAGAAAGTGCTCATTGTCTTAGAGAAGTTTCAAAGCAGATTTTGTAGCCTTGGCCAAGGCAAATGTGTTACCAAATAGAATTTCTACTGTGAGGTGTGGTTAATTGAAGATTTCAAGATGCAATACCTCTGGGGAATGGATGATAAAACAAGAAACTTTCAGACATGGTACATGATTTGCATCATGTCTTTCACTATGGTGCTCAAATGTGCATAAAAATATCAGATTGTATCTTCTATATCATCTGTCTAAGATATCAAAATAATGCAGACAATTCTACTGTAATGATAGAACTTATAGAGCTTGTAAAACTATTTTCAGTAAAGGAAAAAAAGGTGGAATTAATAACCTTGTATAAATTCTGAAAATCCCAACCACTACATATTGTCAAAGGAAAGTTGAGAAACTGAGTCAAGAAAAACTGAAAGTCGAATTTCAAGGGGATGGTGTAAGGAGTCTCTTTTGTTGTCCTGTTCACAAGAACTGACTAATTGTATCAGGTCTGCTTGCTAAAATGTTCTTTGAATATACTCCTATTTTTTTCTTTGCTTTTCGTAGGCAAAGATGATCTGATGGAAAAATATACCAGGAAAAAAGAGAAATGTATTGTTGATTGTACTTTTCTTTGAAAAGACAGAAGTGAGTAGCATTGATCTTACACCAACATTGTAACAATGAAAGCAGAAGTAGCTATCTCAAAGTGGACAAAGAAAAATTCCATGAGGCTGCTCCTTCAAATGAAAAGCTACAGGCAATTAATGGCTACTGTGAGAGTGAGAATCAGTCTCACAGGGACAAGCTCCTGATAGGTTATCTAATTCCATGTGCTCAGCCTTAAAGACTTATAGGTATGGGCAACATTAAATGGATTCAGCAAGTTTTATTTACACACACACACACACACACACACACACACACATAGGCAGCAAGAATAATTATAGAAGAGGAGATCATGAAATTGAGAAGGTTGGGGGATACAAGAGGAATTGAAGGAAGAATGTGGAGTGGAAATTAGGTAAATACAGTACTCATATGGAATTCTCATAAATAATAAAAAATAAATGTTTCAAACAACAACAACAAAACCAAGATAGTCCAGCCAGTTTGATGGGAGATGAATGAAAATCACTAAGGACATGAACCAAAACTTCCACCTATTTACCTAAAGGATGAATATGTCTGTAGAACAACTGTGGTGGGTCTGATCCTAGTCTGAAAGCAGAAGCTGATTCTTGTTAGAAGGAAAGTAATTTCAGTGGTACTTGAACTTAGCCGTATCATGTCTTTTACTGGAGTTAAAGGGTAATTTGGGGATTGTCATCAAAATTGTATCCAGCCTTTCTATGCACTATGAGTCCTAGGGAAATCAAATTTGAATAAAAGCACTTGATGTTACTGTTTCACTGAAAAGAAAAAAAAAAGTCATTAACCTACCCAACTATATAAGATTAGTGTCTATGAAATGGACAGTGAGCAGGGTGGAGAAGGAAGCCTTTTTCCATGCCAGCAGGGAGCAGTGCTAGAGCAGTCATGGTGCAGAGTAATACAGACTACAGAGGACAGGAACATCCTGACTGAAACTCTTCACAGGGAAGGGGTAGCTGCATCATCTCAGAAAGCTATCCACCATTGGTATTCCAGTCTTGGACAAGAGGTCAAATGTCTTTGTTTGTGTAGTATTCACAGAAGAATAGTCTGTGTTGTATTTCCTTCTCAGCCACAGCAGAGTGCTTATGGGTTTTAAAAACAAGACTAACATTTGTTTTATGTATGGACCTCTTTCCCAACGCTGATAACACTGTGCTCTGTTTGTTGGTCTTTACCACTGCACAGTGAGCTCCTTCATGTTGGGGCTGTGTTTTGGTTATCTTTATCTTCCAATACCTGACAAAAAAGCTGTGCTGAAATTCATATTTGCATTAATGTGCAAAAATGAAATCTAGGTGTGTAAATGCATCATCAAATGCATTGGCATGTTTGTGATCCTCACTCAACTGGTTACAGGTATTCTAGGAATCCTGGGATGTACTCGCAGAGACTGGTTTCATATCTGCACTGTACAGCAGACCACTAACGTCATCAAGAACATATGATTTTTTTATTACCACAGCACCAATGCATAGATCATTGATTATCTATATATCATTGTTAAAAAGTATAAATAATTGAAATGTGAAGAGTTCCCATTGTTCTCCAGAAATAAAGAAAACAAATCGGTGCTATCCACCCTAGGTAAAATATGCAATGGAAAATATATAATGCATTTTTTCTTCAATGCCCCATCCATTTTCTGCCAAAAAGGACAGGGAATATTTGCTACAGAATTAAAACATGTAATCCAGAATACCAACAAAAATCCTGATTGCTGCTTGAAGGTGATTAACTTTAAAAGTGCCATATTTCTAAGATGATTCAACTGATTGGACACAGCATAATTGCTATCCTATCTTTAATTCTGGGGTTGGAAAGATACCCCAAGAGTTAAGATCATCATGTGCTGCTCTTGCAGAGACCTAGAATTCAGTTCCCGCATCAATCCTAAGCTGCTCACAATAGCCGATAGCTTGTAACTCCATGCCCAAGGAATTCAATTTTCTAATCTGTGTTCTGCAGGCAGTGCATTTTCACACACACACACACACACACACACACACACACACACACACACACACACACACACACACACACAGAGAGAGAGAGAGAGAGAGAGAGAGAGAGACAGAGACAGAGACAGAGACAGAGACAGAGACAGAGACAGAGACAGAGATAGAGACAGACAGACACACACACAATTAAAAATAAAAATATTGTAAAACAATTCATTATCCTTTGATTATTAAATCTATAGAAAATGTGCCATCGAGATGAGAACACTATTATATTATTTATTGTTGGTACTTTAAGAATGTTGTGTTTGTGTGTTCGTATGTGTGCCAAATCTATTAGGGGTTATCTCTGCTTAGGTTTCTTTATTGGACCAGAATCTGAGAAGCTTGCACATGACAACTGAAATATGACATTTTGTACATATCATAGTGATATATGGGGGAAAGTTTTCCTGTCACTCCATGTAGAGATGACAATATGAATCATGTGGGTATATTGTTAACTTTTTACAACCCACTCCATAATGAAACCCCCATCCTGGGCTTGGCTTCATTATGGCAACTATTTTTTAACTGGAAACTACATAAGTCCTACCAAGTTTGTCTAACTGCATGGCAATGACTCCATATGGAAATTAAGTTTAGTAGAGCCTGGAGAGGTGAAACGTAGAGGTGGAGAAAGAACTTGAAAGGTTGAAAGGGTAGAAATTTGAAGAAAGCTTTTATTTCATTTGGGGTGTGTGTGTGTGTGTGTGTGTGGTGTGAGTTTCTGCATGTCTGTCTGTGTCTGTGTGTGTCTTTCTGAGACTGACTAAACAGACGTTCTCAGTGACTGTCTCATTGGGTTATTAACAGTACCAGCCTTTCCAGAGTTAGCCTAACACAGAATTTCCACATTGGCCAAAGAAAGTATAGATGGAGCAAGGGTTGTCAGTCTTCTTTTCTGGTTCCTCTCCTATGCTAATCTCTAGAATTTCCTCCTTACTGTTTCCTGCTTCAATTCCTCCCTAAGAGTTGTAGTTGTAAAAAATATTCTTGGATTTCAGAAGGGCAGAAATCAGTCAGATTTTACAACTATTCGCTTGCTAATAATGAAAGTAACTCTGAGTGAGAAGGATCAAAGAAACTTCCCATTGTATGTTTCAATCACAGAGGAGGCATTGGATTTCCAACCATAGAAATTGGCTAGAATTCCTGTGTCCTAGAGAGTTTGGTTTAAAATTATTATAAATCAGACAAGATGCAAATTTTTCATGAATAAAATACAGTGGTTAACTAAGACTCCCATCATCATGTCAATCACTTACCTGAAGACAGGCTAGAGACAGAAAGCTGTGACCATGTCTCTTTCAGGAGAGTCATCCTTTGCAGCTTGTTCTGGGGAGGGTGATTCCCTGAGATGTTAAATGTTCCCTTCTCTGGAACCCCAGCACTAGGATTTCAATAATGTGCTATAACAACCTGTGATTTTATGTGAATCCTTGGGATCAAATTCAGTCCATAGTCATTTTAGTAATCTAGCCAGTCACTTGTAGAATGTTTCCTAGCATATGAAATGACTCAAATTTGATCCACAGAAACATTACAAATACCACTGTGTAAAAGAAAACCTGTTGCAACCAAGGCTAATGCTAATATGTAGATGTGTAGTCTTTATGGAAATACTAGCTGGTGTGTGTGTGTGTGTGTGTGTGTGTGTGTGTGTGTGTGTGTGTGAAGAGAGAGATAGAGAAAGTGAGAGAGATAACAACCAGTAGGGTATTTTAAGTTAGTACATGCATGAACATATGATCAAAAAAATAACCATCCAAAATTCATTTATATTAATCATGAAATTATAATAATAAGTCCATCCTTCTCATTTAACAACATATCCAAAATTGGACAGTGGTGCACAAAGTACATCACAATTTTTTTCTCCTGACTCATGTCTTTTCACTAACATTATGTCAGTTCCATGCTTAGCAGAGAATGAACTTAGGCCATGGAGAAAATCAAGACTTAACTTATAAATCAGATGTTTATTGAACTTAGTGACATGCTATGTAGGCATACAATTTAAAGACTGGCTTCTTTGATCTCATCCCAAGATTAACATCCATAACATTCTTATCATGTCAATACTTTGATTTATTTTCTTCTAATTTCTGTCTTTAAAGTAATGCTGCCTGGAAACATGGCTTAGCCACAAAAGGCTAGGCTGACAATCAATAAACAAGGAAGTACTTCCTATAAGAAATACTTCATGGATGACAGGCAACAGTGTTTGGGAGAAATCATCCAGTGTCCCTTCTTGTTCTTTGATGATCTCATATCCTCTTGCTACAAAATGACTTTCCTTTCCCGTGCTCCAGTTAAGGTCCAAACTCTGTCAATGTTTAAATGAAAACCTTCCCCTGACACACCCTGTCTGTGGATATTTGTAAAATTTGAATATGTGGTAGAACATCTTATAAAAAAACATCTTATAAAAATTTCTGATGATGTTTTCCTTCCTATGTTCTCCGTGAAAGCCAAATATGATGTGTATGCTTAAAGTCACAGACGTTTTAATTCTAGTTCAATAAGCTCTTCAGTCATACAATGAACAATAATTGGTCTGTATGCTAACCTAACTGATTCACTAGGGTCAAAACAAATGAACAGCCAAAAAACATATATTATTTCAGAAGCTCTATAAACATCAGGACAAAGTGGAAAAGGGAAGATATCCAAATTTCTATAAATAAATGCATAGCTCTAATGAAGGGATTATAGCTGAAAACAAAAAAGGATTCAAGGACCATTGGAGGGCTGAGACCACAGTTCAGTTGTACAGTGCTTGTGACATGTACACAATTTGATCCCCAGAAACATCACAAATACCACAGGGAAAAATAAATATCCATTGCAACCAAGGTTAATGTGTAGCCTTCATAGAAACACTAGCATCCATACATGATGTCTTGGGTAAACTGAGGAGCAAGGCAGCTATTCACATGGGTATCCCCCTCTTGTACTACATTCATCACCATCTATAATGCCTAAAAAGAGAAATATATGCATGAATAAATAGGAGAAAAGTAGCCTGGAGTATAAATATTTTTTGATTTATTTGATATTTAAGTCTTAAAGGGATTAAAAATTTTGATATTCCTTAAGTATGGCAGATTTTAAACAGTGATTTGATATTATTTTCTTGGGATATGATTTTCTTTGAGTTCTATACACAATTTCCAAATTGGGGAAGCATCAAAGCGATTTTACATTTATAGAAAACATTTATTTCTCAGTGCTTGACCGACAAGTGTATGCATTCTATAGAAGCCACATTAGGTTCATTTCTGTTGCAGATGGTTCCCATGAGCACAGAATTCTGCTGCATACCAGATAAGCCCTATGAAGCTCAGGATTGCACTCAGTGACAAGAAACATAGAACCCCTCCATACAGCAATGCTGAGAAGATAAGCCTTACCTGGCAATATGATTCTCTAATATTAGCATAAAATGCAGTGCTATATAGAGATAAATGAAGATGAAAGAGGTGGGATAAAAGATGGACAGATTTTAGATAGATAGATAGATAGATAGATAGATAGGCAGATAGATATGTATGTAGATAGATAGATAAGTGGATAGACATGATAGATAGATAGATAGATAGATAGATAGATAGATAGATAGATAGATAGATAGATAGATAGATAGATATATAGATAGATAGATGATAGATAGATAGATAGATAGATGATAGAAGATAGATATTCATAGATAGAGAATCACCTTAAGCTGAATCATTGTCTCCACCTTATCACTGTCTCCATACCCTAGGAAAGACAACTGCATAGCTCTGAAAGAAGTGAGATCTGTCTCTGAGAACACAGAAAGGAAGGGGTGTCCTTTGCTTTGGAAAAATTAATAGACCAGCACAAAATATTCAGATGAAATTCTATGTGAAACATTTATATAACCTGAAAGACTTCCTCAATTCGATGACTCTAAAGTTTTTGAAGAAAAAATAAGCTTTGTCCCTGAAGACTTAAACAAATTATAATTTCTGTATCCCAAAACCCTATGTGGAAGTTGTATGTTATTGTGAGTTTAATAACCAGACAAATGACAGTTCAATGAAGTTTCACAAAAGAAAAATATTCCAAGAAAAAAGCAGATAACTTTCAGTGTCTTAGCAGTGCAACCATAATAGGTTATAGCTGTAAAAAGTAAATACCTAGTTATTACTGCTTTATAGAATGCAATAAGCAAAATTAGCAGAAAAGTAAACAATTTTTCAAAAGGCTATGAAAATGTGTATGGACATTAACAAAAGGAGCAATAAATATTGCCAGAAAACAACATGCTTGCCACTAAATTTAAAACATCATTGATAAAATTTGGAAAAAGTATGCCACAACAAAAGAATAAACAACACATTAACCAGTCATATTGTCATTGGATTTAAGCCCCAGTCCATAAGGTGGAAGCAATCCATGAAACTATTAATAAGGCTAACAACCTGAGAGTAAATAGGTCATGGACTCTAGGGACATGGACCCTGGGATCCTAGGCACAGTTTCTGTTATTATTCTGCAAAATAAATATAGGAATAAAGTGGCTCATAATGATGTATTGCAGCACACAGAGTTTAATGCATCCCTCAGTCTCATCATAGAAGCATCTTTTTGCAGTAGAGGATAATAATGCAGAGACTAACAACTGGACAACATGCAGAAAATGAAAGACTTCAAAGCATTCAGCCCCAAATGGGATGGGATTTCTTTGTCATATCTCCCCCATCAAGAATCATGAATTGATGCAAAAAGGAAAGCAGAAAGGTTGCATGGGTCAGTGGAAATGGATGATTACAGGGAACCAGCATTTTCCAAACACAACAGACTGATGTGTGTGTGTGTGTGAATTCATGGAGACTGTGAAAGTGAACACAAAATTTACACAAGTTCAAATCCGACAGAATCCTAGAATGCAAAGGTAAAGTGGGTACAATACCCCACCCCTAGCCAAGAAGCAATGTTCAAATGGTAGCTTCTGGGAGAGAGGGAAAGCCAGTGTTCTTCATTGTAGTGAGAGTGGGTTTATCAGCCACACTCTTAGGTAGACTGCACATGCTTTTAAATGCTGGACATGCTCATGAATTTGAGTGAGTGAGTGTGTGCATGGCTATAGGTAGATGTGTGGTTTCACTTGAGGATACCATTTTTGAAGGCTTTATTGTTTGATTATAAACATGATTATCATCAACTGTCACTGCAGAGCACACATATTTCCAAATGCTTCAAGTTTAAATGGGAGAGCTAAGGTCAAGAGAGGAGAGCAAGGCATGAACTCAGTTCAAAATCAGACTGGGTCCTTATATTTGGATGACTTTAACTTATCATCTTTATCCTTAAAAAGTTAGTGATATTTAAAAGAGCTTCTAAGTTGTAATCAGCAGACTAACATTTGTGTGTCTGGGTGTCTTTTGTTTTCTATATTTTCCAAAAGATAAATACAATGTTGAATCAAACTTTGGGCATAGTTAACCAAGATAGAGGTTTTCAACTACAGAAATGTATCTCCAAATTAACATGCCCTGCAAACCAAGTTTGTGGTGTACTATGGGGTCACTTCTATAGTTTATGCCTTGTGAACACAGGGTATTGTACAACCTTGCTTTAAAGGCATTTTCATAAATGCTACCTACAAGATGAGCATGGATTTAGAATTTTTTATCTGTAACTGTTAATGAAAAATTAAAGGTTCATATCAATAAATCAGTTTTGCAATATTTTAAGTTAAATTATCTTTGTGTTGATTAATATATTCAATATCCAAGCTATTCCTCTATACACATTTAAATGTTTTTAGATGTCAAAAGAGATATTTGATAGCAACACACACACACACACACACACACACACACACACATGCATGCACTTTTCTTGCTTTGTGGTTAACTTTCTATAGTAAGTAGAAACACGTGCTACAGCAATAAAGAAAATACAACAATCAAAAAGAGTATTTCTGTACAGTGCTTCAAGGCAAATTGGCAAGCCACAGGTTCATCATATAAATAATGGCTTCTGAGACTTGATACTTACGGTTTCATAAAATTAAATTGCTTTTCAATACTTAGTGCTGAAACATTCATTAAGAGGAAGAATTCTAGAATCAGGACTTGTACAAGATTATTTTTATGGTACATGAAATAAAGTCAAACATTTAACTACCTGACTTGATTTTGAACAGTCTTTGAAAGAGTCTCAGGGGAAAAGTACTATGCTTAAGACTCTTAGGTAGAAGAATAAAATGTGTCCATTTACTGATTTTTCACCTCCTGCTGGCAATACCTTTACAATTTCAAGCTACTTGATTTCAAGGAGAAGTGTTCTATGACAGAGGATTAGATCCAAGGTGAGAACAATATTTATAAGGCACATAAATGCTAAAATGACCAATACCTGTGAGTTAGTCACAAGAGAAAGCGTGTTGCTAAAAGTTCATGCACAGTGTTTTTAAAGATGGACTCTATTTATTGCAATAAGTCAAAGCTGGTATGACTCACATAATTATGTTTTAATGTGACTTTGGAGGTACATAGAACTTGAGCTATTTCTTTTCCCTTTAAAAGCATGGGCAGTGGTGGCATTTGGGAGGACAATTTTTAAAACTGTCATTCAGTGACCAGCTAAATAGTTAGAAAGAGACCTTCATCCTTTCTTTGGATGCACTGCAAAATTTATCATTTATCAGTGCACTCTAGAGAAATGCAAAATCTCCACAATGGGCTATTGGTAACCGCACTGACCTCGCTGGGGTATTACAAGGAATTCTTTATCACACTTTGAAGGATAGTAGAGTGCTGTTGTGTTCAGAACTTGGGCATTACAAAGAGCCCAGAGCACTTATATTACTCCTTGATCTGGAGTCTCTTAAAGACTAGAAAATCGCTTTACTGCATTTCTACCAAGATCTCTCCAGTTGTTCACAAAGCACTAGTTTCCATGTGTATGCCACTATCAGCCCTCTGTTAATTGAATGTGAAGCCCAGATCCTTGGTTTGGAATCCCTCACTTCAGATAAAATGTCTTACTCTACCATCTCCATCTCCCTGTCTGTATTGCTCTGCTTCCTTTGTAGCAGGTTCTGTGCCTTTGGCAATGAGTAGCAAATGTCAAAGCAATATGGGAGGAAGGGTAGGCAGGAAACATCATCTTGCCCTTTGAGACAAATAACAAATCTATCCACTGCAACACCAAAGAGTTAGAAAATTCTCCTCAAAATATGGAATTAATGCTATTTCACATTTGAAGGAATTGGGATAAAGGATGACATATGAAAATAGATGGAATCAAATTCATCATTTCAGCTGTGCTGTTGATTGTTCTGGTAAGAAAATTGATGTTTCATACTCAGATTAGAATGTTATCTGCCATGCCCTATGATCATCTCATTTCCCTTTAGGAAACAGGAAAAGAGTCTTCATATATGTTAAAATTTTAATTTTTCTAGGGTATAGTCTAAGGCCATTTATGGTCATTGCAATTGCATTCATTGCAGGACATGGTACCTATAGTAACTTCAAACACTATGTATTCACCTATAAGTGATGGGATTCACTTAATTTTTACTTCAGGATTAAATGAATGTGACTTCATTTCCTTTTGCTGGTAGTGCTATAAATTTCCTGGTATAGGTGGCAAAACATGCAAGACTTTGTGTCTCTTTCAAGATGGAATATGAAGAACAGCTTAGTGCAGAGCTGAAGAATGTAATGATAGAAATGATTAGCATTCATGAAGGTTGTGATGTTTCTAAATTAAATAAAAATTGAAGGAGAAAAAAAGAAGGTTATGAAGCTGGGTGACTCAGTTGGTATAGAGCTTGGTACAGCATGAAGCAATAAGGAACATGAAAGCCTGACTATGGATTCCCAGACCATTGAGAAGATGGATACAGGAACAGGTAGAAGTAATCTCAAAATTTCTAAGGTGTTGAGATGGGAGATAGAGACAGGAGAATCCTTACAAATCTATGGGCTTGATAACTCTACGCTCACAGAAGTGAACAAGACAAACAACGATCAACATTTGAAGCTGTTGACCTCCACACTTGTGCCCAATGTGCTGTCACTCAGGCCTTGAAGCTGAAAACTAACATACAAACAAACAAATAAAAGAATTACATTTAATAGTCATTGCTATTGAAAAGAAAATGAATTCTACATGTTCAAAATGCAAACATAAATCTCTATTTTAGCTTTGTAAAACTATCATAAGAATTATAAACAATGAAATATGGTTAGTAGTACAATCCCTTCCAAGAAACACTTATTTTTCCAGCAATATTCTGTAATTTGCCTTAGAGGGTGCAGTTAAAATGTCTTGTGTTCTCTGTTCATTTCTCCATTTCACCAGTTAGCTGAACAATAACACTGCACACAACTATAGGCAGAATATTAGACATATTCTAAATATATTAATCTGATTCAGTTTGTTCCTTTCATCATGAAGTCTGGAAGTCACTTGTTCTAGAAGCCTTTGGTTTGTGTTAGTGCTTGTGATCCATGCTACTTTCCACAGTGAGATGTATTAAAATAAAGTAGTAGTCCACAGCACAAAAACAAATAGTAGGCATGGCGGCATGTGCCTTTAATTCCAGCACACAGGAAACAGAGGCAGGACCTTGTCTGGGAGTTACAGGTCAGCAAGTGTTATATATTGAGATTTTTTTTTTGTCTCCAACACACACACAAAAAAAAACAAAAAGCAGCCAAAATGTGATAGTAGACAATAAATAAAAACAACATAAATGAACTAGCCAGAGTTATAACATTTATCAAGATTGTCACTGGAGAAATAGCTATTGTAGTATTGTATTTCATGAAGAAATTAAAAACATTGAAAGGCAGGAGGTAAGGATATATACTTTGCAAAGTGGAGTGGGAATGAAGGTCAGAAGTTTCTGCAATATCCATTATGGCTTTCACCAAAGTCTGAAGTCCAATGAAACACTATATATTTTCCTTTTTCTAGTTTGACTACAATGCACTCATGACCTATGGGAGGTAGTTTTCAGGGGAATTTCTTTCATAGATAGGGATCCTCATATTTTAGCAGACATTCCCATTGGGTAGTCCTAGAATGCTCTATGGATATTGTGTACCAGTGGCCCTGTGGTCAAATTCAGTCTGTAGTATTTATTTGAATTTCATAGTGCCACAATCTATCTCAAAATAAATCCTTGTTTACAAAAATCAGTGTTTACACATTTAAATATGGATGGCTGGTGCCAAATGAAAAACTGTCATTGTGGCTTTACATTTCTAGGTGGTGAGATTTCTGCTCTGTTTAACCACAGAGCCCATCATTTTTTATTATTTCTATGTCTTACATATTTCTATTTATTTAACTAGAGTTACATGTGGCTTTGGGCTTTTTATCTTACAAATCTTAGCTTCACTCCATGTTTTAAAAATCCTTTATTTGTGGAGTACAAGTTTTCAAAATATGACCTGAGATTCTCTGGATTTCCTCAGTGTCCATTGTTACAAATGGTATGACAGACTTTGAAGATTCCCATGGAAGGCCTTACCCTCTCTGGGAAGAAGAATGGGGTTGGGATAGGGGTTAGGGGCCAGGGGAGGAGGGGAGGGAAACGGAACTGGGATTGATATGTAAAAAAGCTTGTTTCTAATATATATATATATATATATATATATATATGTATATACATACATATATATATATATATATATATATATTACTTTTTACTTCATTGAAATTAAAAGTAAATTCTTCTGTTTGGTTGTTCATTCTAAGCTATGTTGCTAAAATGGGAATAGATATATCTTTCCTAGGAAACCTTGCATATGCCATGCACATGATTCAAAAGCATTAAATCATAATCCCAATTAATAGTTTGGGCTTGAGTCTCAACTCTATAATGCACATCTATTGTGATTCTGGTCAGCTTTGCAACTGTCTCAGCATCAACTAGTTCATATGTGACATGGGAAAAATTATTATTGTATAATAGTATATAACACAAATGTCTGTATACCTTTAGTTTCTCCATATTTTCGTGTTCTGCACTTGAAGATTCAGTTGATTACAGAGGAAAGTTATTCCCAGAAAAAAGAAGTTCTCCCTGTACAGACAATATTTATTTTCTAGTCTTGCCATTTTTGCCCAAGTAATAACTACAGTCACTATTAGGTGATATAAGTAATGTAGAGATTAGTTGAGGTATATGAGAGGACAGAGACAGGATGTATATACCACTTTATATAAAAGACTTGAGCACGTATATTTGTTATTGTCTGTTATCATGATGGCAGAAGATCTGGTACCACTCTCAAGGAATATGGATATATAAATCCTGTCTACATGTCCAACATTATTCGAAGCACTCTGGTTATTTAGGTCTTATTTACTCATTCAAACAACCATGTTGGTTTAGAATCATGTTTGTCAAAAAGGCTGAGATGAGGGTGTGAAGTCATCATTTTGTTTTATGGTCCAAGAATGCTTAATCTTCATTATGAGCTCTGCTAGAGTTAAAATCACCTAGGACATAACACTGGAAATATCTAAAGCATTGTTTTCAAAAAGGGTTAACTAATGAAGGAAGATACATCCCAAAGGCATTTGGGACTGACTGAATAACACGGGGATAAGGAAAATGGCACCTGGGCAACAGTATTCTCTATTCTTTACCCCCTCTTTTGCACAGATGAGAGGAATCCTGGCTGCCTGCTCCTGCTGCCATAAGCACTTCCATGCCCTCCCGCCATGGTAGACTGTACCTCATTAAATACAGGAGAAAACTGAATCCTTCTTCCCATTAGTTGTTGTGTGCTAGATGTATTCTCATGCAATGAGAAAAGTTACTAATATAAGTTCATGTTAAATTTACAAATAATTCTATAAGATACAAAATATATCCCATACATTTTTCCCTGGGGCCTAAAGATTGATCACACTTCAAAAAATACATTAAGCAACTTTTCACTGACAAAATCCCTAGATGGGTCAGTAAGGTGGTAACTTTTATAGCAGTTCCTGTGCTTTGATCATTCGAGGAGAGGAAGAACACCATGGGAGACATCAAGATTAGGAGGCCCCATTAAATAGAAGAGCTGGTAAACTATCCAGGCAATTAAGCACTATTGAGTATTAACTACTCTGAAACATATTTTGACAGTGTTCTGAGACTAATACTCTTTCTATAGGCTAAGTCTAAGAAGACAGTCACTTTTTAAATGTTAGATACAGTTTAAATTGTCATAATATTTTTATATGACAATATAATTACATTAATTTCTTCTCCCAATTCTCCAATGTACACCTCCCTATTATCTTTCAAATTAATGTTCTCTTTCTCTTCAATTGTTCTTACATGTATGTGTGCATATACATGTATGTGTGTGTGCATAATATACACATATACATGGAACCTGCTCAATCCATATGTTACTTGAATGTACATGTCTTCTGTGCTGCACATTTGGTATTGAACAGCCAATTAGTGTGTTATTTCCTAGACTGTTTACCCCGCTCTCATCCTTCCTTAGTCTCCTTGATTTCCTCAGTCTCCTGCAGTTCTCTCTCTAGGACTGAGTCCTTGTTAGAAGGCAACGAAGGTTGCTTAGTGGTTATAATTCTTTTTGCCAGGTGGAGTAGGCACATACCTTAAACCCCAGAACTCAGGTGCCAGAAGCAGGCAGTTCTCTGAGTTCAAGGAGAGCCTGGTCTAGATTTATTTCCAAGACAGCTAAGGCTACACAGAAAAGGCTACATAGAAAACCTGTCTTGAAAAGCAACAACAATAATGAGGTCTTATGAGCTTTCTTTCCCCTTTCCACATTACTGTGTCTATTGGTATCACCCTTATTCAGGTCACGCGTAAGCATCCATGTTAGTGAGACATTGTGGATATAGCCTCTGGCATTTCTGAGGAGAAATCTCCAAGCAAACTCCCTGATCATCTGTCTCTTATAATCTTTCCACTCCATCCTTCCCCAGTGATTCCTCGGCATTAGGTGCAGGAGTTGTGTTGTAGACTAGTGCATCAACCTAATAGTAGATTACTGCTATTTTAGTAGTAATCAAATAGGACAGTATCAATTAGGAATAGGCTCTCAAATTTTGCAGTTTGACCAGTTATGGTTTTCTGTAGTGCT
Source organism: Cricetulus griseus (assembly GCF_003668045.3). NCBI lineage: Eukaryota > Metazoa > Chordata > Mammalia > Rodentia > Cricetidae > Cricetulus > Cricetulus griseus. The sequence continues at coordinate 105,104,843 of NC_048600.1, forward strand.
CTCTGTCTATTGCAGAGTGTTTTCTTGATAATGGGTGATAACTACACTTATCTGTGAGTATAAGTATAGACATTTAGGTTGTGTGGTTTTGCAAAGTGGCAGTTATGAGGTTCTCCTCCAAAATTGATAACTTTCATCAGCCCTGGATACTTGGCTAGGTTTCCAGTACCAGACATGCCCTCTCTCCTGGTGAACAGGCCTTAGTTTCAATAAGAGAGCTGTTGGCTATTACCATATTATGAGTGCCTCTATTGCAGCCTTCCAGGTGTTGTGCCATTCTGATCATTGTTCAGGCTCATAGGTGTCACAGCTGGGTAAAGTTATAGTTTGTCTCCCTGTTTGGAAAGCTTGCATGGTACCCTTCTCTGTTGCATTTGTGGTAGTTCTAGAGGAGAAGGCTTTCAGGTTCTTCACATCCTGTGTCTCAAGTACATGGTTTCTTTAGCTATGTTTTGGGAATCAGTCTGACAGCCCTGACCAACAACTTTAAAAAGAGCTTTTCATGCCTGGGGTTGGGGTTTTTGTTAGATAATCTATAGATTTTGTGGCAACATAGTCATGCCAGATGGGAAATTTTCATTTAAATTATATGAGTATATGCACATGCAGACTTAGGTAGATAGGTAATATTATGATTCCTCTTTTTTTTTGGTATTTCGAGACAGGGCTTTTCTAAATAGCCTTGGAACCTATAATGGCACTCTCTCCGTAGACCAGGCTGGCCTCGAACTCATGGAGATCTGCCTGCCTCTGCCTCCCAAGTGCTGGGATTAAAGTTGGGCGCCACCAACGCTCAGTCAATAGTATAATTCTTTATGACTTTTTCAGACATCCTTACTATTATTTTGCCTTCCTCTCTACATATTCGCATTTATCTTTCTCATCCTTATTAAGTAACCCCCCTTCCATTTTTCCTAGGTTATTTGGACCCTGATAACTGTGGGGAATAAATTATTCAAGAGAAACAATGAAGGTTGAACTAGAATCAATAAAGCAGTGATCTGTAAAAGTGTTTAACTTTGAAGCTGTCAAATCCCAGACACTTCACTGTTGATCACCCAAGAGCCAAAGAGACCGCCCACCTTACACTATACTCACTTTGACAGTAACAGCTGGGCTCTAGCTTAAGTAAAATCACAAGTGTTTTACAAAGCTTATGATAATTTCATGGAAATTGAATCTCACTAAAAGCTTCATTCTTTCTCATGTATTAGATCCACTAATTAATTTAACTCATATGTAAAATACCATGCTTATAGCCCTATAACCCTACATGTCTTCCTAATGCTGGTTTGTACATTTCATTAATAAAGCCCTGGAAAATCTTGATCAAACCATTTGGTTTAATATACATGATCCACATGCAAAAATTTTATTATTGCTGCTTACTATATTGTTGGTGGCAATAATAATGAAACACAAGGCAAGGAACATATCTAGGTAAAGAGACCCAGGGTATACTCCTTCCCGTGACCAATTCCTGTAAGTGAAATCCTTTTCCCTTTAAACTCACATGTGTGAACATTTAGTCACCATTTAGCAATACTCATTGGCAATGTAGTGGATCCTGTAGGAATTAAGTTTCACTATAAAAAGTGGGTCACTGCATACAAACCCTGAAATCTTAAATCAGGTTCGAACTTCCTGTCTCCTCTCTAATTCCTGGAGGTGGATACAATGTGACCAGCTAGCCTCTCACTCCTGTCATCATGCTTCTCCTGCTGACTGCAATGACTTTCTTGTAATGATGAACTATGTCCTTATGACTATAACCCAAAGTAACCCTACTCTCTTAAATTGCTCTTGTCAGAATATTTTATCACAAGAAGTATGAAGTAACTAAGGAACTCATTTCATCTTTCTTACAGAAGTGGAAACTGAGCCCTATAAAGATGACATAACTGTCCTAAGATTGCCATTTACAAGATGCAAATGAGAAGAGTCAGCCTGTCCACCTCTTGACTTCAGGCTCTCAGCAATAAGCACACAAGTACACATTTTTAAAAACTTTATCCAAACACCTCTCCAACATATTTAGAAGATTCTTGAGGAGTCTTAAGAAAGCAATAACCATCCTAATTAGATATAATGACCCAAAGACCTGACTGCTTCTATACAGAACCTTGATCTCCATGTGAGTCTTCACCATGTAGTAGGTTTAAAATCCTTTAAAGCTACTCTATGACACCATCCCAATTCTGCATATGCAATGCATTTACGAAGCCTTAAGTGAATCTAGTGTTAAGGTGGGAAGCATTTATTCTAAGCGAGAAATCCCAGGGAATGACATGAATTTTCACAACACTTAAGGGGCTTCCTCTTCAAAATGGAGAATGTTTGGTATTCCTTATTGTTGGGATAGCATTCATAAAAGCATGTATTAGGAAACAACAGGGCTTGTCTGACAGCAAATTAGAGCTAAAGTCTTCGTCCTTATTACCTTTGGTTAATTAATAGCTATAAACTTGACTAGGAAGCAGACATTGTAAAAAAGCTTACAAAGACTATTTTCAATACTTGATGCTTGTTTAATAGCTAAATATGCTTTAAAATTGTCTTGCAATTAAGGCACAATTCTTTAGTAGTCACATCATAATTAGCCACAGAGTCTAGGTTAGAACTACAAATAAATACAGAATCCATCACCAAATGTTCTTGGAATCTTTAACCAACCTGTTCAAAGGATCTATGCTTCCTTTATTGCTGTCTAATACAACCAGACAGAATACGTCTGCTCAGAAAGGTGCTTAAGCAATCTTTTCCAATGACATAGTTACACACTGGTTTTGTCCCTCTAAACTAAGGTTTTCTATGACTGATTGGATTGAATTCCATCATTAATTATCCAATGCCCAGAGCCATTTAAAACGATACTTTCCTCATAGCTGTTTTATTATAATCCAAATGACATTGCTGCTGCTGTAAAATCATCGATGAAATAAAATAAAAGATCAAATTGCATTCTCTTCTCTCTCTCTCTCTCTCTCTCTCTCTCTCTCTCTCTCTCTGTGTGTGTGTGTGTGTGTGTGTGAGAGAGAGAGAGAGAGAGAGAGAGAGAGAGAGAGAGAAAGAGAGAGAGACAGAGACAGAGACAGAGAGACACAGAGAGAGTGTGTCTTGTTTGTTATCAACATTCAAATCATGGTTTGTAATTTAATTTTGCCATTCTACAAAGCAGGATCATCTGATGCTATTCATTTTGCTTTTAAATAAAATCACACTGATGAATATGTATTGGTAATTAGTTATTTTCCAACTTTATGCAGCTCTTTGTAAATTAATGGTTAAGCTAGAAATACTAATGGGCAGCATTTAAAGAGATATGGAAAACTGGAGAATGTGGCCATGGATAGTTCTTGTAGTCAGCTGAGTATATTATCTGAATGAATATTGCTGACAAAAATTAAAAAATGTCATCCCCCTTTCTCCCCATCCTATCTGGACAGCACCTAAGAGTCAGGCATCACACTGAGGAATGCTGTTGTAAAGGGAATGTTATGTTTCTGCCTGGGGAGCACTGATGCTTGGGCCTTTGAATTGCAATTGTTCTTGCTAGCTAGGATCTGCAAAATTCACTCTCATTAACTAGCTTCTTCATTTAATAGGAAAAGAATACTTGGCACCTCATGCTGCTCTCCCTGACTCCCAACTGGAATTTCTTCTAGCTTTCTAAATTACTTGGCACTAAGCAGTGTAATTCTGCCAAAAAGCAAATGGCTCAATATTTGAAATGAAACACATCAGCAAAATCCAGGTTGAGTGTTGAGGTCACATTGATTGAGACAAAGGGAATCACCTGTACCTGGGAAGAAATAACTAACTGTAAAAATATAATAAAATTAAAAGAATAGAGGATTCCAAATGACTTATTTATTTTTGCTTTATTTAATTATGAGAACCATGTGAGAGATGCTGTCTAGGTCAGCCTTGAACTACACACAAACTTCACTGATCTTGAATCTGTAATTCTCTGATTCCCCCCACCAAAGTGCTTGGATTAAAGATGCAAACTACTCTGTCAGTTTATGTAGAGTTATGGACTTGCTGAGGTTCTTGTGCATGTTAGGCAAGCACTCTATCAACAGAATTATAACACAAGCCTTCTACATAGCTTTTCAGATGTCCGTTTTCATAGTAGATGTTGTTGATGTGTTTTAGAGGGAAATTATAAGACTGAAAACTGTGCTGAAGCATAAAATATATTATTAGGAATCATGAAAGAATATGTGTGTCTGGAAATATATTCGACTCAATAGTTATATTCTATAGCACATCTAGATTGATTATTGCCCAAGGCATTTTAAGCAGGAAAGGGAGAAAATTAGTTTTTTTCTTTAACTAATCAATTATTTGATTACTCCATTTATTAATTTATCTATCTTTTATTCATCCACTTAGTGAATTATTCCACCATTCAAAGCATACAATGTTTCAGTAAGCTGGCATAAGTGATAATAATGAAATGAGTGAAAACAATGTCATCTTCATGAAACATAAAAAACAACACCAAAGAGTAAGATGTAAAATTTTATGCACAATACAAAAATGTCTGGAATTTGCATCTTTTATACTTTTTGGCACATGAAGCAGGAAAATATGTTTTTACATTGACTACTATCATGAGAACATGAGGCATCTGCTAAATTAGCACCTGATGTTAGCATACACACCGCACATGTGTGGCTGCTTGGTGATACTGGCTTCTGTGCCACCAGGAAATACTCACCCAGTTATAGCAAGACAGTACAGAATTGTTGCATCTAATTCTTGTGGATTACTGTATGATACATAATGAAATTCAATGCAAATTGGAAAAACACACAAACTTGGGTGATATTTTAAGTTGCTTCATATATAGCTCCAATAAATATTTCATTATAGCTATTATATTTGTGATTATTAAGTTGCTTACATAAAATTACATATTTTATGAAACTAATTTCTATTTATTTTCTATATCTCATTTACAAAATGAAATGCTATAATTAATCACATTCAGCTCTCAATGCTTTAGCAGAATATTCTAGATAATTTCTTTCAAAAGAACACAGATGAAGAGTTGTGGTCTCTCACAAGTAAGGGATTTTGGAACTAGAATTTATACAAATAGAGCCAAATTTTTTCAATTTACATGACATGAATAATAGAGATTTACTCTCTTTGTTTTGTATAAACTACTCTTTTTACATTAATTTTTATATTGGCATATAATAAAACTTGATTAGTTCATCTAAATAAGAATGAGTATCAACACCTATTTATTTATGTAAATATCTATATATTTATGCAAATGTGGTATATAACATCACCTACATTTGCTGTTAACATGAAACCTGCCCCATTGAGGGTCTATGCAGGGATCTCTTCCTTAGGTATGAATTTGCATTGGTAAATTTAATTGTCATTCACATTAAAATTTTTGATCTGTGAAACATGCTGATAAATGCTGAAAAAAAAACATATACAGAAGAAAATTTTGCAGGTCACATATATGGAAAAAATTTCACTGTTTTATTTATAAAATTATAGTGCATCAGGGAGTCTCTAAACTCAAGAAAATAACTCAATAAATGTAATGAATTTGTTTAAAAAGACAGATCACAAAGAAGATATGCAAATGACATATTCAAGAAGATACACTCAATTGCATTAATCATTAGAGATTTATAATGAGATAGTAGGAACTAAAATTCTGAAAACCAATGTCATCTTCATCTAGAGATTCTGAGCATTTAATGTTTTGATTGTTCTAATCACTGACATTTTAATGGTCTCCCATGGTTGTATCTGATAGCAGTACACAAATATGAAATTTCTGCTATATGTGTGTATGTTTAATTCTGTTTCACAATCTCTCTCTCTCTCTCTCTCTCTATATATATATATATATATATATATATATATATATTTAGATGGAAATATCTATTATTTAAAAACAATGAGTGATCTTAACCCACATACTATAGAAGCCTTATAAGCAATACAACTGGATTCAAGCAGGCACATTTTATAGCAGATGTGTTCACTCTTCCCTGTATTTATCATCTTATCTTTCATGTAGAGTATGGTCCTTTCTGACAGTATCAACCTCGTAACTGCTCTTCTGTTTCCCCTCTCTCCTCTGCTTTTGTCTATTTTTTTAATTTCACTTTGAGAAATGATGCATCTACATGCCATTATTTGAAGTATTAACAGGTTTGCATCATGCTTAGGGAAACTACACAATCTCGCTTATGAAAGTGGGGTGCACTGCTCAGCTTTAGGTCAACTGAAAAGTATCACCTACAAAGCCCAGAATTCAGTGCCCAGCACTGGGAAATCAAACAAACAAACAATACTCCTATGAAAATCAGTGATGCTAAGTGCTCAAATAAGTGAATTGTAATCTGTAGTTTAGCTGAGTATAAGAGCATTTTATTCCTTTTGGAGTGTGTTCTGACATCCATGGACTTCAGTGTTAAGTTCTATGGCCTTCCATGTGACATGACCTTTGACCTAAATGCCTCTATGGCACAGAGAGGAAAAGAGCAAGGGCTCCCAAGGACATGCACAGCCTATTTGCTGTGTTAGCTGTATCTCTCCTTGAGGTACAGGCATCAGTGTTATACAGTCAGAAACATTTCTGTAGTCCACCCAAAATTAATCCTATCCACAAGACCCATGTTTTTGCTTCTCACCCAAATCATTCAAAAGCTGGATGAGGTTACATACACATCTACTTGATTCTTGTATCATTTATCTTAAAATGGGTAATATTTCACTAGACAAGGTGAACCAATGCCCCCATGAGCATATATGCATTTTTCTCTCTGCTGTTGACTGCGGATGCCATGTGACTAGCTGCTTTGAGTTTGGCCCCAACTTCCTTACGATGATGGACTGAAACCCAGAAGTTTTGCAGTGGTTCTTTATCATATTAACAGAAATGAAACAGAACAATAGTGCGCCTTTCTCTAAGTCATCAGATTCCTATAGCATACCTCTTTTTATCTCTATTGAATCATCCAAGTGTAGTATGGTACCTGTCAAAGAGCAGGCCCCAATTATACACACCTCAAGTGAATGATTTAACACTCTGAAAAAGAAAACCAATGGAATTATCTCAGGATTAGGTTTTTTTTACCCTGTGTGACTAATAATTTGCATATAGGGGCACAAGTGTTTTCTAAATTTCTATCCTCTGTCTTTCTATCTATTGTTCATCTTCTCTATGTATCTTCCACTTATATGCTATCTATTTTATTAGCTATGCATCTCATCTACCTGTCATTTATCTATCATCTTTCTCTTATATAGCTACTTATATCTCACAAATAGAAACAGTGACTACAGAAGAAACAATTTTCCTGTAACCATCATTTGACATGAAAAGTTTCTTTAATTGAACTTTTTAATTAAGTCTACACAAATGTGACCACAGACTTAATATGCAGTATTAACTACATGAAAGTCTGAAGAAAGAAAAACATACTAAATATGTAAATAGTACATGTAGTAAACATGTACCAAAGTCCATAGAGAAGACTGTATTATGTAATATCTAGGGTCCATGATAAAATCATGAATAGTCAATAAGTCTCTTGTGGAGAATAAGAAAATTATTTAAAAGTTTAAACCAAAGTGTGGGGTAGAGACATAGGGCAGGTAGAAAGCAGATGAAATGCTGAGGACTCTACTTACAGACAAGTGTGAAATTATATTAAGGAGCCTACTTTCAATGCTGCTGATAAAAAACAAATACCAGCACACCTACAACTAATGTGTGTATGTAGACATAGATAGTCACACATTCTATATTGCATACATTTATATGCACATAAATTGTCAGCAGCAATTAGAACAGTTGTTGAAACACACAAAGAGCCATTCTGAAGATTATCCATGTGGTAAATCAAAAGCCAAGGCTCAACAAATCCAAAGGCCTCCTACCATCCAGATACTTGTCTGGTCACAGTGAAAATTAAGCTACAGACAAACAACAGACTCACATCACTAAAGCCCATATGCGCAGGAATTAAGATACACATTTAAGTACTGCTAAAATTTCCCCAGAGGGCTCATAATATCAGCTAGACTAATAGTGGTTTTTAATATGTCTTGATTACTTTTGAAGATAAATCGAACTTTGTGATATAATTAATATTTTTAAAATATGGCACATTAAAGAAAAACCTGACCAAGACATGGTTAATGTAAAGAAGCCAACTTATCATTTAAGAAAGCATGATAAAATTAATTTAATATCAGCCGTCAACATAAGCATGGTGAAAATTAAGTCAAAGGGTGCTTTCTCTAGACTTTTTTAACTTATGGCCTTGTTAATATAAGTGCTCTACCAATAAGATATCAACTTAGTATCCTTGTTTAAATTTGTCTTTATTTTATTAAGGGAAGAGTTTTCTAAGTTGTCTAGAGCAACCCAGCTCTAAATCCTGCTGTCTCCATCTCCTGAATGATAAGATTACAGGCATGTACCAACAAGGCCTGTTCAAATAACACTTCTTAAACATTTAAAGTTCACTGGCACCTCTTGGCAATTTTATACACACAAACTTGCAGCTATTGTCATGATGACTGTATCATAATTGTTCATTAGTGCTCTCAGAAACTTGAGATTTCACACATAAGAAATATTGCAGCTATGGGGCTGAGAGATAGCTGACTAAGGAACATGTTTGCTGCATAAGCATGAAGACCTGAGTTTTATCATCAGTCCTCTTAGAAGGCTGAGCTTGGAGGTGTTCACTTGCAATCCCAGCTCTTGGTACACTTGCATACTTCAATTAAATGGTTCCTTCTCATCAGGACAGTCCTTCTTGACTGCCAGGCATTCCTATTACCTTTCCTATAAACATTCAAGAGAATCACAGGTCCTTTCTTTTCTTTCAAATAGTAAGTTTATTTGTTCCTGACACATCAACAGACCCTGATGGGGAATGTGCTTCTGACTATATGTTTGTCTTATTGGTTGATAAATAAAGTACTGTTGGCCAATAGGAAAGCAAGATAGGTGGTACTAGGAGTTGAGGAGGATTCTGGGAGATGTAGTAAAGAAGTCTGTGATCCAGTCAGGAAGTGACAAAGCAGGCTGACTCAGAATATAAGCAGGAAATCACTCTCTTCCTCTTCTTCCTGCTCTCTTCTCTATGGCGCCACTATGTGATCCCTGGAAGAGGACACCAATGGAAGGTGTCCTTGATAAGTCTTATAAAATATATAGATTTATGATAATTAAGAATGAGCTAGCATATAAGAAATCCTAGTCAATTGGCCAGCAGCAGTGTAAACTAATATAAGATTCTGTGTGTTATTCTGGGCACCCACGTGGTGGCAGGGCTCAGGTGGCTTGGCAGAAAGATTTATTGTAACAAGACCCTTCTTCCATTATTTTGATTGTTTTTATTCTTGGGGGAACACATTCTTATGATTACTTTTTACTAGTTTTGGAACCTCCAGTGTGAGGAAAAACAATGTATGATTCATATTCTGATCCCTGGGGAGTGTCCCAAAGGGTTGTCAGCTCTACTATTGTGGTATGGAGACTCAACCAGGGCTGCTTTAATTACATAATTATATTCAAGGAGTCATTATAGTTCTATCATTATTTCTGCCCCAAAACATGTTGTCACTTTTTCCTAACAATAGGACCAGGATCATTTCCTGTCATTTAGATTAGTGAAGATGTGACTCAGATCTAGGTCTACTCACCCAGAATGTTCTCAGGATTCTCCAGAGGAGTTCTGATCTGAGTGCTTCCAAACCTCAGGCTAAATAAACTGAGTTGTTATCTTCTTAACAACACATTGTCAAGCCATTGAATCATACTCTTCGTCATCCATATATCCCCTACTTGTATTTCATAGACCTACCTATATTTTAAACCACTTCTTAAACTGTGCTATGCCTTATATGTGGCATGGCATTCACATACCTAAAAGATGAAGAACTGATCCCACTACTTGGAGGTGATTGAAACATTAGTGTGCTAATTTCATCAATGAGTTAATCTATTGATGAGTTAATAGCTGAATGAGCAGTTGGAAAGTATGTCCTGGCTGTTGTACCTAGATCATCTGGGAGCTAGCTTTGATATGCGTATTTTGTATCTTTTCTCCTTCCCTTCCCCTTGCTCTTTCCTTGCCTCTCTCTCTGTTTTCTTCCCCTGCACCTTTCATTCATTTCCGAGGCACCATAAAATGAACAACATTCCCTACACGTGTTCCCACTGCCACAATATTTTGACTCAGCCTTGACTTTAAGTAATGAATTCACTCCACTATGGATTGAAACCTTAAGACCAGGAGCCAAATAAGCTTTTCCTGCCTTCAATTGGTTTATTTTTGAGAGCTGTTTTGTTATATAATGAAACAAGATAATACCATGTCTTATTCCCCCTTTCTACCTTCGGGTTAAGATACTATAAGAGGTTACTCTGTATACATCAGTATGAGCTATTGTTTCTCCATTTAACAAATCTGTGTCATCCAACTGTCACAAACCAAATGAAGTATAGAATTTTTAATGGGGCAAACTAACTCTTTGCTAAGATCTTAATTGCCACTTCCTGACAAAAACTCTTTATTCATTCTGTCACACACATGTCACAGGCTAAATTTGTTGAAACATGGTATCTCCTATTTATGTTGCCCTTCATATCATTATTTACTTAAGAGAATCTTTTACATCTATCATAATCTTTCTCAGAGGTTAATCTACTAGATATAACACTCAAATCATCTCTTAATTTTTCACTGGAATAGAAAGAAATTGTAACAGTGTTATAGCAAGTCACTACTGTTTGTATGTAGATGAGCCCAAGATAAGGAAGCTTATCTGCTTCCTTCTACGGCTCAATTTATACAAACCATTGATGACTCTACTGAGAGGCTTCAAATGGAATTTGTTGAGTAACAAGTGTTCCCTAATATCATAAATTAAGAAGTCATGGGGCAGTGTACAGTGCTTTTAAAGTATGTGTAAAATCCATAGAGTCACAGAAATAAGAAATAGTGGTGGTTGGCTGTAATGCCAGCATTTGGAAAGTGTAAGGAGGAAGTTCAGAAATGGAAGGTCAGCCTCAGATACCTAGATAGTTAAGTGAAGCCCCTTCTCAGAAGTATATAAATAAAATATAAGTTAAGAAATTAAAAATAAGCATACAGGTCTAACACTTAATCTCCAGGAATTTTCCTGTGAAAAAGGCATCTATCCCAAAGCAAGTACATGGAGACTTATATTGAAAATAAAAAAAAAGTGTTATTCAAACTATCTCTTGATCAGTCTCCAGGGAATTTTTGTCAGTTCATTAAATAGAGGAGGGATATAATGAACTGAATAAATGTTCAGAAGTAAAGTACATCTGGAGACAGAGTATGTGAGTCTGTTCTTCTTGCCAGTATAACATAATTGGGCAGAAAATTTGAATTCCTACTGTAAACTTGCCTCCTAGAAGAGATTGCTTAGAGCAGTGTCAACATGAATACTGCTGAGAGAGAATGACAGCAACAGAAACTGATACACAAACTAAGATGCCAATTCAAGAAGCCAAGGCAGTACCTATGAAGTGTGAGCAATAAGACTGATAATCCCATGGGTAACAGGGAAAGTTTGTTTCTTTCTTTGAATATTTGGTCTATGTGTGTGTGATCCTGTGTGTGTGTGTGTGTGTGTGTGTGTGTGTGTGTGTGTGTTATGCTGATCCAAGCTTACATACTCCTACTGTCACAGTAACTGCTGTTACAACTAAACAACCACTATAGCCCTGTTATTTAAACTTTTAATTGATAAATAATCCATGTGAACAACTTCCCCAATGAGATAAAAAAAGGGATGCAGATGTGGGTTACATGGTTTTCCAGGATGCATATGGCTGTCCATTGGAACTTGATTTTTCACTTTGTATTGAAAAATAGGAAATACTGCATTCATGTCAACTAAGATACAGTGAGTATTTGGCTACCTTGACAGAGACACATTGAAAATAGCTTTCATTTTTAAAATGTGACTAAACATAAATGACCCTGACCTTATACATGGTAGCTCAATCATTCTTTATAAAGCAAGCACACTAGACAACCCCTGAACAAATAAATGATGCTTAGAAACACATAATTAGGACAGCCGATTCGATCTAGTAGGTGCCAGGAAAGGAGCTTTGGATGCTGCTGTTTCTGTCTGTCTCTAACTCTACCATTCAATTATTTCAAGTCCCTTGAAATGGTGAACTGCAGGACAAGAAACCACCAGATGAAGAGTCAAAGGCAAGTGGTAGTCATGAGATACATAATCTACGTCAGGAATAAACTGAGCAAGACAACTATAAGTAAGGAAGTCAGTTAATATGCCTGAGTGAGTTTGACATGTTAGATGAAAAATCTGTTATTGCAAAATGTCATTCTATAACTGATTTTTTCTTTTTCTTTTCTTTCTTTTTTTTTGTTAGAAATAACATGTATGTCTAATTGGGGATACAATGTGATGTTACTATTCATGAAAAAATGCAATTAAGCAGCATGTAACTGGCACAACAATCAACAACTACCTCACTAAAGCTATTGTTTTGGAATTTGAATGTTAAAAATCTACTGTTTTCAATTATTAAATATGCAATATATGATGAATGTGATCATCATTCTTTGACCAGATCAGTGAAACTAAGTCCTTCCCATATCACTGAAAGTTGTCCTTTTGGTTATCACTGTTCCCTTCCCCATCTTCCATATCTTGGCCTCTGGTACCTTTTTATATTCTCAGTTTCTATACAACCAAGTTCTTTAGAGTCCGTATTCAAGGGTGATAATTTACTATTAGCTGATCTTGGCTCATTTCACATGATGAATTTTTTCTACTTCTACATGTTTTCACCGACAGTAGTCCCTTCCTTAATGGAAGTGTGTGTGTTGTGTATAATGTTATATATGTGAATTATATGTGTTATATATGATATGCATATTATTCCTACATGTGTTTATGCATGCATATTTGTATATACACAAATACCAAATGATGGATATGTCAAATGTTATATCTTGGCTACATCTGTGTTTAGAAAACTACTATGGAGGCACAACCAGCAAGCAGCATCCCATCCATCAAAATGTTTAAGAAATATACCAAACCTCCATGCAGAATTAACACATAATTAATTAAATTACAAATATTTCATTTTTTCATTTCTTTTTTATTTAAAAACAGTCATTTTATGTAACAATCCTCCCATTCCCTCTCCATCCCATTCTCCCATGCCCCCTAACAACCCTCCAACCTACCCCCACCCGCTCCCAAAGGATCGTGAAGCCTTCATTGGGGGATCAAAAAGGTCTGTCACGACATTTGGGGGAGGGCCTAGGCCCTCCTCCGTGTATCTGGGCTGAAATAGGTTCCCTCCATAGGGAGTGGGATCACAAAGTCCTTTTGTGCATTATGGATAAATACTGGTTCCACTGTTACAGGTCCCATAGTCTGCCTAGGCCTCCTAACTGGCACCCACATTTGGAGGATTAGTTCAATCCAATGCTGGTTCCCCAGCTTTACAACTGGGGTCCATGTGGTCTCACTGGGTCAGGTCAGCTGGTTTGTATGTTTCTCCAGTAAGGTATTGACTGCTTTGCTCATCCCTCCTCCCTCTCTACAACTGGATTCCAAGAGTAAGCCTCAGTGCTTAGTTGTGGGTACCTGCTTCTGCTTCCATCAGCTACTGGATGAAGGCTTTTCAGGGGGCCTTGTTTGGTCCTTTGTTGATTCCACAGCTGTCAGACTGGGGTCCATGAGTTCCCACTTTCTCAGGTCAGCTGTTTCTGCAGGGTTTCCCAACATAGTCTTGACCTGTTTGTTGGTCACTCCTCCCTCTCTGAAACTGGATACCAGGAGGAGGGCTCCATGCGTAGCTGTGGATCTCTACTTCTGCTTCCATCAGCTACTGGATGAAGGCTCTAGGATGGCATTTAGGGTAGTCATCATTCTCATTATAGGGGAAGGGCATTTAAGGTAGCCTCTCTACTATTGCTTAGGTCCCTAGTTAGGGTCATCCTTGTGGATCTCTGTACAATTCCCTAGTGCCAGATTTCTCTTTAAACCTATAGTGGCTTTCTCTATTGATGTGTCTCTTTTCTTGCTCTCCTCTATTCCTCTCCCACTCAATCTTCCTAATCCCTCATGTTCTTCTCCCTTATCCTCTCCTACTCCCTTCCTCCCTCTCCCCATGCTCCCAATTTATTCAGGGGCTCTTGTCCCTTTCCCCTTCTCTGGGTGACTATGTATGTCATAGTCATCCTTGCTTCCTTGCTTCTCTGGAGATGTGGATTGTAGTCTGCTAATCCTTTGCTCCAAGTCTAATATCCATATATAAGAGAGTACATACCATGCTTGTCTTTCTGTGACTAGGTTACCTCACTTAGGATGGTTTCTTCTAGTTCCATCCATTTACCTACAAATTTCAAGATTCCACTAGCTTTTTTTTCTTTTCTGCTGAGTAGTGCTCCATTATGTAAATGTACCACATTTTCTCTATCCGTTCTTCAGTTGAGGAGCACATAGGTTGTTTCCAGATTCTGGCTATTGCAAATAATGCTGCTATGAAAATAGTTGAACAGATAACATTACTGTATGGATGTATATCCATTGGGTATAGGCCTAAGAGTGGAATTGCTGGATCTTGAGGGAGACTGATTCCCATTTTCCTGAGGAACCACCATACTGATTTCCAAAGTAAATGTACAAGTTTGCACTCCCACCAGCAGTGGAGTAGTGTTCCCCTTTCTCTACATCCTTTCCAGCATATATTGTCATTGGTGTTTTTGATTTTAGCCATTCTGACAGGAGTACGATGGTATCATAGAGTTGTTTTAATTTGTATTTCCCTGCTGGCCAAGGATTTTGAGCACTTTCTTAAGTGCCTTTCAGCCATTTTAGATTCCTCTATTGAGAATTATCTGTTTAGTTCTGTACCCCACTTTTTAATTGAATTATTTGCTAGCTTCTTGAGTTCTTTGTATATTTTGGAGATCAGCCCTCTGCCTGATGTGGGGTTGGTGAAGATCTTTTCCCATTCTGTTTGCTGCCATTTTGTCTTGTTGAATGTGTCCTTTCCCTTACAGAAGCTTCTCAGTTTTAGGAGGTCCCGTTTATTAATTGTTGATCTCAGTTGATACTAGTGTTATGTTCAGGAAGATGTCTCCTGTACCAATTCATTCAAGGTACCTCCCATTTTCTCTTCTAAGAGCTTCAGTTTGGCTGGATTTATGTTGAGGTCTTTAATCCATTTAGACTGAAGTTTTGTGCATATTAGTAGATATGGATCTATCTGCAATTTTCTATATGTCAGCATCCAGTTATTCCAAACCATTTGTTGAAGATGCTTTCTTTTTTCCATTGTATAGTTTTAGCTTCTTTGTTAAAGATCAGGTGTTCATAGGTGTGTGGATTAATATCAGGATCTTCAATTTGATCCCATTGTTCTACCAGTCTGTTTTTAGGCCAATACCAAGCTGTTTTCATTACTATAGTGCTATAGTACAGCTTGAAGTCATTGATGGTGATGTCTTCTGAAGTTCGTTTATTGTACAGGGTTGTTTTGGCTATCCTGGTTTTTTTTGTTTTTCCATATAAATTTGAGTATTGTCCTTTCTATGTCTGTGAAGAATTGTGCTGTGATTTTGATAGGGATTTCATTGAATCTGTAGATTGCTTTTGGTAAGATTGCCATTTTTATTATGGTGATCCTACCTATCCAAGAACATCAGAGATCTTTCCATTTTTTGTATCTCCTGTAATTTCTTTAATGACTCAAAGTTTTTTTCATACAGTTCTTTCACCTAATTGGTTAGAGTTACCCCAATATACTTTATGTTGTTTGTGGCTATTGTAAAGGGTGATGATTCTCTGATTTCTTTCTCAGCCCCTTCCAATTTTATATGACTTTGATATTATAAGAAAACATAAAGAATGGGCTAGAAAATTACACTTTATTTGATGAGTATTTGTTTAAATAATATATGCAATGATTAATTTTTGATACACACAAAATATTAATTAAAATATTTGAGGGGCAAATGGAAATAGCAATCCTAGTACATTAAAAGTAGAGTGAAACTGACAAAGTAATGCACATGTACAGTTACATAAAGGAAATTGTTACAGTATTTGTGATTGATGTTGTGCTGATGAGATGACTCTAGTGGCAAAAATGCTTGCCACCAATGGTGATGGCCTGAGTTTGTTTTCTGGACTCCACAGTGGAAGAAAAGCATCAGCTCCTGAAATTTTTCCTGTACCTTTATGTGTTGTCATAGTGTACACACACACACACACACACACACACACAGAGAGAGAGAGAGAGAGAGAGAGAGACAGAGACAGAGACAGAGACAGAGACAGAGACAGAGACAGAAAGGGGAAAGAGAGATAAATACACACATAAATGTACATACCATAATAATAATCTTAAAACAAATAGGTATTTTAAGGGGCCAAAGAGGTATCTAAGGAGTGCAGAGCATCTAATGCTCTTATATTGGGCTTGAATTTGATCTCAGCACCCATGTCAAGCAGCACACAATTTCCTGTTACTCTAGTGCCTGGCTTATCTGGTGCCTCTGACTTCAGGGCCTCTCACATTCCCAAATACATAAACAAAATAAACAAAATATGTTTTTGAAAATATTTTTGGTTTGAAAAAAATTTGTTCTTTGACTGACTTTACATTTACAACAAATAACTGTTCTATTTTTTATTCTTTAATCTGATCAATTGTGCTAATTTGCATAAGTAGCAAAGAAGTTACTGAAAGAATTGCTTAAATTGCATCATGGCTCTATTTTGTATCTAATTTCTTTTGTTACCTTAAGAAAATCTTTGTAAATTTCACTGTGCTTAAGCTGACCTGTGAGCTATTTTCCTGATGTTTCTACAATGTCTCTTAGGGATGTTTATATTAAAGGTAAATGTTCAGTTTTTGTTTTTCTGCTATTTCAAGGAGGTGATTTTTGTGTAGTATAAATTCATGGATATTTCTAATTTTTACATTATTTAAAAATGACTGTTTATTTGCAAACTCATTTTATGGTATGTACTTACAGGAACTATAAATTTATATGGTATTAGATAACAGGAAATAATTTTGCCTTGCATACATTGGGTTGTATTTAAAGATGAACACAAAGTGATGTTTAGTAATATGTACTGATGTACTAAAACAAATCTGCCAGAAGTGAATGCTGGCCCTGGAAGGCACACTGAGATATGTCTATCCAACAAAATAATTTGAATAAAGGAACCAGAGATGATGTGGCTCCTGCCCTATCAGAGTATGGTGCAGTCATTGCCATCATACTCATATTCCAAGCATTCTCTGGTGAAACTAACAAGAATAGTTTACTCACATTTATGTTAAAGAAAACATTGATTTTTGGCTCATTTGAAAATAAATTAAAAATTTATATTCACTGGCCTCCATATTCATGTTTTTAAATTAATGAATACAAATTTGGAATACTTTGTGGTATCCTCTAATTCATTAAACACAGCTACCTAAGCTATTATAGTCCTAGCTGGAAAACAAGGACAATAACCTACACTTATGTAATCATACTGACAAATATTTGTGTTTGAATACTCACCCAGTGTTAACATAGCTCAAACAAATGCTTTTTTTCACTGAAAATAAAAATTAATAAAACAAACAAATGAAATCATAACCACTGCTCCTAGTAAGGCAGTATATAGAGCCTTAACCTGTCATCTTCTGCATCTAGGTGAGGCTTCCAGCAATGGGAGGGGTACAACAACCCAGCCACAAAACTTTCAACCTATGCTGCCTCCAAGATGTGGTGGGGCATTGGTAGCATAGAACTTGTATAACTGGCTGGCCCAACTTGATGATCATGCTAGGAGAGTTTGACCATTCCTGACACTTCCTGGATGGCCAGTAACCTAGGATAGAACCAAACACAACTAGAAAAAGAAAAAAAATAAACGAAATGGATACTAATGATATTCTGCTATACTCATAGATCACTGTCTATCCCAATTGTCATCTTTGAGGTGTCACCCAGCTATTGATGGTAGCAGATACAAAGACCCACAGCCAGAAGTAGGTAGGGTCAGAGGAACCCCACATAAAATGGGGGAGAAGGATTGTAGAAACCAGATCTGGTCAAGGGCACTAGGAAAATTGGCCCACAGAATTACCTAATCTGGGCTCATAGGGGATCACAGATACTGAAGAGACAATCATAGGCCCTGCAGGGGTCTGAGCCAGGTACTCTGCATAGATATTGTGATTATGTAGCTAGTTGTGCCTAACAATGGGCTGGATGGTGTTTCTGGCTGTTTCACCTGCTCTAGGAACCCTTCTCCTACTGTGTTGCCTTGTCCAGCCTTGATATAAGGATTTGTATTTAGTTTCATTGTAACTTGTTATACCATATTTGGTTGCTATCTCTGGGAGACCTGCTCTTTTCTGAAAGGAAATGAAGGAGAAGTAGATCTGGAGGAGAGTAGAGATGGGAGCTCAAGGGCTGGGAAGAATGAAGGGAGAAGAGACTGTGGTCAGGATGTAATAATGTATGAGAAAAGAATAAAAGGAAAAAAGTCATAACAAATATATGAACAAATGTTTTTGTTTCATTTATAATTAATTATGTCCATTAACTTTTTGAGTCTTTCTGTAAGTAAACACTTCTTTTCTTTTGTTACATTTATCTGTATGTGTACACATACTTTTATCCACAGGCATTGTATGCTATAACATATGAGAGTGAAAGGACAGCTAACCAAAATCAGTTCTTTCCTTTCACTATATGGTTTCTGGAGATTGAACTCAGGATATCAGGCATGCTTTTACTCACCGAGCCTGTGATGAGCACTGTGATGGCACCATTAAAATAAATATTTCTTTGATCCAATACTATAAGGCATTTTGGAAAATTACACTTCTAAATCTATGATATTTGGATCCAAATAAGCAGAAATCACAAAGTATTCATGAAGAAAATAGCATAAAGATTAGCTGTTAAAATTATCACTGAATCCAATTACAGAGAACAAATTTGTTGCTAAAATTATGAGGAAAATCTGTGTGAATTAAATAGCAAGAGATCAAGTGGAATAATAGCTAAACATCACTTTTGCTCTTCTAAAAATTTTTCTTTGAAATAGTTTCATTTATGAAAATGTGTGTAAATTATTTTGTTTGTTTAATTCATTTGATATGTTTGTTTGGTTAAGACTGTTTAAAATCAACACAATTATGATATTTTAATAGTTGATTTTCATGAGTCTACACACAACCTCAAAATAGATGCTTTGATGTTTTGGTCATATAAACATATTGATGACTACACATACTTAAAGACAGAACAAAAATAATAAATGCAAAACTGTTTAGGCTAAAATACTTAAATAAAACCTAATATTAGTTCTGAAGGATTTTCTATTTTTCAGAATGTTCTGATGAATGAAGTATCTCACCACCATCAGAAAGGAAGGGAAATAGTTATTTGTAGAGTCAAAAAAGTGTAAGTCCAAATATGACTTTGAATTTCGTTATAGAAAAGAAAACTGTGAAATTTATTTAAAAATGAGTAGGACCATATAGAAAGATTAAAATATTGTTTCTGCCAAAATAGCAAGTGATTCAATTTTTAGAGACAAATAGGCATAAAAACTAAATATAATAGTAAACATGTTATGCTACTTCAATGTTTATATTAGAAATGATCTTCAATATTTAGATTGTATGTTTAACCATCAACAGATACTAATTCTATGCACAAAATACTTAAATTTTAGAAGAATTTTAGGATTAGAGATCATTTTTCAGAATTATTAAAAATGTTTATGAATATAATAATATAAACTTGACTTAAAATATATATTCACATATTGTATGTGTGTGAGTGATGTGTGTGTGTGTGTGTGTGTGTGTGTGTGTGTGTGTGTGATACATATATAGACAGATGACAGATAGATAGTGAGAGAGAGTTGTATGCATGCTCCTATGTAGTGACTCAGTCTGACTCTAAAAGGTGTGTCAATTAGAATAATATGCAAAAAAATTTCTCAATCTCACTATATTTAGATATTGGTAGGAAACAGTTTTGCCCTCAAAGCAGAAGAAAATACAAGTTGCTTCTTAGTCTTCTTGATATGATGGGGAAATACCACTTTTATGGGACTGTTTTTCTCTTTACTATAACTTCTAGCATGTCATAATCATGGTATTATCATTATGACATTTTTCACTGAGAATGATTGATCCCAGATCCTAGACTGTATTAGAGAATCATCTTGACACTAACCTGCACCCATGTCTCAGCACTGTATTACTAATGCCAAACATAGACTAGAAACATATACCCACTCAGACACACACACACACACACACACACACACACACACACACACACACAAACACACACACACACAAACACACACACACACACACACACACACATGCACAGGCACACACACACAGTTGTTAATTTTAAACTCAATAGATTTATGATCCTAAAACTCAAAAACTCAACATTATCTGTTTTGATATCCCATTATGTGTTGATTCACTCATAATTTTTTGATCTGCTTTCCCTAGAGGCATTTATGTGTTATATGAAAATGACTAATAGTCTAAACTATCATGAAGGCATTGATGAAGTTGGATTTATATTAATCCCTGTCTTACCAAATCCGTACTTAGCTTATAAAATACATGTATTATGAGAAAAATCTTTAAATCACTATACATTAGGAACTAACCAGGGGATTTGATAACCTTTTAGCTACACATAATAGATAATTCAACCAAATCTTGCTACAGGAAATTTGAAGTCAAGATTATGTGTGAGAGGAATAAAATTTGGTAATATATAAATGCATGATATATATATATATATATTATAGAAATATATATATATATATATATATATATATATATATTACAGAACTTACTGATGGCATAACCATTTTTTCATTTAAATATTAAGATAGAAATAGCTTTGCCAAATTTACTTTGTTTATTAAAGAAGTGTTTTGTATTCATAAAAGTAAATTGTCTAGTGCTTGCATTTATATGAAAATATTTTCCTTATCACCCAATATCTTTTTCTGCAATATGTTGTGTTCTACTTTTGCCAAAAGCTTATACTCACATTCTGTGTGCATTTGCATATTCAAAGACATATCAACAGGAACAAGAACATGTGTAAAGAAAGAAAATCACTCTTCTTTAATATGGACCTTCACTTTAATTAATAAAACAGCACCACAACTGCTGAAAATGAGAAGAACAAAACATTAGGTAATTTAATACTGTGTTTCATTCATACTTGACAACATCATTTTGTTGTGGTGATATATTACTTATGATTTATTAAAACTTGCCTAGGATTCAGAAAGCAAAGTCAGCCACAAGCCACAGAAGCCAGGCACACACCTTTAATCCCAGCAGTCAGAATCTAGGAGGGGGTAATACACATCCTAGGACTCTGGATTAAGAGGTAGATGAATCTCTCTGAGTTTAAGGCCACCCAGGGATACATAAGATTGAATCAGTCTAAAAGAGTAGCAAATTATATGCCTATAATCCCAGCACTAGAGGGATATAAAAGATAGAATCAGGGTCTTCAGTATTCAGTAGGAAGCATTCATTCTCCAGCCACACTGAAGATGAGACATTGACTGCTCTTCCACACTGATGTAGGAGCATTTATTCTCCAGCCACGTGGAGGAGAGGCAACAGTCTGAGGCTTGGAGAGAACTCTGTCCTTTCAGTCTGAGGTAAAGTTACGAAGCTAGTGGCAGTCCACTTGGTTTTTCTGATTTTCAGCTTGTAGCTTGAACTTCAATATCAATCTCTGTGTCTGTTATTTAACATGTTTATTTTGTAACTAGAAAAATTTTCCTGATAGAACCCAATAATTTCAAAATTAAACAATAGATAATTAATTGTTTTTAATATCAGATAAATAACATTTTTGCAAAGACAATGCTAAAAATGGTAAGAAACATGTCTAGTATTTTCTCCTTTCAATCTAGTGGCTCTCCAATGTTTATGAGTTAGAATCACTGACAGAAATAATCCAAATATACTTTCCAGAAAATAACATTAAGGTCTGGCATTTAGGGATGGCAATTATTATAATTTCCTTGGCATTGATAGGTTTCCTAGGATGTCAGATCATCAGTGACAAAATGAGGGTGAGCTTGACCTGTGTTTTGAGTAGAGAGCAGCTCGGAGATTAGCTACCAATTATTCAGATGTAGAAGACATGCAAATCTGTACTATGTAAATGGTAAAGGCACAAGGCAAAAATATTTCTGTATATATTTTATGTAGTTTTCTCCATTTAATAGCAGTGACAAGAGGAGGTAATATAGCAGGAGCACTAGTGTCAATCATGATGGTAGCCCAAGATAAAGCAGTGGAGAGAGCAAAGTGGGCCAGTGTTGGGATATGTTTCTAAGGAAAAATATTTTGCTGGCTTTGGGAGCAAACTGAATGGAGGGAAAATGAATAATATTGTAGGTTTCATAGTTTGATGATGGGACTAAGATTTATAAATTATAAAAATTATTAGTTTTGTTGTTGTTTTGAGACAGGGTTTCTCTGTGTCTGTCCTGGAACTAGCACTTGTGGAAGGGGTTGGTCTCAAACTCACAGAGACCCTCCTATCTCTGCCTGCCAAATGCTGGGATTAAAGGCATGTGCCACCAGTGCCTGGCTAAATTATAGAAATTATTGATGACAAGAAAATGATTAGTTTTTGTGATGGTGGAAATAGTTTGTGATAGGTATGCTTTTAGAAGCAATGTTATTTTGGAAATGGCCATAAATGAAATTGAGCGACTCTTGGTCTGTCTGTCTTAATATCTCAAGTCTTGTGTTTATGACTTATGAGAAAATGTTCTGCATTTGCAGCATGATTTAAAAAATTCTAAGACATGTCATGCTTATGTTTGCTGTATTTATCAAAAGACTATGTATTTTTAATTCTAACCAATAACAAATATAACTTGTACAAAATATTTTAGTGTCATCTATTATTCATTAGCAATTGACTCACGGTGTCACTTAATCCTCATCAAACAATATGAAGTTAACAACTTCAGAGGAAGTTTTAGATCAGGAACTTGATCTCATGCACTGTAACTCCAAAGCGTTTGATTTTATGTTCTACACTTGATTTAAACTCATCCTTGAGATATAGCTCTTTTTATTAAAGCCAACATATTTATACATCATAGCGAATCTCAAGCTTTGGAGACCATTAAGTGTTCCCTGGGAATAAATCAGCTCTAACGGCAGAGGGAGAGCTGAAGAGGAAGGTCTAGTTTAGGAGTTCCAACATGGTTGATTAACATCAAAAGATCTGGTGACAAAAACTAAAGCTTTAAATAAATTCTATAAACATGGCTAGGAGGACTCAATGTTATTAAGATGTCAGTCCTTTTAAAGCTGATTTCTAAATTCAACATAATCCCAAGCAAAACTGTTGCAAGACTTTTTATTTTATTTATTTATTTTTGGATATTGACACCAAGCCCCACATGGTATAAGAATGCAGAAGACTCTGAGTAGCCCATAAATTGCTAGAGGAAAACAGGACTGGTTGATTGGCAGATACTGAACTAACAGTTCGATAATCAGGAAAATGTAATGTAGATTTGAAAACAGAGGTAGATTTGACGTGTGCCACGGGGATACCAGAAACAGAGTCATGTACATTCTAGCACCTGAACTCTGACAAAGAAGCAGTGGCAACTTGTTTGTGAGAGAACAGTGTTTCAGCAAACATGGCTGGCACAACTGAACATTTGTGAGCAAAAAGGAAGAAAGGGAGAGCTCAAGGGAAGAAAGAGGAGAGAAGAAGCCAGAAATGTGGAAAGAGAGGGAAGAACTTCATTAGAGATATGACAGCCTTTAAAGAAGTGGCATGAACTCCTGAGCTAATTGGGAGCATGAGGGTAGGGGAGCATGAGGGAGCTGCCACAATAAGAGCAGGAGAAGAGGAGTAGAGGAGAGGAAATGGAGGAGCAGAAATATTGAGTTGGGGGAAGTATAGAGGAGAGAGAGCAGGATGAGAGATACCATATTAGAGGGAGCTACTATAGCTCCTAGGAGAGATCTGTAACCAGGGAGATCTCCAGAGACCTACAAAGATGACACGATCTGACAATCCATGCAATGGTGGAGAGGATAACCTAAAAGCCCTTCCCCTAAAATGAGATTTATGACTACTCTTTATGCCATCCTAGAGCCCTCATCCAGTGGCTGATGGAAGCAGAGACAGACATCCACAGAGCTGAAATCTGGAACTTAGTTGAAGATAGGGAAGGGGTCGGTACCAGGTTGGAGAAACCCACAGAAACAGTTGGCCTGAACAAAGGGGAGCACATCGACCTCAGATGCTGTCTGGGAGGTCAGTACAGGACTGATCCAGACCCCTGAACATGGATGTCAATAAGGAGGCCTCTTTACTCCAGGGAGCCCCTGGTAGTGGATTAGTATTTTTCCCTGGTGTAAGAAGGGACTTTGAGAGCCCATCCCAAGTGAAGGGATACACTCTGGCCCTGGACACATGGGGAAGGGCCCAGGCCCAGCCCAGGAAGATTTGGTGGACTTTGCAGAGCCCCCATTGAGGGCCCTATGCTGCCTGGGGAGTGGAGGGTGGATGGGTGGGGGAGGTCGGGGGTGGGGGAGGAGGGATGAGGTGAGGGGAGGGAGAGGGAGAGAGAGAGGGAGAAGGGATTTACATGTGAAACAAGCTTGTTCCCAACTTGAACTAATAAAAAAATTAAAAATAAAAAAATATTTTGATATAAATGAATCAGATTAAATATTTGACAAAAATCAAATATAACATTTCTAAACTGCAACAGGAGAAAAGCTAATGCTGGGGAAACAACTGAGAATTCAAGAGGTTGATTCCCAATACCCACAACAACTAGCTGATAATCCCCTGTAACTACAGGACACCCACACTTATGTATGCAAATGCACACAAGGAACAGACATGTATACATAACTTAAAAATTTTTTAAAGAAAATCTAGGTGACTTTGTCTCTAGATATGATTCAAGATACACCAATGCAGCATTAAAAATGAAGAAAAAATGATTTGTGTTTCACTGAAATTAAAACTTCTGTTTTGTGAAAGATGCTGGAAAACATGGAAAGAAACACAGAGATATTTTTTTAAATATGTTTATAAAACACATGTCTGAAAAATGACAAGGACCTAAATGGAAAACTATCAACTGGGCACCTTGTAAACAGAATAAAATGATAAACAAATAATCACATTAGAAGGCAGATGGCATCATATACTGCTAAAGACTCTCAAGTTAAAACACCCATGAGCTCTCACATGTCTGTGGGAACAGCAGAACAATGCTATGTGGTTAGAAGACTCAAGAGCAATTTCAGTATTGTTATAAACAGTTTTTCATTATCTTACAAAGTTTAGTATGCTCCTGTTATGTGTTATCTTTGGAGTTGGAAACCCATACCAACTGCATCCAGGTATTTATGGTGGTTTTATTGAATACTCAGAAAATGGGGAAATGCTGATGTTAGCATTCATTTTGTGAGTAAATGAACTAACACTTTTACTTTTATTATGAAAGAGGATATTATTCAGCAGTAGCCATAACATATGCATATAATGCATGCTGCCTGGACAAAGAGAGCCACAAGTAAAAGCTACAAACAGCATCATTCCATTTACGAAGCCCCGGATTTAAATTGAAACTGTGAAGGGGAAATAGGATAAATGATCTGCAGAGAAAGGAAGGATGGAGGGATGACTGTGTTATCTATAGTGAATTTTGAGGATTGTAAAACATACTGTAATGATGTGTACATCCTCTGTTTCTAGTTATCAAAATGCACCAGACTCTTAATTGATTAGTGCAAATAGTGCTTCTTAAAGACTTGTTTACTTTTTTATGTGTATGCGTTCTTGAGGACAGAAGAAGGTGTTGGATACCCTGAAGCAGGAATTGTACATGGTTGTGAGCTACCGTGTACCTAGAAGCCAACCCAGTTCCTGTATAAGAGCAGCCAGCGCTCTTCACTGCTGACCTGTCTTCATCCCAGTGATGGTTTGAAGGAGAAATGTACTCCATATGCTCAGTTATCTGAGCACTTGATCCACAGTGGGTGGGATTGTTTGAGTAGCTTATTGAACCTTCAGGCAGTAAATACTTCTGGAGAAGTACTTCACTGGGGATTAGCTTTGATGGTTTTGTAGCCTTGCCTCACTTCTGTTAGTGCTCTCTCTGCTTTCTGCACGTGGTTGAAAATGTGATTTTTCAGCTTCCTGCTCCCACTGCCCACTGCCTTGCCTATCTAGACATTGTGGATACTCACTCTGTAACTGTTAGCCAAAATAAACTCTTCCATAAGTCACTTTTGTTTATGGTGTTAGTTTTATCACAGCAGCAAAAAGTAATTAACACAAGCTCCAATACTGGCTCATTAACTACTACAAATCTATTGTAATAATGTAAAATGTTGCTATTAGTAATGACACAGTAGTAAAAGTTGTAAAGGAACTTTATATTTTCATATTAAGGCTTTTTTTAAAAAAAAAATCTAAAACCCCTCAGTCTTATAATTATGTATGTGTGTGCGTGAACACACACATGCAGGAAGATCATTGTCCTAAAAGAAGTTTTCATTAAGGAATTATTTGAAGACATGAGAATTCATAATCCTTTCAGAAAAAAAATGGGACTAAACCTTCATGGTTTTGTGTAGAACAACAGCTTTTGCAGGCCCTGGTGATGACTTGTGTGCTGATAACCAAAGAGTTCATCAAGGACCATGCATATTATTTCTGAAATGTTATATATAATGTTTCACTTGAATAAACTATTTCCAAAGAAATGTTTAAACACAAATCATTTGAAAAATAAAAAAATAACTTCAGGAAGTAAAATGAATATCATGAAATGAGTATTAAGACACTAAATCCAGAACACACTGGCTTGCCAGTTCAGCCAGTTGGTCAGCTCTTGGTTGTGAATATGAGCCAATATATCTTGAGTTTTATCACTAGTGCTTGCTGGGGATCTGACACATAACTCATATCCTCATGCTAACATGGCAGGAACTTCCCTGATTCGGCTATCTCCATAGCCCCTCTTATTTTTATTTAACAATTTTAGGACTTGAATTTAAAGACTTGGTCATCTTAGGAAAATGCTCTATGACAGGATTGTATCCCTAGTCCTCTTTCAATTTTGCATTTTGAAAAATGGCCTCAAAAATTGCCTGAGTAGAATCGCCTGAAGTGCAGGTAATGTCAAATGTGTAATATTCATGTTCTTATAGCTTCAGCCTCTAGAGGCCTGGGGATTGCAGACCTGAACCACTCCGCTTGGCTCACATTGAGAGCTTCTCTAGTGATCTTCTTTGCCCTTAGTCTGGGCTGTTAATGTGGACAGGAGAAAGAACATTCTGCAGGGAGCTGAATGCACAACAGGGCAGGCTATCCCTTGGGATGACAGGTGTACAGAAGGTGGCAGTGATGTGAAGGTCAGAATGACCTTTTTCTACAGAATTCTTTATGCGATCTTAGTTATTTAGGGAGAAAAGGTGCCACACAAATGCAAATGGTTGAATTACTAAATTAGCTTCTGCTACCATTGTTTTTCCTTTTCCTTCTCTTCTGAGAGCATGATTAATGCAGGTCACATTATTGGACTCAGAAATAAAGGCATAGAATAATACGTTCCCTTGGGTAAGAAGTACAGAACCCAGAATGAACAAATTCTTAAGCCCCTCAACCTTTATTTCCAGTCTCCCATACATTCACATTTTTTAAAAAAATGTCACCTTTAAAGAATTGATTATTTGATTCTTTCTAGTTATACTGATGATGTGCAAAGCAAGCAAAAATATTTCAAACAAGCAGAGAGTTGTGCTAAGAGTCAAGTGCCTTGTGATATATCCCATTGTTCTGACCATCTTCAATGCTGAATCTCCATGGTCAAGGTCTCTTTATTTTTAATCTTGAAAGCACTTTAAATCTCATGCAACCTGAAAAATATACACAATAGGAACTGTGACATTTGTCCTGTTATATATAGCCCTATTACTTGATACATTGCTAAGGGGTTTGGATCCCTAGGCAAAAAAAAAAAAAAAAGCCTCAATTGCCAATGTCTGGCTGCCCAGTTATTTTTGAGTATTGACCCCTTTGGGTCAACTTTGCGTAATACTGTGGACGCTGTCTGCCTCTAATTGAGTCTTCAGTGGACCATGAGAGGGCAGTATGTTCCTAGCTAGCTTATAGCCTGGCCTCTTCTTACCAGGATAAAGAACTTATTCTAATCCAGTTTTCTTATGACCTCTAAACAGAGAAATGTAAAAAAAAAAAAAGTATAAAGTTTTTACTTATTCGCTCATACATTCCAAAGATATTTATGAAACACACACTATTTTTAGGAATTGTGGGTCTGAGGATGATCCATCAGCAAATGAAGTAGACAAATCTCTTGTCTTTTTCAATTCACAAATATCACAGTGGTAAAAACTGCATTTGTGATTGTGAACTGTAACAGACTTCCCAGGCAATGGAGTAATAGATAATGAAGAAAATTTAGATCTTATTCTAGTTTTGTCACAAGACTCCATACAAAATAAAGAAAAGAACATTTGAATAAATTTATCTATAAAATATCTTCTAACTGTGGGTGGAGTGAAGTCAAGAAAAAAAATCTTTGTGCATAAATGTTACCTTTCACTATAAGACCTCAATCTTTTATAAAAGAATCATACTAATCTTGAATATTAATAACAAACATACAGAATTTAAAATAGAACACAGGATAAAGATTTGACTAGGATTTTTTTATTTAATTTTATCATAGAAAGTTGAGTGAAGTAAATGAGGGAACAGATTCCATGAAAAGTGAATTCCGGGTGCATGGAATAGCAAACAAAATAGGCAGTGAGGTTGGATTGAACACTATATGTTAGCAAAATGACTTGAAAGTAGATGTCTCTAAAAAGGGCTAAGCACCAACAAAACTGAAAGCAGATGAATTTAGCCTGTCCAGCACACAGGAAGAAGTCTTCAGTTTCATGTTTCATTTTTATTCCAACTATACTAGGAAACTTTTGTGCAATGTGGATCCACTCAGAAAGATTCTATCTTCTGTATATAAGCACATCTCTTTCTTAAGCTTCTCTGTGATACAGCAACAAAAGCAAACAAATCAGACTTTCTTAATAAAGCAGGTAGGAGAATTATCTAGCCTTACATGAGGGGAAGGTGGGAGAGGTAAAGAGTGACATAGTTTTATGGTAAAGTAGTCAGGAATTGCACACTGGGTAGATAAAGAGGCAGTAAAATAAAGGGCAAAATACAGTTTTAAATTTTAATAGCTGTCTAACAAAAATGAGGGACAAATGGATTTTCTTGGAGTGTCTCTATTGGGGCATTATGAACTTTATTCTCTATGTAGATAACTGAAACTAAGTGAGGAACTACACAATATTATTTACAAGTTCCTTCTAACTACATATTGCTTCCTTCAAGGAAGTTTTCCTTCCGGCTCAGCGATCTTTGCTCTCACCATCTCCCATCTTTTGGCAAACCATTCTTTCACATGTTTCCTTCTTGGATTGTCACAGCCCCTTTTCTATTCCTCAAACTTGTTAAACGACTTTATCATCCATTTTTAAAAATTAAAAACAATCAGTGAATGCAATTTCATCTTTTGTCTACAAACAAACTTACCTACGGACCTGGTCTCTTGTCCTATTTTGTGATTTTTTTTTTGTTCCATGTCAGCAGAAGTGTCACCCACCCTAATGAAAATTTCTGTTACTTTTCTTTCCAGAGCATTTCTTTAATGGTAATTTCAAAAGTTTCTCAAATATTCACTCCATCAATATGCAATCTCATATTTGCCATATTACAGAACTAATAAGATTCTGAACATCATGACTATTTCCTTCATGAAAAGAGAAAAACCATAACCCATTCCCTGACCATATGTTGTCTGTCTACTGATACCCATTTTCTTTGAGGACCTTGGTCAGGATGCTTCCTAAAAAGGTAGTGCGTAATTGATGTCCTTATCGAATTAGCATCAATTCTTATGCACAATTCTAGTTTGCATTTTGTTCTGACCACTTAACTAAACACCTGCCAAAGTTTTGGAAAGTTTCCAACTCTCTTTGCCTTATAGTTAGATATTCTCCTCCCCATAGTTTTAAAGTTTTTAGCACTGAGTTTCAGCAATCTCTTTCCATGTTTTTTTTTTTTTTTTTCAACCAGCTTGTCCCAACATGTTTCTTATCCCGCTGGAAACTTACTCTAAATCACTCTTTTTGGGATGCTCCAGTGTCCTAATTTGTGGCAGCTCTGAAGTCTTCATACTTGGCCCTAAGCTCATCTTTCTCTTCATACCTGAGCACACACTAGTGACTCATTAACTGAGGTGACCTTGCAGCCCTTCTAGATTCTGAACACAAAAGCTTATTTACATTTTTAAGTTCCAGAATTAGAATCTCGGCCTCAAACAGAATCGTTCCATAAATGTACAATAGACAAGCATAATGAACTTAATTACAATGACCACACCAACTGGTTACAGTAACGAATCTGATCTATACAATTGGCATGAACTAATAAGTTAACTGCCCCAAATACTGGGAACAAGGATCTTCAGAAGCATAAACAATGAACATAAGCTGGGCGTTGGTGGCGCACGCCTTTAATCCCAGCACTCGGGAGGCAGAGGCAGGCAGATATCTGTGAGTTCCAGGCCAGCCTGGTCTCCAGAGCGAGTGCCAGGATAGGCTCCAAAGCTACACAGAGAAACCCTGTCTCGAAAAAAAACCAAAAAAATAAAAAAATAAAAAACAATGAACATAATAATTGCTTTAAGATCACTGGGTGAGCAAACAACATATTCGTAAAGGAAGAGCCTAATAACAGTGAAAGAAGAGTGATTGGGTATCTGGATGATGACACACACACACACACACACACACACAAATACACACACACACACACACACACACACACACACACACACACACACACACACACGGAAACTAACTGAAGGTATGGTAAGAACCACCTAAAACTGGTCCAACTCTCATAAATAGCTATTTATTCAACTCCTCCAAACCAAGATCCCCAAGAGCTCACATATGAAATAATTACCAGTCTAGAAAACTCCTTTTAAGTTGTATCAGGAAAAGACAAGCAAAAACAACTCCTTTTTGGTATATTCAGCAAGGGGTGTTTTCTATTTCTCTTACTTCTTGCAGTTAGACACTCTCTAAAACCAAGCTCTCTCAGCTTACCAACTGAGGACCAGAAAGGGTGAGTGATTGTTCAAGATAATGCAATTAGGAGATTTCTAGATATGGTTTTCAACAGGATTTTGAAATCTAGTGTATAGACTCAGGAAACTATTGTTTTTGCTAATTGTTTTAGTGTTTGTGGAAGAATCAACTGGCCAATGAACAACAACTTTCTTTTATTCTGTCTTGTTCTAAGATGGGATGTCAATTATTTAGATGAAATTTCCTGCATATGTGAAAACAATGAAAAACTTTCATAGGACAGCAGAAGTAAGTGCATTTAAATGAAAGGCTCTTTTGTAATTTAGGATGTATGAGTATATTGAATATATGAATGCAGGCAGAGTCACAAGCAGTCAGGAAGAAACATTAAATTGTTAATTATAGCACTTTATATTACCAACAGGAATTGTGTTGGTAATTTTCCACAAAGGATTATATACAAGGGGCTTTTTGGTATTCAGATAATGAGAGTGGAATGATCACCATCAAACATAACAGCTTTGAATCAATATACCCAAAAATCATATTTTCAAAATTATATGAACATAATTGAATAACCTAGTATTGTGCATGATGACTCCATCCTTTTAATAAAAAGTGCTACTGAAAAGAATTCACTTTTACTCAAAAGATATCTCCCATAAATTTAGAAAATTTTATAGATTTTTCTCATCTGAATGATTATCTAAACACCCTGAAGGGAAGACAAAGTAATATTATTTTGAAAATAACTTTGCACTATCTTTGAATCATAATTCTCTTATCATATTGAAAGCAAAGAGTAAATTTTTCATCTTCATTTATTCATCAGCAAATATTAATTTAACTACTACTATATTTGGGATTAAATGTAACACTTTGGGGATACTTAAACAAAATTAACCTCCTTTCTTGTTTGTGACCTCTTTTACACTATAGTTAGGGAAGCAGATAGAAAAATTACAGAAAACTTGAGAGAAAATATACTCATATGGCTTCTGTATGCTTAAACTTACTCAGAAATCTATAATTTCTTGCAGAGAAAGACTCATCCCCAGTGTTTCTCTATCTTGATATGTCCCTGGAAGTCTTCATTATGTAGAATTGTCAACTCTGGTGGCTAGCTGGAAGTAGGAAGGCAGAAGGTAATCACAGTCAATGTATTTTGTTTGTCTAGGCTCCTTTTGTTTTGTTGTCCCTGCAGACTAACTGTAGTATGGCTCATTCTATTCTGCCATCATTTAAAGTTTTCAGTGGCAGTCTGTGTATTAGTTGTTTCTCAGAGTGTAGGAATGACACACTAAAGGCATTGCATATTCATCCTTTGTTTTTCACAAATTCTACCAACAGCATTATAAAGGGTTACTTTCCTAACTTTTCACCAATCATCGCTGAGTATTACTGAGCTATTTCCTGCTGGGATCCTAATAAGGTGGGCATGACTAGAATGGTAAAACTAAATACATGAAGTAGGTTAGTGAAAGAGAACCTGACATAACCTAAGGATTCAAACCATCTGTAATCCTTCCATAGTCTCTAAAAATCAGAGGCTTACACAAGGGAAAATAAGATATCATAGTTCCTTAGAGGAGAGGTAACTGCTAAAATGTAGAGATACTGGAAAATGTATCACTAGTTAGTAACAGTGAACTGGAAAGTTAAAGAACTTCATCTCTGCTGCCATAATATAGGAGATGAATGTTACAAACATCTGCAGGTGACATCAACAGGAACTGGTTAGAGGAAGGGGTTCCAATTGTTTGTCAAACTGAGCATCACTGCAAAATGAGAAGCTAACTGTGGTGTTCACACTGTGTTTTGGAACAAAGGGTATCTTTATCATCTTGCTTTGACCATTTTTCCAAAAATGATGTACACTGGGTTAAAATAAAAATCTCTGAAGACTAAAAGGAACTTTGTCAACTTTTAAGGTTTTCTCTACATTTCCACAAAGAGAGAATGTGTGTATTATTTTCATGAAAAGATGTCCTAAAATAACTTGTGGTAAATATTAAACCTATACTGGATCTTATTTGGAATTTTAGGAAAAATATTTTTAAATGGATGTGATGGCTCAGAGATTAGAAGCACTAGTTCTCTTGTTAAGATCTTGATTTAGTTGCCAGAATTCATAAGTGTAAGCACCCGAGCTTATTTTCCTGGTCATGGTTACTTGATATGGTTGCTAGGAATTATAGCAGGACAGTTGGAGTGTCCAGAGAAAGACTGAGACTATGACAGTTTTATGGGAAGTAATCATAATTTTTGTACCTTTATTAGAAACAGAGTATAACGGCAATTGGCATGATCAATACAGTGGTAGCTGCCAGGATACATTTACAAATGTTACAGAATACACAACATGAATGTCTAAAACCAATTGTCCTGTCAAACTACCAAGGTTACTTGACTTCTGAGGAAACATATAGAGCACCTGGAACATTTCACTGCCTGGGGGCATGTATGAGTCTTTCAGCAACAGGAAGGAACATTGTGCCCCAGAAGTCATGAACTCTAACCTGAAAAACTTACAATGCATGTCTCTCAAGGCAGCTAGGCCATGCTAACTCCATGGTCCTGCACACAAGAAGTCTTGTGACCATCTCTAATTCCAGTTCCGGAGTATCAAACACCCATTTTGAAACTGTGTTGGCACCAGAAATGTATATAGTGTGAGTAAATACATGCAGAGGAAGTATCATACATATAATATAAAATTATATATATACATATATATGTATATATATATATATATATATATCATGTATAAGGAATCTAGGTTTAAGTCATTCTCTCTCTCTCTCTCTCTCTCTCTCTCTCTCTCTCTCTCTCTCTCTCACACACACACACACACACACACATTGGTTTTTTATGTTACATATTTGTGAGTGTGGATTGAATAGAAACACAATAGAAGTTGATCTCAGTGGCAATAGCTAACTTGTATGTCTAAAAATGGATTTACAGAGTGTTTCTGCAAGACAATCATCAGGCCCAGCATGGGATCCATTGGAAATATGTCTAGGAGCAGTCTTTGATGACTTATTCAGTCACAGGATAAATTTGAATAGAGAAAATAATTGGGCAATAATTTGAAAAAGAGTAAAATGGCTTGATCCAATGCAGAAGAAAGGATATTCTCTAAGTGGCTATAATATTGGGAGCCCAAATACTGGAATGCTGTGTAAGACACTGATTCTACTGAATACTAGTACTGTGTATAGTGAAGGGAGGAGAGAAGAGATGCTGGGCAAAGTGTTACATAAGAAATCCACAAAGATCTAAGGAAAAAGCAAACCAATCCCAGTGCCAGGTGTAATATTGAGAAGAGGACGAACAGGATGAGAAATGAACATCTCAGTTTAAAAGGCATTCTGTTTTTCAGCGCAAAGTCCCCCATAAATGGAGCTTGACTTTAGTTAGTAAGGGGTAAGTGGAAAACCAGTGTTTGGCTATGCTAAGGTAAGATTTACTCACAAATGGAGACTGAGGCAAAGACTAAAAGATAGAAAGCTCTTCAGAAACACCCGAGGGACCCGAGAACTGAAATCAGTTTTTGTGCAAATGTCTTGCACCAAACTTGCAAACTTTGGCCAAATATCTGGCAGGAACCATTTAAATGAGTAAAGATTAATTTTGACTCACAGTTTCATGAAGATCAATCCATTGCTGCTTGCCTCCTGACAATTGGAAAGAACTCCATGATGGTGGGTGCATACAGCAGGGGAGGTGGCAGTCAGGCAGCAGAGAGCTAGAAAGGAAAAAAGAAGAGAGGCATATATTTGCAAAAACTTTCACTCAGAGACACACCTCTCTGAGCTAGATCTCACTTCCTAAAGTTCTAAAACCTAAACAAAAAGTATCACCCAGCTGGAGATCATGCAATCAATACAGTAAGCCTACAGAGGATATTTCATAACAAGCCCCAGTCAGAAGTAATATATGACAAATGGAAATGAAATGTCATTGACAAGGAGGTAAACATAGGTGCTTGTACCTCACACAATTGTGGCCATGTGTTTGAAGGGAGAACTTTTATTTATAAGTTATTCTTTAAGGCAGGAGTGAGGAATCCTTCTGGATGGGTGGATTAGGAAAGTTCCAGCAAGTAAATCAATGAAAATGATGAAGCATCTTCTTTCTATGAAGGATTCCAGCTCGAATTTTGTGTGATATCTCTGTACTTTGGGTTCATATTGTTTTTTCAGTTTGGTCTTTTTGGTTTATATTAAAGACAGTCATATTTTACATAATCAATCCCACTTCCCTCTCCCTCTCATCCTCCCATGCCTCCCACCAACACCCCCCTCCAACTCCCTATCCACACCCCAGGGAGAGTGAGGTCTTCCATGGGGGATCATCAAAGTCTGTCACTTCATTTGGGCAGGGCCTACGCCCTCCACCAGGTATTTAGAATGAGAGAATGGGCTCCCAGATTCCATTAGTGCACTAGGAATAAATACTGGTTCCACTACAAGAGGCCCCAATTACTGCCCAGGCCGCCTAACTGTCACCCAAGTTCAGAAGGCTTGGTTCATTCCTATGCTGTTTCTCCATCTGTCTGGCTGGGACCCATGAGCTTCCACTTGCTTGGATCAGCTCTTTCTGCAAGTTTCCCCAGCATGGTCTTGACCACTTTGTTCATCATGCCTCCCTCTCTACAACTGGATTCCAGGAGTCTGGCTCAGTGCTTAGCTGTGAATCTCTGCTTCTGCTTCCATCAGCTACTGGATGAAGGCTCTAGGATGGCAATTAAGGTAGACATCAATCTCATTGTAGGGGAGGGGTATTTAAGGTATCCCCTGCACTGTTTGCTTTGATTGTTAGTTGAGATCATCCTTGTGGATTTGAAGACATTTACCTAGTGCACAATTTTTCTTTAAACCTATAATTGCTCCCTCTATTAAGGTATCTCATTTCTTCTTCTCCTCTATTCATCCCAAAGTTCAATCTTCTTGTTCCCTCATGGTCTCCTCCTGCTTCTTCTTCTTCCCTACTCTTTTTCCTCCCTCCCTCCCCTGTCCCTTGTGCTTCCAATTTGTTCAGGAGCTCTTGTCACTTTCCCCTTCTCCTGAAATGTAGGGAAACACTGTAGCCCGGCCTCCTAGGAGCTAGCTACAGATATGCTTGACTATCCCTGTGAGGGAGTGGTTAGGGGAGGTTCAGGATGATGCATTGGGAGTTCTTAAGGGGATGACAGACACATGGGACATCTCTCTGGCCTCCCTAGCCTGCTGCCTCTGGGTACTCTCTCTGGCTTGTGTTTATCTGAATAATAACATCCTAACCCTACGGACTACAGCTTGTCTTCAATCTCGAAATACAGAAATATATGTTTCTCTTTGGGTGCTCCTTGTTTCTTAGCTTCTCTGGATGTGTGGATTGTAGGATGGTAATCCTTTGCTCTGTGTCTAATATCCGTATATGAGTGAATACATACCATGTTTGTCTTTCTGTGAATGTGCTACCTCATTCAGGATGGTTTCTTCTAGTTCCATCCATTTGCCTGTGAATTTCAAGATTTCATTGTTTTTCACTGCTAATTAGTACTCTGTGTAAATGGACGACATTTTCTGTATAAATTCTTTGGTTGAGGGGCATTTAAGTTCCTCCCATGTTCTGCCTATTACAAATAATGCTGATATGAACGTAGTTGAACAAATGTTCTTGTTGTATGAATGTGCATCCTTTGGGTATATGCCTAAAAATGGAATTGCTGGATCTTCAGGTACTGATTCTCATTTTCCTGAGGAGTCTCCATACTGATTACCAAAGTGGCTGTATAAGTTGGCACTCCCACCAGCAGTGGAGGAGTATTCCCCTTTCTCCACATCCTCTCCGGCATAAACTGCCATTGGTGTCTTTAATTTTAGCCATTTTGACAGGAGTAAGATGATGGTATCTCAGTGTTGTTTTATTTGCATTTCCATGACGGCTAAGGATGTTGAGCACTTTCTTAAGTGTCTTTCAGCCATTTTGGATTCCTCTGTTGAGAATTCTCTATTTAGTTCTGTACCCCACTTTATAATTTGATTATTTGGTGTTTTGGAGACAAGCTTCTTGGGTTCTTTGTATATTTTGAAAATCAACCCCCTGCCATATGTGGGGTTAGTGAAGATATTTTCCCATTCTGTGGGCTGCCATTTTGTCTTACTGACAAGCTTCTCAGTTTAAGGAGGTTCCACTTATTAATTGTGGATCTCAGTGTCTGTGGAAATAGTGTTATGTTCAGAAAGTGGACTCCTGTAATAATCCCTTCAAGGGTACCTAACACTTTCTCTTTTAGGAGGTTTAGTGTGTCTGTATTTATGTTTAAGTCTTTGATCCATTTGGACTTAAGTTTTGTGCATGGCAATAGATATGGATCTATTTGCAGGCTTCTACATGTCAGCATCCAGTTATGCCAGCATCAATTATTGAAGATGCTTTCTTTTTTCTATTGAATAATTTTAGCTTCTATGTCAATTATAAGGTGTTTGTAGGTGTGTGGATTAATATCAGGGTTTCATTGTTCTGCCTGTCTGTTTTTGTGACAGTACCAAGCTTTTTTCATGACTATAACTCTGTAGTTGAGCTTGAAGTCTGGAATGGTGATGCTTCTGGAAGTTCCTTTATTGAACAGGGTTGTTTTAACTATTGTGGCTTTTTTCCATGTAATGTTGAGTATTTTTCGTTCAAGGTCTGTAAAGTATTGTGCTGGGATTTTCATGGGGATTGCACTGAATCGGTAGATTTCTTTTGGTAAGATTGGCACTTTTATTATGTTAATCCTTCCTATCCAGCATGGGAGATCTTTCCATTTTCTGGTATCTTCTTTAATTTCTTTTTTAAAGACTCAAAGTTCTTACTGTACAGGTCTTTCACTTCTTTGGTTAGTGGTACCCCGAGGTATTTTATGTTGTCTGTGGCTATTGTAAAGGATGATATTTCTCTGATTTCTTTCTCAGACCCTTTACTGTCTATATTATTAGGGCTACTAACTTTTTTTGAGTTACTCCTGTATTCTGACACTTTGCTGAAGGTGTTTATCAGCTGTAGGAGCTCTCTGATAGAGTTTTTTGGGTCACTTATATAAACTATCATATCATCTGCAAGTAGTGAAAGTTTGACTTCTTTCTTTCCAAGATACTTCTTCTTTCTTGTATCCCCTTGATCTGTTGTCTTATTGCTCTAGCTAGAACTTCAAGTACAATATTGAAGAGATATGGAGAGAGTGCAAAACCTTAAATTGTTCCTTATTTTAGAGGAATCCCGTTGCGTTTCTCTCCATTTAGTTTGATGTTGGCTGTTGGCTTGCCATATATTGCCTTTTTCATGTTTAGGTATGTTCCTCTTATTCGAATCTCTCCAAGACCTTTATCATGAAGGGGTTTTGGATTTTGTCGAAGGATTTTTCATCATCTAGTGAGATGGCCATGTGGTTTCTCTTTTTCAGTTTGTTTATATGGTGGATTAACACTGATAGATTTTCCTATGTTGAACCATCCTTTCATCTCTGGAATGAAGCCTACTTGATCATGGTGTATTACTTTTCTGATGTGTTCTTGAAAATCGATTTGCCAGTATTTTACTGAATATGTTTGCATCAATATTAATGAGGAATATTGGCTGTAGTTCTCTTTCTTAGTTGTGTCTTTGTGTGGCTTGGATACCAGAGTAATTGTAGCCTTGTAAAAAAGAGTTTGGCAATGACCCTTCTGCTTCTAATTTGTGGAACAATTTGAGCGTTATTGCTACTAGCTCCTCTTTCAATTTCTGGTAGAATTCTGAAGTGAAACCTTCTGGCCCTGCGATTTTATTGGTTGAGAGACTTTTGATGACTGCTTCTATTTCATTAGGGATTATAGGTCCATTTAATGTGCTTATCTATTCTTTATTTATTTTTGATAAGTGAAATCTATCCAGAAAATTGTCTATTTCCTTTAGATTTTTGAATTTTGTGAAATACAGATTTTCAAAGTATGACCTGATGATTCTCTGGATTTCCTGTGTCTGTTGTTATGTCCTCCTTTTCATTTCCGATTTTCTTAATTTGCATGTTCTCTCTCTGCCTTTTTTAGTTTGGATAAGGGTTTATATATCTTTTTGATTTTCTCAAAGAACCAACTCTTTGTTTCATTGATTCTTTTTATTGTTTTCTTTGTTGCTACTTTATTGAATTGAACCCTCAACTTTATTATTTACTGGTGTCTACTACTCCTGTGTGAGTTTGCTTCTTTTTAGTTCTAGAATTTCAGCTGTGCTGTTAATTATCTACTGTGACTATTCTCCAGTTTCTTCATGTTGGCACTTAGTACTATGATCTTTCCTCTTAGCACTGCTTTCAGAGGGACCCATAGGCTTGCATATGTTGTACCTTCATTGTCATTGAATTCTAGGGAGTCTTTGATTTCTTTCTTAATTTCTTGCTTTACCCAGGAATGATGCAATTTAAAATTGTCTATTTGTAAGAGTTTGTAGTCTTTCTGAACTTTGTGTTGGTGTTGAAATCTACCTGGTGATCTGATAAGATAGAGGGGGTTATTCCATTATTTTTTGTATCTGTTGAGGTTTGCTTTGTTGTGGAGTGTCTGTTCAGTTTTAGAGAAGGTTCCATGTTGCACTGAAAGGAAGGTATATTGTTTTGTGTTTGGATGAAATGTTCTATAGGTGTCTGTTAAACACAATTGGTCAAAACTTCTTTTAGTTCCTTTTTTTGTGAAGTTCTGTCTGGTATTTCTGTCCAGTGGTGATGGTGGGGTGTTGTACTCTCCCACTATAAGTGTGTGGGGTTTTCATTGATGCCCTTCCCCTATAAGAGATTGGTGTCTACCTTGGTTACCATTCCTAGAGCCTTCATCGAGTAGCTGTTCAAAGCAGAAACCGGCACCCGCAGCTAAGCACTGAACCATACTGCTGGAATTCAGTTGTGAAGAGGGAGGAGGGATGAGCAAAGGAGCCAAGATGGGTCTGGAAAGACCTGCAGAAACAGTGGACCTGACTTAGTGAGAGCATGGAGTCCTTAGTCATAAGTCTTCGGAAACAGCACTGGACCAAACCAAGCCTTCTGAATGTGGGTGCCAGCTAGGAGGCCAGGGCAGTCTATGGGACCACTGACAATGGAGCCAGTCTTCAACCAGTCATAGAGCACAAATGGACTTTGGGACCCCATTCCCTATGAAGGGATACTGTTGCAGTCCAGATACAGCAAGGAGGGCCTGGGCCCTCCCCCAAACCATATGACAGACTTTGAAGGTCCCTGGTGGAGCGCCTCACAGTCCCTGGAGAGTAGTTGGGGATGGGTTGTGGGGGTTGGTGGGGAACATGGGAGGATGGGAGGGTGAGGGAATGGGGGTATGGATATGTAAATATGAGTGGTAATTAAATAATTTAAGTAAAAAAGTGTGTGGGGTTTTATTGTGATTTGAGATTTAGTAATGTATCTTTTATGAATTCGGGTGTCTTAGTATTTCGGACATCGATGTTCAGAATTGTGACTTCATCTTGATGTATTTTTTGCTGTCATGGATATGAAATGACCATCTCTTTTGATTAATTTTAGTTTAAAGTCTAATTTG
This sequence comes from Cricetulus griseus, assembly GCF_003668045.3. Taxonomy (NCBI): domain Eukaryota; kingdom Metazoa; phylum Chordata; class Mammalia; order Rodentia; family Cricetidae; genus Cricetulus; species Cricetulus griseus. The sequence continues at coordinate 105,145,709 of NC_048600.1, forward strand.
TTAGATATTAGAATAGCTACACCAGCTTGCTTCTTAGGATCATTAAATTGGAAAATCTTTTCCCATCACTATACTCTGAAATAACAACTGTCTTTGAAGTTGAGGTGTGTTTCTTGTCTTTGAAGTATTAAGTATTCTGTCTTTGTATTCATTCTGCTAGTCTGTGTCTTTTTATAGGTGAGTTAAGACCATTGATATTGAGGGATATTAGTGACCATTGATTGTTGATTCATGTTTCTTTTGATTTGTTTTTGGTAAGGGTATTGTGTGTGGATTTCCCCATTTTTGGTTTTGGTTTTTGGCTTTTGGTAACATGTAGTGATATCCATCCCACTGGTACCTGTAGTGCTGACCACTCCCATTTGGGCATGGTCACAGGTGAGGACTTTATTGAGAGTGAGTTTAGTTGGCTCTCTCTTGTGTCCAGTTGGGTCACAAGGAACAGCCTGTGTATATCCTTAGAGGGGAAACAATGGTGGCCATTTGCTTCTTCTGGTCCTGTAAATCATTACCAGTGCTCTACAGTAATATGGGATCATCTGTTGCCTATGTTTTTGTGGGTGTGGTTAACTTCCTTGAGTTGGAGTTTTCCTTCCAGTACTTTCTGTAGGGTTGGATTTGTGGATATGTATTGTTTAAATCCTGCTTTGTCATAGAATAGCTTGTTTTGTCCACGTATAGTGATTGAAAGCTTTGCTGGCTATCGTAGTCTGGGCTGACATCCACAGTTTCTTAGTGTTTGTAGAACATCTATTCGGGACCTTCTGGCTTTCAGAATTTCCAGTGAGAAGTCAGGAGTAATTCGGATAAGTCTGCCTTGATATGTTACTTGGCATTTTTCCTTTGCTGCCCTTAATATTCTTTCTTTATTCAGTATGTTTGATTTTTGATTATTATGCAGAAAGGGACCTTTTTTCTTTTGGGGGACAGTCTATTTGGTGTTCTGTAAGCTTCTTGTACATGCCCTTCTTTAAATTGGGAAAGTTTTCCTCTATGATTTTGTTGAATATGTTTCCTGAAACGTTGAGGTGTGTTTCTTCACCACCTTCTACACCTATTATTCTTAGGCTTGGTCTATTCACAATGTCCCATATTTCCTGGATATTTTGTGTTAAGGATCTATTGGACTTAATATTTTCTTTGGTCAATGAATCTATTTTTTCTAATTTATCTTCAGCACCTGAGATTCTCTCTTCCATCTCTTGTATTATGTTAGTTATGTTTGCATCTATAGTTCCTGATCATTAGCCCAGCTTTTCTATTTCCAGAATCCCCTCAATATAAGTTTTCTTTATTGTCTCTCTTTCAGTTTTCAGGTCTTGAACTATTTGAATTGTTTCCTTCTGTTTGTTTTTTCTTGGCTTTCCTTGCTTTCTTTAAGAGATTTGTTGATTACTTGCATTTTTTTGGCTTATCTTTTCCTCCATTTCTTCCATTTTTGTTTTTTTTTCTTCCATTTCCATAAGGGTTTTTTTTTTATTTCCTCTTTGAGAGTCTCTATCATCTTCATGAAGTCATTTTTTGAAGTGAAACTTTTTATTTATTTATTTTTCTTTTTATTTGAATTAGAAACAAGATTGTTTTACATGTCATTCCTAGTTCCCTCTCCCTCTCCTTTTCCCCTACCACCCCCTCCAACTGAAACCCTACCTATCACATATCCTTTCTGCTCCCCAGGGAAGGTGAGGCCTTACATAGGGGTCATTAGATTCTATCATATCCTTTGGGATAGGACCTAGGCCCACCCCAGTGTGTCTTGGCTCAGGGAGTATCCCTCTATGTGGAATGGGCTCCCAAAGTCGACACCTATGTTAGGGATAAGTACTGAACTACTACAGGAGGTGCCATAGATTTCCAACATCCTCTCACTGAAACCCACATTCCTGGGGTCTGGATCAGTTCCATGCTGGTATCTTAGCTATCAGTCTGGGGACCAAGAGCTCCCCGTTGTTCAGGTCAGCTGTTTCTGTGGGTTTCACCAGCCTGGTCTTGACCCCTTTGCTCATCACTTCTCCTTCTCTGCAACTGGATTCCAATTCAGTTCAGTGATTACTTGTGGGTGTCTGCTTCTTCTTCCACCAGAAGCTGGTTGAAAGCTATAGGATGGCATATAAACCAGTCATCAATCTCATTATCAGGGGATGGTATTTAGGTCCTTTGTTACTTAGATTGTTAGCTGATGTCATCTTTGTAGATCTCCAAACATTTCCCTAGTGCCTGATTTCTCTGTAAATCTAAAGTGTCTCCCTCTATTATGGTATCTCCTTTCTTGTTTTCTTCTATTCTTCTCCAGACTCAAACTTTCTGCTCCCTCATGTCTTCCTCAACCCCTCTTCTCCCCTTGACATTCTCCTAGCTCCCTCCCCTTGTCCCATGCTCCCAATTTGCTCAGGAGATCTATATCTATTGCCATGCACAAACCTTAAGTCCAAATGGATCAAAAACCTCAACATAAATCCAGCCACACTGAACCTTTGAGAAGACAAAGTGGGAAATACCCTTGAATTAATTGGTACAGGAGACTGCTTCCTGAACATTACACCAGTAGCACAGGCACTGAAATCAATTGATAAATGGGACCTCCTGAAACTAAGAAGCTTCTTTAAGGCAAAAGACATAGTCAGCTAGACAAAACAGAAGCTCACAGACTGGGAAAAGATATTCACCAACCCCACATTTGACAGAGGGCTGATCTCCAAAATATACAAAGAATTCAAGAAGCTACTCTCCGAAACACCAAATAATCCAATTAAAAAGTGGGTACATAACTAAAAAGACAATTCTCAATAGAGGAATCTAAAATGGCTGAAAGACACATAAGGAAGTGTTCAACATCCTTAGCCATCAGGGAAATGCAAATCAAAACAACTCTGAGAAAGCATTTTACTCCTGTCAGAATGGCTAGAATAAAAAACACCAATGACAGTTTATACCGGAGAGGATGTGGAGAAAGGGGAACACTCCTCCACTGCTGGTAGGAGTGCCAACTTCTACAGCCACTTTGGAAATCAGTATGGAAACTCCTCAGGAAAATGGCAATCAGTCTACCACAAGATCCAGCAATTCCACTATTAGACATACACCCAAAAGAAGCACATTCATACAACAATGGCATCTGTTCAACTATGTTCATATCAGCACTATTTGTAATAGCCAGAACCTGGAAGCAACCTAGATGCTCCTCAACTGAAGAATGGATACAGAAAATGTGGTAATTTACACAATGGAGTACTACTCAGCAGAGAAAAACAATGGAATCTTGAAATTTGCAGGAAAATGGATGGAACTAGAAGAAACCATTCTGAGTGAGATAACCCAATCACAAAAAGACAAACATGGTATGTACTCACTCATATGTGGATTTTAGACATAAAGGATTACCAGCCTATAATCTACATTGTCACAGAAGCTAGTAAACAAGGAAAAACTGTAAGAGAGACATACATAGTCCCCTGGAGAAAGGGAAAGGGACAAGATCTCCTAAAGTCATTTTTAAGCTCATTCTCTTCTGTCTCATCTACATTGGGATGTTTAGATCTTGGTGGTGTAGAATCCCTAGGCTCTATTGTTGTCATATTGCTCTTCCTGATGCTGAATATGTTTTTATGCTGTGATCTTCCCATTGCTTCTTCTACTGGGTGCAAGAGGGCTCTCTCCCTCTTCTTGTGGGTATGTGTACAAGGGTCTGTCCAGGAAGATGCAGGTGTGTCCAAACTCAAATGATAGCAGATGTTAGATGGCTGTGTCTTCCAGTGGGTGCCAGTCCAAGATAGGAATGGCAGCAGATGCTGAATGGCTGAGTCTGTCTTATGGTCTCTCTGGAGGATTCTGTGGTGGGATGGGACTGGGGGGGCACATTTCAGGGGACTCAAAACAGGGAAAGCTGTGCACGACGTGGCTGGCATTCACCTCTTCCAGCGGGTGCTGGTCCAAGACTGGGATAGAGGCAGATGCTGAATGGCTGGGTCTGCCTCCATGTCTCTCTGTTTTTTTTTTTTTGTTTGTTTGTTTTGTTTTGTTTTGGTTTGTTTGTTTTTTTTTTGGCAGGACAGGACTGGAGGCCATGTTTCAGGGGACTCACATAGGGAAATCTTGGGAGCAAATGGCCAGGCACTCACCTCTTGTGTGTGCCGGTCCAAGACTGGGATGGTGATGGCCGAATATCCTGGATGGCTGGGTCTCCCTCCAGGTGTCTGGGATTTCGTGGTGGGATGGGACTGGGAGCCATGTTTCAGGGAAAACCTCTGGTTCATATTCTAACAGTGTAGAATATTGGTCCCACAGCAATCATTCATCTATTTTTTAAGACATGGGAAATATTCTAACAAAGAATAATGTGAAACGACTGTCTGTAATAAATTATGCAATATATAAATAGACAGCCTCAATTCTAAATAGAGGCAAACTTTCTCAAATTAAGAACTAATGACAGCCATTAACAAATTTCATATGACATACACTGTTAATTTAATCCACCTTATGAAATATGTTTTGCATTTGATAAGCTGAGGAAACTACAAAACTTAAATGATCACCTTCTTTTTAACCACCCTCCTGCCTTACCCTCCCCACTGTTAGTAGCTATTATTGTCTATCTCTGTATGGTGACTTCTTTTCTGAAGGCTTTTGTACTAATTGCAGGGGATACTCTGTCTTTTTGTTTGACATGCTATTGTGGTGATATATTATTTATGATTTATTAAAGCTTGCCTGAGAGTTTAGAATTCAAAGATAGCCACAAGCCACAGAGGTCAGTAAGTGGTGATACACACCTTTAATCCCAACAGCCATACTATCTAGTCATAGAGCTAGGCAGTGGTGGCACATACCTTTAATCCCAGGACTCAGAAGACAGGTAGATGGATATCTGTTAATTCAAGGCCACACTGAGACACATGAAATTGATTCAGTCCTAAAGAGAAACATCTGAAACAAAGGTGATCTCAGCACTTGGGATCACATGCCTTTAATCCCAGCACTAGGGAAGTATAAAAGGAAGAAGCAAGGGATCTCAGGTGGAGATTTAGTTTCCAGACAGTGAGAGCTATTGATTCTTAGGATTCATGCAGAAAGCATTGCACTCAGGATTTCTCGACCAGGACCAACCTTTCAGTCTGATGTAGAGGTAAGAGGTAGTGGCTCTGGCTGCTTTGCTTATCTGACCATCAAGATTGAAGCCCATTATATATCTCTGGCTTTTTATTATTTATTATTATTGTTCAATTTCTAGCATTCTTCAGTAGAGATTATTCAGGAATGTGTTTGTAGGTGCAGATATTCAATACTTGGATACTTATGCAATTAACTTTACGGTATTGAGTTGACTCTATTTGGTATTTATAGTATTAAACTTTTAGATATTTTGCACAAATTCTCCTTTTGTTGATGTTCTCTTTATTCAATTCTGTGCCTCACAATAAAAGCTGTGAGATCTAAAGCATATTATTTTATGCCTGGAAGTCTCCAAGTTCCAGATATACAAGGTGGGTCAATAGTATATATATATATATATATATATATATATATATATATATATATATATATTGAAGTTCTGGTAACATTAGAATAAGGCATGCAAAATAGTAGCACAATCTGTGGAAAAGAATCAAATTTAAATTCTCATTATTGTCACATATAAATATATCAGTACACATATGGAAAAAGCTAGCAGACATTTTATTATTTGATGTTTTGTTTTACAATTAAGATATTTACAGCATTGAAATTGAATCCAGGATCCCATGAATGGTAGGCAATCACAGAGCCATTACCCACCTCTTGCTTGATATTTAGTGTTAGTTACCTTCTATTTATTCTATAGAAAAATCAATAAAAATTAAGTTACACAGTAAACTGTGTGTCTTACATATTAAGACAATTTTATTTTAATTTTTTATTTTAAACAGCTTAGACTATACTTAAAGGCAATATATGTTATACATCTAAGTACTTGTATCCTGGGTATGATTCTAAATATTTTATTTATATTCTTTATACAATGGTCTGTAAGACAGGCATGATTTTATACCACTTTTACACTTCTAGATGTTGAAAAACAAATCAATAAAGCCACTAAACCAAAGCCATGGAGCTGCATGCTATTGTGAAAGAAAACTCCCTTTTCAATCATAGCATGTTGGCTTCCAAATATGTACTCTTAACAACAGGAGTAGGGGTAATTTTTACAATAATATTTAAGTATTAAATATTTCACAGGCTAGCAAGACATAACAGAATGCACTTTATTTTTCTGAGAGACACCTACACTGTATAGTAAGTACCTTGACTCACCTCACTTGTATGTTCTTCCCTTTGCATTCATAAAACACAGGGTTTATGACCAGTATTTAACCACTTTTGTGTTCATATTAACCAATAACATGAACATATCAGCCAAACTTCCTCAAAAGAACTTCATCAAAAAATAACATACCAGTGATTTGTCCCTTGTAATTTAAGTGCCATGTTTTAGTAAAGCAAACATTGTTGGGCTTAGAGAAAACATTCTTTTCTCTTGTAGAAACAGCACATAGTTATCACAGCATCTCTATAACTTATCCCACCTAATATTAAGAGAATCAACATATATAGTTGGTGACGTACTACCTTATTAATGAAATGGCTTGCTTAACTCCAAAATAACATTAAGGAATTAAAATTAGAAAAATGCATTCATATTTGCTCAAAAGTAACTCTTCTGGGTGGTGGGTTGTTCTTCATTTTCATATTTATTAGCATTCACTAATGTAAAAACTGATCTGTTTCAATGTTACATTTATTACATCTTCAAAATCCTGTTATCATATCCTGCCATGTCTCTGCTGTTTCCCTTCCTCTACCCCAACTCTCCTTTTACTTTCATTTATTATCTCTTTTGTTTTCTCTTCTTTGTTTTATATACATTTAGTTACATGTATACACACATATAAATATATAAATGCAACTTACCAAATCTCTGATTCTCTCTTTCTCTCACTCTTTCTATCTCTCTCCCTCTCTCTCGTGTGTGTGTGTGTGTGTGTGTGTGTGTGTGTGTGTGTGTGTGTGTGTGTGTGTGTGTGTGTAGGGTAGCCACTTGATATTGGATTACTGGATAACCATTTAGGAGGATCATCCTTAGTGAAGAAACATTCTCCCTCCCTCAGCAGTCATTAATTACCTATAGTTTTTCATCTAAGGAATTGACTTGTAAAAGTTCCACATCGAATGTTGACATGTTGTTCAGGTCTTGTTTAGGCAACCATATATAATGCTGAGGATACATAGTTGCAACTTCCCTGTCATCTATAGAAGGCACAGACTTACTGCAGAGTCCTGGTTCTCTATTATTTACATTCTTCTTTCTGCTTTTTTGTGATGTTACCTAAGCCATAAATGTAGGAGTCATAAATTTATCAGTTAGGGCAGGATACCCTTTGGTCAGTTCTGTACAGTGTGACCACTTGTGGCTTGCTGTAAAAATATATATCTACTGTAAAAAGAAGATTATTTGATGAAGGATGAGAGCTACACTTATCACTGGGTATAAGGATATGTATTTAGAATGCAGGTAGAAATTATACACGTTTAGGGGACAACATTAGTAGATTCTCCTCTAGGTTCCATAGCCTTACTCTCATTCCACTCTTTATGAATAAGATATATTAAATAAATCATCGGGTAGCCTCTAAAGATCTTCCTACCATTTTGTTCTTATTTCTGTTCTTATATAATCATCTTCACTCCAGTATGGGTTAGACTTACTGATTAGGTTTAAATAAAAGAAATCTGGAGCAGGAGTGGTAAGATATCACTTTCTAAATGAGCTTGTAAGATGTCAATGACTTTCAACCTATATATAAGTTCCTCCTGTTTTTCCTGGACCACTCAATTTTGGTAAAGAAATTTTCTTTGTGAGGCACTGTCCTGACAGAGTCCATGGGGAAGGAATAAGTGTTTGACAATAACCATGAGTTCAATTTGCAAGTCCTTCTGAGAGACTGAACCAAATTCAATCAGTCCATCTCAATCAACCCAACCAAAGTCAATCTCCAGTGCCTGAGACACAGAAGCTGTTACTGAAATCTACTCTTATTCAGGGTAATGAATTCCCTAACAATAGATTAGAACTATAAAGATATTTGGAAGAATGATGAAGAGCAAAATGACTCCATTGTGCTTTTGATATCACTTGTATTGTATCCAGTCTCTCAAAATTATTTTCTTTGTCCTTTTGTATATTTAGCAGAAGTTTTGAGGCAGCTTGATGTAACTGAAGGAATACTGGACAAAGTATGTTTGTCAGTTCACATTTCTTATTGAAATTCAGTTCATGAAATAAGAAGTCTTGGCTATGTAGGTTTAATGATTCTCATTCTCCATTGTATGGCTATTTTTAGCATGTGTCATTATAATCACATTGACATATCTCCTGAGACATCAGTACAACAAAATATACAACCTCCATTTTTAAGATATCTTGTAGAGTGTGGGAACAGAGAAACTCTGTGACATTAAATCAAAATACCCAACAGTTCATCATTACCAACTTGTATATTTTGAAGGGCTACATTACTGAAGAAATACTAAATACCTGATTTTAAAGCCTACTGAGAATTTCAGATTTTGAAAAGAAAAGAAAAGAGATGGGTTAAAATGAATGTCACCTCTAAAGGCACGTAAAGGGGAGTGAGATTGTGTGCACAGCAATGAGGAGGGGTGTCTTGGTTGTTAATGAGAAAGATGAGGAAATTCTGATTCATATAAGTTATTCATCTTACTAAAAACTTTACTAGATATGGCATGGCTTATTCATATTCATAAGTCTGAAGAAAACCTATTAGCCATACACTGGGTTAGAGAAAAGTGAAATGGGATATGAACCGACATTGTGAAAAAACACAATGAAATGCAGTAATTGGCAATGCCAAATTCTATCAGTAGAGGTGGCAGCTAAAAATACAGACATACAGGAGAAATACTATAATTTGGAAATAAATTATTTTTTTACTTCATTCTTTAAAAGATCCTCCAAGTTTTGCGTAAGGTATATCTGTGTCATGTTGGCTATATTTTTTAAAAGGAGTACAACATGTTAAGTTTCATTCATACCAGACTTAATACATATCTAAAGCAAAACTGTCTTTGTCAAGTACAATCTATAGTGGCCCACGAAAAAGATATTTAATTTTGGATTCATCACAAGTGGAGAATATACTGAAAGTAATAGAAAAGATAATATGGAATTAGATTTTCAAGCTTTATTATGTGCAGAAATATAGAGACAAATAATTGAAAAAATAATTGATTCTAATTTAGAATTCTTTAGGAAATGACATTAATGATACTGAAAGAATAAGTTTTCAGTTTCTCTGTTTTAAATCCTACTTTTGCATATTTTAAACTTCTGGTATGTTTCCCATAGTATTCATTTTTATAGTCCACCCACTCTAGACAAACAACCTAGATCACTGTCTGCCTAATCAATTACTCAACAAAAGCCATAGGTACTGGCCTTATTAATTTGATACATCTGAAGATTAGCCTGGCAGAACTTCTTCACTTTTCCATAGAACTGCATGGATTTCTAAACGGAGTCCTCTGCCACAGTCTCTGTGGAAGAGAGGAGGCATCTGGAAGCAGACTCTTTTGTTACTTGAATAAAAGTAAGACCTTCATAGAAATTTAAGTGAACATTACCAATTAATATGAGAACTAGTAAATATTACAATTGCCTTAAGTTAAAATTCAAACATTATGGTACTTACTCCTGAAGCAATAATGGAATGAACGTACAAGTAGAACCAACGTTGTAAATCCATAGGGAAATATTAATTCCCTAGCCACTCTAATCTCTTTGTATTGTATGGACAACATTTAGTAGCATCTCTTTTCTCCAGATGGATATATTAAATAACTCAGTGGTGTCTATTGTCTTTAAAAAAGATGTTTTCTACTTATATAATGGTAACATTCATTTTCATTTCAATCTTTTACATCAGATTTCCTTGCACACCAATCCCATAACACCCCAGCAATCTCAAAGTTCCCTTTCTGGTGCAGAAAGTAGAGAGGCTCATTGATTTTTCACTCTGTGTACTCAAAAGTATATTTTAGCTGATATTTGTACATTAAGAATTTGCATTTCCTGGCTATGTTTGTTTCTTTCTATTCTTTGGCAGCATCACTGTAAAATACTAAAGGGTCTTTCACCAGCACTTACTTTGCACTTTGGAACCTTCACATTCTCATGAGTATCTTACACCTGCCCAAGAGAATGTCACCATTGACCAAACTTCTAAGCAATGCCATGACTTTTGGTGATTTTAGTGATGGTGCACCTCTTCCTTTTTTCGTGTAATTATTTCTTTTCTTCCTTCCTAAACCTGACAGATTTGGTTCTGGTTTGGTGGTAAATCTGTTCTAAACTTTTCATTGTGTTATTGAGGATTACATTTGATAATGCTATCTTATGGATCAATTTATCTTTAAGTGATAATTTTTTTCGTTGGTAGATATTTTCATCTATAATTATCAGCTCCAGGAGACAGGTCTGAGGATGAAAACACCAGTTTATTTAATGCACATTAGCATTTCTTTTCTGTGCAGAAATATCAGCTTTTGTTTTCCTTTAAAGTAAAATGATTACAAGTAAAATGATGAGTAACTTTCTCCCCAAACCCCAATAGGGTAAGAGATCTAGAAGGCCAGAACTAATAAGTAACTTATCATGTTAGTTTTTGGCTTGGTCTCAATAATCCTAGGCAATTTCTGCAGCTTTCCAGATGGAAATAATTCAACATTGTGTTAATGAGATAAACACTAGGCTAAGAAAGCATTTTTGGAAAAAAATATAATTTGAATAATCATGAATTTCTTTTAAATAGATTAGTAAATTCTTGATTCCTTCACAGGACATCTGACACATACAGAGATAGCTGCCAATTAGCCAAAAGTAAAAGGAGATGCCAAATATCCATATACATCAGACAGGCATTTATAAAGCCAATACTTTCTTTTCAGGGATCATGGTGAATAATTTTCTTCCTTTGGGGGCTTGCTTTGCCCCAAATCTGGTATTTCACACACCTCTTATTACTGTGCTGAACACAACCAGTTTAGTGACTATGAAAATCATGTCTATTTTGAATACTATTCTCTTAGCATCTGGAACATAATATTTTTAAGAGCAGGTGGCAATAACTGCCCAATTAGAATGTTTTGCATATTCAGATCAACATCCTTGGTTAAAAAGAATTTCTTCACCACCCCCTCATACTTCTTAGGAATGCTAAAAATGAAATCAAAAGGTTTATAACAGCTATGCTAGGGAGAGATGAACTAGAAGCTAAGTTATTGAAGTAAAGTTTTAAATCGCAAACTCATCTGCATAAAGTGGGGCTGTGTAAAAAACATAATGATGAAAACATAGAAAAAATAGTCAAGATATGGAGTATTAAGCTGGGCAGTGATTATTACCTACGAAGTCAAAGTTCAACCCAACATATAAAGTGTTTTGAACAAGGAAACACCTTTGCCTACTACAAATGCATGTTTGTGTCTTGTGCCTTAATTTGAAAATTGAAGTTAACTTTATCACTAGATCCTTTAGAAAGAGAGAGAGAAATAAGGACAGCATGAAGAAGAGAAGTGTATTTTCAGTAGGAAAATCTGGTGCTGGGACTTCAAACCCTTATGCTTTCTAATTATTTTCCTCTTAAGCATGAAGAGTGAATCACAACTGAGTGCGTGGTTTTCTCTTTGCAACAAGAAAGGTTTCATACGGGAAAAAATTCCCAGTTCTGTCTATCTACCCCATAGTTTGGGAAATACAATGATAAAATGGGATACTGGGAAAGCTTTTGGATATATAAAAACTTGAAACTTTATAAAAAAACAGAACATTTCAGCACATTTATGAAAAAGTAAAGAAGGGAGAATTAAAGGATTACTTCTAAGGGAGAGAAGATAAAACTTTGCTATATATAGTGAATAAACTTACTAAAAATAAAGAAAAGGGATAAAATAAAAGGCAGTAGAATTTTTGACACAAAATTTCATCCTTGGTGCCTGGAAGATGGTCACTGGGTGAAGTGCAAGCATAGGGAAGGAGTTCAGATCCCTAGTACATAAAAATTTGGTACCGTGGCATGTCCCTGCAATCATAGTGTTAAGGGACATAGATGAATCCCAGGAGTTGCTGACGAGAAAGTCTAAACTAAATGGTGATAGACTCTGTCAAAAATAAATAAATGATGAAGACCAAGATGGAAAGTGTAGAGGAACGCACCACACCAGACAACAACCTCTGCTCTCTATGTTAAAAGTCTTCATTCAGAAAATATATGAAACTTCAAAGCTTAACATAAATAATTACAGTATTAGATTATAATTCACTGGGTAAAGCAGGAACTAAGGCATTCAAATTGAAAAATAAATGAATACATTATTGAGGAAAGAGTGAATTTTATTTCACAGGTAATAATGTGAAAGGAACCATAGAATGGGAAAAATCACAATCTGGAACTATTTTAGAATAACAACAGCATAGAAATACTAAAAAAGGGGAAATAATATATTTATTCTGGATCAAACAAAGGATACTATATTAATCAAGCTGTTAAAAATAACTTTAGTCTGGTGACAAACCATCATGGTGCTCTAGCTGAGAAATTCAAATGAGAAATTCATAAATACACATCTAGGATGTAGTTGTCAGTCATGTGACATAAATTGAATGTGCACATACTCTGATTGTGGTGAGTCTTTAAGATGAAACAAGGTTCTCTAAGCAAGGAATGAAATATATATTAATTCAAACTGAATGCCCAAGGAGAAACAAAAACCAAATGTAAACCACAACTCCAGCAAAGAAACACTTTTAAAAATGAAATACATTGTTTGAGTAACTGTAAATTACACCATATTGGCAAATGTATACATATTTTCTGATTTTGATGCCTACAGTTTTGCTATTCAGGGATGTGTACTTAATTGTCACTTAATTGTAAAAACACACCCTGAGTGTTTGGTGATGTTGGAGTGTCAATATGGCAGACATTTCTTCTAATACACTTGAGAAACTGACCTGAACACTTTTGAAACTTCACTTAATGTTTGAAATTGAATCAGAATAAACAGAAATAGGTAAAACAAAAAATATAAATGTAAGTTGAAAGACTTGTGTTCAAATGCGTCATAGTAAATAAAATCCATTAATAAATATTAATGGATAGATTTAATATTACATTGGCTATGAAAGCAAAGATGATCACTATGCACATGACAAATACTAAAATAAAGCCGAAAATGCTGCAGAAAACATAGAAACCAAATACAAAGTAGTGAGGACAAGCTTGTTGTTTGTCATTTATGCTGTATCCCTAGTCTTCTAAAGGGAAAAGAAAGATGCTAACTGAGAAGAACTGTTTGAGCAGAGTGAAGAAATGTCGAAAAGTCTCTCTGATGATGATTATGCTAGGATTTATGTACAGCAGAGTATCATTAGGTTAGGAGTCATTTCATTGACTTTTTTCCAGATGATGTTTGGCTCTATCCTATGTCTTTCTGGGCTATCTAGGTGGCATGGATCTCAAGATGAACCAGCAAATTTTTGTCCAGGTTGACAAGTTCTGTGCCACCTTTACCCCAGTACATCTTGTAGGCAGAACAAATTGTAGGTCAAAGATTTTTTTGCATGAGTTGGTGTCCTGATCCTTCCACTGGAAGTCTTGCCAGGTCACAAAAGATGGCTGGTTTAGGCTTCATATCTGGATTACTAAGAGTCTTCTTTAAGGTCACCCTCAGATTTCTGGGAATTTCCATTGCACTACCTCACCCCTGAAATGTCCCCTATTGCAATCATCTCTTCCAATACTCTCTCCCACCATTCTTCCCACACATGATCCCTCATGTTCCCATGCCTTTGACCAGTCCCCAGTCCAGCCACAAAATATGTTCTATTTTCCTATCCCAGGGAGATCCCTGTGTTCCCCAATGATTATTTCTCATTCCTTAGCCTGTCTGGGTCTGTGGAGTGTATCATGACTATCCTTTATGGTTCATATCCAATAATAGGTGAGTCTTTCTGGTTCTGGGTTACCTCACTCAGGATGATTTTTTTTCCAGTGCAGTCTCTTTGTCTGAAAATTCCATGATGTTGTTTACTTTAACTGCTTAGTAATACTTAATTGTATACATGTACATTTTATTTTTCCTTTCTTCAATTGAGGTATATCTAGGTTGTTTCCAGTTTCTGTCTATTACAAATTAAGCTACGATGAACACAGTTGTGCAAGTGTATTTGAAGTAGGATAGAAAATCCTTTGGATATACACACAAGAGTGGTCGAGCTGAATCTTGAGGTAGATCTGTTACGATAAATCTTTCTGCCAAAAGCCACCTGACCCCCACCGCCATGTGTGAGCTTTACACAAGCTGCCCACCCGAGTTAGGCCCAAAGGAATACACAGAAACTTGTATTAGGTTCAAAGCTGCTTGGCCAATGACTATGATTCTCATCTGTTAGCTCAGTCTCAATTATCATAAATCTATATATTTTATAAGACTTATCTTATCGAATGCCTTGTTGGCGTCCCTCCTTGGCTGGTGGATCACATTGTGCCGCTGGAGCAGGAGAGGAGGGGAAAAAAGAGGCCCTTCCTGTTTCTCCTTCACTTAAATATGAGTCTCCTTGCTATGTCACTTCCTGCCTGGATCAGCACTTCTCTACTACATTTCCCAGAATCCTCTTTGACTCCTAGTCCCGTCTACTTGCTGTCATTGGCCAAACAATATTTTATTTAACAATCAATTAGATAAACATACACAGTACATTCCCCATCATAGATCCATTTCCAATTTTCTGAGATACTACAAGATTGATTTCCAAGGTGGCTGTACAAGTTTGTACTCAAACCAGCAATGGAGGAGTGTTCCTCTTGCTCTATATCCTCTCTGGCATGAACTGTCCCTTGTGTTTTTTATCTTAGTCATTCTGACAGTTTTAAGATGAAATCTCAGAATTGTTTTGATTTCCATTTCCATGGCCAATAATGCTGAACATTTAAGTATTCTATTTGTGATCCCTCTGTTGAGAATTCTGTGTTAAGATGTATACCCCACATCTAAGAAGAGAGGACAATAACTGTGATAGTCCAGTCTTCAACCTCATCAAAGACCTGAGAAAGAAGATAACATTACTAGGGTAGCAGGAAGTGCAAGCAAGTGACTTCCAAAAGGTGCAAACAGAGACAGAAACAGCAGTCTATCAGGACAGTCACCCAAAGTCTCACAGCCACTCAACTATTATTTCTTATATAAAACTGGGTCATGCCATAATGATAGCATAAAATTTGTATAACTATAAAACAATTTACTACAGCTTCTATTTTGACTTAAAATTTAAACAAAAATTTATCAGAGAGGTTAAATACAAGAGGCAGGGTCTGTGCTCTCTGAGTGAGTGGGAAATGTTATATGTGGTATAGAATTTATTATTGTTCAAGACTAGTAGTTATAAAGAAGCTTATGAAGAAAGGATCATAGAAATAGCAGCAAACAACAGTGAGGAGAATAGTGTGTCTGGAGCCAATGAGATGGCACAGTAGGTAAGGAAGTCTGCTGTTAAGGACAACCACAATCTCTGGAACTCACATGGTAGAATGAGAGAAATAGTTCCTACAGGCTGTCCACTGAGCTCCACACATATGTCATCATAGGTATATCCCACACATGTATACAGCAATTAAATAAATAAATGTTTCTTAATGAGAAAAATATGACTACCCACCCATGAACAACAGAAATAGCAGAAGTTGAATTTGACAAAGTTATCTATTTGTATAAATAAAACATTTTACAAAATCACTTTTGATGCTTCCTCAAATTATGATCATCTACAGAGTAAATTCCTCAGATATAATACCTATACTGGCCAGGTATTATCTACAACATGTGAAGAACAAAGCAAATTGGTGATTGTGCAGGAGAAACCATTTGGATTATTGCTGTGTAAACAAACCCTTGGCTTAGTGGCCCTGTCTGCTCTGTTTTCCATCATGCCTCTTTTGGCAACAAGCTAAAGTAGTGAGGAAGCTGGGTGTGCGTCACCTGCTGTTGCTTATGTACAGGCGTGGTTTCCCTCCTAAGCCATAACAGGTGGTGTGCCTGTAGTAAAGTACAGGCATGTTTTTCACAGAAATGGAAAATATAAAGATTCAGTTGGAGAACTATAAGCAATCTTTCTACCACTATTACTTTGATTATGTCCATCTCAGTATGAGTGTATAGAATGAGCTATTAAGATACAGAGACAAAATATTTGTGGCTTTATATTTTGTTGTTTGATTTATTTCCTTAAGGTTCCCAGTACTCTGGTCACGATGGTAAAAATGTTCTTCTCCATTGAGCAAAAAGCTTGAGAAATAAATTTCTATCACCTGAAGATGTTCATAGACAATAGGCAACATTTCCATCCAGGCAGGTAATTATAACCAGCTTTAGCTGGGTTCTCCAGAACTGAAGGTTGCTGATCTTGCAGTCCAAAAAAATATTTTCAGCTGTGGACAATTAACAAACTCAGTGGACCAGGCAAAAGTGCAACCCTCTCCTGCACAATTCAGCTGCCAGCACTACTTTGACAGCTATATAATTACATGGACCATAAATTACGCTCCATAATCACCTTGTTTATAATTTCATTCCCTGTAAATTAGTAGTGTAATGAAATGAGATTTCATAACCACCAGATGCAGAGAGAGCTGCTCAGCAGAGGCTCCAGCAATGGCTGACAGGCAACCACTTCCCAAGAAGGGAGATATTGGTGGGCTGCTGTTAGCTGGACATATCATTGTCAAGTCATCTCATGCTGCAAGCTTGGGGCTACCAGTGACATTCAAGTAGCTCCAGCTTGGAAACAGAATGATATATCAGCAGCTGTGACATGCAGGACACCCTGTTTGAAAGGAAACTTACTTTAAAAACTTTTATGTATGATAGCTATATGTAATGACAGAGAGGTACAATTTAATGTATGCACATAGTGATTACTCAAGAGTCTTCCGTGACTTAGTTTTAATTGGAGCAGTTTTCATGATTGTATTTACTGAACACTTCAGTGTGGGCCAGTGGGTGGCCTCTGTCTACAAGATGGTAATATAGACAGTGAGGAATGAGAGTCTGTTCTACATAGTCAAATTTCTTAAGGTTATTGTTTTTTATGACCTGGCTCTTTTAAAAAAATTCATTTGTATCATTCTCAGTATAGGAAAGAGAAAGAAATATGAACGGAATTAATAAAAATGCCAGACTCAGATCTAGGGTTTAGCCAGTAACCTGACTACTGAGACATAGCTCCCTGCTATTTTATAATAAAACAGTTTTTAGAATCGATAGTGTACAACTGGGAATTATGCATTTTTAAGGAAAAGAGGAACAAATGAACAGTTTATAATTCCTGCTGTCTTAGAGCCAAAGCTCAGACAAGTTATTTGCAAGAGATTTATTAGAACTGGAGCCATTACTACAAGAATTGTGCTTCGAGGAAAAATACAAATTATGTGCCACTGCTTCTAACAGAGCTGGGAGGGGAAAATGCATGACTCTAGAAGCTTTAATTACCTACAGAAATGTGAGTTGGTTATGCAGTGCCTATTTTAATTACCATCTGATTAAAACTAATTCTAGCTAGGAAAGGAGAAAGTGAAGGAAGGAAACTGTAGTCTGAAGGTTAATGTTTCAAATGCTACCAAGTGCAGATAGGTAACAAAGGGGTGATCTGGCCGAAGAACACTTGCTGAACAGCTACATGAATTTCTAAATGGGTTTCTAATATTTCTTCTTTTGAAACTTGGTACAATATATTTCAATAAGGTAAAATTTGTGCTGATATTCTTTTCATCACTGGCATTTATTTGTACTTATTTAGACATGTGTGTAGTGTGTGTGGGGGGGTATGACCATATGGCTTGGTGTCCCTGTGAAGGTCAGAGAAACCCTGAAGGCCAATCTTCAACTTCCACCCTGCTTGAAACAGACCTTTTTGATTGATGTATAAGCATGTCTAGCTGGTTTTTGAGTGTCTAAGGTCTGAGTGTTCTCCTGTCTCTGCTTCCAATGTGTCTGTAAGAGCTCCAGATTACAGATGTCTGCATTGCTTAAGTCTGACTTTACAGAGTTTCAAGGGATCCAAACCTGGCTCACCAATCTTGAGCAAAAGTCACTTCACCCACCAAGAAATTCCCCAGTTCTAAAGCCACTTAGATAGGATGTTTTCCTCAGATCAAGGCATTTGAAGTCAAATTAAGTGATTACAGGATTAAAAAAATGTTCCTAGGACTATGACTCCAATTCTCAGTGATTCTTTCTTTTAAGAATAAACCTACCATGTTAGTGAACAGCAACTAGTTTATTAAATAATCATCCCATAAAGGGCTGTGTGCCTGTGCTGGGCCATTTACAAATACAGGATATTACAAAAAAAAAAAAAGACTTCCTGTTCTGGAAAGGAATGAAAAAAAGAAACACAGCAGCATATCAATTGCTGTAAACTGATAGAATACTATCAGAATTACAAAAATTTAAATAAAAACTTAAAACCTATAGATAACATCACTAAGTTATGAACACAATGTTTGGAGTGAAGGGCCATCTACCAACTATGCATGATGAATAATCAATCAAATGCAACCTGCTATGATGTCTTTTTCACTTCCAGTTACATTGACTTGGGAAGAAAGAAAAAAGAGTAGCCACACTGAATCATTTTAAGCATAGTACACCCAGGGTACAATCACCTAAAAATTCTTCCATGTTCACTGCCCACAATTCCATCCAAGTGGCATGAATTTAAAATAACAACAAAATAAAGGGAATCATTTAAAACAAGAAGTATGGTTTAAAAATGTGTAAGTAGAATACCTCCATCTACTTGCAACTGATAGATATATCAAAACATACTATGTAAAACAATTAATAATTTGCAGCCTTCACTTTGATGCCAAGGGAAGCTATGACATGGTGCTCATCTGAACGTGACCTACTCACAAGGTATTTGGCCAAATTTGCTAGGCACACAAAATCCACAGATATATGATGAGGTTAAAAAACAAAACAAAACCATTAAAATGAAAAAAAGAGGGAAGAACAGACACTGGTGAAATGAAAAGGAAAAATAAAAGGACAAGAGGGAAGCTAGATCATAGAAAACAATAGCAGGAAAATAAAAATTAAAAAGCAATAACAGTAATTTACTAAGAAGTTTAGAAAATGAAAATATATGGAGACAACCATTGTAGAACATTGAGCTCCATAGAGACAGCACCAGCCCAAGCGAGAGCCAGACCAACAGTGGGCGAATCTCTGCCTTGTGGAAGAAAAGCAACTAAACATCGGCAGGGCAAAGGAGATCCCAAGAAGCTGGGAGGCAAAATGTCCCCATAGGCATTCATTGTGTAAACTTGCTGGGGAAACACAAGAAGCAGCGCTGTGATGCTTCTGTCAACTAATCAGAGCTCTCAAAAAAGTGCTCAGAAAAGTGGAAGACCATGTCTGCTAAGGAAAAGGGGAAATTTGAAGACATGGCAAAGATTGGCAAAGCTTGTCATGAAAAAGAAATGAAAACCTACATCTCCCTGAAGGGGAGACCAAAAAGAAGTTCAAGGACTCCAATGCACCCAAGCCGCCTCCTTTGGCGTTCTTCTTGTTCTGAGTAGCTCCCCAAAATCAAAGGAGAACACCCTGGCTTTTCAGCTGGTGATGTTGCAAAGAAACTGGCAGATTTGTGGAACCACACTGCTGCAGAGGACAAGCAGCCCTAGGAAAAGAAGGCTGATGCGATGAAGAGGGGGTGATCAAGGCTGAAAGGAGCAAGAAAAATAAGGAAGATGAAGATAAGAAGGATGAAAAGGACGAACAAGAGGAAGATATGATGATGAATGAGTTGGTTCCAGCACATTTTTTCTTGTCTATAAAGCGTCTAAACACTCTGTACACAACTCACCGCTTAAAAAACCTGAAAGGTAAAGCTGTGTGAGACTTGTTTTTGAAACATACAGAGTCTTTTTTGGTATAGTTAACGTAAGCATTACAGTGGCTCAGATGGAACGGTATTCTGGCACTCAGGAGCCAAGGAATACCACAGGGCATAGTAAGCTTAGCAGCCTAAAGCCCTGCACCAGGGAAAAGCTTCCCCAGTGTAACAGCTCTGCTCTGGCAGGAGTGTTTCCTGGGTTCAGCTCCAGTCCTCCAGAGTGTTACAACTCTGTTTTGCTAAGGGAAGGTTTCCCCAGGGAAAGTGTTACAGTGCTGTTCCACTCTGCTCTGGCTCCTGAAAAAAGTTGTTACTTCTCTCCTCCAGTCCATTCCAGTGAATGGAGGTCTCACCCAAACCTCATTCAAGAGATTTATTGGGAGGAAAGGATCCAGAAGAGATGCTACCTCTGCCAGGGTGGCAGAGGACATCCGGACAATCACAAGCTACACAGGCATAGGGTTTACATAAGGCTTCTTTGGGGTAGATTGGTCAGATTTCAAACCCTGAGCTCAGACTGGCTAGATCTGATTGGCTCAGGAATGATTGGTTTTCTGCTGAGGTTCAGGGTTGGATTTGGCTCCGGTTTCATGGACAAAGTGTGTTTTTTTCACTGGTCCTTTTAGCCTTTTGGCTTTAATTTTAGGGCCAGGGTGTATTTCTTTCACTGGCTCTGATTCTAGGGCCAAAGTGTGTTTCTTTAGCACTTGTTTCAGGGTCAGGGTGCATTTCTTTGGCTCTGATTGCTGGGCCAAAGTGTGTTTCTTTGGCTCTGCTCAGGGTGTGTTTCTTTCTCTACCCCCTTTTCTCTACAGTTAACACACTACAGAATGTGTCTTTAGATAGCCCTGTCCTGGTGGCATTTTCTTTTTCTTTTAATTCAACTTCTTTTCATTTTACATGCCAACTCTGGTTTCCTCTCCCTCCATTTCTCTCACCTCTCCTGTCCCCCAGCCCACCTTCCATCTACTGCTCTGAGGTGTTAAGGCCTCCCTTGGGAAGTCAACAAAGTCTAGGATACCAAGTTTCCACAGGACCAAGCCCCCCCCATTCTGTATAAAGGCTGAGCAAGATATCCTACCATAGAGAATGGGCTCCAAAAAGCCATGCACCCAGGATAAATCTTGCTCCAACTGCCAGAAATCCTCCCAACAAATCAAGACACATAACTGTCACCCACATTCACAGGGCCTAGTTCAGTCTCATGCAGGTTCCCCAGCTGTCAGTCCATCGTCTTTGAGCTCCCACTATCTTGGTCAACTTTCTCTGTAGTTTTCCCAATTATGGTCTTGACCCCTCTTGCTCATGTAATTCATCCTCCCTCTCTTCAAATGAATTCTAGGAGCTCAGCACAGTGCTTGACTCTAGATCACTGCATCTGCTTCCATAAGTTACTGGATGTAAGATCTATGATGACAGTTAGGGTGGTCACTAATCTGATTATAGGGGAAGGCCCATTCAGGCACTCTCTCCACTATTGTTAGGAGTCTTAGCTGAGGCCATTCTTGTGAATTCCTGGAGATTTCCCTAGCAACAGGTTTCTCCCTAACCTCATAATGGCTCCAGCTATTAAGATATATCTTTCATTGCTCTCTCTCCCTCTCCCTCTGTCACTCAAACTCTCTCTCTCTCTCTCTCTCTCTCTCTCTCTCTCTCTCTCTCTCTCTCTCTCTCTCTCTCTCTCTCTCATTCTCTCTCCTTCCAGTCTCTCCCATAACTCTAGCATCTTGATCCCTCATGTTCCCATCCCCCATGCCCTCATTCTACAGCCCTTCTAGTGGATATTAGACATAAAGTAAAAGATACACAATCCAAAAACCCAGAGAAGATAAGCTAGGTAAAAAGTAGGACCCTAAGGGGACACCAGGAAGGGGAAATAGTTAATATCTTTTGATGGCATTTCCAATTGCCATGAACCTTACCTGGTACAGTTTGTGGGTTGGCATGGGAATTTAAAGCAAGTTATTGTTGGTGCACAGCACAAAGGAGTTATCTATGGGGACAGTAGTTTGGTTTTTTGTTTGTTTGTTTGTTTTTGGTTTGTTTCTTTGTTTGGTTTGATTTTTTTCATATTCAGTTGTCTCTGATGCAGCTTATATGAAGATAATTGCTGTTCTGTTAACTGAATACCACTGTGTAATTGCAAAAATAAATTGTAGCTCCTTAGTTGACATTCGGAATGCTTCTAAGCAAACACATTTTTTATTAAAACAAAAAGGAAAATATATGGAATTAAATTTTTCTTTTCTTTTTTATTTTTTATAATTTATTTATTAGTTCTAGTTAGGGAACAAGCTTGTTTCACATGTAAGACCCTTCTCCCTCTCCCTCCCCTCACCGCCATCCCTCCTCCCCCACCCCAACCTACCCCCCACCCCATCCACCCACCACTCCCCAGGCAGGGTAGGGCCCTCAACATGGGCTCTGCAAATTCCACCAAATCTTCCTGTGCTGGTTCTGGGCCCTTCCCGGTGTGTCCAGGGCCAGAGTGTAACCCTTCACGTGGGATGGGCTCTCAAAGTCCCTTCTTGCACCAGGGAAAAATACTAATCCACCACCAGGGGCTCCCTGGAGTGCAGAGGCCTCCTTATTGACATCTAAGTTCAGGGGTCTGGATCAGTCTTGTACTGGCCTCCCAGATAGCATCTGGAGTCAATGTGATCTCCCTTGTTCAGGTCAACTGTTCCTGTGGGTTTCTCCAACCTGGTACAGAACCCTTCGTTCTTCATTCCTTCAACTAAATTCCACATTTCAGCTCAGTGTATATCTGTGGATGTCTGTCTCTGTTTCCATCAGCCACTGGATGAGGGCTCTAGGATGGCATAAAGAGAAGTCATCAATCTCATTTTAGGGGAAGGGCTTTTAGGTTATCCTCTCCACAATTGCCTGGGTTGTCAGATCGTGTCATCCTTGTAGGTCTCTGGAGATCTCCCTGGTTCCAGATCTCTTCTCAGACCTATAGTGGCTCCCTCTGATATGCTATCTCTCATCCTGCTCTCTCTCCTCTATTCTTCCCCCAACTCAAAATTTCTGCTTCTCAATTTCTTCTCCTCTACTCCTCTTCTCTTGCTCTTATTGTAGCATCTCCCTCTCCCCTACCCTCATGCTCCCAATTAGCTCAGGAGTTCATGCCACTTCTCATTGCTGGGGACCCTTTATCCCTCAAAGTCCTTCATGTTTCCTAGTTTCTTTAGTGAAGAGGATTATAGGCTGGTAATCCTTTGCTCTATGTCTAAAATTCATATATGAGTGAGTACATACCATGTTTGTCTTTTTGTGACTGGGTTACCTCACTCAGGATGGTTTCTTCTAGTTCCATCCATTTGCCTGTGAATTTCAAGATTCCATTGCTTTTTTCTGCTGAGTAGTACTCCATTGTATAAATGTACCACATTTTCTCAATCCATTCTTCATTTGAGGGGTATCTAGGTTGCTTCCAGGTTCTGGCTATTACAAACAATGCTGCTATGAACATGGTTGAACATATATCCTTGTTGTATGAACATGCACTATTTGGGTATATACCCAAGTGAGGAATGGCTGGATCTTGAGGTAGACTGATTCCCATTTTTCTGAATAACTGCCATACTGATTTCCAGAGTGGTCTTACAAGTTCGCACTCCCACCAGCAATGAAGGAGTGTTCCTTTTTCTCCACATCCTCTCCAGCATAGATTGTCATTGTTATTTTTTATTTTAGCCATTCTGACAGGTGTGAGCTGGTATCTCAGAGTTGTTTTGAGTTGCATTTCTCTGATGGCCAAGGATTTTGAGCACTTTCTTAAGTGTCTTTCAGCCATTTCAGATTCCTCTTTTGAGAATTTTCTATTTAGTTCTGCACCCCACTTTTTAATTTCATTGTTTGGTGGTTTGGTGGCTAGCTTCTTGAGATCCTTATATATTTTGGAAATCAGTCTTCTGTCAGATGTGGGATCGGTGAAGATCTTTTCCCATTCTGTGAGTGGTTCTTTTGTCCTACTGACTGTTTCCTTTTCCTTGCAGAAGCTTCTCAGTTTCAGGAGGTCCCATTTATTTATTGCAGATCTCAATGTCTGTGCTACTGGCCTAATGTTCAGGAAGCAGTTTCCTGTGCCAATTTGTTCCAGGGTAATTCCCACTTTCTCCTCTAGAAGATTCAGTGTGGCTGGATTTATGCTGAGATCTTCGATCCATTTGCACTTAAGTTTTGTGCATGGTGACAGGTATGGATCTATCCGCAATTTTCTGCATGTCCGAATCCAATTGTACCAGCACCATTTGTTGAAGATGCTATCTTTTTTCCATTGTATAGATTTAGCTCCTTTGTCAAAAATAAGGTGTTCATAGGTGCGTGGGTCAATATCAGAGTTTTCAATTCGATTCCATTGGTCTATCTGTCTATTTTTGTGCAAATACCAGGCTGTTTTCAGAACTATGGCTCTATAGTAGAGCTTGAAGTCGGGGATTGTGATGCCTTCAGAAGATCCTTTATTGGAAAGAGTTGTTTGGGCTATCCTGGGTTTTTTATTTTTCCATATAAAGTTGAGTATTGTTCTTTCAATGTCTGTGAAAAACTGTGTTGGGATTTTGATGGGGATTGCGTTGAATCTGTAGATTGGTTTTGGCAGGATTGCCATTTTTACTATGTTAATTCTACCTATCCAAGAGCATGGGAGATCTTTCCATATTCTGTTATCTTCTTTAATTTCTTTCTTTAAAGTCTCAAAGTTCTTAGTTCACAGGTCTTTCACTTTTTTTGTTAGTGTTACCCCAAGATATTTTATGTTGCTTGTGGATATTGTGAAAGGTGATATTTCCCTGATTTCTTTCTCATTGGATTTATCATCTGTATATAGTAGGGCTACTGATATTTTGAGTTAATTTTGTATCCTGCTACCTTGCTGAAGGTGTTTATCAGCCGTAGGAGTTCCCTGGAAGAGTTTTTCGGGTCACTAATGTAGACTATCATGTTGTCTGCAAATAGTGAAAGTTTGACTTCTTCCTTTCCAATTTCTATCCCTTTGATCCCCTTTTCTTGTCTTATTGCTCTAGCCAGAACATCAAGTACAATATTGAAGAGATATGGAGAGAGTGGACAGCCTTTTCTTGTTCCTGATTTTAGAGGAAACGCTTTGAGTTTCTCATGGAATTAAATTTAAGAATGAAATGCTAAAATAATAGTGATGGTAATAGCATGTTGAGAAAGAAAGCCTTGTTCATGAATTACAAATTCCAAGGAGAGTTATGTAAGAAACAGAAAAGAATCCTGGGAAGAAGTCACCATTATGCTGTAGTAGTTAAGCATTAAATATAAAGCAATATAGTACAGCTGGAAAATCAAATTATTTTGAACAGGTAAATTATAAAGGCTTATAACAAGGAAACTTCATAATATTTCAGCCCCTGAAGCAATACAGAAAAAAAGAACAATGGGGAAAAAGCTGTTTAAAAAACCCAACTGGTAATTCCCTATAATTAAGAGGAAATTATTCTTTTGATTCTAACACCTCCTTATATATTGAGAAATTTTAATATATGGACAAAGAAAACTGAAAAACAACAAAAAGTGTACAAAATTAAAAAGATTATAATGAGGAAGTTGGAACTAAATAAAACTCACATCCATTTCTTACAAGTTGGCCAAAGTAGGAATATCCTCCTTTGTAGACATATGGCAGAGGTTTAGTACCAAGAGTAAACAATGACAACAAAGTAAACACCAAGGAAATACCCCAATAAAAATGGGTCATGCAACTTAACAAGGAATTCTTAAAAGATGAAATCAAATCACATGAAATGATTTTTAATGTTCAAAGAAATGACTATGGGGGTACTTGTTCATCCTTGGTTATTGCTGCTATAGTCACCACACCTGGGAAATGGAAGCAGAGTAGATGTACATCAACTAATGAATGGATAATAAAAAGGCAGTACATTTACACATGGAATATTATTCCTCTGTTAAGAAAAATGAGATTATGAAATGCATAAATAAATGGATGAGTTGGAAACATTCATTTTGAGCAATGTAACCCAGACTCAGAAAGCCATATATTACACCCTTTTTCTTCTGTGAGTATTAGCTTTAAGTCTTTGGGTATGATTCATAAATGAATATTCATAAAAGTCAGGAAATTAGTAAAAAGGCAATGGGAGGAGGAGCTTTTAGGAAAGGAAAGATAGAAGACAGTGGTAGATTTTTCCAAAGAAACTTTGAGTAAGTTTACATAGTGAATTTCTACCCTTAGAATTCTCTGAGCCTTAACACTGTGTCCTACATTTAACACCAAGAATATACAGAAGGCTACAAAAATACAGCTGAAACCCAATCCTAATTAAAGAAGCAGATTAAAAACATTAGGGGAATAATTATCTAAGTGCAATATAGAGCCATCTTAAAAGGAAACAAACTCTAAAAATAATGAAGTTATCTTGTGAGTTTTACAGTGAGCAGAAAAATCACTTCAATTAAAATTATTTACAAATACCAATGACATTTTGATCACAGGTGAGTAATGATTGTAACACAATCTTAGTGTTTCAGTCAGGTGAATGTCTGGGGAGGAAGAATGATAATTTTCCTATCCTTCATAGTGTTGGCCAAAGTTATACTCCAAATTTGAGGGTGGAGAGTTGACCAATTTATTTCATATGCAAATTGTATAAATCCAGCCTAAGAAAATTCTTAGAACAAGTAAAACATAGTAAAGATGATCCATGAAAGTAAACACTAATGAAAATACAAAAACAAATTCAAAGTCCATATATATGTTTATAAATATTAAATTTCTATAACATACAATGTTTCATAAAATACAGTGAATTATCATGAAAAACAAAATAATATCCATACAAACAAATCAATTATACAGCTGATAAGAATATCATTTCAAATCAGTGAAAACATATGAAGCTTTGGGGATAATGGAAATTAATTAAAACTATGATTTTTCTTTGTAATTAATGCCACACATAAACTATAAGTAGACTAGAAACTCACTGCATGTTTATGTATCAGCAACATTCTTCTAAAAGTAAAAGAATAATAGAATAGTATTAAGGAAAATTTTTCAAAAAAGAACTCAGCCAGAAAGCTTTGTCTATATGGCTATATAAAAACCCTTTGTGGATGGTTCCATGCCTAAGCTGGTGATCCCGGGTTCTATAAGGAAACAGGTTAAGCAAGCCATGAGGAAGAGAAAACCAGTAAGCATAACCCCTCCATGGCCTCTGCATCAGCCCCTGCCTCCAGAGTCCTGCCCTATTTGAGTTCCTAACCTGACTTCCTTCAATGACAAACAGTGATAAGGAAGTGAAAGCTAAACAAACCCTTTCCTACTCATATTGCTTTGGTCATGGTGTTTCATCATAGAAATAGTAACCCCAAACTAAGGAAGATTGTGGAGTATTGCTGTGAAAAACCTGACCATGTTTTGGTCAAGAATATGGAAAGATTCTGGAACTTTGTGCTAAAAGAGCCATTGAGTGTTGAGAGCCCAGTGGGCTGTTCTTTTGGAACTTTGTATATTAAAAGAGAAATGAGAGCAGTTCAGAGGATGAAACCTGGCTTGCAACATTTCAGGGGGAAATAAAGAGCTTGCTAGGACTTGTGTGTGTGTGTGTGTGTGTGTGTGTGTGTGTGTGTGTGTGTGTGTGTGTGTGTGTTGTGTGTGTGTGTGTGTGAAGACTGTCAGCTCGTGCTAGAGAATGAGCTGTGGTTAACAAGAGACCAGAAACACTAAAGTAAAACCTCTGCTTTGCTAGAACAATTGATGCTTTCTGACTAACTGGAGCTGAAGAATTAACAATGATTTAAAAGAGACCAGCATCAATGAGGCGAAACTTCTGGGAAGTGTTTCTTGAGAGTCAGCACAGAAAAGCTGTGTTTCACAGACAACAAAGGTCGTACCTAGTGTTAGCAGCTGAGCTTGCTAGTGTAAGAGTCACCCAGGTGGTACTGGTTTTGGAGGCATAAAGAGGTCATGGAGAGCAGCTGAGGCTTGGCACTGTTTTTAGGCTAGGAGAGGTCATTAGTGAAGTTGCAGCTTCAGTGGCATTTCAAAACCCAGGATTGAAGGGACCATGAAGGGAAGTTGAGGCTTGACACCACGAAGAAAGACTAGGGCAGCTACTGGTAAAAGTGAATTCCAGTTGAGGCAGAAGACCCCAGCATTTTGGAGATGCCCATACCATGGGATGGCTACCAAGAACAGCAACAGCAGTAGAGTGGGGTCAGTCAGAGCACAGGAGGCAAGCTGCCTGTGGTGCACTTTGAAGAGGCCCAGAAGTTATGCAAAGATATCAGAGGAGCCCAGAAGATGCTGAGTGATCCCATTGGACAGTGAGTGATTGGACATTGAGTTATTTGTACTTTTGGAGTTTAGTTTTGATTTGCTGAGATTTTGAGTGTGCCCTGGTTCTTACCTCTTGAAATAAAAATGTATTTAATTTACTTTTGATTTTATAGGAATCCACAGTTGAAAGGCTTTGAAGCTTAAAGATTTTGGATTGTAAAAGAGCTTGGATATTTTAAAGAGATAACTTTTAAAAATTATTTAAATTAAAAAACAATCTTATTTACATACCAATTCCAGTTCCCTCTCTCTCCAGGCCTCCCTTTCCCCCCATTAATCCACCATCCCCCCATCCACTCTTCAGGGAGGGTGAGGCCTCTCATGGGGAAATCATCACAGTCTATCACATCATTTGGGGCAGGACCTAGGCCCTCCTCCTTGTATTTGGGCTGAGAGAGTATCCCTCCACAGGGAATGGGCTCCCAAATCCCATCTGTGCACTAGGGATACATACTCTTTCCACTGCTAGAGGCCCCATTGACTGCCCAGGCCCCTCAACTGACATCCACATTCAGGGGTCCTGGTTTGGTCTTATGCTGATTCTCCAGCTGTCATACTGGGGTCTGTGAGCCTCCAGTTGCTCAGGTCAGCTTTTTCTGTGGTTTTCTGGAGAGGTTAATTAAATGTCCTTCCCCTATAATGAGACTGATGACTACCTTAAATGACATCACAGTTTCTTCTTCCAATAGCTAATAGAAGCAGAAGCAGAGATTCACAGCTAGTCACTGAGCTGAACTCTTGGAATCCAGTTGTAGAAAGGGAGGAGCAATGAGTAAAGGGGTAAAGATGATGCTGGGGAAACCCATAGACAGAGACTGAACTTTTAAGTGTTTGAATTTTTAAAGACTGTGGGACTATTAAATTTAGAAATGTTTAAATTTTAATGTTGATATTCGTATTGTATATTGGGGATGAACAAGAAATGAATTTCATTGCTTATCGGTGATATAATTGTGTGTTAAGATGACAAGGGTGAATTGTATTGGTAGTTTTATATCAACTTGACATAAAATAGAGTCATCAGAAATGAGGGAACTTCAACTGAGTAAATGTCTCCATAAGACAAGACTGTAATCAGACTTATAAGGAATTTTCCTTAATTACTGATTGATGGATGAGGGCCCAGCATATTGTGGGTGATTCTATGCCTGCTGGTGGTCCTGGGTTTGATAAGAAATCAGGTTGGAAAAGCCATGGGGAGTAAGCAAGTAAACAGCATTCCTCCATGACCTTAGTCCTGCCTCTAGGTTTCTGCCCTGTTTGAGGTCTTTTCTTGACTTCCTTCAAATGAACCATGGTTTGGAAGTGTAAGCCAAATAAAGTGTTTCCTCCCCAAGTTGCTTTGGTCATGGTTTTTCATTATAGTAATAATAACCCAAAGTAAGAGACATACTGAGAGAAAGTTTTTGACAGTTTTCTAAAAGCAAAATATTAATGCCATATTTGCAACGAAAGAGCAACAAAAAACAAACCAGAAATTACATGGCAGTCATTGGTATTATAATAAAATACGTTTAGTAAAACTATTATGAAAAAAATATTGTTTAAATGGTAAATATGTAATGTTTTAAGACTATTTAGATAGGCATGCATTAATCATGGACTGGAAAGCTGCATATTTATACTAAATATGTTATACTAAATGAATTATATGTATTCTAAAATTAGCTATACCAAATGATTTAGATTTCTGAGGATTTTTCTTAACAAAAGAGAGGGTGGTCAATTAAATAATATGACATGGGCTAGAATAAAAAGTTATGTCCTTCTCAGTAGATATGGAGGTTAGTAAACAGAGAACTGACTAAAGTTCACTTTTCATTTTTTCATTACAGAAAATTAGACAGTCAAAGGATCGAGGACCTGGCTGTTAATGACACATTATAGAGAGTGAGTAACTTTTTCATCTTCTCTCTTTCCCATATTGTCTTTTCTCTTTATATTCCTGCATATGGACCACAGTATTATTGTCCAACTCAAATATGTTGTAAGCTCTTTGACTTTCCTAAAAGAATAGTGAGGAAAATTATGTTTACAAAATTGATTATCATAGTTCATCTTATATCTCAGCAAAACGAGGAAATTTGACTCACATGTTTAATAATATGAGTCTGAAATTATATTCCATCCAAATCATTGAAAATTATACTGCCATTTAATACAAAATTAGAAACTAATGTTGATTACTTCCCAGCATCTGGAAATTGGAAATAAAAGGATATTTATGAAAACTTATATGACAGTGTAAGAAAACACTGAAATAGTGACAATAATGTAGTAAAAATTATGAAAAATCACTGCTGTTTATAAAACTATACAGCCAATGTATAATTAAATGGACAAAATGAGAAGGAAACTTATAATATTGGTAACATTTGTTCTTCATTATAGCATATTTTGAGTTAAAATTATTGTTTGTTGAATTTCTGCTTAGCATTTGAGAATTCCATCTATCTACTCTGCTTTTAGGCCTACCACTGAGCTTTTCAACACTCAATAGAGGAGGACAGAGGTTCCAGTCTCTCTTTGATTGATGAATAATTTCCCTTTTATTTGTTTCAAATGTGTTCAGGGATTCTCTCCATACCATACTCAGCATGGATGCTTTAATGTCTTTGATAATGTGAGCATCTTTTCTTAGTGATGACATGTACTCCTTATGTTTTTCATGCAACTTGAGATTTTTCTGTTCCTTTACATGACAGGAGAAGCTTCAAAGCTAGGTATTTTTTTCTAATTGCAATAGGAGTGTGGTTTTTATCTGTCATCTGCTTCAGCTGGATTTTCTTGCATGGTGATAGTCTCACTTTGTCTTTGCCATAAAGTGGCAGAGTATTCATCTGCTGACATGTCACTGTTGACAACCTGAGAGTTGGAAACTGATTCTTTTCTTGGTCACCTAGACATCCTGATGGCCCTTAACACTTTTAGTGGGTCTTACCTTTTGCTTTATACATAAGGTGTGTGTGATTTAATCCGTTCTTCCTCATATTTAAATAGAAAACAATGCATGCCCTATCTTTTTCAGAGCCAATACTAGGACACATTTTTAAAGGACTGAAAATTTTCTACATGGATGAAAGAGTAGTAATTAATTGGGTAGAAGAAAACTCACACACACACATACACATACATTTACACAGTCACAAATTTACCCCTGTAACACTTGCCTTTGTTCTATCTTTTGACTCCCTTTACAATTTTAATCTTCTCCATATTATTCCCCTTTATTATTACTCTCCCATTCTACCTGTGTTATACTACCTTCCTCTCTTAAGAGCTTCACATCACTGGTGATGCCACACTACTACAGGTACTCCGAATGAAGCACACATAACCAAAGATGCAAAGATAGAATCTGCATATGTAAGACAAAATACCTTTTTCTTTCTGGGTCTGTCTTACCTACCTTAGAGCAATTAGTTTCAGCTTCACTAATGTACCTTTAAGCTTTTATCATTTCATTTTGCTTTATAGCTAAATAAAATTTGGTTATTTATATGTTTTCCCTTTTCATTATCTATTCGTCAACTTATACCATCTAGGAAAATTGCAGTTTTCACCTATTGTCACTAATACAACAATGGCCATGGATGAGCACACAATGCTGCAGTAGCATGCAGAATCCTTTGTGTATGCGCTCATAAGTTATACACCTTGGACACATGATAAATATGTTTATAGCTCTTTGATTGACCTCCATATGGATTTCTAGAGTCTCAATACCAGTTTTCACTCCCACCAACAATGAATAAATGTTGTCATTTCCCTATATCCTTGGCAACATTGCCATTAATTTGTTTGCTTGTTTCCCCATTTTGACTAGGGTAAGATGAAATATCAAAGTAGTTTAATTTATATTTCCCTAATTGCAAAGGATTTTTAAAGGTCTTCTGTGTTTTTTTTTTTCTTTAAGAAATTCTCTGGGCAGGGCTCACACCATTTTTAAATTGAACTGTTTTCTAGATTTTTTTTCCATTTCTTTGTTAACTCTAGATATTAAGGATACTAATCCTCTGTTAAGTGTATAGCTTGTGAGGATTTTCTCTCTGTGGGCTTCTCCTTTACTCAATTGACTTCTCTTTGCTGAACAGTAACTTGATTTTCATGAAATCCCCTTTTTCAATGGTTGCTGTAAATCCCGTTCTTAGTTACTTAATTTTTCTGAGATAAAACAACATGGCCAAAGCAATTTATAAAATAAAATATTTAGTTTGGCTGATAGTTTCAGTGGCTTAGAGTCCTGGTGGCAGCGACAGTTAAAAACATACCTCTTGATTTGTAATTTGGAGGCAGAGACAGAGTGCACACTAGGAACAGTGTGAGTCTTTTGAAACCTCAAAGCCCACCCCCAATGGCATACTTTCTCCAAAAATAATGCATCCTCATCCTTGCCAAAGTAGGTCCACCAACCGAGGACAAAATATTCAAACATGTGAGCCTAAGGGAGCCATTCTCTTTCAAATAACCACAATTCTGGAGTGAATGGAGTCATAATCAGAAATACCTTACCCCAAACTACATGTTGTAGTGAGCTAACTCTCTTTCTTCTAGGAATTTCAGTTTTTGATTATTTATTGAGGTGTCTGACCCAAATGGAGTTGATCTTTGTGCACAATTAGATATTTGGTGTAATTTTGTTCTTATATTTGGACATTCATTTTTCAACCTGTGGATATTCAGTTTTGCCAACAACATTTGGAGATAATGTTATATTTTCCTAAATTGTGTATTTTTAGAATTTTTTGTGAAAAATTAGGTGTCTGTAATTTGGTAGTGTTGTATCTGGTTCCTCTAATCTATTCTTCCTCTTTTATTCATATTTATCATTTCCTTTTCACATCTTTTATTAGAATGTTCTTACTTTAAAAAATATATTTTAATCATTTAATGTGCATGGGTGTTTCACAAATATATATGTCTACCCAGTGTGCATGCAGTGCTTTGGGAAACCAGAAGAAGGTTTTGGATCCCTTAGAAAAATCTTAGATGGTTAATAACCTCCATTAGGGTTCTGGAAAAGGAACCAAAATTCTCTGCAAGAGTCACAAGTATTCTTAACTGCCAAGCCTTCTCTCTTGCCAAAATTATTTTATTCCTTTATTAAATAAAACATCTATTAAGTTTAATATTTAAAAATTTGCTTTCTCTATGTCTCTCTGTCTCTCTATGTTTGTGTGGTTTTACACATGTATCTTTGATTTGAAATTTTTGTTAAACATAATTGTTTCTGGAAGCCTCTAAATTCATTCCATATGGCCAAACTTTATTTCAGTAAGCAGTATTTGACAGTGTGGACTGCTTGGACACAAGGCTGATTTGTTAGTTTCCTATCAAATCTTTTTATATAGCTAGTTGTTGTAGCGAGATATCCACCCTGCCCACACCTGTAGCAATGACCACACCCATTTGGACATGGTCACAGGTGAGGACTTGACTAGATCTGGGGTTTGGGACCCCAGAGCTTGCTCTTACTTCTGGTAGGGTCACAAGGAACAGCCTGGGAGGATCCTTGGTGCTGGAACCTGTGGCGGTCACCCACCTCTTGTGTAAGTGCATTCTCCCCAAATAAACTTGACTTATATTATCCTAGTCCCATGTATCTTAATCTGTTCATCCACATCTGGTGTCAGAAAGTGGGCTTTTCACGGGGACCTGGTGCTTATAAATTTCTTATAAATACTTTGTAAGCTACAGCTGTGTGAATCTACCTGTGCATTTCCTTTAACACCCTTAGCAGAAAAAAAAATCCTACCAAAGATTAGAATGTCATTAGACACATTGTGCATTTGAAATTGTACATGTGCCAAAATTTTATAATTAGCTGGTATAACCTGCAATTTTTCTTGGCTTCTGTTATGATATCTTCCCCTTCAAAACCTCAATTCCAATTGTGAAATAATTTAAGGTTTCAATAGGAAATTTTAGCAAAACCAAATTTAGTGCTATCTAGAAATTGCTATGTTTTAAAAAATATCAAAATTGTCAGTGGCTTAAAATAGGGATAACTTATGATTGCTTATAAGTTTTATGGCTGTGATTGAGTTTGACTGTCCTGTTTTTGGCTAACAAGAGAAAATAGTGTTTTTTTATGTAAAATGGACAGCAAAAGTCACATGACCCCTTTAACATATGTTTATTTTTTCAGGGATTACAAGCTCATTTTAAATTCTAAATAGAGTGTGACTAAACTCTAAGTGAAATAATTATATAAAAGTTTACACTTCACTTCTCTGGATAAAGTATCCCATAAAAGACAGTACTTCATATGAAATAAATGTGAAAAAAATTAAAACCACCTTTTTTCTATAATAATGACTTCAAGCTAAAAGTTCATATAAACACACAGCTAGAAAAAGAAAAGCATAGAAACAAGATGAAGGCAATATCCATAATGCATTATTTTTTATTTTGGTAATAAAAATATAAAGTGTTTGTTCCATTTATGTTTATGAATATGTGAAATTACTTTTATAAGTATCTTAGTTTTATAATCAGAAGAAAATAAGCATTGTAAGTATTTTAATATTGATATCAAAGTATTATAAGCCAGTGCTTATGCATATTGTGATCTTAATGTACTTTCCTTTTTCAACCCATGTTTCTATGTGATCAAAAAAATCCTGAATGGTTTAAATTGGAAAAGGTCAAGATGAGATACTTATACACCAAAGAGGAGACCTAAGTTAGTAATTAGCAGTAATAATCAAGGCAGATTAATGACTGTCTCAGAAAGTCCATTGCTGTGGGCCATTAACCCTAGCATAGTAATTAATTCCCAAGGAAATGCTCATCGTTTCAAAGGTCATTCCTATGGTTAGAAATTATTACAAAGTAAAACCATACCAAAGTGTTCACTGTCGGAAATAAAGCACCTGCTATTAGTCAGTGACATTTAGTCATATCGTTTTGATTGTGTTATGACTGAAAAGGTATTTGGGTAAACACTATCCTGAGGGTGTCTAGGGAGTATTATTCAGTGAACTAATTTCAAAATTAGTAGAGGATACAGCCTTCCTTAATGTTGGTGGTGCTTGTCCAGTGATTTCTTGGCCAAAATGGGACAAATACTGATTCTCTTCTGAGTAAAGGGACTTCCTCCTGACTGCCAGTCAATACCTGAAGTGTCAGTCAATCTGTTGCCAGGCTTAAGACAAAACAGATGCATTGATTTACTTTGGCGATTGGGTATTCCAGCATTCAAGTGAGAGCTGCAATCCAGTTTTCTTGATACTTTGGCCCAAGTGCTTTACTTTGGCCTACATCTGTGTATTACTTGCATCTTTGCTTCCCAGTTGCAGACCTTGGGAGTGTTAACCCTCATAGTCATGTAAGTGAAATGCTTGAGGTAAATAATCCCTTCTCCCTTTTGCTCCATATATATATATATATATATATATATATATATATATATATATATATATTTATATATATGTATATATATATAAACATTTATATGCACATGTAAAATTTATATGTAAATTAAAATGTGTAATATATAATATTTATTAATATTTCCATCAATTCTCTTCTTTCTACATTTATAAAGGCAAATATTTTAAAATGTACACCTTTAAATGTCCCAAAACCTAGTAATACTTTAATGCTTCATGTTTCATAATCTCCTTAAAAATGATACTTCAAATAATTTTCAAATTAAAAAGAATTTAAATAGTCTATCTGGCTTCAAAAGATGAATGGATAATGGAAATGTACACAGTTATAAAAGGGAATATTATTCAACTGACAAGAAAAATGAAATTACAGAAAGTTCAGATAAGCAGACAAGGCTGGAAACAATCATTCTGAATTATGGAAACTCAGAACTAGAAGATGAAATACATGATTTCTCTCCTTTGTGGAAGTTACCTTTGAATCTTAAGAGATTTAATGTCCAGTTTGAATACCTATAGACATCAGAGGCTAGAGAAGAGGAAGATTTCCAGGAAAGGGAGACAGAAAACAGTGGTATTAAGGGTTAATAGGGAAAAATAAAAAAGACAACATTAAATAGCTTAGAGGGTGGAAGGGCAGAGCAGAGGAAGGAATAACAACTCCTAATGATTGATCCTTATACCCACAGATTAGTGCATCTCTCAACCTTTACTAGAGAAGTTTCTTCTTTTTGCTTTTTTCAGTAGCTGGCAATTAACAGAGATCTATAACCAGACATAGTGTAGAGAGAAAGAGATGTGAAATGCTTATCCTAAATGGAACATCTATAGTATTACTACTGCTCCTTTCAAGTCTCAGGGAGCATTTCAAAAGATGGGGCAGAAACACACTAAGAGCCAAAGGTTGTGTTTGACTACATGGAAGTAAGTTGCACATAAGAATTAACAACTGTTGTGAAAATATGCACAAATTCATATCAGACAAAATTCCAGGACAGAGAAGGGAGGTGACCATGAGTCATGACTTAGGCATTACTGGCAGTTGAAAGTTTTGAAGAGGAGAGTTGGCATTTTTATTTTGTTTTGCTTGTTTCTTTATTTATGGGTGTGTGTGGTCCCTGGGAGGTCAACTAAGCAATAGTGGGAGGCCACACGCAATAAAGTCTATGAATAGCACAAATTGTACTGGATAAATAAGTAGATAGGTCAGGTAAGGCAGGAAATCTGAGAATAGTTGGGGTATTGGGATGGTTAAAAATAAACTATACAGTAGAAGAACTAATACAAGACAAACTATGGAAAATATTTACTCATAACTAATTATGTGATGGGTAATTTGCATTAATTATTTATTGCAAGTAATATTCAAAATACATAGTGAGATATAAAGCATACTTTACAAATAAGTGAGATCCAGACTACAAAAGCATCTTTTACATGCATGTAAGTGATTACAAACTGCAGCTGGAGGTTATCTAGCTTAAAAATCCATTTCCTATTTATCATGATATCACAATTTAATATTATGTATTAAAATAAATGTTTACAGAAATTTGAAGCAAAGTTTTATTTTGTAATGAATTAAATTGATGTTTTCTAACAGGTATGTATGATTAAAAATCAGAGCACATTCTATAGTAAAATTTGCAATTAAGTAACAGTGTGTGTGTGTACATAGTTATCATTATTCCAAATTTTATGTGATATAAATATATATTAACTTTAGAGTAAAATAGCACAGAATGAGACCCAGCTTCTTGAAGAATATTCTCTAGCCACAGCAATAAGACATGAAAAACTAAAGATTTTCTCTAGGTAATAAATTACTGATCATTCTTGCATATGTGCGAGTTTTATATCTGTTTTGTAATGGCTTATAGCTATAATTTTATAAAAAGACATATATATAATCGCTTCAACTTGTATATGTACAAACTTTATCTTAAATTGTCCTAAAATTTAGGGATTAAAGTTAATATTTTTAAAAAGTCAACATATTGAGTGACTTTTGCTTTAATCCAGTAGTTATTGATTGGTTGAGATCAATAATTTGGAGCTTGTAAAACAATAACTTTCTCAATACGTTCTGGAAATACAGAGATTGTTTAGTGATTGTTACTAGGTGTATACTGTTGAAAAAGTCACTCTCCCTCTGTCTCTCTCAAACACACACATTTGTGTATGTATGTAATATGTATTTATTTATTTTTAGTGTCTTAGAATATCAACATGTAAGTCACTTGTGTTATATTAACTTCTATAAAATAAAGAGTTTTCCTTATTTATTTACCTTGCTCTGCTTTGCCAAGCTCCACTTCCTGAAATCTAATGTAGAAGCATGTTTTATAGATATGAAATGAAGTTGCTAGAGTGCAGTATGAAGTAACAAAGACCCAGGAGAAAAGGAGCAATATTTCATGGAAACCAATGTTTGTTAGTTGAGTCTCCTACCTCTTAGCATCTAAAGGGAAACTGTTGGAAAATTAAGAATTCTCAGAAAGGATTGTATACAACTCAGTATAGGTTATATCTTAATATGATTCTGGCTTTCTTTAATTTTTATTACTTAAAATGTTGTGGCGTGGAAACCAAGAATGTACAAAGTAGTTACTATCTACAAGAAACAAAGAGACTGGAAAGGCCATGAATTTTTAAACATGTTCATTTTATGGGACAAATTTGCATGATTACCTTTGTCTGCCAGTTTTAATCAGTGGCTTGTCTCTCTCTATCCCTTGGTATTTATTACTCAATATGTTAATCCACAAGATATTATTATATTATTCACAGCCAGTAGGTGATCATTTTCCTGCTATTGCAAACTGTCATTCTTTCATTTATGTCTTTTTCACAGACACAATGTGACACTTGTCCTGATAGTAGTTGCATATTTATACATGGAAATGTCTCAACTGACTCTGAATTTAAATAAAGAGTTAAATCTAATTAGTGCTCCTACATAACAATTTAATTCACACATAATAAGACTACCATTAAAACAATATTTATTTTATATACTTGGCCTAAAAGTGGCCTAAATAAATAAAAAAGTTTTTCACAAATAATGAAAACATATTACAACTTAATTTATACATGCCAGCTATATAACCTGACTCTGAAAACAGCTGATTTTAGAAGAATACCATATGTAAGCCAAAGTCTGCTTAGGCATCACTATGTGATAGAATAGGTTTTGCTTTCAACAATTACTAAACATGATTGTTGCTCTTTCATTCTTATATTTTATTTATTCATTTTTGTGTAGAAACAATGTTATTTGACATATCAATTCCCCCATTTCCTCTCTCTCCCATGCCCCCATCAAGGCCCTACAGCCCACCCCCACCCACTCTCCCAATGTTAGAGAGGCCTTCCTTGGGGATCGTCAAAGCCTGTGACATCATTTGGGGGAGGGCCTAGACCCTCCTTAGTGTATCTGAGCAGAAATAGTATCCCTCCATAGCGAATGAGCTCCCAAAGTCCATGTGTACACTAGGAATAAATACTGGTTTCACTGTTAGAGGCCCCATAGACTGCCCAGGCCTCCTAACTGGCACCCACATTCAGAGGGCTAGTTTTGGTCAAATGCTGGTTCCCCAGCTTTACAACTAGGATCCATGTGCTCTCACTATGTCAAGTCAGCTGTTTCTTTAGGTTTCTCTAGCATGGTCTTAACTGCTTTGCTCATCCCCCTTCATCTCAACAAGTGGATCCCAGGAGTATGGCTCAGTGCTTAACTGTGAATGTCTGCTTCTGCTTCCATCAGCTACAGAATAATACTCTAGGATGACAATTAATGTAGTCATCAATCTCATTATAGGGGAAGGATATCAAAGGCAGCCTCTTCATTACTACTTAGATTCTTGGTTGGGGTCATCTTTATGGGTCTCTGTGCAATTCTCTAGTGCCAGATTTTTCTTTAAACCTATATTGCCTCCCTCTATTAAGGTATGTCTTTTGTTGCTTCCCGCTGTTCCTCCCCTGATTCAGTCTTCCTGATCCCTCTTGTTCTCCTCCCCCCTCATCTTCTCCCCTTGTCTTTTTCCTACCTCTCTCCCCTCACTGCCCATGCTCCCAATTTACTCATGAGATCTTGTTCCTTTCTTCTTCTCTGAGGGACCATGTATTCTCTTAGGATATTCCATGTTTCCTAGTTTCTCTGGAGATGTGCATTGTAGGCTGGCAGTCCCTTGCTCTATGTCTAATATCCATATATGAGTGAGTAAATACAATGCTTGTCTTTCTGTGACTGGGTTACCGCACACAGAATGGTTTCTTCCATTTCTGTCCATTTGCCCATCAATTTCAAGATTCCATTGTTTTTTTTTTTTTTTGTCCACTAAGTAATATTTCATTGTGTAAATGTACCACATTTTCTTTATCCATTTTTCAGTTGGGGGCATCTAGGATGCTTCCAGGTTCTGCCTATTACAAACAATGCTGCTATGAATATAGTTGAACATGTGTCCTTGTATGAATGTGCTGCTTCTGGATATTTATCCAGAAGAGTAGAATTGCTGGAGTAGAATTTATCCAAGAGTAGAATTGCTGGATCTTGAGGTAGACTGTCATTTTCCTGAGAAAGTGCCACACTGATGTCCAAAATAGCCGTACAAGTTTGTACTCCCTCCAGTAATAGAGGAGTATTCCCCTTTCTCCACACCCTCTGGAGCATAGATTTTCATTGGTGATTTTGATTTCAGGCATTCTGACAGTTATCTCAGAGTTATTTTGATTTACATTTCTCTGATGGCTAATGATTTTGAGCACTTTCTTAAATGTCTTTCAGTCATTTTAAATCTCTCTATTGAGAATTCTCTATTTAGTTCTGTACCCCATTTTTAATTGGATCATCTGGTATTTTGGTGACTAGCTCACGGAGTTCTTTGTATATTTTAGAAATCAGCCTCTGTCAGACTTGGGGTTGGTGATGATTTTTTCCCCTTCTGTGGGCTGCCATTTTGTCTTGCTGACCTTGTCCTTTGTCTTACAGAAGCTTCTCAGTTTCAGGAGGTCCCATTTATTAATTGTCAATCTCAGAGTTTGTGCTAGAGGAGTTATGTGCATGAAGTGCTCTCCTGCACTAATTTGTTCAAAGAGACCTCCAACTTTCTATTTTAAGAGGTTCAGTGTGGATGGATTTATGTTGAGGTCTTTGATCCATTTGGACATAAGTTTTGTACAAGGTAATACGTAGTCTTCTACATGACAGCATCCAATTATGTCAGCACCATTTGTTGAAGATGTTTTCTTTTTTCCATTGTATAAATTTAGCTTCTTTGTCAAAAATCAGGTGTTCATAGATATGTGGGTTAATATTGGGGTTTTCAATTTGATTCCATTGGCCTACCTGTCTATTTTTGTTCAAATACAAAGGTGTATTCAGGACTATAGCTCTATAATAAGCTTGAAGACAGGGATAGTAATGTTTCCAGAAGTTCCTTCATTATCCAGGGTTGTTTTGGCTAACCTGGGTCTTTTGTTTTTCCATTTAATGTTGAGTTTTGTCCTTTAAAGGTCTGTAAAGAATTGTGCTGGTATTTTGATGGGGATTTCACTGAATCTGTGGATTCCTTTTGGCAATATTGCCATTTTTAGTATGTTGATCCTGTCTATCCAAGAGCATGGAAGATCTTTTCATTTTCTGATATATTCTTTAATTTCTTACTTTAAAGACTGAAATTCCTTGAACAGGTCTTACACTTGTTTGGTTAGCATAACCCCAAGATGTTTTATGTCACTTGTGGCTATTTAAAGTGTCATGTTTCTCTGATTTCTTTCTCAGCTCATTTATCATCTGTATATTATAGGGCTACTGAATTTTTTTAGTTAATCATGTATTCTGCCACTTTGCTGAAGGTTTTTTATCAGCTGTAGGAGTTCCCTGGTGGAATTTTTTCCAAGTTGTATCCTCTTGATTTCCTTTTGTTGTTGGTTTTTTTTTTAATTTCTCTTGCTAGAACATCAAGTACAATATTGAAGAGCTATGGAGAGAGTGGACAGCCTTGTCTTGTTCCTGATTTTAGAGGAATCCTGTTGAGTTTCTTTCCATTTGGTTTGATGTTGGCTGGTAATTTGCCATATATAGCTTTTATTATGTTTAGGTATGTTCCTGGTATCCCTAAATTCTCAAGACCTTTATCATGAAGGAGTGTTGGATTTTGTCAAAGGTTTTTACAGCATCTAATGAGATTATCATGTATTTTTTCTTTTCCAGTTTGTTAATATGGTGGATTACATTGGTGGATTTTCATATATCAAGCCATGCCTGCATCACTGAGATGAAGCCTACTTGATCATGGTCGATGATTTTACTGATGTGTTCTTGGGTTCGATTTGCCAGTATTTTATTGTGTATTGTTGCATCAATGTTCATGAAGGATATTAGTCTGTAGTTCTCTTTCTTAGTTGTATCTGCGTGGTTTGGGTACCAAGGTAATTGTAGCCTCATGAAAAGAATTTAGCAATGACTCTTCTGCTTCTATTGTGTGGAAAACTTTGAGGAGTATTCGTATTAGCTGTTCTTTGAATTTCTGTTTGAATTCTTCAATGAAATGATCTGTCCCTGGGTTTTTATTGGTCAGGAGACTTTTGACGACTGCTTCTATTTCATTAGGGGTTATAGGTTTATTTAAATTGCTTATCTGTTCTTGAATTAATCCGGAAGATTGCCTATTTCCTTTAGTTTTCTAAATTTGTGGAGTACAGGTTTTCAAAGTATGACCTGATGATTCTCTGGATTTCCTCAGTGTCCATTATGTTCCCCTTTTCATTTCTGATTTTGTGAATTTCTATGTTCATTCTCCACCTTTTTGTAAGGTTGATTAACGGTTTTTCTATCTTGTTGATTTTCTCCATATATAGATGGATTGGAAGCTTTGTTGGGTATAGTGTCTGGATTGGCATCCTTGGTCCCATAGTGTTTGTAGAACATCTATCCAGGACCTTCTGTCTTTCAGAGTTTCCATTGAGAAGTTGGGTGTAATTCTGATAGTTCTGCCTTTATATGTTACTTGGCCATTTTCCTTTGCTGCTCTTAATATTTTTCTTTATTCTGTAAGTTTGGTGTTTTGATTATTATGTGTCAAGGGGATTTTATTTTATTTCATTTTTTGTGGAGCAGTCTATTTGGTGTTCTGTAAGTTTCTTGTACTTTCATAGGCATGTCTTTCTTTAGGTTGGGGAAGTTTTCTTCTATGATTTTGTTGAATATGTTTTCTGTACACTTGAGCTGTATTTCTTCGACTTCTTCTATATACCTATTATTCTTAGGTTTGGCTGTTTCACGGTGTCCCATATTTACAATTTATTTTGTGTTAGGGATTTATTTGACTTAAGATTTTCTTTCGTCTATGACTCTATTTCCTCTAGTGAGTCTTCAACACCTGAGATCCTCTCTTCCATCTCTTGTATTCTATTGGTTATACTTACATCTGTAGTTCCTC
Source organism: Cricetulus griseus (assembly GCF_003668045.3). Classification (NCBI taxonomy): domain Eukaryota; kingdom Metazoa; phylum Chordata; class Mammalia; order Rodentia; family Cricetidae; genus Cricetulus; species Cricetulus griseus. The sequence goes on from NC_048600.1 coordinate 105,188,888, forward strand.
ATTATTCACCCAACTTTTCTATTTCCAAGATTACCTTAATTCTGGGTTTTCTTTGTTGTTTCTATTTCAGCTTTCAAGCCTTGTAATGTTTGAATTGTTTCCTTCACTTGTTTGTTTGTTTTTTTTTCTTGGCTTTCCTTAAGAGATTTGTTTGTTTCTTGAATTTTTTGTTTTTCTTTTCCCCCCACTTCTTGTATTTTTTGTTTGCTTTTTTTTCCATTTCTTTAAGGGATTTTCTCATTCCTTCTTTGATGGTCTCTATCATCTTCATAAAGTTGTTTTTATGGTCATTCTCTTCTGCTTCTTCTGCGTTGGTATGTTCAGGTCTTGCTGGTGTAGTGTCCCTAGATTCTGGTGGTGTCATATTGGTCTTTCTATTGTTGAATGTATTCTTCTTCCCATCCCTTCTTTCTTTGGGTGCAGGTGGGGTCTCTCTCTTTCCTCTCATCTCCCAGTGGGTGTAGAATATAGTGGGTGTGAAAATAATGCTCCGAGGTTAGCCAAGTAAGATTTACAGAAGAAAATGTCTAATTGATATGTAAAAAAAGAGATGTCAGCCTAGTACAGAAATACAGGTGTTTCTAAGATCTACAGTTGGAGACAGATATTTTAAAAAGGTGTAGAAGATCAGAGTCTCACCAAAGTCAATCTGTTTCTTCCTATTTAATCACAATATAATTATATTTAATGTATAGTTTTCACACATAGTTATCCACGTTTCCATTAAATATGCAGGAATAAAACACTACTTCTACTTCGTTTAGCCATGTTGAAGAAAACATTCCAATGATTGGAACACACAAAATACTTCTGAAGTATGTCTTACACATTTGTGTGGCAAGTCAATTATGATGCTAGAAAAGTAAAAGTTAAATGGAAAAATTTCCAAGAAGGGGAAAAGCATAAAGAAAGATATAAGAACATAGAGCAAAATAGTGTTGAAATGATATCTGTACAAATGAAAGTGGATAGGATGAGACAATAACATAAATTCAGCACAAATGGACTTTTATGATAAACTAAAAGAATATAAAACCAGTATTAAAATTATATATATATATATATATATATATATATATATATATATCCACATTCAAAGCCATGACAGAAAAACCATCCAAAAACCCATATAGTTCAGTAAACAATATAATCTATTGGATGGATATGTGTAGAGAGGATAGACACGTTGAATCAGCCCCCTTTATTTTTGTGATACTCTAAGTCAATTATTAATGCATAAAGTATGAATTATTCTGCCCTATTAGGATTCCTAGTAGAGCTTCAATAAGAAACAAATTAGAGGCAGCATAATGTCAACTGTCTAGCAGTTAAACAATTTTATAAATGAAAGTGATGCTTGCAAGAAGTTCTTGAGAGGTCTAGACTGTGTAGAGCTTTCTACATTTGCCCACAGCTAGCATGAGGAATGAGTGTTGTTTCAAACTGCTATGATTAAGAGTTTAGGGAGCTTCAGGAGACTCCCCAGGAATACTTTAAGTGGCAGGTGTTCTTCATCAACCCACTGTCAATCATTTAATGCTTGCAAATAACCTTATTACTACTCTCTTAACAAATAATGTAGCTGCTATTTTGACAGAAACCAACTGATTAATCTGATTGTGAAATGTCTTTTTTAAATTAGATACTTTATTTCCATAATTGAATGAGATAGTATACATAAGTTGACGTGTCTACTTCAGAGTCAGTGCCTGGGAGATGTAAGATGAAATGCCAGGATGTGGAGAAAACCCTGCAGTGTAATTCTTGTAGGGCAAGCACTGTTGCTCAGCCAAACTGAGAAGAGCACCTTTGTAGCAGAGTAACTTGCAGAGGTGGTCCTCAAGGTATTGCTGAGGATCAGTGTCATCTGGTAAAAATGAGTCATGTCAGACCAAGTGTAGACTTACAGGTACACTAAACTGCAGGTCTGGGTTTTTAATAAAGACATCCCAGAAAAATACTTCCTTTGAGTTCCTGGGTATGAAGTAGTTTTATTAATGTCTATTGAAAATAGGTCAAAAGGAAATATGCTTGTTTGAGGCATGTTATTTATTCTCAGTCAGGAGTCTTAAATATTCAAATATATACATCACATAAAGGATTCTCATTTCCTGTAATGTTACTCCAACTCTTACTCAGGATTACTTTATTTATTACTTACATATTTTAACATTCATTTCCTAAATTTTATTGCAATATAAAAAATGTGAATTTGTAGCTGTTGTTAGGTGACAATGGTAGAAAACATTTATCTTTCATATCTACCTTGAAAATCTTTAAATAAATTACTTCATTTGTAGAAAATAACTTGATTTAATTTTTGTCCTTTCATTTTTTTAGATAGGGTATGGTATTATTCTATAGCACAGTCTAGCTTGGCCTGTGAAATGTAATACATCTTGGCTTTGAATGGGAAGCAGTCCTTATGTCTCAAACTTGGTAGTGTTAATATTACAACCATGAACAACAATACATGGTGCAGAAATTCTTCCTTTTGAATGAAGCCTTTTTAAAAACCTAGTTTGACCAAAATTAAAAGGAATACAGCAAAGAATGTCTGTACTATCTCCTTGACTGCGTACAAGATGAATATAATAATGAAACTATATGGTTAGTTTGTAAAACACTGCATTTAAACATAGGAGATTAAGAGGAAAAAAGCAAATGTTTCTGTAGCGTCACTATTAATAGATAAGGATTTACCATTATGACATATGTAGTATTTAAAGAATAAAAGAAGCCATAATGGCTAGTTCAATCTACTCTTGTTAGAAAGTGGAACTAAATTATTTATGAGGATTACACAACTTCCCTATATTTGTTCACATCATTACTCCCAAAGACTGGACTATGCTACCAATCTCTCCTAAATATAAGTCATAATTCATAGGTGAACACTGACAACATAGAAAATGGGATATATTTGTCATGGAAAAATTGTCTAGAGGAAAGAATGTTTGTAAAAATCTGGAGAGGTAGCTTTGTCCTCAAAACAAAAACTAATATAAATGTTAAAAGAACAGCTTTGGGCTTTATGTAAATTGGCCATCCTTGGTCCCCACCTAGGGAATTCTAGGTGAATCAAATGCCCACTGTGTCATTTGTGAGGTTTGAGACAATAGTTATGGAAGAATTTTTCTCAAAATTCAGATATTGAAATGGTTCTCATTCATAAAAATAGGAATAAAGTTCATCTTAAATGTTGTGTGAGTACAAAAGAAAAATGTACAGTTTTGTGGTAGTACACTAATAGTTTTACTTTTAATAGACAGAGTCTAGCCATGTAGCCCTAGAACTCTTTTTGTGTTCTAGGCTTTTCTCAAAATTGGGGCAATCCACCCGCCCCTGTCAAGTGCTAGGATTACATATGTGTACCATAAAACCAAATATTTTTTCCATAATTGAATGAGATAGTATACATAAGTTGACGTGTCTACTTCAGAGTCAGTGCCTGGGAGATGTAAGATGAAATGCCAGGATGTGGAGAAAACCCTGCAGTGTAATTCTTGTAGGGCAAGCACTGTTGCTCAGCCAAACTGAGAAGAGCACCTTTGTAGCAGAGTAACTTGCAGAGGTGGTCCTCAAGGTATTGCTGAGGATCCAAAACCAAATATATTTCTTGCTCTTATTTATCCTATTGTTAGACTGTTCCATTAATCAAATATTGGAAAATTATTAGCAAAGTAGCTTTACTGTGATTTATTTTTACAACATTCAAATATTTGAAATCATGGAGACTTTTTTTCCCTTTGGTCTTAAGGAAATGTAAACAAAATACACTAGAAAATCAATATATTTGGTGTGCAGTGTACACCGTGGAGACAAGGGCCTAATTCCACGGTCACAAGTTGATTTTTTATTTTAATGTGTCATCACAATCAATTCCAGATCAGATTTCAACATCTTTGCTTGCAGACTCAGTATTAACACCAACACTTTCAGTGTGTTCTTGTCAGTCCGGTTATCTCTCCATCCACCTATCTCTTCATAAATATTCAGAATAAACTTCATTATGATATTTCAGTAGGCAAATGAAAGTTCATATAAACTAAGGATTTACACTTGATCATGGTGCTAAAATAACTCTAGGCACTAGGTTATGTAACTCTATAGCAGCGTAATTGTTATGCTACTTACGTGGGCATGAGAACCCTCAGTAAGGTTCAACCTATGGACAATGTATCTAGGCTTGAAGAAGGAGTGATTGGCAGATCTGACAAGGGACTCCAGCTCCAGCTGACTTTTAAAGATTGTGGTAGTTTTGCATTTTCTATAATTTAATGAAAACTCATGTTTGGACAGAAAGAGTCCTACCAAGAAACAAGAAAAAAATAGAAAAACAAAAAATCATACAAACAAAAAAACACTGGTTTTCCCAGAATCTTTTCCTCTTGATGTGAAACCTGGGTTACATTTTTGTGACAAGTTACAATGAATGTGGTTCAGTCAACAACACTTCATCTTACAATCCTGGATGTTCAAAGTCTGGAGTTGGTGTCACTTGGTTAGGATTCATATATAAGCATAAGTAAGAAAACAGCATGTTTCTGTGAGATTATATTTCTCATCTCTTGGACCTCTTCCTGAAGTTTTGATACAATAATGAGCTCAGTCTTCCTAAAGTCAGTCTAGTCTTCTTTCATCTTGCTCTGTCTCCCTATGATGAGATATACAGTAATATTAGACCTGCCCAGATAACCCAGAATGGTAGCATCATCTCAAGATCCTTTTATGTAAGGCCAGGTATGATGGTGCACACCTTAAACCCCAGCACTTGAGAGGAAGAGGTAGGATGATATCTGTAAATTTGAGGCAGCCTTGATCTGTATCGTGAGTCCTGGGATAGATAGGATTACATAGAGAGACAATGTCTCAAAAGAAAGAAATAAAAAAAAGTAAAGCGATAGTTATATGTAAATGCAAAAGTCCATTTGCTGCATATAGAAATGGGTTCAATTTATTAGGATTAGAGCATATATATCCATATCTAAATGTATGTATGTGCAATGAATTGGGGCATTATTATATTGCAAGATAGTTTTGTGTCATAAACTTTGTTAAAATATTTCCACACATTGAATCATCAGACTCAATGCTTAGTTAATATATAGTGCAGACACTACAAATATGCTTAGTTCTTTTTATGCCTATCTTTTTGAGTCTCCTTATTAATTTTCTTACAAAGACATCCAAATGTCTATGTCCATCTTTGACCTTTCTAACCCTCTCACTCTGTCACCTATCTATGCTTAAAGCAGATTTTCTCTGGTGTTGTGTTTCTATTTCTTTAGGCAATGTCTAATTATCATGCAATTCATATTTCCCAATGTCTATTTTTCATTCAAAGCAAAGATGTTTTGTCTGTTACAAAGTGTTTCAAACTCTCCAAGATTGGTTCTTTCCCCTGCAGACCCACAATAGCCAGAGTAAAGTTTTACTTTACAAAAGCCCATATTATGCTATGAGAGTCATCTCATGGATTTCTCTTTCCTACATATATTGACAGTGTGAATTCTAGCAAAAAACAGCATTTCAATCATCTTTTTTTCTCTTAGCTAAGGATTTAAAATTTCACTTTACAGGTGTAGGAAAATGAGCAAATTATAACAGCCTCTACTGGAGACAGTTTCCTGAACTACTTCATATTTTCCCATGCTATAAATGTTTCCCTATAATCTTGGACTTTTCTTGGCAATGAGGTATTAAACATTCCTATATTTGGGACAATTATTTTAGTGTCATGGCTAATCTTGGTTGTCAACCTGGCAAAAGAGGAAAAAAAGAAATCCTAATTGAGGAATTGCCTGCCTCAGATTGGCCTTTGGCTGAGCATTTTCTTGATTGTGATTGAGCTAACACACTGTGGAGAGTCCTTTCCCTAGGAAGGTGGGGTATTATAAAGGTATCTAAATGTGAGTCTTGGGGTAAGCCATTGAAATTGAAATCTGACATGAGGGAAATACCCAGAAATCCACAAGGATGACCCAACTAAGAATCTAAGCAATAGTGGAGAGGCTACCTTAAATGCCCTTTCCCTATAATGAGATTTATGACTACCTTAAATGCCATCCTAGATCCTTCAACCATAGCTGATAGAAGCAGAAGCAGATATCCACAGTTAAGCACTAAGCCAAACTCCTGGAATCCAGTTGTAGAGAGGGAGGAGTGTTGAGCAAAGTGGTCAATACCATGTTGGGGAAACCCACAGAAATAGCTGATCTAAAGAAGTTGGAGCACATGGACCCCAGCCAGACAGCTGGGGAACCATCATAGGACCAACCCAGGCCCCCTGAATGTGGGGGACAGTTAGGAGGCCTGGGAAGTCTATGGGGCCTCTTGCAGTAGAAGCAGTAATTATTCATTGTGCACAAGTGGACTTTGGAGCCCATCCCCCCATGGAGGGATACTCTCTCAGTCTAAATATATGGGGGAGGGCCTAGGCCCTGCCCTAAATGAGGTAACAGACTTTGGATGATTCCCCCCATGGAAGGCTGCACTCTCCCCGGGGAGTGGGATGGAGGGGTTGGTGGGGGCATGGGAGGATGGGAGAGGGAACTGGGTTTGATATGTAAAATAAGAGTGTTCCTAATTTAAATAAATAGGTTCCTTCCTAGTTTCTGCTTCATGCTCCTTCTTGAGTTCCTGACTTGGCTTCTCTTGTTGACTCTAACTTATAGTCCAAATTAACTCTTTCCACCTCAATGGTGATATTGGTCAAGTTTTATCACATCAACAGAAAGTAAATTAGGACAACTAGTATTATTATTGCTGTTTTCTCTTGTGGAGGACATGTTATTCAGGATCAAGCATATTTGAATCATTCTCATTTGTTTATTGACAAGTGTTTATGATATTTTGAGGAACATGTACTGAAACATCATTTTAAAATTTGGTTAGTTGATTTTATCATTTCATTCCTAAGAATTGTTTATTTTATAATGTTTGTACACAAATGTCTTATGTGTTATATGTAAATATGTGCACACATATAGCATACTATAAAATTTGCAAATGTTCATTGTGCAAAGGAGAAATAGTGACATAAGAAGGCACAAGAGATTGTTTTCAAAGTAATTGGGTTTCCTTCTAGGTGCAAATAAAGCTGTTAAAGTTGGGCAGAAAGGTGTCATAATCATACTCTCTCTCTCTCTCTCTCTCTCTCTCTCTCTCTCTCTCTCTCTCACACACACACACACACACACACACACACACACACACACAATGGTGTCATGTGGTCATTGTGTTATTTACTTTATAATTATTTATATTTCAGAGACTGTCTTGCAGGCATTGCCATATGAAAGCAAAAAATGATGATTTCATTATTTTGGTGGAGTGGAATGCAGATTAAACATGGTATGCTTTGCAGAATCATGGCATGGTGTTTCCATATTTCACAAAAGAAGGATTGTGACATTTAAGCCAAGTACCAACTCTACTTAACTGTTGTGTTGACTTGTGATGAATGACAACCACAGGGGCCTCATAGCCACCAACTTAGATTTCATGGCAGGTTTGGAGTCTCTCTTCAGTGGCAATTCTTCCCTCTGAATATGCCTATCTTAAAAATAACAGGCAAGGGAGTCAGACAAGAGCATTGGAAGAAGCCAGATGCATCTATTCTCATAAAATTTAAAGGTAAAACTGATCAGGGCATGCAGGGAAGACTAAAGCAAACATGTCTCTTCACACAGATCTTTTCATGTTGTACTTATTACTTTTTTGTCAACTCGACAGAAGCTAGAGTCACTTGGGAAGACAGAATATCAACTGACTGATTGTCTCTATCAAACTGACCCATAGACATATCTATGGGGTATTTTCTTGATTGATGATTGGTGTGGGAAGGCACAGACTACCATGGGCCTGCTCATCCCTGGACTACTGGTCCTCAGTTTTAAAAGAAATGAGCTGAGCAAGCAAGCCTTCAGGGTTTTTGCTTCATTTTCTGTTTTTTGCTAAGATGTAAGGTGAAAATAAACCCTTTCCTATTCAAGTTGCTTTTGATCATGGTGTTTTATTGCAGCAATATAAAATAAACTAGAACAAATGCTCTTGGCTGCCTCAGTAAAGAATCATATAATAGGTCAATAACAGTTGGGAAAATAACACGAGGTACTGTTTTTAAAGGCAAACATTTAAAACCATTGTGAACATAGCAAACTCTGGGTAGAATACTAAATGTATTTCTCATATTATGATCAATCCTCTTTTATTAAGAACCTTCAAAATTTACAAGACCTAATGTACTTTTCAACTTCTACCATTTCACATATTCATGATATATGTTGGTAAATTGTAGATCCAAATGACTTGCTGCTTCTCCGACTGTTCAACACATTCCCTTATCATTTCCCTTAACAAGTGAGCCAATTTGTGGAATCAGTGGGCCCCTCAAGAGCAGTCTTGAAGTATTTAAAGTTGATTTTGTGTGAAAAGGAAAACATGGATGTTCTCATATTCTTTAATTCTTAGCAGAAATCTCATTCTTGTTTGACCAGTGAGAAATATAGGCAATATAACTCTACATAGTTCTGAAATCAAGGGAAAATGACCAATAACCTAAACTACTAAATCCACATACTTAGTTTCCATTCATTGTTACCTACCTGCTAGAGAATCAACAGAGCATCACTCCCTAGTCACCCTGTGTACATGATCAGAGCAAACCACCAGTTCTGGGAGAACATGATCTCCTTCTGTGAGCTTAGCTCTCCTGCTGCATTCTTCTATTGTAACAATGGTGATAACTGTTTCTAAAGTCTGTAGATTTCTCAGCAATATGGAAGTTAGTCTTAGATTTTTCACATAATCATTGGCAATTCTAAACTGCTTATATTTCCCTTAAAACCTTCTAAAACATGGTCATCTATGTACATTTACATTAGTTATTTCTTTTTAAAGTACCCGATTCTCTTTGTAGTATAAGAAAACAAGATGAGTTGTAACAACAACAACAGCAACAACAACAAAAAAAACACAAACAGTCTACAATAACAAAATGGGAATTGGAATAGTTATGCAAGGCACAAGAAATTCAACAGCAAGCCTATGGTGTCTCCCTGAATTTATGCAAAGTGACCAAAGGGAGCAGCTCCCAAGCTCTGTGCCTCTGATTTTTCTCTAATCCAACCTCTCAGACAAGAAATCTGGTGACTTAATACAAAGCAAGGCACAGGGTATGAAATAACCTCTGGGAAGGGTTTTTCCCCAGCTTCAAAGCTGCCACCCCATACCAAAGAACAAATGGTTCTGGGGGGTTGAATATTCCAAGGGAGACTCCAGGATTGAGGAGGCATAAAAGAATGCCACATATGTTAGAGTACGTAATTTTTATTACTTCATGATATCATTGCTAAAGTATCTAGGCTATAAGACATCCAACAAGTTGCCCATATTAAATAGCAGAGCTTATTTTATTTCAGTCTAAAAAGCACTAAAATTGATTTCAGAAGTATAAATACTGCTAGATGTTTTCAAATAGAAAAAAAAAACGAGATTGTTAAATATAGGCAAGAGGAAGTGTCAAGTTAACACTGTCAAATCAGAACTGTTTTATTAAACTAAATTATGTTTAAAATGCAGTGGCTGGGCTGGTGAGATAGCACAGCTGATAGTATGTTTGCCCCATAAGCAAGGAGACCTGAGTGTGAGCCCCAAAACTCAAGAGAGAAACTTTAGTATGGTTGCCCTTGCTTATCATCAGAGTACTAGTGAAATAAAGACAGGTAGACCACTGGGCTTGCAGGAAAGTCATTATAGCCTATATCTGAGATTCAGTGCAGTGAGAGACCTCAATTAAAGAGGTAGACAGTAAGTGAGGAAACATGCCCTGGGTAGTTCTCTGTCTCCACACATGTACAGACAAGTGCACATGCACCCATACAGACATACATCTGTATATGCATGTACCTGTACCATATACAAATACACCTGTGCCATATGTATACCTGCATACACATGTTTACACACATTCACACAAAAGATATTTAGTTACACATCTATTTTTAAAGTAAATATATCAGCTATCAAAACTAAGTGAGTTATTTTTGGCTATCATAATGCCTTTGTGTTTGTGAAAGAAAAGTAGAAACTAGACCAATGGCTACCTTAGGGATGAGAAACTGTGTTAGAATTATGCTTAATTGGCATATTTGTTTTGCCAATTCCAAAGATGCTGCATTTGCATAATTTGGGTACATTTTCTTTTTGTGTTTTGTTTTGTTGTTTTGTTCTCACATAGGATCGCAGTCTGTAGTCCTGGGCTTCTCTCAAACTCATAGCAATCCTCCTGCTTCAGCCTTCAAAGTGATGGAATTGCAGGTATGAGCCATCCCTCCAGCTCATATTTTTGTTTGTATCCTAGAAATCTTTTCATGTGGGTAAAAGAAAAGAGAAGGGGAAGGAAAATGGACAGTATGCTAAGGATATAAGTACTGACTGAGAAAATAGAACAGCCTAGATTTCTTTTTTTCATTCTCCACACTGGATTGTAATACTAGCTTTTCAAGTTTGTTTTAGAATCCATTCTGTCTACCTTCAAAAAGCCAAATTGGGTCCCTCCTCATGGCTGACAGTATTCACTCCCATGGTAGTAAAGTGAATTTCATTTCATTTGAACTCCTCTCCCAAACAGAGATTACCATATACTCTTAAGGCATCTCTGAGGCACAATAGGAACTCCATTTCTATGGAGATTAGGTTGGAACCTGCAACCAGGAACAGTGAAGCTGAGCACTAATGTGTGTGTTCTTTCAAAGGGCTGATGGGCATTTTCCTCCACTTTCTGAGAAGTGTTATTTGCGGGGACTTTCATGGTTATTGTGCTTTGCTTGGTAACCCTTGGAGTAAACCCTTTGTTTGATTCAGTGTCTTCATTAGTGCCCCAGTAATTAAAAACGGATGGTGACTGTCTTCCCTTGAGTTGTTCCCCCTACACTGTTTTCATTTGTTATTTCATTGTTATTTTCTTTGGTTATTCTTGTATTCATGTGTTGTAATTGACTATCACTAGTGGCTTGTGCAAATCCAGGCAAAAAGCCATATAAGAATTTCAAAAGTGGGTCAGAACAATTGGTGACTGCATTGTTTTGAATGTCTGGCTCACATAAAGAATTTCTACAAGGATGGCTCCAGCTAAGACTCTTGGCAACAGTGGATGCATAGACTGAACTGGCCATCGTCTGTGATTGGATTGATGACTATCCCATAGTTATCAGAGAACATTCATCCAGTGATTGATGGAGGCAGATTCAGAGACCCATGGCCAAACACTGGGCCAAGCTCAGGGAGTGCTGATGAAGAGAGGAAAGAGGGATTGTAGGAGAATGGGGGTGGTGAAGGACATTTCAGAAAACACCACAGAAACAGCTAGCTTGGCTCATGGGAACTCACAGAGTCTGAGCCAACAACCAATGAGACTGCCTGGGACTGACCTAGCCCCTCTGCATGTACACGACAGTTGTGTAACTTGGTCTGTTCCTGGGACTCCTTACAGTGGGAGTAGGGGTTGTCCATGATGTTTTGTCTGGCTCTTGGGAACCTATTCCTCATGTTGGATTGCCTTGCATAGCTGGGATATAGGGGATAGTTCTGTGTCTTAAAACAGCTTGATAAGCCATGCTTTGCTGATGCCTCTGGGATGCCTTCTTCCCCTTTCTGAATGAATAGGGAGGAGGGGTGCATTGAGAGCATGGGCAGAGGTGAGGAGGTGGTGAGAGGAGCAGGAGTAAAGGAGGAGATGCTAGGGTCAGGAAGTAAAATGAATAAATTAATAAATTTTAAAAAATGAATTTCTTCTTGTTTAATAAGTTTATTTATATTATATCCTTATCACAGTTCCCCTTTCTCCTCTCCTCCCAGAGTCTGTTCCTCTGCTCCCACCCTCCAATCAAATACTCTTCTGTTTCTGTATAGGAAAGGGGAGGTCTACAATGAGTATCAACAAAACATGGCATATCAAGAAAAAGAATTTCTAAGGCTAACTCATACTCAGCCCTTGAGATGTGATGTTAAGTCAAATTTAACAAATGGGGAACTTATTAGGATGGCACCATTCCACTGCTGCAAGTGTATTGTGTGTTTTATGTACTGTTAGATGGTTTTTGAATGATGTTTCTGGATACTGAGAAACATGGATCTCTATAAAAAGAAATGATGCTACAGAGTAAGTCAGTGATCTAATTTTCAATTATTTCTGGTGTTCTCTATTGTATCTTTTCTGGTTCTCTATTTCTAGGTCTTAGTTGACAAAGACCCGACTTTCAACTACAGTTTCTTATAGCACTACAGGGAAGGTTATCTTGTTTTGCTTACATACAATGAATGTAAAAATTATAATCAGGGATCTTCCCAGTGAATACTAGCTAAACCATTCTGTGGTGGGTTTATGATAGTGTATTTATGTTTGAAATACTATTTTCTTGGTAGATTCTGTTTTCTAGGTAACAATGTAAGAAAAAATAATGATGCTTCCCCCATTTTTAGGAGCTCTGTAAATAAGGAATGTCAGTAAAAAATGTATTCCTAATCCTTGAAATAAAGAGTTATTGAAACTTAGCTTACCTATATACTGTACATGTTACTTTTTAGGAATTCCTTGTTTTGTAAACCTTAGCTTGATAATGAAATAAGTAAGGGTAAAAGCAGATTTTTAACATGACTTTCAAAGATATCATTTGTGATAAATCAGGGGATGGCACCTGACACGCATAATTATAGTTTAATGAATTTTCTTTGACACCAACTCACAAAAGACTATTAATTCAAGAGCACTAACATAGTGACCTTTTAACACCTTTGAGAATTATGGAAGATGGCAGTCTCCCTTCTAATTACATGGCTTATCAGAAAAAGAAGGTGTTTTGTTTTTCTTTTTTAATTTAAATTAGAAACAAGCTTGTTTTACATGTCAATCCCAGTTCCCTCTCCCTCCCATCCTCCCATTAATCCCCTATTCCATCCTCTTTCTGCTCCCCAGTGTGGGTGAGGCCTTCCATGGGGATCTTCGAAATCTGTCATATCATTTGGAGCATGGACAAGGCCCTCCCCCGTTTCTCTTGGCTGAGAGAGTATCCACCTATGTGGAATGGGCTCTCAAAGTCTATTCATATACTAGGGATAAATACTGATCCACTGCCAGAGGCCCCATAGAATGCTGAGGCCTCCTAACTGATACCTACAATCACAATCAGGGGATCTGGGTCAGTCCTATGCTGGTTTCCCAGATAACAGTCTGGGGTTCATGAGCTCCCCTTGTTCAAGTAAGCTGTTTCTTGGGTTTCTCCAGCCTGGTCTTGACCCCTTTGCTTTTCCCTCCTCCCTCTCTGCCTCTGGATTCCAGGAGTTCAGCTCAGGGTTTAGCTGTAGGTGTCTGCTTCTGCTTCCATCAGCTACTGGATGATGGCTCAGGAATGGCATATGAGGTAGTCATTCTTGTTATCAGGGAAGGGAGTTTAAGGTAGCCACTACACTATTACTTAGATTGTTAGTTGGGGACCTCCTTGTAGATTTCTGGACATTTCCCTAGCAGGAAATGCAAATCAAAACCACTCTGAGATACCACTGTACTACTGCCAGAATGGCTAAAATCAAAAACGCCAAAGACAGTTTATACTGGAGAGGATGTGGAGAAAGCAGAGCACTTCTCCACTGCTGGTGGGAGTGCCAACTTGTAAAGCCACTTTGGAAATCAGTATGACGGTTTCTCAGGAAATTGGGAATCAGTCTACCAGAAGACCCAGCAATTCCACTCTTACACATATACCCAAAAGATGCACATTCATACAACAAGGACATCTGTTCAACTGTGTTCATAGCAGAATTATTTGTAATAGGCAGAAACTGGAAGCAACCTAGATGCCCCTCAATTGAAGAATGGATAAAGAAAAGGTGATACATTTACACATTTGAAATAAAACAAAACACAAAAACAGTAGAATCTTGAAATTCTCAGGCAAATGGATGGAACTAAAAGAAACCATCCTGAGTGAGGTAACCCAGTCACAAAAAGAGAAACATGGTATGTACTCACTCATATATGAATTTTAGACATAGAACAAAGGATTACCAGCCTACAATCCACACAGCTAGAGAATCTAAGGAACAAGGAGGCCCCTAAGAGAAACATACATGGTCCCTCAGAGAAGGGAAAAGGGACAAGATCTCCTGAGCAAATTGGGAGCATGGGGGGAAAGGGGAGGGAGCTAGGAGAATGAAAAGGGTAGAAGAGGAGGGGAGAGGAGGACATGAGAGATCAGGAAGAAAAGAGGAGAGCAAGAAAAGAGATACCATAATAGAGGGAGCCGTTATAGGTTTAAAAGAAAGTGTTTTAGAAGAGAATTGAGAATGGTCGATCAAGTAGTTAAGGTCAGTTGCTGTACTTGATAGAATTTGATTCCCAGCTCCCAGTTTGGGCAACTTACAACTGCCTGGAACTCTAGAACTCTAGCTCTGATAGATTCAGTACTCTCTGCTTGCCTATGTGAATACCTGTATACACCACACACACACACACACACACACACACACACACACACACACATATTAAAATGAAATTTAAAGGAAAAGATGGTGTGCAATTCATCTTGTACTTTACTATCTACTATGGTCCGTTGTAAGATGTACAGTTGAGAAATGAGTATTTTCCTTTTGGACTAATTTATAACAAAAACTACTCTTTTATTAAGTCTGTTTTGGAATGGACTATGTCCTTACTAGACTGTGATGATGGAAACACTAACTGAACACTTAAATATACAGTTACTATTAAATCCTAATGAGAGTAAAACCTACATTAACACCTAATTAAGTCATTATGATTAGTACTGTATGATGCATACTTTATCTTTCTGGATTCCTTAGCATACTTATATCTTTGGGACAACTGAGCTCATTAAAAATACTAGTTTCTGAAGACACTATAAGAACTTTATGATGCAGAGTAACTGACATCGTTAACCTCTTCATATAGTTTTTGAAACACTGAATACTGATAGAGGGTTTCTCTAGACAAAGGCTGTGTTTGGAATCAATCTTGACTTGTGTACAGATTAGGGAAAATTTAGAACTGAAATGGGAGAGCAATAAAGAATTCATTCTCACTTCATCTGCCCTGCTTGGGGACACTGGAGGCCAGGAGACTGCTCACAGTGGATTCCATTCTGGCTCGTTCCAACACACTCAGAGACTTCCAAAGCCCCAGTACCAGTCCCACCTCCATTCACTGGACTAGGTAGGCTTGAGCCTGTTTCCGGCCTGCCTTCCATTTGACTTAACAGATATTTCCTTCATCTAAGGAAAGAAGAAAGGTAGAAACCAAAGATAGCAAGTATTTGTCATTAGGACAAATAATTAAATTACTTGGCTATTTCCTCTTGAGGATATTTTGCTTCCTGTTAATGAGGCAATGATGGAATTTAAGACAGCTTATCACTTTAGGACCCATGCCAGACTTGGTAGAATGCTGTAAGATACAATATGTAAATGCTTTTTAAAAGCTACCAGTATAAGGAAGCAAATGCTGAAATGGAATTAATAATAATTCCACACTAGATGTCTGTTTTATTCAAAGTTTTTGAGTCATTCTAACACCTATTCCTTCATTTCTTACCTCTGAGGCCAATGCCCACTGTCTCTTGTACAATAGAAGCTGGTCCAGGACTCACCTGGATGACACTGATTTGAACTTCCTTCACCATTTCAAACATACGTTCCACAGTTTCCTTATTAGAAAAAGAATGTCATCCATGTAATGGTAAATAAGAGATTGTGGGAATTTCTTATGAATTATTTCCAAAGGTTGTTGTACAAAGTGCTGACACAAAGTAGGACTATTTAGCATTCCTTGTGGCAAAAACTTCCACTGGAATCTCCTAACTGGCTGTGAATTATTAAGAGTTGGTACAGTAAATGCAAATTTCTAGGGATTGGAACTCTATCTAGAATTCGACAGAGTGTTAACTGGGTGATCTGCATTTGACCAGAAGGTCAAAGAGGAAGGGTAAAACCATATGTAGCAGAGATAGCTATAAATCTCTGGAGTTATGATCTCTTACAGAAATGGAATACTCAGATTAACATTCTTCCAGTATTGGATATGAAATATGTACAATCTTTAGATAGTAGAAAAAAACTGGTATGATGCTATGGAAAACGGATACAACCATCGAGTCTATACAGAAACAAAATACAAATGATAAACCTTCGGAGGAGGTAATGGTGTTGTGAAAAAACAATCTTTCAAATCAATGACTATGATTGGCCATCCTTTAGGTATCAAGGAAGGCAATGGCATTCCAGGCTGCATTCCGGGCCCATTGGTTGAATTACCTTATTATGGCTCTCAGGTCTGTCATCATTCTCCACTTACCTGACTTCCTTTTGATAATAAATACCAAGGGATGGTAGATTCTTCTATAGGCCCAGCCTCAAGCTATTCCTATACCAACTTTTCTAAAGCCTCTAGCTTCTCAGAGGTCATAGGCCATTGTCCAACCCAGACAGTTTCATCTGTAAGCCACTTTAAGGGTAGGGCCTTTGGCTCCTCTGACGTGCTTAGATTGCCAATTGGTGTTATCCTTGTAGATCTCCAGAACTCTCCCTAGTGCCAGATTTCTCTGAATCATTTACTTTTCAATCATTAGTATTTGGCTATATAGTATTTTAAAAATAGTGTCAATTGGATTCATTAATAAAAACCAATTAATAGTTTATTCCATATTTATTCAGTGGAATTCCATTGTATAAGTAATAGCAATCACCACATCTTTATACTAATATCTTAGAACTGTTATGCAAGGAAATAATATTTAAATTCAAATATCCCTAATCAA
Source organism: Cricetulus griseus (assembly GCF_003668045.3). NCBI lineage: Eukaryota > Metazoa > Chordata > Mammalia > Rodentia > Cricetidae > Cricetulus > Cricetulus griseus. Next base: position 105,205,720 of record NC_048600.1, read on the forward strand.
TAAAAATTTTGAATATCTCTTCCATGTGCACCTCTCGCATGTGACTTATTTATGAAACGACTGTTAATTTTTTTATTCCAAACATTTATATTAATGTGGCAAGCAGCAGAATTCAGATATCTTTCATCTTGTTCAGTTTTCAGTAAGTGATTAATTAATTGCCAATTGTCCTAGTGTTTAGAGACATGATATAAAGTTTCAAAAGATAATTGGGTTTATTGCCTCTTCCAATTATATTAGCTGTTGCCTTACATATTTAAAATCTCTATTATTTAAAGCACATTTAGGAATTAGGCTGTTTTAGTAGATTCTTCTCTAAGATCCATGACCTCACTAGTCCCATGTAGTTGGCCCACTTAATCCTTTAGCTCCATCTAAATATTAGTCCATATAGCCACAGAAAAGTGTGGTTTTCACTCCTCACCAAAGAAACTGAAATTTTCTCTTTTAGGCTAGTTTGTACATTTTATGTTCCATTATTTTTATTCCTGCCATCTTTTTCACAAGTTTTTCTGTGCTTATGGTTCATTATTTTAGTTATTCTATTAGCTATACTATTGGAATCTTTGATTGACTGTGGAAGGATTAAAACATGTTTTCAAAAATGTACTTCAATATACTTATAATTATTTCTAAAATATCACTGATAATCTTTAAAAATTGCTTCAGAATAATAACCCATTCCCATAACTCGTAATATTTTGTCACTTATGACATCTTTTTCAAATAGAGCCATAAATCACAGATGTGATATTTGCTTATCAAATTAGCCTTCTTTTGGTGATCTAAAATACAAATTATAGGTATATACATAACATTTCTTCTGTGTAGAATGCACTGTATATCCACACATGTGTGTGAGAGTGTGTCTGTGTGCATGTGTTCAGAAGCCAGAGATTATCAAGTATTTTTCTCTATTACTTTTCTCCCTATTCTCCTGAAACAGCATGTCTCATTGAGTGTGGGACTTGCTGTTTCACCTGCCCTGGCTGCCCACCAATCCCAGGAATCTCATGTCTCTAATGACACAGTAATGGTGTTAAGGCCTTGTACACAGGTAGCCAGGCTCAGATTTTGTTCGACTTGGGCCCTGGATATACAAATCAGGTCTTCATGATTTGTAACCCCTGCTCTTGCTTTCTGAGCTAGTCACCCAGTCCTGCACAGCATTTCTTAAATCCACATCTTTATCTTTTATTGGTCTTCATTTTGTTTTACTCATTTGAATTTTAATTGATTTTCTTTTAGATAAAAGAAATCCCTTTAGCTTTCCTTCAATTGTACTAAGCACTAGCTTGTAATTTCTAAAACTTTTTACTGTGAATCTGCCTCTATTACTTTTAAATTTGGAGCTTCAAGCTGCTAAATCATTTTTAATTTCTTCAATATTTTCAATCTGTTGAAATGCATTCCTATTTCTAGAAGTTTTAATTAGATATTAGTCTTATTGTGCTTTTCATAGTATGTGGCCTATTTTATTTTAAAGCACCTTTGCACTCTTGCACTTTACCAGACTGCATGTGATGAGCTTAAGAATTAATGCCTTTTCATTTTCTTTCTTTGGGGGGGGCTTCTTCTTAGTATATATGTAGAGAACATTTCAGATCTGCAAGTGAATATCTGCATGTTCCTAGCCATTATGTCTTTATATATGCTGTCTCTTCAATTTTCTGTTTGCTTACTTCCTTTCTGAGGTTAAAATCGCTATATACCTAAAAGTAATGGGGCAATCTATTCTTTTTTATTTGGAGTTTGTCTTCATTATGTTTGCTCATTTCTTTTTACTATATTTCTATTAAAATTTATTTATTATTTATAAGCACTGTGAGTCAGGACTCTCTATCCCCTGAAACTGAAGTTAGGATGGTTGTAAGCTGCCATGTGGATGTTTGGAATCCAACTGGATCTTCTGGGAGAAAAGCAAGTGCTCTTATTTGCAGAGTCATTCCTCCAGCTATTCTCTTAAAGTATTTTGAAGTTATCCTAGTCCTTCCTATTCTTTCTTCGATCTTATGTTGGTCCTTCAATAGCATAATCATTTTGCTGTTGTAATTTTTAAAGTTGCATATAAAATATGAGATACTGTTATTACTTTTTATCTTTGTATTCTGGTACATATTTAGTTAGCATTTCTTAATTTAGATCCCCAGATTACATTTATGTATATCATATTTTCTTTTATCTTGCAAACATATTTATCACCACACAGCATCACCTTTCACATTCACGCCAATTGTTTCTATTTATTGCACTTTCTGTGATAACAAGTCACCCTTACTTGCTTACATACACACCATTCACCATTTTATACAGTAGCTCTTGTCTCTTCTGTGTTCTGCAGAACAGGAGCTGGTTAACTAGATTCCATCTGCCAAGTGTCTGACTTCCATCTGTAGCTGCTGATGCTCTTGTTCTCTTCCTATTCCTTCCAGGTGGTGCATTTCACCCTGGCTCTCTGTGGTATTCTCTGAGCCAAGGGTTTGAATAGACACAGGGATTTCCCTATTTGCTTTTTTCTTTGTGTGGGGGAAGTCTTCAATAATCTTCCACTCCCATGACAGCTAAGCATGGCTGGAGGGCGCACTCAGCATTAAATGTACAGTTCTGGCTCCATATAGTTTTGCCCACTGTGAGATGTATCATATCTGCAATTCTGTTCATGCTTCTGAAATCCCTGTACAGGCAGCATTCATATATATTATGTTGTTTAATATTTTATTAATTTTGAGAATTTCATATATGCATGCAATTTATTTTGATCATATTAAACTACCACTACTTCCCCTAACTCCTCCTGGATCCCCGACCTCCTCCTACTACCCCCTAACTTCATGACCCTCTCTCTCCTGCATTTTTACAACTCGATGATTCAAATTTGTGATGCCATATACTCATGTGTATGAGCCAACCCCTTGGAGCTTGGGTGAGCTACCAGGACTTTCTTCTGTAGGAGGGAGTGGAAATACTTTCTAGGGATATGACCCCTGGTGTATCAAATGTCTCTCACTCTCCCACAACCATTAATTGTCAATTTCTTCCCAGCTAGGTTAGGGGGAACATGAGCCTCTTCCCCTTGCCAGGCCAGATGTTGACTAGCTTGACCTTGTGTAGTTCTTACAAAGGCCAACTATAGCAGCTGTGAGTTCTGAGAGCAGTTGTCCTTCCATACACAGAAGACAGCATTTTGTTCTGCTTTTCCCCAACAGCTGCCTCTTACAAGCTTTCTGACCCCACATTCTACAATGTCCTTGAAACTTGGGTGGAAGGCTGGGAATCAAACCTGGGTCATTTGTAAGAAACAATGGTTCTAAGAAGAAACTACACTGAAAATTTGTAATTTTATCAAAATATGAAGATTCTGTCGATGTCCCATTTATGGTTCAACACTCCACACACATCTATTGTCTGCACTTTGGTCATTTGTGGGTTTCTTAATGGTTGTTCACTGTACAAAGAAACTTCAGCTATTTCATTTTATGAACATTTTTTCATACCTAATATTTAATGATTTAATGTAACAGTAATTATTTTATTTATATCCATTAAAACAATATATTGTTTTTATAATATTCTAAATATTATGTGCATATTTGACATCAAATTTTTGACTTAACTTGATCATTCTTCTTAGAAGTATTCATCTCTTTCTCATGGTTGCATATAAATTCAGCCATATTCATATTTTAATCTCTATAAAATAAGCATTGCTGTTATTATTTGTTGTATATTTTTGTCTAATGCTTCCTAAGATCAGGTGTGTTATTAATCAATCTGTCTATTTTTTGTTTTGTTTTTTTCAATTTTTCTGTTTAACTTCCCTTCTTCAAATATTTCTTATGAATTGCAGATAAGTGTTATTCCTGCCAAACGGAAGGTACTATCAGTGTAAAGTTGTATACACAGCCACTGAAAGGCTATCTAAAGTTACTAATACATTGCTCAGAAAGAAGGAAGTTAAGGTAATACTCATTCATCCATTTTATTTATATTTTAATCGTTTTATTGTGAAAACTTATTATTTAATAAGTTTATGCTGCTTTTCCACATTTTACATATGTCCTGGGAATAGAATGATTGTATTATTTCTCCTTTGAAGGATTTAGGCATCTTGATGTCTGGTGTCTGAATGCCTTCATCACTAGGTACCACTGAGTTAGTTTCTTGGTTTCATGGTCCTTACACTGTGAAAGTGACATCATTTGACTAAATCTGAATTGATAATTTCTCAACCCAGAACCAGGCTGTGTTTCAATTCTATTATTAGTTCCATTGGTTAAAGATTAATAATTCATTTTTATTAAATTGAACTCCTTTGAGAACTCCAGTATTTCACATCTAAATCCATGTACAATACTAGAACAGAGATACTCAATCCATACTGTAATATCACCAGCTTCCATTTTGCTTTGTGTTTTCATTCACACTGTCTTAGCTTTTGCTAATATGTTATATAGATATTCACTAGGATAATCTTAAAATTGATATAACTAATTTCTGAAAATCTCAAATGCTTTTGGAACATACCTATTTTGTTTTTGAGATGGGATTTCTCTGTTTATCTCTGACTGTCTTAGATCTTGCTAAATCAAGCTGGCCCCAAACTCAGTGTTTCACATGCCTCTGTCTCCCAAGTGCTGGGATAAAGGTGAGTGCTGCCACCACGCAGTAGAACATTCCATTCCTTAATTTTCACTCTTCCTTTGCTTTCAAGAACTAGCTTCTTAAATATTTAAATTAATTATAAACAAGTAATTATTGAGTCTCTTGCATATATACAATAATAAATTCATTTTCATTTCCATTTATGATATACACTGTACAGTTATGAATTTACTTGCTTATTAGTGTGTTAAATATAGCTAATCATATTATTTGAAACTTCACTGAAATAATCTTGAATAACTTATTGACAACATAAAGGACAAGAATAAGGCTCATAAAAGTCCTCTCTGTGTATCTCTCACTATCTTATCATTGTTTTGAGAATTTTTAAGCTTTTATTTACAAGACCTAGATGTGGTACTTATATAATCAAACTACCCTTTTTCACTTCTAATATACAGCTTACATGTGGTGGACTATTGAAAGCAAAGATAATGGGGTGATGATTGCTAAAATTTAGAAAGTAGAGACCCACTTTCTTTTTAAGATTAAAAGAATCCCCTTACACTTAATGAATATCAGTGAAACCATATTCCTGTCACAAATTGTCTGAGATTTTAGATGTCACTAAATTATTCTTTAAAAAGATAAGTATGAAATATTGGTTTGTATACAGACAGTTAATGATCACTTCTGTGTATAAAGTTATATCTAAGGAGAATACCAAGCTTTATTTGATGTAATAATACACCCACTCCCCAGTAATTCATTTGACTTAAGACCTAGAAGTATGACTTCATTTACAAAAAGATAATTTGTAGGCATAAACAAATCAATAGCTCTTACTAGACTGAGGTGTGATATAAATGTATTATGATCAATATATTTATAAGAAGGAAATTTGAATACAGAGAGGCTAACAAATCAGGCTGAAGACATGTGAAGATGGAACAGAGAGTAGAGTAATTGGGAAATTAGTTTCTCATTTCTCCTCAACTGATTACAGATTATGATACAATATTTTAGGATTGGTAGACTTACCAATATGAAGATTCTGACACAGCAAAGTACCTTGATACATAATCATCTTACACATTTTTCAGTGGTTCCTGCCTAGGAGTTGGTGAACTTCCAGAATCCCTGAAAAGAATGATAGTTTCTTTCAATTTTTACCTTCCTGAGTAAGACTTTGCTAGGAACAGTAAGTTATAGGCTTGAGACAGTGAAATTGTGAAGTCTTTTGAATGGAAACAATAAACCATGTAGATTTAGATGTTTTCATTTTTTGTCTAAAATAATCTTACCTGGCTTCTTGGCTGTGAACATTTGATGACAATAGGACATATGCCCAAGCCTTAACCCTCATATAGACTCCTCTTTATCTTCTGCTAGTGCACACGTGTTTATTTGCTGAGGCTGAAATAGGCTGCAGGGCAGAGGACTCCAATAGCATGAATACAGTTTTTCGTCACTCCAGAAGGCAGGAATCTGAAATCAATATGTAGCCACATTTTAGTCCTTTATGGGTATCACTTCTTGAATTATCAATGACTGTCTTCTCACTGAATTTTCACATAGAGGTCCCTCTTTTGCTATCCATGCCCTCACCCTCTTAAGATTCCATGTTATCAAGAACCAATAATTATCTCATTATAGAAAAAAATACTTCTAAATTATCTTTCAGGGAGTTTTTCTCACCCATCTTTGCATGGCCTCTGTGGAAAACAATGTTTCTCAAAGTCAAGGCAGTAACAGAAAAATTAATAACTTTTTTTCTGTTTTTTGAGACAGGGTTTCTCTGTGGCTTTGGAGGAGAACACTTAATAACTTGGTTTCATTGAAGATCTAGGGACCTACCTGACTGTCCTGAAACAGAATTCCTATGGGAGAGGAAGAGTGAAATTTTCCAACATTCTGTTTTAAAATTTGAGAACAGCTGATCTTGAATTTTGTGTGTAAATTTTATGCATATTAACCATTACACATGATATCAAATTTAATTATAATTTACTTGTAGTTTAATGTTTAAATTGGAATAAAATACTGCTTTACTGAGAAGTTGCAGGAAGAGTTATATCAGAGCTCAATATCCTTGGCATTGAAAGGATACTCACCTAACTGTGATCTATATTAGCCTTCAGGTTTTTACCACTTATAATGATTTGGATAAGTGCTTCCCATGTGTAAGTCTACTTGTTAGATGAATGTGACATTCAGGGTACAGGGTGAAGTTCATGGAAAGTAGATGAGTCATTAACAGGTACTGCCTAGTGGAAATGTTTATGTCATTGGGAGTATGTAGCTGAAGAGTACTATGGGCCTTGCTTTTCTCCTTCTCTATGCTACCTGGTTCCTGGAGTGGTTTGTCCTACCACATCATCTTAGAATGATGCAATGCCATTGCCAGAGTCTCAAAGCTAAGGGGTTCAATCATATATGAGAAATCCTGATACCATGAATCAAAATACATTTTCCCTTTATTTTTAATCACCACACACATTTATTCATAGAGGTAGAAAGTAGACTAATGTTCCTTTCTACAGTGTATTACTTGGGTTTTCTATTACTATGTAAAGTCCATGACCAAACACAACGAGTAGGAAAGGGTTTATTTCAGTTTATATATTTTTTTTTGTTTTTTTTTTCGAGACAGGGTTTCTCTGTGGCTTTGGAGGCTGTCCTGGAACTAGCTCTTGTAGACCAGGCTGGTCTCGAACTCACAGAGATCCTCCTGTCAGTTTATAATTCTTAGATCACATCCCATCACTGGGAAATCAAGGTAGAAACTCAAGGCAAGAAACTGGAGGCAAAAACTGAAGCAGAGGACAAGGATGAATGCAACTTACTGACCATTGTAGTTTGCTTTCTATTACATATCAAGACCACCTGCCCAGGGATGGCATAAACTACAGTGGGCTGGACCATTCCACATTAATCATAAATGAAGACAATGTAATATATATATATATATATATATATATATATATATATATATATGGTTAGTCAGGGCTATACTAACTAAGGGAACAACTAAGACCATATGGGAACCTGGTTGAACAAAAATAACCTCAATTATTTGTATGTTTTTAAATGCAACTTGTTTCCCTCTTATGCAATTCAGGGATGAACTCATTTACTGCACTGTAAATTAACAAATGATAAACTTACATTTACAACAAGAAACTTGAGTTTACAGAGACTACATTACTTTCCCAACATCCAAAAATTAGTGGTTAAGGTAAATGTTAAAAGTTGTGTTCAACTGGTGATCTGATTTATGCATAACCAGGACAACAAATTTGATCATTGAATATGTAACAAAATACGGCTATTCCATAATGAGTGCCAGTTAATCAACAGGAACATTTTTGTGTGTCTGTGTCAACACTGAGATGACAGACTGCAGATGATGCTATCTCTCATAGATATGTCTAAAAACTATGAGCAAAAGTAGAGAACATGATAACAACAAATTTTAAGTATAATTATAGAGGGTTAAAGGCTTGATTATGATTTGTACTTTGTTTCTTCTTTGGCAGATCTGAATTCCACTACTCTCATGAAAGTACTATGATGTTATCATGATCATCATCAGGGATACATATTTCTCCCTAGGGAACAATTCTGAAAAGGCTCGATCTAACAACATGACTTTTACTTTCATTGTACTGCTGTAAAAGTCCTCGTATAATAATAGAACACACTGTTTACTTAAGTGTGAAATGGAATGGAATAAGATTCTTAGGTAAACTTTTTTTTAATCACTGGCTGGGCTTTGGAAATTCAGAAAAGGATTGTGGAAACACTGTGTTCCATGGGACCGTCTAATTATCTGGCCAGGGAGCATTCCGGCAGTACCCATCAAGCAGTATTAGTGACCCACACTCATGGGACAGTACAGTTCACAGATGAAACCAAATTTCATATTTCACCATTTACAGTTATACAGTACTCTCCTAATACTTTGTGTGGCTCTCATCAAACTATCCTGACTTTTCTCTGTTCTGATCAGCTTTCTCTATGCTCATTATTTCTATTCTTGATAATCTAACAGGTGCTAAATTTTAACTGATTGATTATGGTCCTGACAAAATGCTAAGCTATACAGAAGAAATTTCAGAACTCTACTGTATATTGGGGATAATATGGCAGAATAGAACACATAGGAGGTTCTTTATCACATTAGTCATAGCATGTAGTTGTTTTTAGAGAAGGTTTGAACTTTGATAATTCTACTTAAAGGCTTTCTTGTGAGTTTCTGATCCCTTCGCCCTAAAACCCTAATACAATATTAGTAACTCTTAAGAACTTAAATAGAAACTAATTATAAAGACAAGCATATGCAAAACAAATACAAGTGGAAAATCACAACCTTACAGGAATCATGTCAGATAAAACGGTAGCAAAGAATGTTTGCTATATTGTGGAGGTGGAGTTAATGCCAGAGCTCCTTTTATGCTGAATGCTTCTGAATTCATAGAAGTATAAATAATCTTGCAGATCTGTAGAATTTATTTTAACCTTTGTATCTGCAGCTTTGTAGTAGAGTTCCCTTGAGGATTTCACTGTAATTAATGCTACTCACTTGCCTTGACCTATTTTCACCTCAACGTTTCTATTTTCTAAGCTTACAGGAGAAACAGAAACCTAAAAGCCTTCCCTAGATCTCAGCTAAAACCCTACATAGTTTCCAACAGTGAGACTTAAGAATGCTCTCATTCCAAAAAAGCCCAATTCTGATGTGTATCATGTAATAATTTAACCACTTCTCTTGCAATAAAGAATGCTTTAATCTATGTTAAGGTATGTTACAAATTGTCTCAGGAGGGTTTTGTTGTGATTATTCCTTTCTTCCCCTCTGATCACTACAAATCAGCCTACATCCTGCAGGGCCCTTCAGAACTTCACAGAACACTTGGTTGATTCTGATTCTTGGATTTAAACCAGAAGTCTTAGAAAACTTCATTGCTGTAAATGAAGGTGGAGATAGGAGAAGACATTATAAACTAACTGAACAGTGACTGACAAATGAGTAAGGACTCAAGCACCTTTATCGATGTTTTGTGCTAAGAGGGAAAACATAACCAAGTTCTTTACTAGCTGAAATGCTAAGATATCCAGCAAGATGCAGATTGATTTAAAGATTTAAATTCCAAGTATTAATATTGATGTGCTTCAAGAAGTGTTATTCAAACTATAACACCATCTTTGATGATTTGATCAATACTAGTTTAAACAAAGATGAAACTAGCTGCACAAAACATCAAGTTGGTACACAAAAAGGTCAATTCAGAGGCTTCTAAACAATTTTTCCTGGAACAAAAGCATTTCACTCTGCCACTTGGAAAGAGATCAATGTGAAGATGTATTCTATCTCTTTTGTTGAAGCCTCCTCCAGAAGAAAGTATACCTACTATGGGATTTAATCCCAGATGAAATACAACACTCACATACACAGGGAAAGATTAGTCACTTGGGGAAAAAAAAAACGTGTTGATCTTATGTCTCCTGTGAAAAGACACCTAGCCAACATAATAGAGATACAAGTGGCCTGGAGATCAGACACTAACATTGAATACTGAGTAACAGAGTACCAGAGACAATGGAAATGATGGAATGATAATACTCAGGACATTTATGTCCAAACTGATTATGAAGATAGAATAAATGAAAAGGGTATAGAAATTGGGAATTTGGATGGTGGACATGAGGCTTTGTAATCAAAGTTTAATACCCTAAACCATGGTAAAAGGATAAAACTGATTCCCAAATGTTCCTCTCATACCTTCACATACTTACAATGGAACATGTTAAATTAAACTCATACATACACACACTACACAGACTAAATATAAATAGAAAATAATAGTTGGTTTCAAATTAAATGCCACTAATATTTTTTTAATTTATTTATTTTACATCCTGGCCACAGTTTCTGCTTCCTTTTATCTTCCCAGTTCTTCCCTCACACTGACCCCCTAATCTACCCCTTCTCCATTTCTATTCAGAAAAATGTCAGGCCTCCCATGGAAATCAACAAAATTTGACTATCAATTTGCAGTAAGACTAAATACCTCCCATTGTATTAAGGCTGGGGAAGACAACCTAATGATGAATAGGGTCCCAAAAGCCAGCTAAAGAGTCAAAGACAGCCCCTGCTCCCAATGCTAGAAGTTCCACAAGCTCATGCTATACGATTGTCACATATATGCAGAGGGACTAGGTCAGTCCCATACAGACTCCCTGGTTGTTGTTTCAGGCTCTGTAAGCTCTATGAGCCCAGGTTAGTTAACTCTATGGGTTTTCTTGTAATGTCCTTGACCTCTCTAACTCCTACAATCCTTCCTTCTTCCCAACAAGATCCCATGAACTTGGTCTAATGTTTGATTGGATTTCTGCATCTGTTTCCATCACTTGCTGGATAAATATTCTTCTGATGACAATTAGACTAGGTAAAAATTTATGTATAGAGCAGAAGTGTCTTAGGCACATTACGTAACTTTTTTAACTAGTCATATTTTGTAATATCTTATGTCTCTGGGCCACCCAGCTTCTGGTTATAGCACTACAGGCTGTGTCAGGGGTGGGCTCACCATTGCATGTGTCTAAGGCTAAGACAGCCATTGGTTGGACATTCCCACAATCCATGTGCCACCCTTACCACAATGGCAGGACAGTTTGTAGGTCAGATGTTATGCGGCTGGTGTCCCAATCCCTTCACTGGAAGTCTTGCCTGGTCACAGGAGACAGTCAGTTCATGCTATATATCCCTTATTGCTTAGCTTTGGTCATCCTTGGAGATTCTTGGTTGTTTCCCTAATACCAGCTTTCTATTTCACCCCCCAAAAATCACCCCCGTGATTTTTATTTGTCTCTTTCAGTACTCTCCTCCTCCATCCCTCCCTGACAGGATCCCTTATGTTCCCATCCTCACCTGCCCCCAGACTACCATGAAATCTCTTCTTTTTCCTCTTACCAGGGAGATTCAAGAATCCCCTGGACCCCTTCTTGTTATGTAGCCTCTCTGGATATCCACATATAGGTGACTACACTATGTATCACATTTGTCTTTATGGATCTGAGTTACCTCATTCAGGATGATTATTTTTTCTAGTTCCTTCGATTTGCCTACAAATTTCATGATGTCATTGTTTTTAACAGCTGAGTAATACTCCATTGTGTAAAGGTACCACATTTTCTTTATTCATGTTTCAGTTGAGGACATATCAGTTGTTTCCAGACTGGCTATTAAAAATAAAGCTTCTATGAATATAGCTGAGCAATTATCCTTGTAGTATGATTAAGCATCCTTTAGGTATAGACTCAAGAATGGTATAGCTGGCCTAGATATATACAAACCTAGTTTGTTTGAGGCCCTAACTTCAATTCTCATCCCTACAGATATTGCACATACACATACACACACTGTGTATTTGTGTGAAAGTGTGTGTGTAATATATGCATGTGGAACAAATTTGTGTAAGCACATATGTGGTGTGTGTGTGTGTGTGTGTGTGTGTGTGTGTGTGTGTGTGTGTGTGTGTAGAATAATAGAGAATGGAGAGAGAGGGAAAAGAAAGAGAAAGACAGACAAACAAACATACACATAGAGACAGCCCCTCCACTCCATGTACACAGAAAGACAAAGAACAAATCTTGGCTCATTTGCTTTATGAGACAATTTAATAATGCTTTAACCCAAATCAGGTGTGCTATTTTCTATGATTTCTCACATTTTTGTTTAATCTACTATATTCCTGAGTGTATATGTACCTAAATCTACCTATATCTAGAAATAGATCTCAAACATATCACATCCATATTAAAACATATCATAGAGATATAGTTCATTTATGTATGCAGATATAGTATATCTATTCGTACCCAGATCCAAACCCTGGCTCAAATGTTGTCAAATTTACCACTGACTTATGATTCTCAAGTATCTATCAGTCCAGGTGTTTCTATCCATTACATCCAAGGAAGCCTGGGAGCTCCTGAAGCTTTCCCTTTAAGTTCTTTGTTTTGTTGCTGCATAAGAAATCACTTCAAGTTAATTCAGGAGAAAACATTGCAGATGTGCTATTGTTTTTACATCAGGTGTCTGGCTCATCTGGGGCTTCTGCCCACATTTACACCAAACCACAATGTGTTCTTGGGTGCAATAGGGACTCTCTCAAATTTATTTAGGATTTTAGCACAATTCAGCTCCTTTGCCACCATAGGTATAAGAACCCTTGTTTCTTGCTGGATGAGAGCTCCTACTTAAATGAGAGAAGACAATTTTACATCTTGGTTGACCCATTCACAACATTCCCATTTATATTTTCACAGCAAATAGCAAAATCTCCAACCAAGCAAGTAACAACCACAGACATCTAACTAAAGGCACTACCATCCCATCATATTCCAGAACAGATCACACACAGGCTATTCACTTTGGAGCATAGCCAGTCCTTTCCCATTCCCACACACAGTCATTTTTTTTTTTCTGTCAGTGACTTTCATGGCATTTTCTTCTCCCCCCTTTTCAGCATCCAAGATCAGCTTTGTAAGTAAACTCACAAAGGGATTTAGAGCATAATTGCCCTCCTTGTTTTGTTTTCCCATTAAATACTTATTTTTTAGCTAGTTTAACTCTGGAAACATTTTCACATAATTATCCTTCTCTTTGTATGTCTTGTGACTGTTCTCACTTCTATGGTGAAGAAAGTGAGTCATAGAGTATGTTAATGAACTCCCTATGCCCAGAGGACTGATGTTTGATTATAGACCCATGACATTTACATCCTACATTGTTTTTACATCCTCACTGCTTCTACAGTTTTCTCAAATTATTGAAGTCAGCATCAACCTCTATATCCAGGATTTGTTTTGTTTTGAGATGGCATTCTGCTATGTAGCTTAGTCTGGCCTTGAGTACCTGAGTCTTCATCCTCCAGACTGCTGGATTTACAGATAAGTGTCAGAGCACCTGACTAGCTTTAGGATGGATCTGGAAGGTAGCTGATTATCTTAATTTTCAAACCTGCCTTGCTGATAATTATGTTTATCTACCTGTAGTCTTATTGTCTCTCTGGATACCAATTTTATCTATGGATTAATTACCTCAGAATTTTAGTGTTTGTAGAATTTCAGTGTTTGTAATTGTGTCTTAGTTATTTTACTACAGAATATTTGAAACATCGCTTCAGATGATGTTCTTGGAGGGTAACATTTTAAGGAATTTCTGTACTAATTCTACCTTTGCTCTTTTTTTGCCTACTTAAATCATAATTCTATTAAAAGTGAGATAATAGCATCATGTTAGAGATGGACAGTGTTTGTGTCTTGCCCTATAGTATTCAGTACTTCTTATCTTCTAGCACAGATGTGCATTAGCTCTGAAAAGGGCCTTCTTATCTATTCCGATGCTGTTCTAGAATCTTGTCCTTGTGATAGTTCAGTCATACACACACACACACACACACACACACACACACACACACACACACACACACGAGAGAGAGAGAGAGAGAGAGAGAGAGAGAGAGAGAGAGAGAGAGAGAGAGAGCAAATAAACAGAAACAAATGTACTCCAGTTTATCCTAAGGGCAAATTCTAGGATCTACATGAGACTTGAAGATCTGATTTTGATGTTACAGTTCCTTCTCTGTTATAGTTGGGAAATGCAAAGATGCAAAGATAGAAACCCCTATAAGGCATATGGTCATCATGACATTGCAAAGAAAACTAAACTTATGGTGAATTAAAATGCAACAATCACTTGAAGATACATGGGTATTATTAAATAAATATAAATCTGTAGAACATTTTAAAGTCAAGATTTGAGGACATTTGAAAGACCTCAACATAAATTCAGCCACACCGAACCTCCTAGAAGAGAAGGTAGGTGGCACCCTTGAACAAATTGGTACAGGAGACCGCTTTCTGAACAAAACATCAGTAGCTCAAACATTAAGATCAATGATTAATAAATGGGACCTTCTAAAACTGAGAAACTTCTGTAAAGCAAAGGACACAGTCAGCAAGACAAAATGTCAGCCCACAGAATGGGAAAGATATTCACCAACCACACATCTGACAGATCACCAAAATATACAATGAACTCAAGAAGCTGGCCACCAAAACACCAACCAATGCAATTAACAGATGGAGTGCAGAACTAGAGAATTTTCAACAGAGGAATCCAAAATGGCTGAATGACACTTGAGAAAGTGCTCAACAACTTACTCCTGTCAGAATGGCTAAAATCAATAACATCATTGACACTCTATGCTGGAGAGGATGTGGAGAAAGAGGAACTCTCCTCCATTGCTGGTGGGAGTGCCAACTTTTACAACCACTTTGTAAATCAGTGTGGTGGGTTCTCAGGAAAATGGGAATCAGTCTACCACAAGATCCAGCAATCCCTCTCTTGGGCATACACCCAAAGAATGCACACTCATAAAATAAGGACTTATGTTCAACTATGTTCATAGCAGCATTATTTGTAATAGCCATAACCTGGAAAGAACCTAGATGCCCCTCAACTGAAGAATGGATAGAGAAAATGTGGTATATTTACAGAATGGACTACTACTCAGTGGGAAAAAAAAAACAATGGAATCTTAAACTTCATAGGCAAATGGATGGAACTATAAGAAACCATCCTCAGTGAAGTAACCCAATCACAAAAAGATAAACATGCCATGTACTCACTCATTTTTGATTTTTAGACATAGAGCAAAGGATCACTAGCCCACATTCCACACTGCCCGAGGAGCTAGGAAGCAAGGAGGAACCCAAGAGATTACATAGTCCCTCAAAAAAGGGGATGGTGACAAGAACCGCTGACCAAATTGGAGCGCGGGGGGGGGGGGGGGAGAATCTTCATCCAGTTGCTCTTTGAAGCAGAAACAGACACCCATAGCTAAACACTGAACCATAGTACTGGAATTCAGTTGTGGAGAGGGAGGAGGGTTGAGTAAAGGAGCCAAGATGGGGATGGATAGAACTGCAGAAACAGTGGACCTAACCTACTGATAGAATGGAGATCCTAGTCATAAAGCTGGGGAAATAACATTGGACCAAGCCAAACCCTCTCAATGTGGGTCTCAGCTAGGAGCCCAACACAGTCTATGGCTCCTCTAACAGCGGAGCCAGTCTTTATCCCTAGAGCACAAATGGACTTTTCAAGCCCACTCCCTATGGAGGGATACAATTGCAGCCCAGATACAGCAAGGAGGGTCTAGACCTTCCCCCAAACAATATGACAGACTTTGAAGGTCCTTGGTAGAGGGCTTCACTATCCCTGGAGAGGAGTCAGGGGGTGGGTTGGGGTGGGTTGAGTGGGGAACATGGGAGGAGGGGAGCGCGAGGGAATCAGGGGGATGGATTTGTAAATATGAGTAATTGAAAATAATAAAAAAGGAAATAAAATTGTCTCAACAGTTGTATAGCTTGGCCTATTTCTGGGAATCCTAACAATGGGAGCAGGCACTTCCCCAAATGCTATTTGGGAACCTATTTCTCATACTGGATAGCCTTGTCCAGCATAAGTATAAGGGGAGGTGTTTAGTCTTAACTACAACTTGATATGCCCGGCTTTGTTGATACTCACAGGAGGCCTGCCCCTTTCTGAACAGAAACAGACTGGGGGTGGATTAAGGTAAGGGGGCAGGAAATGGAATTGAAAGAGAAGAGGGAGGGGGAAACTGCTGTTGGGATAAAAAATTAACTTTTTAAAAAAGAAAGAAATTTGTCTCAAGAAGTCCTTGTATTTCTTAAGGCATCCTTTTCTGTCCTCTACTTCAATACTCCTGGGTTTCACTCTCAATTTAATTCCTGAATGGTCTCCTTTAATTAAATGTGTATTTCATGTATATGAGACTATAGTATTAGTCAACAAGAAAATGAATAATTTCTTCTCAGATATTTCATTCCTTGATCCTAAACAGAATTTTATTTTACAGTAAGGAAAATTCTTCAGTCAGGTCTTCATGCTTTTATAATTGCCACTAGCGCACAGACATCCACTAACTTAATACTTGGATATTATTGACAGCCATGAAATTATGTAAGTTTATCTAGACCATCATCATCTTTATCATTGAAGAAGACAAACTACATATAAATTTTATAATTCATAAGGGTATTACACATTTTTTTAATGTAGGATTTTTGGGGTGCTCATTTTTTTAGTAAAAATGGGTTAATTTAATTGAGAGAGCTAGTCAGTAACATACCTGAGCCACCGGCCAAATAATTATAATTTATATTAAGTCTTAGAATGGTTATTTGATAAGCAGCTGTGGGGACATGCAGGTGGGACAAGAAACCTCCAACTACATTGTTTGAAATCTGAATTTTAGGGATCAAGGGGAAGATTTTGGGCTTTCATCAGCCATAGAATTGGCAAAAAATTACAAACTATAATTGTAATTATATCTGACAGATTGTACTTAGCTTCCTTAGCATGAACATCATTCTAGGATAGGTTACCAACCGATTTCTTGCCCCTTAGACATTCTGACTCTAATGTAGCTACATTCAAATGTTCTTTGACTTCTAGGGATCAATTAGCTCCATATTTGAGATGCAGGGTCAAATGTAGAGTCAATGTGCTTCTTCCACAAAGCCTTGAAAGCCAAAACTGTTTAAGTGTCCCAAGTAAAGAGATGAAGAGCTATCTCTGAGTATTGCACACTGGTTTAAGATAAGAAGCAATGCTCAAACCCAGATTCAATAGCTTTCTAATTTACTTTGATACTAATTTTCCCTAAGGTTATATAATATATATATATATATATATATATATATATATCTTTTTTATTTCAATTACAAACAAGATTGAATTACATGACAATCTTGGGGTGCTCTTAGGTCAGGAAATTTCAGTACATAATATTCAACTCTTCATTTTCAACACTACAGTGCATATGTTTATTTATAACTATCGAATTATCAAATAATTCATAATTTTCAAACAATACCAAGTACATAAACTTTCCCCCAGAGCAGTTACTCACAGTTCTACTTACACACAAACACACACACTCTCTCTCTCCCTCCCTCTCTCTCTCTCATACACACAGAAACATACATGTGTATGTATACATATTTATGTGTGTGTGTATATTATATATATATATATATATATCAAATGTATCCATACTTATCTTTAGTATGTTTGTTCTTATTTGTTCTTTAATGTAGTTCCTCATTTATCAAATAGTTCCTTAGCATAGGAAAACTTCTCCCAGACAAATTAAATATTTCAAGAAAATTAATGGCAAAAGAACAATATTCAAAGGAAGGATTCATCCAAGGATGTATTGTAACAAAAATTGTATTCTAAATATTTTTCTTTGGGAGGTTTGGAATGGTTAATTCAAATTATTGGTAAATTAGTAGTACTTATGCTATTAAATAAC
This sequence comes from Cricetulus griseus, assembly GCF_003668045.3. Classification (NCBI taxonomy): domain Eukaryota; kingdom Metazoa; phylum Chordata; class Mammalia; order Rodentia; family Cricetidae; genus Cricetulus; species Cricetulus griseus. The sequence continues at coordinate 105,223,737 of NC_048600.1, forward strand.
TACCTCTTATATTGTAGTCTTTAATTAATTTATTTGTTTAAATGAATGAGTTTTACTCATTGCTTCAAAATAAGAAGTATATTGTAAAATCCTGATATCTTGGTTTTCTTATTCTAAACTGTTGGATAAAGTGTCACATCCTTGCATGGCTCCAGGCAGACCTGACTAGAGTGGTGAGGAAATAAAGAAATGAAAGATATACACCCATACAGAGCTGGGTTTGGATGGACGGGGCTCAGCACTCCAGAAACTAAATATGTTAATTACATGAAGGGAAAAGGAAGCTGCAGTTATTACATACAATTAAACACAGGGGTAGATTATAACATACAGGTAAATAAGGAGATGGGTTATAATATACACCTGGATCAAGGAAACAGGTTTAGCTAACCTCAGTAGACACAGTCACAGGGGAGCAGTCTTTAGTTTATAAATATGTGAGGGAAAAAGCTACGGTGAATATCTCCATAGGCCATCGACACACATACTCAGACCCATGAGAAAGGTTCTTCCCTCTGAGTCTCACCCCAGGGTTAAGTCTTCGCTATTTTCCCAAGGGTCTGAACCTAGTGTCTTAAACTTTCCCTATTAACCATAGACAGTCACTCGGGACTCTGCACACTCAGTGCTACCTCTAATCCTCACTTATAAAGCTTTTTATAGTTTCCATCACATACATCAAAGGTATATTGAATTTTATATATTACTGTACAAGTCAGTATTCTCTACAGCAATGGTTCTCAACCTTCCTAATGCTGCAACCCTTTAATGTTATGTTGAACACCCCAACATGAAATTATTTCTTTGCTACTTCATAACTGTAATTTTGCTACTGTAATGAATGATAATATAAATATCTTATATGTGAACCCCTATGGAGGGGAACCCACAGGCTGAGAATTGCTGCTCTACAAGGAACAGAATAGATATAATAAATATATGCCTATTAGCAGGGATTATTTTTAAGACTGGCTCATAGCATGTGGTCTGGTTAGGCCAACAATGGCTGGTTGATAATGTAAAGGCTGACTCCAGTAGTCATTTAGTTGACAAGGCTGGATGCCTCAGCAGACCCAGTCTGGTGCTGGAGTCCTGGGAGTCTCAAGGAGAGCTGTTGGTTTTCACTCTACATTGGGATGCAGAAGATTTAGATTTAATACTGGCTGCCAAAACAGAGTAAGGGGAGTTGTCAAATGAGAAGGAGGGCAAGCAAAGAAAAAGTTTCCTTCTTCCATGTCCTTTCATCTGTGACACCACCAGAAGTTGTGGTCCAGATTTAGGAGGGGTTTTCCTGATTAAAATATTCAAATGACCTGATTAAGAAAATCTGTCATAGGAGCACCCTGTTCCTTGGTCATAGTTAATTCCAGATGTGGTCAAGCCAACATCCAAGACTAAACATCATAATTATTAGTACACTAGGTTTGAGGTAAAGATGCAGAGTAGAACAACAGTTAAAATGCTAGCATATTTGTTTTTTATAGATAGATAGACAAATACACAGATTAGATTGATAGGTAGATAGATAAATGGTAAATGGTTGTTAGATATGACAAGTGTTTTAAGGTACAGGTATTGTTTAAATATTTTAATATACTGTTATGCATTTGGCAAAGTCTTAAAATTCTGTTCCTTATTTTATATCACAGAAACAAAAATTTGAATCCACAATGCTATAGAATGTAATTTTATAGGATGATACAATGTTGGACTTTTCTGGTTCCAAGGAGATATTTACATGTACAAGTACCTTTCCATAACATTGTTGTTAAGCCAATGTGGTAAATCATAGAAGGAACTTTCTAGTTAACACACTTCAAGATGAAATAAATGATGTGAATTGAGATAGCAATGTTGCTTGAAAGAGAAAAGCAAGACTGGATTAGATCAGAAGTTTATTATTAGTAAATCAGTAGCATAGTAATCAAGTCACCCAGAGAAAATGAATGAAAATGTAGGTGAATAATGGAGTCATCAAAGGCACATCTGGGAATACTCCTGGAGTGTTTTCCAAATAGTCGATGCCTTGCTTGAGGAATATTTCTTCTGTAGATTCCAAGAGTCCCATGGTACTTAGCTATACAAAGTTTAAAATGCCCTCTGGTTAAGACAGTTTTCTAAATTTGTAGTGTTTCTTTGGGTGAGTGGGCAGTTATATAAATAAATGATAGGTAGATAGATAGATAGATAGATAGATAGATAGATAGATAGATATGTATATACATATATACATAGATAAATAAATTTTAGATACATATATGAATAGATATATAGAGATACATAGATAAATAGATACATACATAGATACATAGATGATAGATAGATGATACATAGTAGTTTTTTCTGATTAAATATAATGCAATTGTATTCTTGTTAAAGTTGAATCTAAGCCATTCTATAAATCCACAGGAATGTGGATTTATGAGTTTAAAGAATTTAAATCTTTTAACTTTTTTTAATTTATTTTACAACTCTTATTTACATATCCATCCCCCCATTCCCTTGTCATCTCATCCTCCCATGCTCCCCGCCGATCCCCCCAATCCACTCCCACTCACTCCTCAGAGAAAGTAATGCCCTCCATGTGGGATCATCAAAGTCATCACACCATTTGGGGGAGGGCCCAGGCCCTCCTTCCTGTACCTGGGCTGCAATAGTATCCTTCCATAGGGAATGGGTTCTCAAAGTCCATTTGTGATCTAGAGATAAACCACTGGCTCCACTGTTAGATGTCCCATAGACTGCCTTGGCCTCCTAGCAGGCATCCACATTCAGAGGGCTTGGTTCGGCCCAATGCTGGTTCTCCAGCTTTACTACTAGGGTCTCAGTACTCTCACTAGGTCAGGTCAACTGTTTCTGCAGGTTTCTCCAAAACCATCTTAGCTCCTTTGCACATTCCTCTCCCCTCTCTGCAACTGAATTCTGGAAGTAATATAGGCAGTGGTGGAGAGGCTGCCCTTGATGCCCCCCCCAACAATGAAATTGATAACTATCTTGGTTACCATTCCCAGAGGCTTCACCCAGTAGCTGATAGAAGAAGAAACAGGCAACCACAGCTAAACACTGAGCCATACTCCAAAAATGTAAAAATTTACCAGATTTAAGGGCATTGCCCAAACACATATTCTACATGTTATACTTTCTAATTAGTTAGTTTGGCTTTTAATTCAGTTCTTTTCACTTAGAACTTAGCTAAACATTTAGAGGGCAAATAGTAGACAAATTTGAGAGTGAAAACAATAGATGAGTAGAAAAGAAGAAATGGTTCAGACACTATGATCTAGATTTCCAGCCTGGCTACCTCATTGCATGTGGTTACAGTCAATAGCAAGCAATTATAAAGAAAGCATTAAAGTGCCTTTTCTATCATCATTGTTGTCGACTCTGATTTGTTTAATTAACCTTTTTATTATAAGAACAAATTGTTTTGCTTACCTGCATCCCACTATGCAAATAATCTCTTTAACCTCATTTGTCAGACAGGCTACTGTACTGTATAAGGAGAGCTAAGGGTAATTCTTAGTACTGTTGTTGAAGTTTAGGGAACAGCATAATGTTAGTAGTTGTTGCTGTACTAAGAATTGACTCTGTAATTAGATGAGCAGATCTGAAAGTTAGCTCAATATTTGTATCACCTGGAGAAATATATATATATATATATATATATATATATATATATATATATATTACACCCCTGGAGATTCTTATTTAATTGGTTTAAGGTTCAGTTTGGGTAGCAAATATTTATAACACCCAGTAATTGTAAGAAATAATTAAAATTGGAGACCTCTGCTGAATCTAATACCTTACCACACCAAAAAAAAAACAAAAAACAAAAAACACATAATTAACAATAGACAATGACAGTATTTGTTCAGTGAATGCTCCCAACAGTTCTGTCATTTTAACTATTTCTTTAGGTACTACAAAATGCTTCTTGTTTTATTTGGAATTAACCTACTGTCATTAAGTTCAACTAAGACCTTGTTGTTTTTGATTCATGTATTCTTTTCTAGTAAGTAAAATAAAATAGACCTAGGAAGCCTTCCACCTTTTGTTTTGCTTTTCTGAGACATACTTTTATGTCATTAAGGCCTACACTGGACTTCTGATCCCCCTGCCAATATATACCAAGTAATAGGATTGTGGTTGTACACTTCTATTCCCAGTTTCTGTATCCTTTTAGGACTTGAAGTGTAAGGCCAAATCTGATAAAGGACTTTAGGATGATCTTTTGATTCTTCAGAGTAATCCATTACTTGTAAATTTAATGAGATTATTGCACAAAGTATAAGAAAATGATGCATTTATAGAAAAATATCTTGCTTATTTGAAAGAATTTGTCCTTCTAAAAGTAATGGAAAATTGGCATACATCCTTGAGAACTTTTAGAGAAAGAGGAAAACTAATTTTTTGTGCAATATAATTTATTTTGAATAGTTGTCATTTTTCAATTAAAATTTTCATTCAATAATTTGATGAAAGATTATAAAAAGTAATTCACAAAACCTGAAGAGTTTCTAACAGCTCATATTTTACCATCAATTTTTTGTTGTTCACCAGGCTTTTCTGTTCTAAAATTTTATGAAAATTTTTGTCATCTATGAATACCAAACTAAATACTAACAAAATTTCTCATTTGGTGTAAGTACTACAACTTGAGAATGTTCTTTTTCTTTTTCTTTTTTTTTATTTATGTAAACACAATTATATAACAAAGAGTGACATATGAGTTTTGGACTAGTAACATTTTGCACTTTTCAAAATTCAATTTCTGATTTTCTAAAAGTAATTATAATGACTAGTGAAAAGTCTGTCTCCACACATAAAAATAATACTTCAAATGTAAGAAAATAATTAAATCTTTTCCATCTCAAAGTCCTCAACTATTCAAAAGATAATCAAAGTTTCCTAGTGAGAATTGTTGAGTTAGCATTGAAATGTTCCTTGATACTTATCCCTGATACTTATTTTTACTCTGTGTTCATTTGTCACTAAATCAGGAGAAAAGGAACATGCCTGTGGTAATGAGGAGATAGTTTAAAATGTGATAGTTGCAGATGACTGAATACTGTAAAAATACCTGTAATTTGTAAAATATTTGTATTGTAGAAAGCATGGGATTAAAATTCATAACCACTTTACTTTCACATTTAGTAAATTTGAAAGGTCACATTCATTCTCACCCTTTAAGAAGACCAGTGTTCCAACAATACATTCAACTCCAACTCAACATCCAATTTTTCAGAGTACAAATGCTGTCAAAGGTGGCAAGTTCCAGGGTCAAGCTCCTCCCATCAATCAACCTTACAGAATTTAGGAAAGGTCTTCTCACTCTGACCTTGGCCAGATGGTGACTTGTTTTAATGTGGATGTTTTAAGAGTGGAGTATTACTTTTAAAACAATGATTTATTGCTGATATAGGAAAGAAAAATAGTTGTCTGAGTCTAAATAATGTTTTTTTTTTACTTAAAAAAGGCAAAAGTTATCAACACCTGTGAATTAGACATTCAGCATTAAAGATGTTTGAGACAACATGGGCTTTCCCCTAACCATGGTAAAACAGAAAGAAACACACAATCATATGTTCTTTATCAGATGCTGTACTTGAAGTAAAATCAGATTTGCTAGTAACACAGAAGAAATAGGAAACAGTACTGAGAAGGAGAGGTTTGGTGACTGATGAGAGGCCCTCTTGAGATTTTTCATTACTTCTTAAACACAGCTGGCAGTTTTTGTGATCACAGCTCCTCTAAAATCTTAGGATTGAGTGGTTGTGAAAAGCTTAACTGATTGTGTTGCCCATGTAGCACAAGCCAGAAAAGAAAGCATTAGAAAGTATCACAAAATTAGTATCAAGCTTCTCAAACATATGTGTGAATGACTCATCTGAAGGCCTTATGGAAACATAGGTGCCAGTTTCCTACATCTGAGGACAAAGGCTGTATTCCTCAAAACTTTCAAGGATGCTGACTTTGCTGAGGCAGCCACTCTATCTACAGGACCAAGTCCTGGCTTCGCTGGCAAACAGTGACAATAATGGAATTACAGCCCAGAGTTTCTACTCTGCATTCACAGCTAATCTCCCAGATGTCTCCAACTTATTGCACTGATGTTTGAGCTGAGGGTAGAAATCTTGAAATGATAATAAAAATCAATATAGGAAAACTGAAATTGCAACCAGCAGTTAAGAGAGAAATAGGGGAATGAAGAGGAATAAGAGTGTTAAGCAGAATAGAAGGCTACCAGATAACATAGGGGCAGTAAGAACAAATATTGATTTTTGGAATTTCCAAACTTTCAGATTGCTAGGGGAAACTTGTGACAACTCAAAACATAACAAATATCAGACTTGGAAGTGTACTCCCACCATCACTGTGCTTGAAATACTAGAGAAAGGACTCTGAACTCAAGGGCTGGATAGTGACTTAGAGGTCAGTCTGGAATACAGAAGATCATCTTAAATGAATTAAGATAACAAAGAATATTTTTGGTTGTGAGAATAGCCTTTAATGGATGAGCCATCTCTCCATCCACAATGATCGAGTAGATTTCATTCCAGGGACACAGGGATGGTTCAACATATGAATATCAGTGTAATCTAACATATAAACAAACTGCAAAAGAAAAACCACATCGTCATCTCACTAGATGCTGAAAAAGCCATTGACAAAATCCAACTGCCCTTCATGCTAAAGGCCCTGAAAAGATCAGGGATAACAAGAACATACCTGAACCTAATAAAAGCAATATACAGTAAAGCAATAGCCAACATTAAACTAAATGTGAGAAACTCAATGAGATTCCTCTGAAATCGGAAACAAGACAAGAGTACCAACACTCTCCTCTGTCTTCAATATTGAATTTGAATTTCTAGCTACAGCAATAAGACAAAAAAAAGGAGATCAAAGGGATAAAAATTGGAAAGGAAGAAGTCAAACTTTCACTATTTGCAGATGATATGACAGTTTACATAAGTGCCCCCAAAACTCTACCAGCTGATAAACACATTTAGAAAAGTGGCAGGATACAAGATTAATTTAAAAATATCTGTAGCCCCACTATATACAGATGATAAATGGGCTGAGAATGAAATCAGAGAAATCACCCTTTACAATAGCCACAAACAACATAAGATATCTTGGGGTAACACTAACCAAACAAGTGAAAGACATGTATAGCAAGAGCTTTGAGTCTTTAAAGAAAGAAATTTAAAAAAAGATACCAGAAAATGGAAAGATCTTCCATGTTCTTGATAGGTAGGATCAACATAGTAAAAATGGAAATCTTGCCGAAAGCGATCTACAGATTCAATTCAATCCCCATCAAAATACTAGCATAATTCTTCACGGACCTTGAAAGAACAATAATCAACTTTCTAGAGAAAAGCAAAAGTCCTAGGAGAGCCAAAAACCCTATACAATAAAGGAACTTCCAGAGGCATCACCATCCTGGAGTTCAAGCTCTATTATAGAGCTATAGTCCTGAAAACAACTTGGTATTGGCACCAAAATAGACAGGTAGACCAACGAAATCAAATTGAAAACTCTGATATTAACCAACACACCTACAAACACCTGATTTTTGAAAAAGAATCTAAAAACTATACAATGGAAAAATGAAAACATCTTCAACAAATGGTGCTGGCATAACTGGATGGTGGTGTGTAGAAGACTGCAGATAGATCCATGTCTATCACCATGCACAAAACTTAAGTCCAAATGGATCAAAGACCTCAACATAAATCCATCCACACTGAACCACTTACAAGAGAAAGTGGGAAGTACCCTTAAACGAATCAGTTCAGGAGACTGCTTCCTGAACATAACACCAGGAGCACAAACAATGAGATCATCAATTAATAAATGGTACCACCTGAGGCTGAGAAGCTTCTGTACAGCAAAGAACACAGTTAACAAGACAAGAAAGGCAGCCCACAGAATGGGAAAAGATATTCACCAACCCTACATCTGACAAATGGCTGGTCTCCAAAATTTACAAAGAACTCAAGAAGCTAGTCTCCAACACCAAATAATTCAATTAAAAAGTAGGGTACAGAGCTGAATAGAGAATTCTCAATAGAGGAGACAAAAATGGCTGATAGACACCTAAGAAAGTGTTCAAAATCCTTAGCCATCAGGGAAATGCAAATCAAAACAACTCTGAGATACCATCTTACTCCTGTGAGACTGGCTAAAATCAAAAACACCAATGAGAGTTTATACTGGAAAGGATGTGGTGAAAGGGGAACACTCCCTCACAACTGGTGGGAGTGCAAACTTGTACAGCCACTTTGGAAATAAGTATGAAGGTTCCTCAGGAAAATGGGAATCAATCAACCACAAGATCCAACAATTCCACTCTTGGGCATATACTCAAAATATGCAAATTCATACAATATGGACATCTGTTCAACTATATTTATTCATAGCATCATTATTTGTAATAGCCAGATCCTGGAAGCAACCTAGATGCTCCTCAACTGAGGAATGGATAGAGAAAATGTGGTACATTTATACAATGGAGTACTACTCAGAGGGAAAAAAAATGAAACCTTGAAATTCGAAGGCAAATGGATAGCACTAGAAGAAAACATCCGGAGTGAGGTAACCCAGCCACAAAAAGACAAACATGGTATGTAGTCACTCATATATGGATTTTAGATATGGATCAGGGGATTACCAACCTTCATCCACACTGCCAGAGAGCCTGGGAAACAGGGAGTACCCTAAAAGAGACATGCATGGTACCCAGGAGAAGAGGAAGGGGACAGAATCTCCTGAGAGGATTGGGAACATGGTGAGAGGGGCAAGGGAGATGGGAGAAAGAGTTGGGGAAAAGAGGAGGGGAGAGGAGGAAATGGGGGAAGCAGAAAGGTTGAGTTGGGGGAAGAAAAGCAGAGAGCAAGAGATATCATAATAGAGGGAGTCATTATAGATTTGAGGAGAGATCTGGCATTAAGGAGAATTCCAGAGATCTATAAGGATGACACCAACTGGCAATCTGGGCAATAGTTGTGAGGCTTCCTTGAATGCCCTTCCCTGATAATGAGATTGATGACTACTTTTTATGCCACCCTCCTCTAGCCTTCATCCAGTTGCTGATATGAGCAGAGGCACACACCCACAGCTTAACACTGAACTGAACTCCTGAAATCCAGTTGCAAAGAAAGAGGAGTAAAGAGCAAAGGCATCAAGACCTAGCTGGTAAAGCCACAGAAACAGCTGACCCGAACAAAGGGGAACTCATGTACCCCAGACTAATAATGGTTTGGAGGCCAGCATGGGACTAATCCAGACCTCCCTGAATGTGGGTGTCAGTGGGGAGGCCTCGGCTATCTATGGGACCTCTGGTAGTAGACTAGTATTTATCCCTGGCTTATGAATGGACTTTGGGAGCCCATTCCATGTGCAGAGATGCTCTCTCATCTGGACACAACGGGGAGGGCCTAGGCCCTGCCCTGGATGATATGACAGACTTTGGTGATCCCTCATGGAGGGCCTCACCCTCCCTGGGTAGGAGGTTGGTGTGGGCTGGGGTAGGAGGGGAGGGAGAGGGAGCTGGGATTGACATGTGAAGCAGACTTGTTTCTAATTTAAGTAAAAATAAATTTAAAAATAAATAACAAAGAACAAAATAAAAATTAAGTCAAAGATTTATTCATTAGTATTAAAACTGATCCTGTGGAAAGGGTTCAGTGTTAGTGACCTTGACTCATCTCATGTTTCCCTATAAACAGTTTCCTTTGATAGTCTAGTGGAGGTTTCCTTGTATAACAAATCTACTTGCTTTCTTTATCAGTGTGGATGATTAAATTATAGCGTGCCTCAGTAAAGTTTGGGCTAAAATTTTGACAGTGACTTCTGAGCATCTTCTACTAAATACCCATATCTTTTTCATGAGTTAGCTGGGTTTTAATCTATTTTTTATTTAAATCTATGTTCTGTCATTTTCTGTCTTTCTTCTTTCTGAGACATGAAAAAAATCTATGTATCATCTCTCTTGATGACACATTGTGTTCATAACGTTATTCCAATTTCACCCAGTGCATTCTTCTGTTACAGGATGTATGTTTATTTCTTTTTATTCTTTCTCTTTCTGTATGTGTCTCTGTCTCTCCCTTTCTCTGCCTCTACCTCTCTCTTTGTTTCTTTCTCTTTTTCCTTTCCTCCTTTCTCCTGTCCTTCCTTCTTCCTTCTCTTAAACATTTCAGTTTTATGTGTGATGTTTTCTTTATTTTAGTAACTGTTCATGTTTCAGAGTGCTCTTCCATATCACAAAACTCCACAAAGTAATATCTTTGAATTTTGTTAGACAATTTATAAATCTTCATTTCTTTGGGTTTAGTCACTAAAACATAATTGTGTGTCTTTTATATTGTCATGTTTTATTGAAATTTCATACTCCTTGGTGTCTTAAGATGAGTTCACAGGTGAAGTCAGAGTATGCTCTCAGTCTTTACTGACTTCAACTCCTCATCTATTCTCAGACATTTGTTTTTTAATCCACAATATGCTATAAGGATTTTTTCTTTTTTTTTAGGCTCACAATATGTTATTCTCACCATAGATGTTTGTCAGCTGTTACACTATTGGGAAAGAATGGTGGAAAACTTCTATTATGCCATCCATCTGAGTTCATTCATATTCAAACCAGTAGTGGCTGATTATAACTTCCATTCCTAATATTTACACTTCATATGCTTTGTGAAACATCCTCTTTATCCTAAAGCTACTTTAAAATAGGACTAATAAGAAAAGTCTGCTATTTACTTTGCTGTCAGTGTCTTACATTGGTATGCTCATGAGTGCGTGCGTGTGTGTGTGTGTGTGTGTGTGTGTGTGTGTGTGTGTGTGTTAAATGGGGCAGGGTTTATCATGGTAATGGTATGATCATATTTACAATTATTGTGTTCTACCAATCATTTGATTAGTTTACATATCTGAAATTATATTCTTCTAGTTAGCCAAAATTGACTCACATTCTCAATATAAGAGACAATGAGTTTCCTAGATACTGCAGAAGACAACACAGAAGCATAAACTTTGTTGGTATTTATGTCTTCATTACAGAAATAGTTCTATGTGTGACTCTAGAAAGTGGATTCTCCTTAAATATTTCTGGTCTACACTTCTTGATTTAAACCCCTCATCTTTTTCTGCTTTTCTTTGCCAAGATATAATCATGGGAAGAATGAGTTTGTTTACTTTTTTGAAAGAAATGACCTTAAATATATCTGTGAATATTTCTACATGGTTTACTTAAGCTATCCATCAGTCTTAATAAAACCCTTGGATAAATCAGTATTAGAGGAGCTGGAACTTTTTACCTCACTTTCACAAACCTACAAAAGCAAAAACAGGTTTGTTTTCCAGAATTGTAAGTCAAAGGCTAGGCAGTTTCATTGTTCAGTTTGGCAGCTTGAACATCTGGCTTTAGTACATTTCAATATATCTGCTAAAATAAATTAGTCAAACATACCAGAATCACTATTTCATCTAGTTACCACAAATGTTATCTTGCTCCCATTAAAATAATGCATTGCTGTGTCTGCAGGAGCATATAGAGGGACAGATGTAGAGAGTGTTTATAACATCGCAGAAGCAGTAGACCTACTTGAGTGGAAGCTTTTCCAATTTTTACTTACATTACACACATGAAAGTAAGTATAGTCTCAATAATATTCAACAATAAGAACTTTGTTATTTTTATTTAGAAAGATCAGAGTATTATTTGCTTCCATGATATAAAGTAAACCACAAAAGCAATTTTAATGAAGGCATTGCAGAACTCTGCCCTAAGAGAAGTTTTAGTAGCCAGAGTCAATAGCATTTTATGATCATCTCTGCCATTTAGAACCATATTATCACTAAGTCAGTGATAGTGGTGATGAACAGTCCAGCTTTCTGCTTAGCGTCTTCATATTGCCCGAATCTAATTTCAGAAATGTCCTCACTTTATAGATTAGAAAAGTAAAAATCTACATTCACTCTCTTACTCATTCATTGTCCAAGTACTTATTTAGTATTTAATGTTTGCCAAAATCTGCTGCAGGGCCATAGAGGTGGGAACAACACATCCATCTGCTTTCATATGGAGTTTTTATTCCAAGGAGTGGATGAGAAAACTTTGGCCAACAGTAATATAGGAACATTTCATGTACAATTTTAGATAAACATCAATGTTTTTGGAAAACACAGAAACACTAATAATGCCATAGAAGGTTAGAGGAGATTAAAATGGAAAGTGCAGGAAGACCTCGTTAAAGGTGGGTTATTTATGTTCAGTGCTGAAGGACTAAAAGGAAACAGTATTTGCTTGTGTGTTAGCTAGGTTGTTGTTTCAACAAAAGATATATGCATGCAGAGCTTCATAAATGTTTTCAACAAACTAGATCATTCCTTAAATTTGCACTGGAATATACCTTTTCAGGTAAGGTGTACATCAGTTTTAGAGAGAAGTCTGTATTTGCACATCTAAGTCTACAAGAGCTGTCTTAATGGTTAAATGATTGTCCATATTCTGAGGATATTATTAAATATTCCTTGGTCAGCATTCCAGTTGCTTCCTCTGATAACTTTTCAATGTGATGTGGGTGTTAATATTTCTGAAAATGTGTCTTCACCCTCTTGTGGAAACATTTTCTAAAAGCACAGTAGTAGGAATGAGATTCAGTACATGTGAATGTTTTCCTTGGGTATATACTTTGAAATTCATATCATTGTGTACTTTACCTTTTATTTTGTAATAGTATCTTTTATTTATTTATTGAAATTTTCACATATGTAAACAATGCCTCTTGATCATATCTACCTTCATTCTGCATTTCTAATCTCGCCACATCCTGCCCCCAAAACATCTCCTTCCCAACTTCATGCCTTCTAGCTTACTTTTTATTGTTATCTCTATGATTATTATTTTTGGACCCACAGAGTCAAATTGGTGCTGCCCTATGCACATGAGTATAGGGTCATCCACTGTTGCATGGGCAGCATACCAGTAGCTATCCTCCAAAGAAAATTGACTCTCCCTCCCCTCCCCTGAAGTGGTAGCTATGAGCATAGCTGCCTTACCACAACTTTCATTTTTAAGAATCATAGGTAAGAGTCCTAATTTTCCCCATTCTTTCCATGACTATTATCAATCACACAAATGCATGTGATTGTCAGCTGAAAAGTAACACAGAGTAAATCCTGGTTGTTATATGAGCATTATCCTTGTAATTAATACAATTGTGCTCAACATTTTTTCACTAATAAATATTTGTGTTTTTCCTACATATGTTCTTCTATAAATAGCCTATGCTTATTTGTTCTTTGTTCATTTGACAGTGTTTTTATTGGAAAAATTAAAACCCTGAAGAGCTTTACATAGCCCATTTTAGACAGAAATATTCATCTTACATAAAGAGCAAAAAAAAAAAAAACTTAACATGTTTTATTGATTTTGTTACTTGCAAATATATTCAACACCTTCATCTTTCTTCCTTAGTGAAAATCGTGTTTTTTAAAATGCATTTCAAGTAAATTTTGCAGAAATGTATTTGTGGTATATTTTTTCCTGTCTTTAGGTGTGAATATGTCATTTGGTTTCCCATTTGAATGCTAGCATTGCATAACATGAAACAATGTTTAAAAGCATTTTCTCTCACTTTAGCAAATATTTTTATGTTATTTTGAAGCATTTGAATTTATTTGTTCTGTATCCTTTGCTTATTACCCAAGTTTTGTTTTGTTTTTCCTCTCCTTCAGGGTATATTTTCTGTTGTTTTTATTGTTGACAAATAGAAATCACCTCATTATACATGGGTACCATTCCATGGTATGTTTTAATTAATTCAACTCTATGATCACTGTCCTAGCTACTTCTTATGCAAACTTGCCACAGACTAGAGTTATCTGGTAACAGGAAAACTCAGTTGAAAGAAATCCTTCCACCAGATTGTCCTGTAGGTTAGCCAATGGAACATTTTTCTACTGAAAATTTATGTGGGAGGGCCCAGCGCACTGTAGAAGGTGTCTCGGCAAGCAGGCCGAGAAACCCACAAGGAAAAAATCAGAAAGCAGCACTCTCCCATGGCTGCTACATGGGTTCCCACATCTGTGTTCCTGCCTTGATCTCCTCCCATGACTTTCCAAGCTGATTGGACTACAAACTGCAAGTCAAATGAACACTCTCCTCCCCAGGCTGCTTTTGGCCTTGATGCTCTATCACAGAACTAGAGCCCAGCCTTAGCCAATCATCATTCAGTTTCATTCAGTTTGCATAGCCATGAGCTTCCTTGGGTATCATTCTTAGGTATTTGATCACCTTGTACCTCTTCCTGGCCCCTCCTTTATAAACTCTATCACTTATGAGATGAATACACTGTTACTTCTGAACTTACTCCACATATATTTTTAGTCTTACAGTAATTAGTTCTTTGTTTTGCTGTACCATTAACCTGAGCAATTTGTGCTTGTCAATGCATTCTTTTATGTTATTAAATGTTGCATTTTTCCTATTGTCAATTGTACTTGTTTTGAAATTTACTTTTATTTTAAGGCATATATTACTGTCTTCTGGTATTAATTATGGATATTACATTGTCTTGTGTTTTCATTGCTAAAGCCATTTACTTAAATGCATCAATTCTTTTGTTTATAAAATCCATGCCCACTTATTCTTGCCAGTGGTTCCTATAATTACACTGTTCTATTTTTTTTAACATGTTTTGATTTGTGTTGACTGGTAGAAGCCTTCCTAATGTTGTTGATTTTAGAAGGAAAGTTAAATATTACAGTGATAGCTTTTGATCTTCATTTGAAAAGCCCAGTATAATTTGAGTGTCAGTACATGTCTTTCATGCTCACCACACTATCCAATCTTCTCCAGCTCAGTGACACATAATATTGCTCAACACACCTGGCCGGGGTGTGGAGAAGGAGGAGGAGAAGCCTAATGAAGAGAGATTCTATCGAGTTAGAGAAACATAATTGCTATACATATACATTTGACTGAACATTACTATTAATATCAGTGATAAACAAAACTGTACTAAAAACATCAAGAAACAAGACACCCAACCACCCAGCCAATAAATGTGCTAGTGAAGTGAGCTTTATCTTGGCTAAAATATAAAATGCAAATGGCCAATAAGCATAAGAAAACATTCACAACATCACTAGCTATCAAAAATGAAAATTAATACCACATTGACATTGTACCTCATCCCAGTCAGAATAAGAGTGTTTTAGAAAGCACACGCTAATGAGGATCAAGACAAAGGGAACTCTTAAACACTGCAGGTAAGAACTTGAACTAGTCCACCACTTGAAAATTACTAGGAATGGTCTAAATAAAACTAAAAATAGAGCTCCCAGTGATCAAACAATGCCACTCACAATTTAAATTTAAATAGACATAATGCACAGATATCAAAAATCAGTATTTACTACTTCCCCTTTCTTAATATAAGTGTCCACCCAAACAAACAAGAATAGATTAAAAAACAACATGGTTCAAAGTTGCTGTAATGGTGTCATCTTTGTAGACCTCCAGACATTTCCCTAGTGCCTAATTTCTCTGTAAACCAAAAATTTCTCCCTCAGTTATATCTCCATTTTTGTTATCATCTATTCTTCCACTGAGTCAACCTTTCTGATCCTTCATGTCCTCTGCATCCCTCCTCTTCTCCCTTTTCATTCTCCTAGCACCATCTTCCCATGCTCCCAATTTGCTCAGGAGATCGTGACCCTTTCCACTTCTCTAGGGGATCATGTATGTCTCCCTTAGGGTCCTCCTTGTTTATTAGCTTCTTTGGCAGTGTGGATTGTAGGCTGGTAATCCTTTATGTCTAAAATCTTTATATGAGTGAGTACATACCGTGTTTGTCTTTTTAAGATTAGGTTACCTTGCTCAGAATGGTTTCTTTTAGTTCCATCCATTTTCCTGCAAATTTCAAGATTCCATTGTTTTTTGCTGCTGAGTGTAAATGTACTCCATTGTGTAAATGTACCACATTTTCTCTATCCATTACTTGGATGAGGGGCAACTAGGCTGCTTCCAGTTTCTGGCTATTACAAATAGTGATGTTTTGAACATGGTTGAACAGATGTCCTTGTTGTATGAATGTGCTTCTTTTGGGTATATGCCTAAAAGTGGAATTGCTGGATCTTGTGATAGACTGATTCCCATTTTCTTGAGGAGTCACCATACTGATTTCCAAACTGGCTGTACACGTTGGCACTCCCACCAACAGTGGAGAAGTGTTCCCCTTTCTCCACATCCTCTCCAACATGAACTGTCATTGGTGTTTTTGATTTTGGCCATTCTGACAGGAGAAAGATGGTATCTCAGAATTGTTTTGATTTGCATTTCCCTGATGGCTAAGGATGTTGAACACTTTCTTATGTGTCTTTCAGCCATTTTAGATTCCTCTGTTGTCTATTTAGTTCTGTACCCCACTTTTTAATTGGGTTGTTTTGTGTTTTGGAGACTAGCTTCTTGAGTTCTTTGTATATTTTGGAGATCAGCCCTCTGTCAGATGTGGGGTTGGTAAATCTCTTTTCCCAGTCTGTGGGCTGCTGTTTTGTCTTGCTGACTGTCTCCTTTGACTTACAGAAGCTTCTCAGTTTCAGGAGGTCCCATTTATTAATTGTAGATCTCAGTGTCTGTGCTACTGGTGTAATGTTCAGGAAGTGGTCTCCTGTACCAAATAATTCAAGGGTATTTCCCACTTTGTCTTCTAATAGGTTCAGTGTAGCTGGGTTTATGTTGAGGTCTTTGATCCATTTTGACTTAAGTTTTGTGAAAGGAGATAGGCTTGGGTCTAACTGCAGTCTTCTACATGTCTGCAACCAGTTATGCCAGCACCATTTGTTGAAGATGTTCTCTTTGTGCCATCGTATAAATTTGGATTGTTTATCAAAAATCATATTCGTAGGTGTGTGGGTTAATATCAGGGTTTTCAACTCTATTCCATTGATCTACCTGTCTATTTTCATGTCAATACCAAGCTGTTTTCAGGACTACAGCTCTATAATAGAGCTTGAAGTCAGGGATAGTGTTGCCTCCATAAGTTCCTCTATTGTACAGGGTTGTTTTGGATATCCTGGGTCTCTTGTTTCTCCATATAAAGTTGAGAATTGTTCTTTCAAGGTCTGTGAAGAATTGTGTTGGGATTTTGATAGGGATTGCATTGAATCTATAGATTGCTTTTGGCAAGATTGCCATTTTTACTATGTTGATCCTACCTATCCAAGAGTATGGGAGATCTTTCCATTTTCTGGTATCTTCTTTAATTTCTTTCTTTAGAGACTCAAAATTCTAATGGTACAGATCTTTCACATTTTTGGTTAGTGTTACCCCAAGGTATTTTATGTTGTTTGTGGCAATTGTAAAGGGAGATGTTTCTCTGATTTCTTTCTCCACCAGTGTGTCATTGGTATATAGTAGGGTTACAGATTTTTTTGAGTTAATCTTGTATCCTGCCAACAGCTGACCTGAACATCGGGGGACTCTTGCTTCCCAGATTAATAGCTGGGAAACCAGCATGGGACTGATCTTGACCCCAGGAACATGGGTTTCTGTGAGGAAACCTTGGAAATCTACAGGACCTCCTGTAGAAGTTCAGTACTTATCCCTAGCATACATGTGGACTTTGGGAGCCCATTCCATATAGAGGAATACTCCCTGAGCCAAGACACACAGGGGTGGGCCTAGGCCCTATCCCAAAGGATACACTAGACTCTGATGACACCTTATTGAAGGCCTCATCATCCAGGGGGGAGCAGAAAGGATATGTGATAGATAGTGTTTTAGTTGGGAGGGGTGGTAGGGGAGGACGGGTTGGAGAAGGGAACTGGGACTGTCATGTAAAACAATCCTGTTTCTAATTCAAATAAAAAAATTGAAAAAAATAAATAAAGTTGCTGTAATGATAAGTCCACCAGATGCCTGAGCCACGCCTCCAAGTGAGCATCCAAAATAACACACAGTGACTTATATTAGGTACAATGCTGTTGGTCAAAGACTAGGATTGCTTACTTGCTAGCTCAGTCTTAATTATCAACCATAACTACTAATCTATATATTTTATAAGGACTTATAGAGGACACCAGCCTTATGCATCCTCTTTTGTTGGTGATCACATAGTGACCCCTTTACTACATTTTCTGGAATCTTCCTTGACTCCTATGCCCACTTGTCTTGCTTACCTATTGGGCAACAGTTCTTTATTTATCAACCAATAAGGCAAACATATACAAAAAAAGGACTTCCCCAATCAAGTCACTGTGTTTTTTCAGCCATAAACAAGAATTAATTATATCTTTTTTCAGGGTCATGAGTGTAACTGGAGATAATCATATTAAGCAAAATCAAGCCAGTCTAGGAAGGAATAAATGACAGGTTTTCTATCAATCACCTCTCCCAGATTTTATACAGACATACAAAACCTGTATGTTATATAGAGATGATACAAAAGTATAAACAAAACTGATCAGTGGAACAAAGAAATGTTGTGAGGGATAAAGGCTAGAAAAGGGAACACAGCAGGGTATGGGGAGATTATACACAAAGCATATTATGTGCGTACATTAAAGTAATATTATGTTACCAGTTTTGATGAGTTCAATTTTAAATAGACACTAATACATCAAATTTAATTACTCTATTTGAGAAATGAATTAATTGAGTCGAAACTTTCAGTTCCTATGATCCACCCACCCATTCATTACAAAATGTGTTATCCTTTCTTTGGTTTGTTTTCTTCCAATATCTGATGTAGTTCAATTTCATTGCTCAAGGAATTATAATATTTTTTATTTCAAACATTTCTGATCCCTTATGGTCATTATTCCAGGGATGAAGGAGTTTATACATAAACATTAACTTTCATAGTGATTTCTACTCATGAACATTTTATTGAATAGAGACTAAGTGCAGAAATGTAAATATATTAAAAGTGAACATCACAGCAAACATTCATCAACTGTAAATGCATATGTCAATAATGTTTAAGTTAAAGGGGGAGCATTGCCTATATGTGAGGCAACTCTCTATGACTTTTCTTATTGATTATATCCTCAAAGAAAAACATATCTAAATTAATATAGCAGGTTAGTCCTGCTATTATTTGAGTCTTGCAAAAAGTGGCAAAAAGTCTACATCCATGCTATTACTTGGTTCTTTACCTTTTATTTTATTTTAGCTGTGTTTGTGAATAGGTAGTAGAATTGAATTGTTTTCATCTCTTCATATTTTATGGGGATTTTCCTTAATTGTTTTATCATCACAATAATGATAAGCCTTAGACTACTATTGAAAATGATAGCTATCATTGCTTTTTAAATTTGTTTTTTTCTATATAATGAATATATTAGATCATTTTACATCCTTTACATATTTTGGTAATGTCGTTTGCAAATCACCAGATATAGGTCTTTTACTTACTTTATAACTTGAGTAGCGCATTTCTTAATATTACTGCAATAGTTATTTGTATATTCTGGCTATTTTCTTATACATATAGCCTTCTACCCATTCTGTAATTTCTTTTTAAATTCTTCCAAAATGAATTTTTATACAGAGATTTTAAGTTGAATTTATTATTATTTATTGTGTGTTTAATATTGGTAGTTCCTTTGTGTGTTTTGGGTGATGTTCCTTTGTGTGTTTTCTTCTAGATATATGTATATGTGTATGTGTTATGTGAGTGTATGCATTTCACATTTTACCCTAAGCTGTATGGTCCATTCACAGCTGAGTTTTGTTCATGGACTGAGGCCAGGAGTCAAAAGTCATTGATTTTTACTCTTGGATATCTGAGTGAACAAGGAACATTCTAAAGAGAGTTCTGTTGTGGTTTGAGGGACAATGCCCGTATAGGCTCACAGGTAGTAGAAATATTGAGAGATATGGACTTATAGAAAGTATGTCACTGGGGCTAGACCATGGGGTTTCAGAAGACCAAGCCAGACCCAAGCATCACATTTTCATCCTGCTGCCTGGCAGATCCCTCAGGTACCTCTCCTGCAGCATGTCTGCTTATATGCTCTCATGCTTCTCCCCATGATGACAATGGCAGCACCAATTAAATGTTTTCTTTTATAAGAGTAGCCATCATCATAGTGTCTCATTATAGCAATAGAAACCCCGACTAAGACAAGGTCTCACCTATACAACAATATAAATGCATGAAGGCAGTCATTTTTTCCAAATAAATTAAAAAGTACATGGAAAAGAGCAAGAGAAGTAAGGAGAATCTTGTGTTTCCTTGTCAAGAAGCAGATGATGAAGTCTGTGTAAACCATATTTGTGCTTAATACCTTTGATGTAAAAGTAGTTCATTTTATTAAACTCAAGAGGCTGTGGGTAATAAACTATATTTAACAATTCACTAGCTCATAACATCAGTCATTTAAAGAGGAAAAGAGAAACTTCAAAAGAATACTGTTCACCAAACCTGTTCTAAGGGTTGTCTCTAAAATTATAGGTTGCTACAGTGACTATAAGCTGGGAATATTTTAAAACTGGAGTTCAAAATAAAAGCTGTCTTTGATAAAGAAAAATAATAATTAAATATGATGATAGCGATTTTGTTAATGATTAAAAGAATACTTTTGTATAAAGTACATTTTACAATTATACATTTATTTTTCTAGAATTGAATTTGCACAGCAATTTTTTAATTTCTGTGACTCAGTAAAAATAATTTATATGGAAGGTTTTATTCGTATATATAAGATACATGCAATCATATACTACCATAATTTATAATAAGTAAACATTCATTAACCTATGCATAACTTGAATAATTATAATCATGTTTATATAGTTTCTATGCTAATATATAACCATATATTAAATTATAGGGTTTTGCCATTAATAACTAAGACTAAGCTTCCATAAAAGTAATAGCTATGACTTGCCATTGAACCAAGTTTGGAGTTCTGTGTATCACTACCACCATGCCTAGCTTTTGACAGTGATCATGGAAACTTCATTAGAGAAAGAATCCTTTTGGATGAGGCCCCCAATAGTAAATCAGAACCTTGAAGGACTTCCAGTTACTAGAATAACTGGCATTGCTGAATAGACATGTGCCAATATACATTGATTCACATGACAGGCTTCTAGTAAAATTTCACATTGTAAATGTAGGAGTTGTTTTGTCCTAAAAATTAGTTCAAAGTAAACTAAACACACACTATCAAGAACCCAGGCTCTAGCTGATAAATTCCTTCTCTAAAAAGGGCTATCTTTGCATCTTTCTTTAATGTCATCCCACAAAAAATTAAATTGACTTTTGTTAGTAATATTATTATAATCACTTCTATATCTGATAGATATTATGTTACTAAATGAACACAGATTTAAAATCAGATAGGTATGACTGCCCATGTAGTAGAACCAATGTTTTTAAACCTGTTTATATTCAGACTTAGTATATACTATGATCTTTCTTCCCTTTCATTTCTCTCCTTCCTTTTTTCTATTTTTTCTTTTTATAGTTTTAATTTTATTTTTTATAATGTGTTCTTTGGGAATTTCAAATATATGCATACACAACAAAATATGTTTATAGTTACCACCCATTTCCCACTTTCCACATCTCTCTAACATGCTCTGCCACCAAACTTTATGTCTGCTTCTCTTCTTTTTAAATAACACACAGAGTTCAATTTGTTTTGCTCACATGTCTGATGGTTTGGGGCTATCCACTGGAGTATGGTCTTTTACCAGTGGCCACACCCACCCCAAAGCATGATTCTCCTTTCTCCTCAGCAACAAATAAAATGACAATAGCATCACAGGTAGGGGTGGGAAGTCATGAGATGCGGTCTCAACCATGCTAGACTTTTAGATAATTTATATTGTGTAGGTAACTGACACTATTGTGTACTAATTTCAAGATATCTTTTAAGAAAGGGGAAATTCAAACAGAGTTACCCTGCATGAATGGAAAAGACTATGCTTCCCCCAGAAGACATGGATTATTAAATGAAGATTGCAATTGTCAGGCATGGGACACCTTCTTCAGAGTTATTGGTCTAGAAGGACTGAATGGTCTTTATTTTTCCTACAATATCTTTGATTTGTTAGTCTGCATACACTAAGACACATTTGATACACACCTCTCTTGATTAAGGATTAACGCCATTTTATTAAACTTATGAGAACAGTTGTATATTATTCTTCTATGTTAAATGAACACCTTAGTCTCAAATTGAAATGTTTTTATCCTTGCAATAAAAAGGATCATGTTTCCTATTTTATCACACAAACTACTCTATATTCCATATACTGACAGATCAAATGAGTTGCTTAACTTCTTGATTCAATATGTTATTATTGATGAGAAGAGATAATGTGACATATCTTTTGTGTCCTAAATGCCTTGCTTTTTTAGGCCCCATGCCATAGAAATTGTTAGAATGAACACTGGTATGTAGTTTGGGTAGATCTGTGTATTTAGTATCTTTCTGCCACTTAATATATATGCAAGCTTGTGATGGAGATATATGTAGAAATCACCTCACAGTACACAGTTAATGCATGTTATTACCTGCCCTCATCCAATCTTGGGGTCAACAAATTCCAAGCAACCATATAATTTTACTATGGCTGGCCTTGCTTGACACTAACACAAATCTTCCTAGAAGGCAACCATCTTGTGACACCTAACCATTACAAAGACATATATGTGTATTTTGATAATATGAGAAATGTATCTTGTTTAATGACATTAGTGTATTGCATTGGAAATCATTGTCCTTCTATTTCACACCAAGGCAAAACTTTGGCACAGTCTAAAAACCAGAGAAACTTATTTCACATGTGGGCCTCCATGAATCTTTGTAGCTCTGCAATCATGCACCTGGCATGACTATTGTACACTTTTAGTCATCTCAATAGTTTCTAAATTGAGACCATCCTCTGGTTCTTCATTAGACATAGTGAATGTTTTAAGCAATTTTCACAAATCTGTAGGAATGAACTCAGATAGCAAATTAATACATGTTTCTTCATCCCAATCACTACACAGTCTTCTGATGCTTTCCTCTTTACCCCCCACTGGCCAAAATTGAATACAAGACAAGCAAACAAAAAATGATATTATGGTCATTCAAAGTATTCTGACTTAAAAATAATATTAAATTTCTGCATGATGATGAACAATACAAAATTAGGAGGTTTTTCTCTTGGCCTTTTCTTTACACAAATACACTTTAATATTCTATTCTCCGTGCTTTTCAAAATATAAACAAGAAGACCCAAGTTTGATTAGTATCTATTCTTTCTTACTTATGGATCTATTTTTCTCAACTTTTTAGAACAAGTGTTCAGATATAAAACCTGGATGTTCTCCAATATCTCATGTGGATTTACTGACTTTTACAGCTTGGCCTATAGCCACTAGTCTTATACTTCTGGGACCTGGGCTCCCTTGCAGGTTTTCTTAATGTAATTTAGTCTAATTGAAGACAGTATAGAAGACTGACAAGGAAAGGGAAATTGAGTTCCCACTTTGATGGGGGAAATATTTCTGTGTATGTTTATAAATAAAGTAATTGCTTGGCCAATGAGACAGCAGGTTAGGCTGGACTAGGATTCAAAGAGGATTTGGGGAAATGTAGTAGAGAAGTGGTGTTCCAGACAGGAAGTGACATAGTAAGGAGACTCATATTTAAGAAGAGGAAAAGAAGTGTCTCTCTTTTTTCCCCTTGGCTCCTGTTCCAGCGGCACGATGTGATTCACAGCAAGGAAGGACACCAATAAGGCGTCCGATAAGATAAGTCTCATAAAATATATAGATGTATGGTAATTGAGACTGAGCTAACAAATGAAAATCCTAGTCATTGGCCAAGCAACTTTGTAACTAGTACAAGTCTCTCTGTGTATTCATTTGGGCCTAACTCGGGCGGGCGGCTGGCGTAAAGCTCACACGTGGTGGTGGGGCTCAGGCGGCTTTTGGCACAAAGATTTATCATAACACCACTTGGATAATCTTTCTCTACCAGGATTCAGGATGGGCAATGCTCTACTTCTTCTAAAGTCCTAATAAATGGTTCCTAATAAGTTACAATTCATTTTAGAGTCATTGAGTGACAGTGTCTTCCAGGTATTGTCAGTGTCTCAATGCTTCTTTCATTTTGATTACTGTTCTTCCACAGAGCTCACTTCATTCTTTGCATTTAAAAAATTTTGAGTATAGCTTCCACCCTCAATACAACAAGACAGACTGGAAAATATGCTTTACATCTAGACATCTGTTTTAGGTCTTTATGAATACTTCATTTAATTTAATTATGTTTATTAACATTTTGAACAATTCATTTGAACAATACATATATTACAGAGGTAATGCACAAAACCCCATAGCTAAGAAACACAAACACTTAGGTTTAATATAGTTTTCCTTAGTCAGACAGTGGTGGTGCATACCTTTAATCCCAGCACTTGGGAGGCAGAGGCAGGCAGATCTCTGTGTGTTTGAGTACAGCCTGGTCTACAGAGCAAGTTCCAAGACATGATCCAGAACTACACAGAGAAAACCTGACTCAAAAAATCAAACCAAAACAAATATTTTCCTTTATATACAATTATATCAGACCAACACATTTATTAAGTAAAAGTAAGAGAAAGAAAGGGGGAAGATTATGAACAAATACTAAAACTTCTGGCAATGGCATAGCTCAATACATATTCCCTGGCATTTCAAGGTTGCTATCCCTCACACAAGGCAAGTTTTCAGTAAATCTAGCATTTCATTTTGTTTCCCCCTGACTGGACAGGTATTCCCTAGTGCATTTTCATCTTTCAGAGTCTTCTCATGTTATAGTCTTCCAATTCTTTTTGTTGCTTTTCTCCCCACAAACTGCTTTTATCTCATTCATTCTCTTATTTTACAAAGTTTGTGACTTGCACCTAATTTCGACTTCTCTAGTGCTCACTTGGTTCTACTTTGGTATGTGGTGTCATAAAGCTAATCTAACCTGGGCAAGAGTGAGGAAAATCATTTGGACGGGCAATCACTCACTTGTGACTGATGAAGCTGTGTCAAGAAGAATATTCAGGTGACATGCTGTGACCTTCTTTTGATTATCCAGGGCTGCTTCTGCAATAATTCCACCAGATGTGTCAGAAGAACCACAGATACATCCTGTGTAATATCCTTTACTGTGCCACTGTCCTACATGAACAGAAATTCTCAATTTTAGTTAATTGCCCAGAAAGGCCATGGAGGCATTCGATCAGAATGCCCATCGTCATTGTCATAGAATAACTTTACAGACATTTGGCTCTTCCCTCCAAATCCTTTTGACGCTGTAAGAAGAATAAAATCAAACTTAATAGAACAGTTGCTATATCAATCAGATAATGTGCATAGGGTGCGTGTGTGAGTCTTTATGTATGTTCAGGTGCAAGGTCAGGAGTGTACACATTCATGTGGAGGCAAGAGATAATCCTCTGTTGTAGTTCTTCAGTAGCCATCAACCTTAAATTTTGAGACACAGGCTCTCACTGTAACTGCAACTTGTCTATTCAGCTAGGCTGGCTAGCTAGCATGCCCAGAGCATCTCCCTCCACTGCCTACAAGAAGCAAGCCTGCAAGTATGTGCCACCATGGCTGACTTTTTACAGTAGCTCTGTGGATGTTACTCAGGTCCTCACAAATGAGTGGTAAGCACTTTAGTAATTTAGCTCTCTCTCTCTGTCTCTCTGTCTCTGTCTCTGTCTCTCTCCCTCTCTCTCTCTCTCTCTCTCTCTCTCTCTCTCTCTCTCTCTCTCTCCATCTCTGGAATATGCTTTCTGTAATGTGGCTACTCAGATCTTACAAGCTAGAGAGGTAAGTGAACTGTTCTGCAGTAAGAGAAATCCAGGTTTTCAGATCAAAAAACAAAACAAAACCAAAGATTGAGTACCCAAGTTTATATACATTAGTTTTGTTTAACGAATCACCAAGACTATAGTATATTTTGTAAAAGTAGTATAAAAATTATATTCATTAAGGATTCAAAGAGTGTCTTTGCTAATCAACCCCACACAGTGCCAGTGCTGAGGATAAAGGAAAGAATGGGAAAATAATAAAGGGCATGCTTTCAGTGCGAAATGTACAACAGACCATAAGCATTTAAACAATGTGTGCTCAGCACTATGGAAAAGCTTTGTGGTTCACAAAGCTGTGCTACAGAAAAGAGGAGAGAACATCTTCACATTGAACACCCATGATATCCTTGTTTTAATGGAATTAAATAGTGTGTGTATTCTGTCATTTTGGTACAACATTGTTACAAATAGTATGTTTTTGTTTTAAAGCAAGCTCACTTCTTCTTCTAGAGGCAGTAGTGAGGCAGCTGACTCTAGGTGAGAATAAGGTTTCTCACTAGAGGAACCTTTTGCTTCCAGCAGCCATCTCTGCTTGTGTGTCCATCTTCCACTTTTCAAAGGCAATAGTGTCGCATCCTCTAGTCTCTTTCTGCTTCGTTCTTCCTCTTGCTCAGAATCTTTAGTGATGCTCCTACCTACCTCTACAAAGAACCTCTGTATTTACAGAGGGAAAACTGGGATCATCAGAGACATTTTTCCCATTTCAAATGCCTCAATTTAGTTGAATCTGCAGTCTGTGGAATACTGTTTAGCATATAAAGAATTCAACATTTCTTGAGTTAGGATAAGAAAACTGTGTGGGCACTTGATTGCTTTTATCACAAATAGTAGTTTGTTAAAAATGAAGGGGTTAACCTAAGTATAAATGGGAAAGAGCATTCCAATCAGAGAGAAATTACTAAAGATGAAAGGGTGAGAATACACTCAGGGATTTGAGGTATATGATGTTGATGGATGTTTTGTGACACTATTCCTAGGAAGAGATGAGAAAAGATCTACTCACACCAGTAGAGATACTGAACCAACCAAGACAAGATGATGATATCACCAAACTTGGTGAGCTGTGATTATTTATGGCAATATGAGTGAGTGGTCACATACAGCAGGATGGATCACTCATAGGCAATTATATCAGTAAAGCCCACATCAGGATGCATGACTCTTTCTGGAAGCAGACATCCCTTAGCTCTGGGCTTAGTCTCATTCCCCTCAGTATCCCTTACTGTGTATATGACCTTAAAGAGGGAGGAGCTTTGTGAATCTAAAAAGTTTAAGGGACTTCATAAGACTAATGAATTGCTTGCTTCTTGAATCCTAGCTTCCTTTTAGAATTTCCCGGATTTTAACAAGCTTTTCTCCAGGGTGCAATGTTTCAATTTGGAGGAATTTACTGTACAAAATTGCTCTCCAAAACAGAGAGAGAGAGAGAGAGAGAGAGAGAGAGAGAGAGAGAGAGAGAGAAATAAGAAAGAGAATAGGTGGTAGGAGACATAATTAAGACACTAGTTCAGTGAATGGGATGATGAACAATGTAGGTACTTGCATTCTCTGCCCAATTTGAGATGGTTTCAGGAGAGAATGGATATGCCTTTACTGTTTCATGGAGAACAGTGTTAAAGAATTCAAACAGAGAAAGCAGAAGAGTATTGTAATATTTGAGGGAAAAGATGAGGGCAGTGTCACTAAAAAAATCTGGACAGTGAGATTAATGGATTATATAAAACATTTAGAAGGTAAAAGTATATAACTTCTGAAATTTAAATACAATATAAAATGAAAATCAGGGACAGTGATACATGTTTGTAATTTAAGCACTTGCATAGAAAAGGCAGGGGAATAATGAGTGTGTGGCCAGCCTGGACTACATGGAGAATTTGAGACCAGCCTTTGCTACACACTAGGACTTAATCAATAATAGATGGATAGATAAATGGATAGATAGATAGATAGATAGATACATTCTACATAATTAAAGAAAATAAAATATAAAATCTTAGACCTTTACTTTGTATTAGCCATCCTAAAATACTGAGAGATAGAATAATAGCATGAATTATAAGAATCATTTGCATTAAAATTCTTAAGACCACTGTCGATTAATGCTTATGAATCAGTTTCACTGAACTTTAACACCTGATAGAATAGATCTTAGAACTCAATTTTGTTTTCCATCAATGACATGCATTTGTCAAAATTCAATTCAATCATTCTTAAATTAGTATAGATGTATCATTGATGAAATATGAGTGAAAAGGAGATTAAGAGTCCATATAAAATTAAGAATCAATTTAATAATAAGCACAAGATAACTACCTGAGGGGAGTATATGAACCAAAGGAATAGAAAGTGTGGAAGTGTGTGTTTTAAAGCCCAGAGAAGCCAATTCACAACTGTTTTCAGTTTCCTTCTCTTGTAACAAGAAAGAATGGCAGAAACTGAGCAGCACACATATAGGGTATAGCTTAATGTAAAGCTCCTATTTTATGCATTCAGATTCAAGTCAAAGTGTTGTACCCTTTTACAATGATTTGCAAGCAAAACACTATCATACACTGTGAAGTAAAATATTTATAATATTAAATCTCAAAAAGTAATTTGATTCCTAGTGTACATAATATTGGTAAATACAGACTTTTATTTCCATTTTTCATTCTATTGATATCTACTTTATGAAGTAAAAATGTATGTAAAAGGGTAACATTTAACCACCTGAAATTATTTTATTACTATTATATACATACTTGAAGATTCATAGCAAATGACACTAGAAGATGTTTCATCTTCTTGAAACAGAGAGATTTACTGATTGATTAGAAAATTCTACTACTTTTTTCACAAAGGAGGCATGCTGACTCACATCTTTGTAAATAATCTCAGTAAGCCAAAGATTGAGAGGCAGTAAAGTTGTCCCAAATCTGAAGATAGCTTGAGCTACATAGTGAGTTCCAGACAAGCCTAGAATACAGAATGAGGAAGTGAGATTGTCTCAAAAATTTATGTAATGCAAATTGTTGACAACATATCTAAAAATGCCCACCTTGGCAATGCAAATGAAAGCAAAGATTCTCTTGCAATGACTACATAAGCAAAGATTAGCCAAATGATATTATGGAAATGTGTTTTGTATAAAATAAGACTCACAATGCTCTTGGGGTTGGTACTTTTCCCCTACGCTTTACTCAATGCTACATAAAAAATTCATCTCATTTTATATAATGTGTCCCTTTCTGTAACATATCCTGAGGGCATACTCAAAAAAGGACAAAAATATTTTTATATTCAGTACTTGCTTTGTGGTTGTATACAGGTAGAAAAGGGATTAAAATGATACAACAATTCAAAAATAGAAATATGTAATATACCATATCAACTAAAGATGACAGCTTTTCATTCAGAAAATAGAAACATGGAAATATTATTTTTAAATATGATTTTGAACATATAAAATGTAAATGTATACAAATAGATTTAAAGGAAATATTGTAGCATTTTTGTCTTGAATGAGGTTGTTTATGATGTTATGTATTGTTTTTAGGTTTGACATTATAGTAACTGAGAAAAGCAAATACAACTCATGGCACAATCACTCTTTCTTGTCCTACTTTAGCATTGTTATAAGCTTGAGTACAGTATTGTGCTAAAACTAATGTAAAAACATAGAAGGATTTTTAAAGAACTCTGAAAGCATAAATTTATTTCAGCATGTGCAAGACAAGGTTTGATACAATTAGGTTGACATCCCACTTCCAGTTTGCCTTCAGGAATAGTTTGTGTCTACTAACCTCTTTGAGTAATAAAATATTGAAGGCTTTTGGAAATTGTGAAATTTACATTGGAAAAGAAATCCTATTTCTGTGGTTAGATTCTCACATTAGGCTAGATGATGGCGTATGATTAAGTATAATAATTTTAAAAGCTCCAAGTTAACACTTTGGTAGAATTAGGAAAATGCTGAAGATGAACACACTAATGCAACCATTAATTCAACATGAAACAAATACTTAGTGATGTTTCCCTACTAGTCATATGTCCACAGGAAGAACATTATCTTTGTTTCATCCATTAACATCTCTAGGTGGCTGGAAATTGCTGGATATACTAGATACTTAATATTTGTTAAGTGAGTGAATGAATGAGTCTTATGTGGCAAACCTTGCCTTAAATTGTACACTTTCAGAGGCAAAACAATACTCTAATGAATGTCAGATTACTGTAAATATAAACCTGAGGCCAATTGGCAAGTTGTGATCACTGTTAGGGTAGACTTTACACTGAGCAAGAAGACGGTGGGGAGGGGCCCTAGAATTTGTGTCCGAATTGATAGAAATAATTTAAATCAGAGATGAGAACAGTGTTTTGAGTGAAGAATGAATGTTTTCAGAAGAAAGAAAGGAACAAAGAAACGAATGAACAGAGATAAGGAGGAAGGAAGGAAGGAAGGAAGGAAGGAAGGAAGGAAGGACAGACAAAAGCTGGGATATTTGCACCAGAATTTCCAAACTTTCTCTCTGTGGATCATGTAAACACATATCTGTGTCTCAACTCCATTAAATGCCTCTTCTTAAATACTGTGAATCTTCTTAAAATTCAACTTATGCAGAAGTGTTTTGTTATTTCCAGGTAAGAGAATATTAAAGACCTATGTGTAAGATCAGTATTTTAGAGGGAATGTTAAAATCTAACAAACAACACATATCTGGAGAACAAGGTCAATAGAGTCAACTAAGCAAGGACCACAGGCTCTCACAGAGACTGGAGTATCAATCACAGTGCCTGCATGGGTCTGTGCTAGGTTCTCTGCAAACAAGTTGTGGTTGTTCAGCTTGGGATTTTTGTGGGACTCCCAATAGCAGCAGTGGCAGTATCTCTGACTCTTTTGTTTGATCTCAGATTCCCTTTCCTCCTAATGGGTTGCCTAGTCAGGCCTTGATATGAGGGTTTGTGCCTAGTCTTATTGAATGTTATGTTGAGTTAGGTTGATATCCCTGGGAGGACTGCTCTTTTCTGAAGGAAAATGAAGGTATAGTAGATTTGGTAGAGAGGGAAGATGAGCGCACCACTGGCAAGAGTAGAGGGAGGGGAAGATGCAGTCTGAATGTATTGTTTTGTATAAGGGAAGGGAAAAGAAGAAACAAGAAAAAAGAAAGAAGAAGAGGAAGAGGAGGAGGAGAAAGAAGGAATAATAATAATAATAATAATAATAATAATAATAATAATAATAATAATAATAATAATACAGGCCTGCCTTTCCAGATACCTATTCCCTACCCATGCCTTTTTTGTTTTTTGAGACAGAGTTTCTCTGTGTATCTTTGGCTGTCCTGGAACTCACTCTGTAGACCAGGCTAGCCTTGAACTCCCAGAGATATACCTTCCTCAGCCTCCAGAGTTCTGGGATTAAAGGTGTGCACCACCTCTGCCCAGCCATATATTACCCTTTAATCAGAACAATGAAGGACATTGGTCTCTCCACAGAAGTGAAAACTATGTCCACATGGCTCAGGGGGTCTAGGAGCTTAATGGGGTGGAAAATCAGACTTTTAGGATGGAAGTAATTCCATCTACAATTAATTTCCCCTGCAGTCTCAATGCACTCATTGTCAGCAGAGGTTGATATGCTGATATCTTTATCAGCGGGTTCCATAGGAGCTATCAGTCAAGTCAACTTTCCTGTTTGATACACTTGAAGCTTTAGGTCACTAGCCCTTCATTATGTATCTTATAACATGTCCAATTATATTATGTGTTGACTAAACATAAGGCATATTATCTTAAAACATTTAAAATTAAAAATAAAAATCTATTCACACAGAAAATGCCTCTCAATGTAGTGTCATCATACACTAGACAAACACAAATGTGATCACTGTCTAGTTAAGTAGTCATAGTATTGTCATAAGATCAAGGGCAAACAGACTTACTGACAATTGTAGAAGAGAAAGTTCCTTAAGATTCAGGTTTATTTCCTCAAATCTCTACTACACATGCAACCATCACCTTAGCAGAACTGGATTTTAAGGATGAAGTAACAAAATGATTATTCTTCTCCTAACAGCATTTGTTAGAATAATAAATGATCATAACACAGAAAAGCTTGTCTTCCTGAAATATCCCCAAGGCAGGACCAAGGTAATTTGAAAATAAGCTAAAATCTTGGACCATTAACGTTCTAAACCAGAAAGTTAAAAGTGAGTATCAGTAAGTGGGAATCCCTGTGCTAAGTGATGTTCTGCCTACCATGTCATTTCTTTTCTTCAAATTAAGGGAGGAAAGAAGAGGCAGAGGGAGAAGGAATCTACCACCTGTTGAGTTTATATGAGGCTTCAGGAATTTCAACATAAAGCTTGCTAAGGCTATGCCATTTTAATGAAGCAGAAAGAAAAAAATTGCAAAGATTGCATTTACTTGATTGTCCACTTGGTGGATGAAGGACTGACACCACCAAAAATATATTCTTATTCAAATTTCCAGTATGTTTTTTCCTATATTTTTGTTTTAAATACAAGGCACAAGAACTCACATCATGAGTGTCTGAACACCAGTGTTTATACATCACAACAAGGCATTTTTCTCTAGAAAGTTTTAAGTATGGTTAATCTAATGTTATTAAAGTATTTCAGTAAATGTTAAAATATACACTTTAAAATTATTGTTCACAGTTGCCTTTCCTGATGTAGATGTAAGAACAGTGCAGAAATCTGAATAAAAGCTTTTTGCTCTTGCCTAGTACTATGTTTTAGAAATCAGTTCATTGGGTATTTAAGTGAAGGAGTATAGCTAAAACTTTGGGGATTCTACAAACTTTAAGTAACGAATGATGTTACATTAAAAAACAACAATTAAAAAGTGACTTCACAGAAGACTCATAATTTAGGAAATTTAATCCAAGCAAAGCTGAGATCAGGGAAATGGTATTTTTTCTTGAGATTATTATTTAAGGCTTTGCTATCTCTAATATTTGCATTTAGATACAAGCAGTAAAGAATAGTTATTCATTTTGTTTCATCCTGTATTTTGAAGCCATATGGAAATCTAGTATTTTGTAAGTTACACATTCACACAAGCAAAACTCTGCTATGTTCAATCATGCACATATTTAAGAGGGTTTAATTGAAAACAATATGAAAAAAATGCCAGGCAGTGGTGTCACACACATTTAATCCCAGCACTCTGAAAGCAGAGGCAGGTGTATCTGTGTGTCTGTAGAGCTAGTTCCAGGACAGCAAGGCTACACAGTGAAATCCTATCCTTAAAAAAAATTAATTGATGTTAACCCATATAGGAAATAATGTTCCTCAGAAAACTTATATTGACAAATAAAAAGATAAGTGCCAGTTTATGCCATGCCCCCCCCAAATGATGCAGGCTATTTCTATTGCTCTTGCTTAATAACCATAACTTAATTGTATAACCTTGCTGCTAAGGAAACCTCATATTCTGGTTGCTGGATTTGGACAAATAAAGTTGTTTATAACCAAACATCTTTCTTCTTGCTGGCTAGTTATAATAATTCCAATAGGTGCTAAGCAGACTGCTAGGGGGAAAAGGTCATCAACATTCTTATTCATCTTTTAACTGTGAGAGCAACAATAACAACTGGTGTGGTAAGATGTAACTGTGAGTACAATAGTGGTACAAATGTTATAGTGATAACCAACTATTTTCTAATTTTATTTAAGTATCTTCCACAGGAAGAAGCACAGGTCTTGTACTATAAATTTTGCCAAGAATTCATAGTAGAGAGTCTCATACATCCATGGCCACCTTACTATTACTCCTTTGCTAAGTGGACACAAACACAGACACTTTAAATTATTATGTCTCTATATTATAACTCCTTGACCTCATCATAGAAGCTTCTTTGGGAAGTGGATGATGGATAATACAGAAATTCACACTGGTCAAAATGCAGAGAGTAAGTGTAAATGGAGGGCTCATCCATAAATGGGGCGTTTATAGCATACCTACTCCCAAGACTCATGGATCATTGTGGAGAAAGTGGCAGATGGATCATAAGAGCCAGAGGTTAGGGAACCCTAGAACAGTGTATCCAGACGTGTCATGAATGTTGCACTCATGAACTAACAGAGGGTGTAGTTGCCTACACAAGACATACACAAGATGAAGATAGTCAACATTCCAGCTTGTGGGGAATAGGGGTTGATGAACTTTTACACCTAGTTGAGAAGAAGTTGACAGTGAATGCATTCCGGGGGAAAAGAGAGTCAGTTTTCTTTATGGGTATGGCACACAGTAGGTCACTACACTATAGTAGTTGTACCAACTCCCCTGAGTATATGTACAGAACAAATTGCAATCAGTGGGATATATAAAATAAAAGAACATGATGTTAAGATGAATTCAGAAAGAGATGTGTATCTGGAAAGAATTAGAAGGAGGAGTGGGGTACAAATACATATTACATGCATGATTGAAATTCACAAAAATAATAAAAATATTATATTATCAAGAGAGCCAAAGTCACATTTTTATTGTTTTGACATCTTAACTTAGTGGTGTAATTCCTATGGGATTAAGTCAGTCTTTGCATATTAAATATAATGGGTTTAACTCAAACAGATTTTCATTACTAGAAGATGTTATTCAGCATCATGACAGTACTTTTTATCATACTTTTAAAGTAACCATGCAAACATTTCAGGCATTTTAATCATTTTCTGAACCAACCTTGGTTTCTACAAACTCCAAAGACACAGGCAAGGTATACTATCTTTTAAAATCCTGCAGTATATTAAATGGAGTTCATTTTATGCTTACAGGCCCTACTATCTTTCCAATTTTTTTTTCCTATCAGACTTCTTAGCATAAGTTCCCAGAACAATTTTCCCAAACCTTTCTATTTTTTTCTCTTTGACTTAGTCACTCTTCTGTGGCTATGAGGAGACACCATGACCATGGCAACTTTTGTAAGAGAAAGCATTTAGTTAGTGTGACTTATAGTTTCAGAGGTACAGTCCATTATTAACATAGCAAGGAGAAATGGAGCTAGAGAAGTAGCTAAAAGATACATCCTGGTCCACTAGCAGAGAGCTGGGGTAGAGACGGGGGAGAGAGGGAGAGGAGATGAAGGGGGAGGGGAGAGAGAGAGAGAGAGAGAGAGAGAGAGAGAGAGAGAGAGAGAGAGAGAGGACCTGGCAAGAGCTTTTGAAACATCAAAGTCCACCACCAGTGACAGACTTCTCCAAACTAGGCCAAACCTTATAATCCTTTGCAAATAGTGCTACTCCCTGGTGGTTAAGCATTCAAATATCTGAGCCTATGGGGGTCAACCACCACTCTTATTTATAATTTCTTTCAATGGATTGGCTCACTGACCATGCCGGTATGCTCTCAGCAACCCATACAATTCTTTTCATTTTGTGTTTGCTCCTTGTGCGTGTTATTATTGAAAAATGGTTGAGTTCTTTGAACTATCAAAGATCATCACTTGCTTTTCTAGAGAGAATGTGCCCTCTTAAGATGGGCTCTCCTTTTCTGTGTTTGAGAGGAGGAAAAGTAACAGAAAAGCCATGTGTGATAGTGGTTCATATGGCTACTCAAATGTGTGAAAACTGGCCCACGCTCAGTCCTGTACATTAAACTGTAAAGAAAGATGAGAGTCTTCCCTACAGTAAGAAGACAAATGCTGTATGTTCTCTATCATAGGCAGAACCTAAATTCGGAAGGTTAGATATATGTGAACAGGGGGCAGTAATGCAGATGAAAGCACACATCTAGAATGGGGCCTTTGTAAAGGTTTTTTTAAAAAGATGTTCTGAGATTGAGAAAGGCAGAATAGCACATGAAATGTGAAAGTGGAAGTTGAAGACAGGAGAGAAGGGGGGGATGGGAGGGGTGGGAAAGTAGGAGCCACCAAAACAAAGCACATATGTAAATAAAGTAGTAAGCTAATTTTTAAATATAACTAATTCTTCTTTTTAAAAGACAGTGGTTCTGGGTGGTAAACAAGCATGCCAGTTGGGAATATTCCATATCTAGCACTTTCTCATCTTCCCACGAACAGCTTGGAACACAACCTATCTTTCCAGTTTTTACATTTTGAATTCTTCTCACTGGTTCTTCAGTTTTTCTCTCAAATATGAATGACGACTTCGCATTATTTTGGTTCCCCAAAATTGAGTGTGCCATGAAAGAGGGTGACTCTGTGAACAAGGACTTCTCTTGTGTTCTATATTAACTTGAGATGAAGTCTCTTCATTTTAAATGTGTAATTTATCCTCTTTCCTAAAGTGCTTTTTTTCCACTTGGTTGTAAAGTCAGAAACAAATTGGGAGTAAAATAATTGTATTTTTATCTTTAACACTATGCCATCTGTTCAGATCAGCCCAGTTATATCTTCTTTATTTTCTGTTTTGCTTTTTAACATCACTTTTATGAATAAAAATCCACTGGTTTTGCTATGATTTTGTGAAGTCATTTGGACCTTCAAACAGTTCAATTTAGATGTATTTCTATTTATTAAATGTATAGTTGTTTTAACTTTTTTTTGCATTTTTGAAGTGGCACAACTAATCACAACATTTTCAAGTTAGCTTTTAAACAATTAAGGTTTAAAAAAATTGCCAATTCTGTAGCACAAATATATAATATAAACTAAAGTTACTGTTTCTTGACAAATTCCAAACTGGTCCATTCCTCAACAGTAACCATGGTAACAGCTTCTAATCTTCATTCGACCTCCACATTTACACATTTTAATAGTACAACCCAATGATACACATGAAAACAAATTGCCATATATTTTATACATACTTACATGAACATTGTTCAGCAAACTGACTTTATTACATGTCAATATATCACATTTCTCTTTCTGATTTTCTTTTCTGTGGTGGAGGAGGTTGAAGTATAAAAACAGGACCCAAGTTCTTAATCATGTCTCTACTGAGGTATGTTCTCAGGTCTAACCACCATTTATTTTAGTAAATGTCTCATCCATGGTCTCTTATTGATGAATTACTATAATCAAGATACCATAATTTACTTGAAAGTTCATGTTCAAATTGTTATCACTTTTTAATGTAAAAAAGTAACCATTAAGTTATTTGTCCAAGAATGACAGGATTAGCAGAAATCTGAGAATAAGAGAAGAACTTAATGGCCCTGCAGTACCCCAGCACCCTGAAGAACTTTCACTGGCCAGTTGGCTGTGAATAAGATAAACGAAGGACCCACAGAAGGACAGATACTCAGATTTTAAATATCTGAAAGCAGATGAAACAGGAGAAAGAAAATACACAGGAGTTTAGAACTTTATAGACTTCAAGGCAGCAGGTGATACAGATGGAACAAGAAACATGTAAATGGTTCCCCTTGAGGCCTTGATAGACTGGATTGGCTGAGCTGCAATCAGGGCACATAAAAATTGCTACTTTACTAGTATGATAATCTGAGGCCTATTGTTAATTATTATGGGAATACTGGCAAGTCCATCACAAGCTTTATATTATCACATTCTTTTTCCAATGCTTTGACACACCCTCCTACTGTCCACTGTGAATCAAAAAATAAATGACAAAGGTGTCTGACATTCCAATTACAAACACTAGTTACTATAGCCTCTGCTGTAGATGACACACAGGGGCTGGGATTCAACTAAAGTATGAGAAAAATTCAAAGGAATGCATAACCAAAAGGATAAATTTATAGAACCATAGTCAATAATAGTATACATTAAAATTAATAGCTATGATTCACATTTGAAAGGATCTGTCATATGATCTAGTAACATAGCCCATATCAGGTTTAAACAAGAGGAATTCAAAGCATTTCCACTAATATTGGAAACAAAAGTTATCTACTCTCTCCATACCTATGAAACATAGTATTTGAAGTCTTAACCAGAAAAATAAGACAACTGAAGGAAATCAAGGAGATAAATTAGGAAAGGAAAAAGTAAGGTCTCTTTATTCACAGATGATGTGATAGTTTTCAAAAATAATTCCAAAACTTCCACTGGGAAAAACTATATCCTATAAACACTTTCAACAAACTAGTAAGATATAAAATTAACTCACAAACGGGGGTAGCCTGTCTATATACAAATGACAAATGGACTAAGAAAGAGGTCATGGAAATAACACTTTTCAAAACAGCATCCAATAATATAAATTATTATGGAATATGTCTTAATTGGAAGTCTATTTCTGTGAAGACACACAATGAAATTAAAAAGGAAAACATTTATTTGGGGATGACTTACAGTTTCAGAGATTTAGTTCATTTTTGCCACAGTGGGAAACATGGTGTTTTGCAAGCAGACAAAGTTCTGGAGAGGGAGATTTATCTGTAGACAGCAAAGGAGAGAATACCAACTGGGCGTAGCTTTAGCATATATGACATCACAAAGCCCAACTTCACATTGACATACTTCCTCCTACAAGGCCACACCTAGTTCAACAATGTCACACTTTCTAATAGTGCCATTCCCTATGGGCCAAACATTCAAAAACCTGAGTCTATGGGGGCTGTACGTATTTAATCCACCACAGGGTAACTCTAATCAAGGAAGTGAAAGACTTATATGATAAAAACTTTAAGACACTGAAGAAAGAAATTGTAGATTGTATCAAAAAGTAGAAAGATCTCTCATGTTCATGACTAATTTACCAAAAGAAATCTGCAAATCCAATGCAATCTGTCAGAGGCCATGGGAGTTGCAGAAGGTGACAACTAATATTCAGATGTCAACCCACCAGAGGAATGATTCTTTGTCACAGGAGAATCCCATTTGGGCAGGGCCAATGGGACCACTAACTCTGGAAATGTTGTTCCTGACTGTAGTTTCACATGTGCAAAAGCAGCTATGGTGTCTCCCCATTACATGTAGTATGTAATCTCATGTGATGTGTATATGTAATTTCATGATTGCATCTCAAATGTATGGGTACATATATCCATGCATGCTTAGGAAGATGCTTCATAACTACATCTATTGTCCTATGAAGACTGTGAGCTACTTAAAAGTCTTCTTTGTTCCTTTCACTCAGACTAACACAAGAAAATAAAAATGTCTTCTCAGTCTAAGACTAATGCATACAATTAGCTCATTTTTACCTCAGAGCAACACAGGACTACAGGTTTTTGAAAATGGATCATAAGTTTAAAACTTTACAGTTACGCACAAGGTTAGAATCACAGGTATCTAACTAAGATTATTAACATCAAGCATCCTAAAAAAAATCATGCTAATTCTTCACTTGCCAAGTCTGACTGATAAAAGAGCTATGTCTTGAAGCTTGTCTCACTGGGCACTGTGCCCCCACACTCTGGTCACAGTCTTACTCCAGAAAGCTTTAAACTTTGTGTTGCCATGGTAAAGGGAACTGCCCTTTTTGCTCATCCAAAGGAATGTGCTTTTGACCAATGCAATGTAACCCTTGTGATTTGTTTTATTATTGCTTCAAGGCTCCTATAAATAAATGTATTTAAGCTAGGTGAACATAGAAGCTGAGGAGAATTGAAACAAAGGAGAACTAGAAGCTACAGAGATAGAATTAGAGCCAACAGAAGAATAAAGAACACGACTCAAACAGCACATGTATGAGATGTTCCTTAACACCTGGGTTTAGAAATTTTTCTAAATTTTCTTCACTACACTGTGGCCTCTGACCCAAACCCTGGAGGTAGTCTCATGAGCTGGACTCATAAGCTACTGATATCAATCCCCATCTATATTCAAATCCCATTCTTCACAGAGCATGAAAGGACAATTTTCAGCTTTGTATGGAAAGACAGAAAACACAGAATAATTAAATCTTTCCTGAATAAAAAAAGAATTGCTGGAGGTCTCACCATCCCTAATTTCAAATTGTACTACAGAGCTACAGTAATAAAAACAGTATGGGACTGGCACACTCTAAGTGGATGCAGCTACTATGAAAATCAGTGTGGTGTTTCCTCAGAAAGGTGAGGATATATCTATCATAAGGTCCATATATAGCACTTTGAGGCATATGTCTAAGAGGTTCTACATCCTACTACAGAGACTCTTGCATAGCCATGTTTATTTCTGCTCTATTCATAATAACCAGAAATTGGAAACAATCTCAGAATTAAATAGGAGAAACAGTAGTGGAGAGCCAGGAGGATACAGGGAGGGGAAATCAGTAATCAAAATATATTGTATGTAAAAATCTATTTTCAATAAAATAAATATGAGGAGTAAAAAATGAAACAGCATGTATAAAAATTAATCACACATGAATTTTCAAAGCACCTCTGAATATTCTAGTCTCACAGTGGGAATGACACAAGTAACCACAGGCAGAGTAACCCCTACAAATTCTCATGTGTTCATCTGCTGGATTACTGTTCAGCATGAAACAAAAGACCTATGATGGGCAAAACAGCACCTACTGGAAAATAGGGACTCATTGCAAAACAATGTGTCTCTACTTGTAAGAAAATGTCTAGGATATTCAAGACAAACCCAAAATAAGCCAGATAAGATTTCTGATTATCTAAAAGGAGAGAGGAGGAAAGCAGGTGACTGTACAGGGGCATGAAGAAAGACTCTGGTGCAGTGGAACCCCTCAGTTTTGGTTGCACCAGTGGTTACATGGGCATTCATTTCAACAAATGCATCTACTGCACATTAGGTGCAGTAATTATTATTATTTTAAATTGAAGTAAAATAATTTGCATTGTCTCTGTATAGATGAATGTGAATGCTGGTAGGCACATGTGTCTGGGGGCCTGAGGTCAACTTCAATTATCATTTTTCAGGACCTGTCCAACTAAGTTTTGTAGGCATGGTCTCTCACTGTGATGAGGAGCCTATAAATTAGGGTAGTCTGTCTGGTCAGCCAACTTAAGTGGTCTTTTTGTCTCTACCTCTTCAGTTCAGAGATTACAAAAGCAATCCAAAGTGTCTGAGCTAAATCTCTCACTCCCGTTTCCAAAAAGTCAGACATGGTGATAAGTATTTACAAGTTAATAATTTTAAGAAAGGAAGCAAGGGATTTGCTGAGAAAAAATATCATCAACACAAATAACCTATCAAATGCAGAGTACCCAAACTATATGAATAATTTTCAAATTCAACTATAAGAATGACAACTTTTAAAAGCATGCAAATGTTTGAGAAGGTACTTAATAAAACAAAACACAATTATTAGCAATAATATAGCACAAATAAACATTAATCATAAGCATTGCTATGAAAACCACAAAAAGTTACTGATATAGGTTCACTAGAACAGTCCTGAGCAAGACACTGTCAACAGCAAATACTGAGAAGTTGAAGAGCACAGTTCTGATAACAATGTAAAAATTATAATCTCCTGGAAAATAATCTCCAGATTTCTTAAGAAAAATACATATGCATATCTTGCCCATAACCCCCAAATTCTAGTATTAGGTCATTTATTGGAAAGAAAATCCATACCCTCATAACACAGCCCTCAAATAGCTGTTTTAGGAGTACCACAGTCAAAGCTGTCTGGTATTCCAACATAAAAGGGATTAGCAGGAGTCAGCAATAAAAATGAAAAAGAATCAATATCTATATGCTTATACCACAATTGAATCTCAAAATCAACATACTGAGAGAAATAATCTAAGCACAATGATATATTTCTATTGATGGGACATTTTGAATAATCAAAGCAAATCTTTGTTGATAGAAATAAGAGCCATGCTCACTTCAAAATTGAAGAAGTTGGTTTGATTTTAAGGAAGCATAATTGTGTGTTTTGGTTGCTAGAGAAGTGTGTGTAGTTTGTGAAACGGATGAAATGATGTTGCAAAGACAGCCACCAAGACCATAAATATACTTATTTTGAACTCGGGCTTGGTAACATGTAACAGGAAATTATAAAACAACAGGCAACAGCATATTTCTTCTTATCATATATGTGATCAATAAAACAGATATAGAATTATAAGAAGACATTATGTCAAGACCATAAGCAAGTCTTCATATGTCTTTGTTTCTTTGGTAGGTTACTGTCACAGTTGATTTTCTTGACACCATGATATCTTTCCTGACAGAAGCCACTTAAGAGAGGAAAGGTTTCTTCAGGCTTATATTTTTTGAGGGTTCAGTCCATCATAGCAAAAAAGGCATAATAGCTAGAGTGGTTTGATTGGATGATAGGACACAGTTGTTTGTATCTTCACATATCAGGAAACATAGTTGTCTTGCTGGAACCAGAAGTAGATATTACCTTTAGGGACTGCCCTGATAACCCTCTTCTAACTAGTTCAATCCCAGAAATATTATTTCCCAAAAGAACACTACTAGTGGAGGAGCAAGTGTTCAACATGAACCATGGAACACATTTCATATTCAAACCATAACACTTACATTGTTAAGTCTGAACAGTACCCAGAGTTATATATAAATTTGGGGCAGTATGGAACTCTTTTGAAATCTGATAGATTCACTTATGTTTTATATTTCATTGATCTAAATTATGTGTTTGTATGTATGAACAACTTAATATATTTCTATCTTCTCTGTAGTCACATTGATGAGGACATAATAAATGAGAATTACTAATTTTTGTCAAGGTATGTATTTTAAGACTTGATGCCTAAAATTAAGCCTTTTTATCTCCTATAACTAATATAACCACATATATTTTATTTGGATGTTACAGCCTCCCTGTTTAGCATGATTTTACACAGACAAGTAGTTATTATCAATCATGTCCCAATTCACTGGCAGGTTTATGCTCACCAAAACCTGAATAGAAATAGACATGCTTTATTTTGTATTAACATAAACAATACAATAATGGTTAACATTTGCATTTGTATATGACTAGATAAAAATCCTATGTGATCTGAAGTTTGTTTTCTTTCTTAAATGTATTTCCTACGTGAAAATTAAAATGTATGTATATTCATGTATCTTCTGGCAATAATATATCTTCCTGTCAGCCAGGTGGTAGTGATGCATGTCTTTAAACCCAGCACTTGGTAAGGAGTGGCTGGAGGATCTCTGTGAATTTGAGGCCAGTCTTGTCTACTGACCTAGTTCCAGGACAGCCAGGGCTACACAAAGAAGCTCTGTCTCAAAAACCACCAATTTTATAGCTAGAGCTATAAATGATATAGATATAGAGGCATATAGATACAGATATGTATATGTGTACACACATATATTTATGTATTATGTATTTATGTATATATCTCCTTATCTTTTATTGAAAATTGTTTCTCAATGCAGTATATCCTGATTACAGTTTCCCCTTCCTCAACTCCTCCCAGATCCTCCCCAGCTCCGCCCATTCAAAGTCACACACTGTACTTTCCTTCTCTGCCTTATTTAAAGGTTTATTTTATTTTTAATTTTTTCCATTTTTTAATTTGAGTTAGAAACAAGATTATTTTACATGTCAATCCTCTCCCTTCTCTCCTCCCCTACCAACCCCCCAAATAAAACCCTACCTATCACATATCCTTTCTGCTCACCAGGGAGGGTAAGGCCTTCCATAGGGTGTCATCAGAGTCTATCATATCCTTTGGGATAGGGCCTAGGCCACCCCTGTGTGTCTTGGCTCAGGGGGTTTTCCTCTATGTGGAATGGGCTCCCAAAGTGCACACCTATGCTAGGGATAAGTACTGAACTACTACAGGAGGTACCATAGATTCCTGAGGTTTCCTCTATGAAACCCACTTTCCTGGGGTCTGAATCAGTCCCATTCTGGTATCACAGCTATCAGTCTGGGTTGTTCACATCAGCTGGCTGGCCATTTGCTATCGGATAACTATTTAGTATTCTCTTCCCTGGGGAACACTACTTCTCCTGCTTTCAGCATTTCTTGGCTGCATGTTGTACTTTGTGTCATGTTGAGTCTTCAGGGTTATGGTTACAACACTTATTGCAAAGACCTAGACTCTTCAATGCCAGATTCCTCAACTCTTCTTGGAATTAATTGTGTCACAACATATGGGGAAACATACAAACATCACAGCCATTTTTTTCTTGGCATGTATGTGACAGGCATGCCATATAGTTATTAGGAACTTTTATGTCTGACCCAACTATAAGTCTAAAAGTTAAAGTTAAGTGGTATTCTTTTAAACAGATGGAGGTAGAAAGTCCTTTTG
Source organism: Cricetulus griseus (assembly GCF_003668045.3). NCBI lineage: Eukaryota > Metazoa > Chordata > Mammalia > Rodentia > Cricetidae > Cricetulus > Cricetulus griseus. Next base: position 105,267,694 of record NC_048600.1, read on the forward strand.
CCTCTTCCTTTCTGCCTCATAGCCTGATCTTTTCTCTCTGTAACTTTCCACACAGGGCATGAGAAAAGATAGCTTAAAAAAAATGAATGCAAGTGACAAAAACAGTCTATTCCTGATGCTGCTCCCAGAGCTGTCCATTCTCGAATGCCCCAGGACGGAATCCTCTTCTGTGTGAGAAAGAATCTCAGATTCATTTTCCACACCAGAAACAATCAAAAGGGTGATAATTCCAAAAATAGCAATGCCTTGTAACTGGGTTGTGATTTTATTGCCCCATTCATTGCACTGTAAGCCTAGTTCTATAGCACTGTGACTTGGTCGATATTAAAAGCATATTTTTTTTTTAAATTTTGATCCAAGTTGGAATGAAAAGAGAAATTGAGGGCTAAAGTGGACCTTTCATCTCTCCAGTCCTTTTTGGCCTCAGGGTACATGTGTAAGACATGGTGAGATCTACAGTCACAGGCAACTGGATTGACATTCAGCAAGCACTTCATGGTCTAATAACTTCTCAGTCTCTTGTTCAAATGAATAGATGATAAATGCTGCAGTTGGCCATTGCAAACAGGTGTGTGACTGTGTAAGATGATAGAGTAACAGAATAGAAGTTCACATTCGTTGGATCTTGTCTATGTCTTAATATGCACACCGAATGCTCTAGATGTGTCACATGCTACTAACTCTCCACTGTGAGAACTGTGTGTTGGGTTTCTTCTCTCACCTTGTCAAGGTAACATAGCTTCTTCTCATAGCTACTGAAAATCCTTTAAGTGTATGCTGACATAGAAGACAAGCTTATTGGCACCATCATAATAGGACATATTGATAACTGTATATCTTACATTTATCAATAAAAAAACCTGTGTTTTTCCAATGCATCAACCAAGATCTCAGACTCTCAAGAATGTGAACGCATGAGCATGTGCGAGCACACACACACACACACACACACACACACACACACACACACACACACACACACACACACACACACTTAGTCGTCAAGGCATAAAGTTTAGTACCAAGTTACAGTCCTGGTCCTCACTGATAACTTTCATGCTCTGAGGAAATATAATATATTCTTACTGTGTTCTTATGTACTTATTTTCCTGCAGGAAGAGAAAATGGCCCTAACATAAGGAAATATGCCTGGTGGGACAGTGCTGAACACCACTACTGTCAATGACAAAAATATTAATATTTTATTAGTGACTCGGAACCTCTAACCTTAGAAATCATAATCTCCAAGCCAAATGTTCACATAAAGTTGATTTCTAAGTGTAAAAGTACTATATGTCTGTTCACCTTATATATTTATTTTTATAGTTTTTTTGTTTTGAAGATTTTAGTGACTTTGTATTATTTTAATAATTAGAAACATAATGGTTTTAAGTTATCATCTAATGAGGGAATAGACAAACATGCATTCAATCATATGCTTAATTCTAGTGATATTCCCATAATGATATGAAGATAAAGTTTATGAACCTTCAATAATGGTAAGAATATGATAATAACACTGTCAAGTTATATGAAAGTATCATTTATGTATCTACATTGTCCATTGATTCACTTATAAAATCACATAGAGTGGCTAGAGAGATCTCAGCAGTTAAGAATAACGGCTGCTCTTCCAGAGAACCCAAGTTTGGTTCTCTGCATTCATATGGCACCTTACAACTATTTATAACTCTAGTTTCAGATGTCCTGGAACTTCTGCTGGCAACACACACACACACACACTGTGCACAGATACACATGTGAGCAAAACACCCATCCACATAAAATAAAAACATGTTTTTTAATTACTTGGAGAACATAGGAGGTCGAATAAAATTGTACCCTTTGTTTTGATTATGTGGCTCTAAATGGCAGGCATTCTGGTGTCAAGATACAAACATTTGGGGCTGAAGAGTTGTCTCAGAAGTTAAGAGCACTGCTGCAGTTCCACAAGACCCAGGTTCATTCTAGCACCCACATATAACTGGGGAAGTTACAGCTCACCCATTAGTAACTCCAGTCCTAGGGATTCTGATGCCTTCTGAATTTAGTGAGCATCAGTCATGTATATGGTATACATACATAAAAGTACAAAACACTTATCCCCATGAAATAAAGAAACACATCCTGTTTTAGAAAAGAGCAAATTTGTGATATTAGAAGCAGATGGGTACCATCTGTAAAAACTCAGGTATAAAATTCTCACTGAAGATTCTCCTCTAATGTATGCATTGTCTTCCAGCCAATAGAATCAGCCTCCACACTGTGCTAGCAAATGCACTTAGCATTAAGGCATACACAGATGCTCCTTTTTCTTCATTTTTTTCCTACCGTAACTTTGCTTCCTCGTTCAATGCCCACACAACGTGCATGAACTACATGGGTAATTTATTCCCAATTTACTGTGAGGCATTGCATTCTGGGCTGAGTTGTTGCTTGACTATTCCACTGTGTGTGAAATGCTGCAGTGAATGGGATTTAAATGGAGTGTGGGTTTGGAGATGGGAGGAAATGCTCTTCAAAATCATGTGGAAGTAATAAACAAGGTTACAAAGTGAATACATTTAAGCAACCCATAGGCAAAATGACAGGGCTATAAAATTACAGGTTTTATTGTTGTGTATGTATGCCCCACAGAGTCTGTGCATCCACATGCACAGCCAGGCAGGAAGAAATGTAATGATCAGGAAATTTCAATGCAAATGGACATATGCCTTTAAGTTGGAGAATATTTATGGTATTCACTCATAGACTCTTCTGGAACTTTACACAATTTCTTGTCACCTGTCCCTTCCAATTCTATAGTAATGTTTTGTGATTGCTCTACTGACTTACCCTGTCCAAGAGCGAAATAAAAATAATAATACATCCCAATTCTGTGTAGTTTCACAACAGGGATATTGCTGGCATATAGTCAAATATTTCACAATTAACTTGGCTGGAGACATTACAGTAGTTTTGATAAATGATGATAGTGCTGTCTTTCGTAAAGTATCAGAAATTGTACAACTTCTCCCTTCTTCTTCCTGTATCTTTGCCTGGCATTCAATCACTTGAAATCATACCTGTGCCTACAATCATTTTAAGCTGTTTTCTGAAAATGTAACCCTGTCTCAAAGAGAAAAGTTAAATAAATCCCTTATTCTGCTCATTGAATATCAGTTTTGCATGGAATTGGAAATGTGACCATTTGCAAAATGCCACTCCTGGCAAAAACAATAAAGAGTGTTTACAATGATGTTAAATCATTTCCACTAACTTGTTTTTCCAACTCTTATTAAAAAAAAAAAAAACTTTAGTAAGAAGAACTGGGCCATTTTGTAGTTTCTTTGTGCTTAGTTTGAAACAAGCAGATGTACCAGGACTTGATACTCAATGAAATTTTTAAGCAATTAAGAAAAATGAACAACAACAGAAATATTGCTAATGGAATTTAAGAGAAATAACAGTAATATTTTGGATGCTTATTACAATCTTTGCATTACTTCAAATGTTTTACATGAATCTACTCATTGAGCACCCACAGTAAACCTCTGGGTTAATTTGTAATATTATCCTTATTTTAGACATGTGGCTCAAGAGGCACAAGCAGCTAAATAATTGATGTCTATACTATATGGTAAAAGGTAGAAATAGGGGTGAAAACAGGGTGATCCTGGGGTCTGTGACATGGATGATGTTTTTCTCCTTCTCCTGTGGGAACATTCATGGAACTGCCTCTCCTGCCTCTCCTGCATTGTGTGGGGATGAATTATGAATTAGAGCAAGATAATTTGGAAGACTGTGCCAATTCTCTTTGTAGCACTTATTCATTCACTTTCTGTGATTGATTTTCAATATCTGCCTGCATAAAAGCATTGATGTATGCTACAAGTGTTATTTCCTGTCCTAACCATGCTTAAAATAACTAAAATCATGTTTATACTAAAAACAAAACAAACACTATTGGTAATTTCTACAGGAAAAGCACTGTTGTTGTTTTTTTTTTCATTGAACTATTTTAAATTATATGTAATTGTTTTTTTAGTGTCTATTATATTTTACATGAAATTTTATTTCATTGCTACATGTTACTCATTCAAATATTGGGGTATATTATGACAGCCAGTACTACAATGTCCAGAGAATTTCTAGTAGCTGGGGTAAATTCAAAATGATGAGTGTGGTACTCACTTGTAAAACTGGTACTTAATTAAGAAGCCGAGGCAGAAGGATGTCAAGTTGCCAGTCATCTGGACTTAGAAAGTGAGTCCTTGTAAGTGAGAAGAAAGCAGAGAAGTAAAGAATCACATATATCTCTCTGCTAATTCCAATGAGCAATTGCATGTGCGATTGCTTACATTGTTTTATGTTTTCTTCATAAATATTTGCAGAATGATTGTCTGCTTTTATACAAGAAAAGTCATTCTTATTTAAAATATTTTCATTGAAAAGATTAGATATTGCTGTTTAAATGTGATGTCTGCTCTGTTGTTCCTGAGTCACGACATCCAGGGAACTAAGCTATATAAATATATAGATTAATGATAACAAATCAAATCTGAGGATCAAAATTTATCGTTTTCCCCTTTTCTTTCTCTTCAATGCTTCTAACATCATTGTGAAGCTAAGTCTGGGTAAAAAGACCCTGACTCACACAGGCTTCATATTTTCTCCAATATATGTCACTCTATTAAAAGAAATCTCAATTTTATGTTACTTATATATAAAGGCACTCTTTGTAACTAAGAGGATTATATATATATATGTATATATAAGTATATATATGATGTCTTTATAATTTATAAAAATAAGTATGAAAGCAAATAAAATAAGGTATGATTTTAATATTCAATTACATATTAAGTGCTCAGTGGTGGAATAAGCAACTGTCCAGAAACTATGGAATCAAATGTTGATTTTTCCCTTCCAGCTTTAATAACTGCAGTCTGATTATTTATTCTTTCTCTGGCCTCTCACAGTGTCTCTTCAGTACCCACTGTCCTGACCCTGGGGGCACAATCATGCCTATTATATTTCTTTGGCATTGTTTATTTTTGCCACAATTATTGTTAAACCCAATATACCAAACAAGTCTGTGTGAACCGGTTTCTTGGAAATTTGTTCTTGGTTTGTACATAATTTAAACAGGATTGTTTTTATTCATTTTCAAGTTTATAATAAAGTTTATTTTAAAAATAAACCCATAAAATATAAGGTATTTTTGTTTTATGGTGGTGGTGGTGGTGGTAGTGGTGTTGTACTGGTTTTGTGGTTGTTGTTGGAAAAGGGGAAGCCACTCATCAGACTCCCTCACTAGTAATCTGATTTGGCCATTTTAAGCTGCCTCCTTTACCCTATATAAAGTTCTCTGACATAGTAGCAGAGTCATGCATAATAAAGGCTTTTCACGGTCTCCCTATCTTTTCTGTAGCTGCACTGGCTAGGTATTGTGTTTACAAAGTATTTGTAGTCAAGAAAAATATTTTATAGTTTGCACCTCATTAAACTAAAAAAAAACCTAGCTAAACCATGCTTTTATAGTTAAAAATAACACACAGTTCATCCGACTGTTATACCATACTTAGGCATAGAGAGAATTGCATTATCTGATATAAAAAGGGCATTTGGGTGTGGAAACAATTTGGGAGTTGGAAGACTGAGAAATAGAGAACCACAAGGGTCAATATTAAGGCTAATTTTTCCCTACTTTATATGTTAATGGCCCGGAAGAAGGAATACTGCTTCCCAAAGTGCCAAGAATAGCTGAGAGAGCAAAGTCGAGGTGAGAGGTGCCTATGACAGAGCAAGTAACAATATATTGGGAGGACAGGCAATTTGAAGGAGGTAGGCATAAAGCCTCGGCTTTATGTAAAGGACAGTTTCATGTAAAGGACTGCAAAATAATGAGGCCAGAGACAGGAACAAGGGAAGTTAATAAACACAGTAATAGAGGCACACTATAGCACGCCAGTGGGTGGCAACCAGGAGCAGGCAGAACTGGGAGAGTTGTGATGGGTATGCAGTAAACCTTAGGATTCGAATCAAATCGAATTAACAGGCAGTGGAAATGGTATCTTGGGAGAACACCAGTCATAAAACTCTAAGCGACAGGGCTAATTCATCAAAGTGTAAACGCCTAGCTTCGAAGTTAGGCCAGGGCGAGGGAATCTGGTGATGTTAAACTGAAATGAATTGAAAACACACTCTTCACAGTAACTTCTCTGTTCAGTCTTTCTTGAATCCACGGAAAAGAAGACAAATCGCCTGCCACCCAGTGTGGAGGACTGTGGTACTGTTTGTATACTTCTATAATTGGTGAAGAGTGGGAAGTGGCAGTTAAATGAGAAGGCTTTCTGATATCTGGAACAGAGGGAAAGTAGCTAACTGCCGGATTCTCGATCGGTCAGCTTAGTTAGGAAACCTTGGAGACTACTGAATTTAAGGGAGGCGATCTGAAGACCCTGTGGTTCTAATATACTCCCGATCACAAAACCTCATTTTACAGAATGAAATACCAGTTCCCTAGAATTTTCCAGTCTCTCTAAATTTCTTTCCTAATGCCCAGGAATCTCTGAATAGAAAAATTATATGTTTGTAACCTTAAAAATACCAAAAATCAAATATACTCTCCTCTTTCAAATTTAAGACTGTGAAATTATAATATTTGCATATAAATGCTAGAAGAACAAGTGCATGTTATATAGTTTTCTAGAAATTTACTAAATAATACCAACTTTGTAATGCCTGGAAACTATATTGCCAGTTTATTTCTTCTGTACACCAAAGCTCAATTTCCTCTGGTGCACCATTTTATTTTATGAGCCCACTGTTTCCCACTTTACCGGAAATCCATTTAAATAAATTCCAAGAAATACTTTAACGCATGAAAAATAATGATTTGATGATGGGGGAGGTCTGTCTGTGTATATGTTTGTCTTAATGGTTGATAAAATACTCTTGGCCAACAGGGAAGTAAGTTAGGTGGGACTAGGCATTGAGGAGGATTCTGGGAAATGTAGGAGGATTCTGGGAAATGTAGTAAAGAGAAGTCTTGTGATCTAGGCAGGAACTGACATACCAGGCAGACTCAGAATATAAGCAGGTCCAAGCAGGAAAATGCTCTCTGCCTCCTCCTGTCTTCTCTGGGAGCCGCCATGTGAACCCAACAAGAGAGGACACATGCCGCCAGCATCCTCAATCAGATGTCTTTATAAATATGTAGTTTAATAATATGGTTGATATGAAAGACAGAGACAGCAGATAAGAAATCCTAGTCATTGGCCAGCAGCATTGTAATTAATATAAGACTCTCTGTGTTATTTTGGGCACCCACGTGGCGGTTGGGCTTAGCAGAAAGATTTATTGTTACAAATTGTTTTTCAAATTAGAATTAAAAGAGAAAAATGTTAAGCCTATCTTGCCTTTGAGATGATAGCATGCTAGTTGAAAATGAGTTGCCAAATGAAGAGCTGAGTGGAAGTCAGAGAGTTGGAACTCCTTCACCTGGACCAAGGTTAAAAGCCGATCCTGCTCCAAAGTGTTATTTGTAACTTTGGTTTTACCATTTGTTCATTTGTTTCTCCTTTTCGAAGCTTTACAAAGGTGTGTCTATGATGTTTAGCTCATTTAGTTCTCTCAAGAGCCACCCAGGAGGTCTTACTGAAGCCAGCTCTTAGGCAAATGACTTCTTCAAGCTAAGAACCTAGTAATTGTTAAATATATACTGTTAGACCTATGAAACACTGTATTAGAACGACAATAAAAAACTGATATTCAAAATAGAAACGTTCCTCTGCAGCTTGTAAAAGTAAGTGGTAAAGGAGATCTACTTAACCCTAGGATTGAATATTACTGTTAAATAAAATAAAATGAGGGCAGTGTTGATTAGTTGAGAAAAGAATTTGTCACATACTTCCCCTAAGTGATGCTTTTTAGAATGAGAGGACCTTGAGGCCATGATTGGGACCCGGGGTGGAAAGGAGCACATTAGACAGAACCTACACAATACCAAGAATAAAGAATGGAGAGACTTCCATTTAAAGCCCGGAGGAGAAGCTTATTAAGCATATAAGAAGGTGGTGAGAGAAAGATAACAGGTAACAATGAAAAGGACAGCAGGGAAGGCCAGAGGAGTCTCCTCAGACAGCAGCATTCAGAGCACTCTACCAGAGCCAATTCGCTCCTGAGGAGTCTGCAGATCAATCCCCGAAAATGAGGGACAAGTATGACGTTATATAACCCTTTAGGGATCTTAGGAAGCTTGACATCGCATGGTTTAGTTCAGCACGGAATACATAACTAAGACTTTGGAGAAGCTAGGTCTTAAACTGAAAGCCATCAATTCACAACACAGACTCTGTCCCTGAGAGAAGTCCGGCATAGCTTCGTTCCATTGGGGGTTTTTGATTCATTCTAAAGATACAGGCACATGTTCTAAAATTTTTCAGATTTAATTCTTTACAAAGGATGTCCTTGTAAGCACAGGTGAAATGGTGCATTTTAAAGTAGGTTCCTTTTCTCAACACAGGATTTGTTTTGGTAGATTGCTTAGACCTTTATAAAGATATTTGATCCAAGTACATAAAAGTCTTCCCTCCTCACCACTCCCACATATCAAATCATCCATCAGCAGCAAGACAAAAATTTCAAATAAAAAGTTAACACTTGCTGTAACATGATACCTATGTCAGGTTTGACTCAGAATCTACCCCTGTCATCCAGCATAAAATTACAAATAATAATGAACACTGTGGTTCATTTGGATCACATATAGATTTCACATAGTGCTGGAACACAAGGCCCCTGAGTCGGCTAGGTTTTATGGACTTTATGAGACTTAGTAGTTTTTTATTGCCTAAGTCTTATGGGTCCTCCCTCTAAGATAGCACCTTGTAAATCAAAGGAATTACTTCTTTTTATAATTTATTCATTCTTTTAAATTTCATTTTATATTCTAACCACAATTTCCTTCCTACCTCTCCTTCTGCTCCCCTTGCCTCAGCCCCCAGCCCACCCCCAGTCCACTCCTTCTCATGGGTAAGGGTCCCATGAGGAGTCAACAACATCAGACACAGTAGTTTGGGGCAGGGAAGGAATTAGTTCCAATGAATCCTGCCTCTATCCTTGTGTTTTCATGGTCCATTTCTTTCTTCTTAAAATTAAAAATAGATTTATTTTTTTATATAACATATCCTGATTTCAGTTTTCCCTCCCTAATTCCTCCATACCACCCCTCCTTTTTGAATCTACCCTTTTCTGTTTCTCATTAGAAAAACATAAATTTTAGAGAATAATACAAGAAACATAAAATATAAGATAAAACAAAACCAAATACATCAGTATAGGACAAATTAGGAAAAAGCCCAAGAAAAGAAACAAGAAACAATTATATACCTCTTGTCTTAGCCATGTGACTCTGAAAAGTGCTCCTTTCTCAGGTTTGCTTTCTCTTCTGCTGATTTGAAATTCTAGCTCTCCGTGGAGTGTAAATGTGCATTTTCTCCAGTCCTTCACTTAGGAGGTAGAGGCAGGACTACTGAATATATGCAGCCAGTACGTGGTTGCTACAGACAGGGATGCAGCCTCAAAAGAAAGAAGATCTCAGCTGGGAGGAGAACATAGCCAAGTCACCGTCTGTCGCCAACAACTTGGCATCTGAATGAGACCATCTCAGACTGCTCAGTCCAACTAGATGCTAGCCAAATGACTGAAGAAGATATAGGCCACATAAAAAATTAAAATTGATTTGGCTGCCCATCTAATATCTAAAAAAAAAATATGTGATTTTTTCTTTTAAACCACTAGCTTTTATGATGACTAGTTATGCAAAGACCAAAGGAGCATAAACATTCATTTATAAATGTATGTGTGTTTCTCTACAAGAAAGTCTCCAAAAAGTCACTGGGCTCTGCTTATGAATAGTCTTTTCCCCAACATTTTCTGGTCCAAGTTTTCATGCATTTCATTAGTCATTTAAAATTACATATGAACTCTTACAGTACTTGTTTTGTCTTGAACCTCACTCTCTGAACTGCTAATGACTGTTTCACTTGTTCTACATTGAATATTGTTTCCAAACTCATTCCAGTCATCTTCATACTCACTGAACATGGATGTTCAAGTTCTTTGATACTCATGTATGTCCATCTCACTGTCTTTGTCATTAATGTGTCTTTTATCAGTACCACACTTTCCTCTTGTTGATATGTTATAATTCTCCATTTTGTAGGCTGTTCCTACTGTGACCAACTGTTCAGCAGTTTGGAAACAGTAAACTTATATTTTGAATGTTCAGTTTTTCAGTTTTCCATTTAAAATTATTAGGTTTTTATTGTTACTTTATTTTCAGTGGCTTGTTTTTTTATCACAGCTTGTTTTTATTGATTTTTAATTTTTTAATTTAAAATGTCATAATTGCATCACTTTGTGGGGATTATGTGGCATTTAACTACATGTATACAAAATGAAGTAAAAAGCTACCATTCTAGGTTAGGTTCATCCAATTTTCATAGGTGCAGATTCTCTCTTTCTAATGGAAATAATAAAGTTTATATCAAGGAGCTATTACAAGGATAAAATACAACAACATATATAAATGTGTCAATCACGGTACCAGGTATATACAAATAATCACTAAAATTGACTTTTCATATTCTATCCTTGCTTGTGGCCAACTGAAAAGCATCTCTTTGACCATATATTTTAAAGAGTGAACAGAAAGGTAATTTCTATGCAAATGTTGATGAAATTTGCCTAGTACAACATAATTCTCTGCTGGCTTGCATGGGAGAAGCTGCAGAATAAGAATGTAGATGTAATTACCCTGGTCATCCAGGGGATTGTTTGCTCTAGGATTTACAGCTCTACAGAGCATGCTGTTCCTAAACCTCTAAAGAAGTGAACTGAAGCAAATTAGGAAGGCTCAAGGTTGTTTAAGGAGTTGTAGCCCAGGTAGCCATGAGAGAAACAAAGGGAGTTAATTAGAAAGCTATTATCGCTGAGAGTTTAAATGGTGCATAAGTGCGCAGATTAACTCCCAAGACCTTTCTTATACTGACACCATACAGAAAGTTGTGAAAGTGATAAAGAACTTCCTGATTCATTATGCTCCATCCTTCCTGTTTTCCTGGCATCTCTTGGGCTATCTCAGAGGGTTTGTCTCTTTCTTTTTTAGTAGATAACTCAATGAATTCTGTGATTGTCATGTAGACTTCTGCCTGTTTCTGAAACTGTGGCAGACATTGTCTATCTGCCTTTAATCCCAACACTCAAGAGGCAGTGACAGGCAGGTCTCTGTGAGTTCAAAGCCAGTCTGGTCTATAGAGAGAGTTCCAGGACAGGCTCAAAAGCTATACAGAGAAACCCTGTCTCAAAACGGGGGGGGGGGGGGTTGCTGGAGAGACGGCTCAGAGTTTAAGAGCGCTGGCTGGCTACTCCTCCAAAGGTCCTGCATTCAATTTCCAGAACCCACATGGGAGCTCACAGCCATCTATAATGAGATCTGGTGCCCTCTTCTGAAGACGGAACTGTATACATAATAAATAAATAAATAAATAAATAAATCTTTTTTTTAAAAAAAAAAAAAAAAGAACACCCCCCCCAAAAAATAGTGTTTCCTGTAAGAACATGCTAACTCTTGATTAGGTCATCTATATATTACTACATATAGCCATTAAACTAATAGTCTATATAATGAACTCATTTAATTCATTAATCCTAGTTGGTTAATGTCATTCCTGGTTTTTGTTTGTTTGCTTGTTTTAATGGTGAAAATGGCCTAGCAATGTAGCTCAGTAGACTGTTCGTAAACATGAGGTCTTGGTTTTGATCCTCAACACTGAGAAAATCGGTTGTCTTAGTGCATGCTTGTAATCCCAGTACAGGGAGGAGACAGGAGGATCAGATGTTCAAGACCATACTCAACCACAAACCAAAACAAGAAAATGAGAGGGAGGAGAGAGAAGACTGAGGCACAAACATTGGGTGCTCATCAGAGCAGGTCTTTGTATCTATCTAGCCCCTTAAACCCACCTATAGTGAGAACTGGCAAGCTTTCTGTCTAATGGGCTACATCATGAAGGATGAAGGTACCCAATTTTGCTAGCCATATGGTCTCTTCAGCCTGATTTTACAGCACAAAGGAAACCAGTGAGAAAATGTAAATGAATGAGTTATAATAACTACCAAAAGAGGTAGCAGGCTGTATCTGTCCAATAGATCATAATTTGGTAACACTAATCTAAATTACAATTCTAAAGGGACTGTGATCATATTCCAAGAATTCAAATCACATCAGATACTTGTTATATTATCAATTTAATCTGTTATATATATATATATATATATATATATATATATATATGTAAGTGTGTGTGTGTACATATATATATATATATGGTATATATATATGGAATATATATATATATATATATATATATTCACATTAAGACATGTTTTTCATGAAATTATTTTATAATGTCCAAAAATGTTTATCTCTGAGTATTTAAGTGTTTAAGGTATCTTCTAGATATGTTTGCCAGTGTTTTCATTTTTAAAATTGATATTTTATTGAGAACATCCAGACTGAATACTTCCACAGAATATCTATTTGCTGTATATTTTTGTAACGATTGAAGATATTTAATGGGTATATATGAATCTATGATAGTGTGCATGCTATCTATGCTATTTTAATTTTGAAATGTATGAAATTGTTTTCATTCAATTCACTTGGGCTGTGCAACCTTTCATCACACTCAGAAATTCCAGAGAATTCTTTCTGGAGTCTGGGGACTCCAAAGGAAGCAGATGTTTATATCCTTAAAAAAAGGGGGGGTCTGTTTTCTGTATCTTTCATTGAATTGAAAACTATTTTATTTGTTTTTGGTTAGTATGATTGAAACAAAAGTCATATTCTAAGAGGGAATCTGCTTTACTTTTTTTTCTTGGAATGTACTGCATTCTTAATCCACAAATGTGTGTATCTGCAATTCCAGATGTGATAGCCCTTTCCTGCATGTAGTTTTGGTTATGTGACTAAAGGGAAGTTTCAAGTGTTGCAATTTCAGACAATCTGTTTTGATTCATTACTGCATAATGGATAGCAGTTGGAGGTTTCACACTGCCAACTCTGTTTCTGCATCCTAATCATGCTAGATATTTAGACTGCAAAGGGGTAAAATAAAACTCATCACCAGGACTTTCCCTTCTGGATTGCATAAGGATATAGACATCTTTGGTAATAAATTTACTCTGACAGCTGCTAAAAGATTTACCAAGCTTGACAATATAAGCAAAAGAAAGAAAGAAAGAAAAAAACCTCAGGTTGATTATTTATCCAAAACATTTATCTTTGGAGGATGTATAAAAAGAATAGAATAGTACATTTAAGTATGTATACGAGCAGACATATTAAGACACCATTTTGACTGTCACTTTGGGGTCTGTCTTGTATGGCACGTTGTTAGCCCACTTCCCATTTTTCATGAGGAGAATAAATGATTTGAAAATGCATTAGCTGCATTTGGAATACAAAGTCAGTCTCTGCTAGCTCTCTATAGGGAGAAATGAAAGTTTTCCCATGGAGAAGAACAAAGCAGAAGCAACCCCTCTGGCAGTGATGTTTAGAGTCAATCTGGTGAGGGTGATGCCATCAGCAAAAGAGAAATGCTAAGTAGCTCTCTGGTGTTTCAAACAGATTAGCTCTCACAGTTACCCAGGCAGATGTGAATCTGTCCTGCTTGCAGTCTTAATGCTTCCCTGGTGTTAATGATGTTCTGAAGGGGTCTGGAAATGGAAATAAATGGCTGGCCTGGTAGCTGCCTGGAGCTTCCTTAAGTGCTGGGCCTGCAGGGTATCAATTGTTTATTTGGTGGCTTTCAAGTTAGAGAGGTGCATTGATTGGCCTAAACACTGTAGTGTATTACTTTTTCTTATCTCCACCCAAGACTACTTGCCTCATCTCATTGAGAAGAAGATGACCTACTTTATTACAGAGAACATAGCTTTGCAGTGGCTTGAAATATGATTGACTGAACGATATTGATTTTTTTTCACTAAACTATGTTTCAGAATTACTTTTGAGCTGAATCTGGCAGACTCCCTCACTTGGAGGGAATGAGTTGGGAAGAAAGTGGTTCGTAAAAGAGGCCTGGTGTGTGGACTCGTGGTTCTTTTAGGAACAACTCTCCAGTTAGCAACAATGTAGTACCATGTTCTCCTTTCCTACTAAGTTATTCCTTTTCCCCCTCCACTCTACCTCTCTCTGGTCCGCCTTTCTTCCTCCTTGTCCTTCTTCCTCCCATCCTCCTCTGTCATGATTATAATATTTCTTTTGGGAAACTAGTATCCAATATTTTAGAAGAGATTATTTGTGATAAAGGGTTATAGAACAGCAAATGCAACATAGGGGCCAGATGATGGTAATGAATGCAGATACCAGGAAGTCTGCTGTGAAACAGTCTCTCCTAGAAATGGCTACATAAACAAGAAAGGAACAACAGCAATATTCATGGGCAAGTTAACATGGAAGGGAGATTTCACAGTGTCCCACTCCTAGGCATAAAACCACAGGCAACTAATGACTACTGAGAGGAGAATTAGCAACCCCCAGGGAAAAGCCTCCTTATTGGTTGTTCAATGCAGTGGGTCAGCTTTAAAACCATACAGACACAAACCCCAAAAATGGACTCAGCAGATTTGATGTATGTTCACACACACACACACACACACACACACACACACACACACACACACACACACACACACGTAACAATAACAAAGAAAAAGAGGCTATCAATTTGAGAATGGCAGGTATGGAGAGTTCAAAAGTGGGTTGCTGGAAGCGGCTGGAGGGGAGAATTAGATGGAATTCTACTTTGTAATACAAATAATAAAGCCTGGAGACAGATATTTGAGTCTAAGCTGAAGATCAGAGAAGCAAAACAGCCAGCCACTAGCTCTCACCTCTACCAATGCTCTGACCTGCACTACTCTCCCTCCTAAGCCTCAGAATCCTAGATAGCATGGCTCTCCTCAATGTGGCTCAAGACTTAATTGCCTAAGACTAACTTTGCTTCTTCCTTATATACCTCTCTAGTGTTGGGATTCAAGTGTGTGCTCTGTTATTCTTTCAGACACATTCACTCTTTGTGTAGCCCTGGGTAGCCTTGAACTCAAAGATCCATCTACCTGTCTCCTGAGTCCTGGGATTAAAGGCATATGTCACCACTACCTATCTTCTATAGCTAACCTGTGTGGCTGGCTTTGCATTCTGATCTCCAGTGGCTTTATTAGACCATACTCAATATATTACCACACTACTTCAATTAAAAAACATTATAAAATAAAGCAAATACTCTAGCATCCTTGTACAAACTGGGTGTACAGTGCCAGGTGTGGTGTAATTCTCTTCCAGTTGTTGGCCAGTGGCATTCCAGAGACTCCCTCCAAAATAATGGCCTATTGCCATTGGTCTTGGTTTCCTGACAGAGCCTGGTTGTCAGACATGGCTGCTGAAACATGGCACAGAGGGTATAGGTTTGGGGTAGAGAATAATCATCTACATGACTTTACCAGGAATCTGCATATTCTATTTGAAGCTAGGTTAAAGGAAACACTGTCCTGAGAAATTGTGGTAAATGTAATACTAAATCACAAATAACATCCATTTTCAACTTTATTATTGTTTATTCTTGAACAATTTCATATACATGTATATTTTGGTCAGATAAACCTTCATTACCTTCTCTTATTACCCTCTCATTACAGTTGAACCTTCTTCCCGAATATCCTAACACTTCTCTTCCTATTTCCAGGTTTTTCTTTTTTCTTTCTTCTTTTATGACTCACTGATTTAAATTAAGGTCTCTGGCTTGAGCAATGCTGAGAAGGTATTTATTGGAAATCAGACAACCTATCATTGATTCAGAAGTGTAGAAAATTACTTCTTTTCCATAGGAAATACTTAACTGTCAAAGGATCTTTAGGGAGAGAATGAGGCCTCCCAAGACACTCCCATATCCATGATGGAATGGTGCCAGTCCAGCCTTGTGTAGGTACCCAAAGCAGTTGTGATCACATGAGTGCAAAGGCTCAATAATATCCAGAAGATGCTTTGCCTCATGATTAGTTTAACAGTACAAATGAAAGATGAGCAGCTTAATACCTCTTACTCAAAACAAACTATTTGGAGGCATCACATGTCAAAACAAATAGTTAAAAATTATTTCTTATAAGGTTTTTCCTTCCACCCACTTCTCTGAGAGGATCTAAAAGCTGCACAAATCTTTTTCATATTTTCCCAATGCTGATTATTATTTAGCTCATAGGGCTTATATAGTTAAGACTGTTGATGACTATTCCCTACCCTAAGTCTATACAGCACTTTCTGTAATGCTAAGGAAGTTATCCATCAAGGAAAACATTCTAGTCATTATCAATTTAATTTCTCCATATCCTGCGACCAAACTGTGCCGTGTTTTTCAGCAGTAGTGTCTGACAACCAGGCTCTGTCAGGCAACCAAGATCAATGGCAATAGGCCATTGTTTGGGAGGGAGTCTCTGGAACACCACTGACCAACAACTGGAAGAGAAGTACACCACACCTGGCACTGTACACCCAGTTTTTACAAGGGGGCTTTTTAACATGCCAAAAGCAAGTGGCAAATCAAAAGAGCCCATATCATCTGTAAGGAAATCACAGCTAGGAGATGACAGAATAGATGTGCCACACACAAAACATGTAATCATTATTAAGGAATAGCAGTTTGAAAATAGTTGTTCAGACCAAGTTACTCAGATGAATCACGTGTGAATGGAGTGTCCAGTTTATTGTATAGAGTCAATGTAGTACAGTTCTGTGTTGAACAAAAAGCAGTATTTATTCATAAAAACTAATGAGGTCACTCTACAGACAAATCTATACTTGTGTATCCAATAATTACTTATTGACTATAAAATATATGTAAGACATTGTTCTGGGAGTTGTGAAGAATTCCTTATGAAACTCTACCTTTAAAGTGGCAAATAGGATAAAGACATTCAAATTAATTTGAAACTTACAGGTGAGTGTTTCCTCCACTGTGGAAAGATTTTACCTAAGGCAAGCTCAGCAATAGAGCAGAGAAAAATTTGGCTCTACTATTACCAAGGAAAAATCCCATTTTTAGGTTTTCTTCTAATCTATGTACAAGAAAGAACAAATGGGAAGCCAGAAAACAGTGGGTGAGAAATTAAAATCCTCACTAAAAGCAATCTAGGGAAAGGGGTCATGTAGGAACCAATTGCAAAATATGATTCACAAGGAATTTATGATCCATTGGCCAGAGCAGGGGCTTGGGTTGGGCTCTATCAGGCCTCTTCCTGAGTATGACTCATAGTTAAATGCTATGGAAGGGTTGTCTTCACCCTTAATGGAGTCCACACTGCTGGGTCCCTCTCCCTACTAATGTCATCTGGCTACCACGGGGCTTGGCCTGCTGTGGCTGCAATGCTGAGCTGCTGGTAGGGAGCAGATTGCTTTCCACAGAGGAAACTAGATATGGTCTAGCTGTGACAGCCACTCAAGCAGCAGCTTCATAGGAAGAGGCTCCACCCTAAGCTCTTGAAGTCTAAGCAAGTGCCAGACCAAAGCCCAAGAATTCCACACTTGGCTCTAGAAGATATTAAGTCAGTAGGAGATTCAAATAATGAAGAACCATTATAAAAATTAGAGGAAGCTAAAGGTGAAACTTAAAATAACATCTTTTTAAAGGGAGAAGGAAATCAAAGAAAGAAAAAGAATAGGTTCAATAAATTTCTATGACCTTTTACTGAATTGTAAACATTTGAGATGATAAGTAAATAGATGAAGGAATGGTACAAATGAAAAGATCTATTAGGTAGTGTCTGCAACTGTTCAGTGTTTGCCAATCCAAATTACAGTGTAGACCAGACTAGTAAACCAGTTGAATTGCTTTGGGGACTCCCCAGAGTGTGAAAAGGGCGGGGGAAGAATAAGGAAGATTACCTGTGTTGCAAGGGAAAAAAAGAAGAGAGCAAATTAAATCTCTGAGAGTTTGCTTTTCTCTGTCTCCAATTGCTATCCTCAAACACTGCAAAAGAGGTTTCAAATAAAGGCTATAAACCCAAGATATGGATGAAAAATAGGGGTGACCATGCCCAAATAGCAAAAGCCCACGATTTGCAAAGAGCCTTTCTCAATTTCCATCTTGCTTGGGCTCTGAAAATCCAGCTGTCACATTCTGGCCCTATGAGCCAAGGGACAGGACAGGGGAAGATTCTCAATCACCCCTAATGGGACTTGTACCTTGGTGTTTTCTTAAGGCTTATTTTACTTCCCCTTTCCCCAGCAGCTGCACAGGAATGTCACATAACCAGATGGCAAAAACAGTTTTTGTTTCTATTTTCCTTCCTCATTCAAAGCTTAAGCTCATGGAACCAAACCAAATATCTTCTTTATTTTTAAGACTGGGTTTCCTTTGTAATACAAGCTGACCTCAAACCTGTGACCCCCTGTCTTGGCCATGACTATAGGTGTGTATCACCACACTGGCTCTTAACAAAATATCTTCCAAACCCTGGGTTGCTCCCTCCCCTCTCCCCTTGCCTTATCCAGGGACTTTGACTCAAGCAAGTCCTAAATAACATTCAAGCTGAATTCTCTTCTTTAATTAAACACTGAGTTTGATGGATTGACTGAAGTTATTTCTTACAAAGTTAATATAGAGGCTATTAATACAGCAAGAATGTTCACAAAGAAGATAGGAGACCATCGAGAAAAGCAGAAAAGAGGGGAGACTGTAAATGGGGAATAGTGGGTCTGGTGTTAGCATGAAGTCATTTTGTATTATTTTTAAATTATTTTATGACATTTCTCATGTTCTTCTTTGTCCTCAGTTGCATATCAATTCATACATTTTTGTTCTTTGATACCAAATGAATACTCAGTATAGGTATGTGATTAAAAATATCTAATTTCCAGTGGGAGTGATGGCTAAGTGTGTAAAGTTTTGCTCTGCAAGCTTGAGAACTGGCTTTACATGTCCCACATTAAAAGTTCCACATGGCTGTTAGTGCTTGTAATGCCATCATTGGCAGGCAGAAACAGGCCAATTCCAAGAGCTCACTGGCTTGCTGGTCTAGCCAAAATGGCAATCTTCTTATTTACTGAAGGACCAAGTCTCAAGGAATAAGTTAGGGAGTAAAAGAGGAAGGCATTCTACATCCTGTTCTTTCTTGTACATGGGCATGCATGGATGAAACTTGCTCTAGCACGTATTTCAATGCACACGCATGTGTGCGTGCGTGCGCACACACACACACACACACACACACACACACACACACACACACACACACACCTAGTTCGTTCCATTTCTTTTCTTAGACAGAAGTTTCTTATTTGCTAAGGAGGATATTGCCATGTCTCTTGATCATGGAGCAGGTGAAGAGCCATGTAAAAATCTCCTGGAATTTGGAGTCTGACTGCTACATAGTCTTTGAATCTGAATCTCCAGGTGAGGAACGAGTGATGAAAATTAAGGAGGAAACTCATTGTGGAGAGGAAATGAAGGATTGGGGTACCAGGAAAGAATGAATTCCAAAGGCTGTTTTGGCAATGCTGTACTGGGGAGAGGTGAACTTGAACTTGTACAGAGTTTGGTGAGGCGCAGTGCAGCTAAGCTAGACATGAGGAGAGGGGTGAGACAATCTTGGAGATTGGTCTAGTAATTCCTGACAATGATCCCAGACTAGAATTTCAACTTGTGTTTTGCTTTAATCACTCTGCATGGAGTATCTAATTCATGACAAAGGAGAGTGAGTTAGTAGAGGTGACCTTAGGTTTCATTATTAACTATTCAATCTTTTATATTCATAGCAGCATGATCTAAGTATTTTACTATAGAATCAGATTCTAAAATACCGTATTTCTTTTGAACTAACATTGATCACATGATTGAATGCATATTTCAATGGTTTCCTGTAGATTAAGATAGTCCCAGTCACACTTCCTATCTCCCAATCCTTCTCCTCATTTGAGAATGATCACATTTGAGTGTTTAGGTCCATAGACAGTGTGGGACTTACCCATTACCCAAAGTAAGTAGTATTACCTCAGTCACCACAACACTGAGGTTAAAATTCTAGTGTTGTAGTAAAGTGCTTGGCTTCTCAGGGCTCAAGTGATGATCTACCTTAGATTCATATGACTGGTAACTTGTGTCTCTATATCACTCCAAAAATTCTAATTGTTGCTATAGAGAGGAATAGGAACCCCCTAAATAAGGAGGTAAGCAAAGAAAAGTATTAATTGGTGCCTGGGAATTTCAAGCAGAAACACATGGTATTGACTATAATATAGGAGCCAGGGAATAGAACAGAAAATCAATGAAAAGCATTTGTAAGTAGTGTAGAACAACACAACCCAGGGCACTAGGTTTTGTTTTCCTAGAATCTTGTATGATTTATTATTTTTCATTTTAATTAAATCAAGGTGTGGATGGGGTTTTGCAATGTGAACTTAATGCTATACATTATATTCATAGAGTTGCACTGATTCTGTCATCATTAGCCATGTATTTTTTCACTCTGTTCCATATATATATAGATAGATATATAGATATATATCTATATATATATATATTTTATTTGAAATAAATTTTTAAAAATATTATTTCTTAGCCTGGGGTTGTTGGCATAAGCCTTTAATCCCAGCACTCAAAAGGAAGGGGTAGTTAGATCTCTATGAGTTAGAGGCCAGCCTGGTCTACAGAGGGAGTTCCAGAACAGCAAGGGCTGTACAGAAAACTCATGCCTCAAAACAAAACAAAAAACAAACAAAACCTTACCATTTCTTGAGTCTCCACTGGTTTTCCAACTCAAGACTGTCTTGTAGAACTCTGTCTATTAACTGGTCAAGCTTTACAAGAAAAAACAGCATTCAAAGAGAAAACTTCAAAGTCATTCCATATTGTAATCAGGTTGGATCTTTCCCATAGATATGATACCAGCTTACCTTATAATAAGAAATTGCAAGTCATACAGGCTAGTGATGTCTGTTCCTCTTTTTTGAAAATAGCCATAGAAATTTCCTCCTTTGGACATCACTTTAGTAAAGACATTTCCTCAAGTGGGGGTCTATATACACCAGATGTGTTCTTTGCTGGGGGAAATGAGAAATAGATAAGTTTCTTTCTTTGCAATTATAGCTGGCCGGTCTACTGACACACAAGTTAGTGTAGTGTTTATATTCTGAAAGTAAGTCCCTCCATCATTCTCAAAATTATAGGCCCTCAAGTCCCCAAAAGCCTTGCCATAGAAAATATTCAGAGCTAGACAAAGACTAGGGGGAATACAACATAGCATGCAAGAGTAAATGCCTGTAATTATAGCATTTTATCATAATGGAAACATCAATCCTGTATGATAGGGAAAATACAGAAAGACCTAACCAAAATATTGCTCCCAATTCAAATGCCAATTGACTTACAAACTAGTCTAGCAAGAAGCTTCAGGCTTAATTCTCAGTGTCATTCATAGTTCAACCAAAAGATGAAACACTCAAACAGTTTTTAAGGCCAGTTTAATCTAGAAATATATATATATTCATATATATATATATATATATATATTCACCATCAAACCATCAATTCCCAAGGTTGATTCCTGAGTAGTGCCAGGAATGGAATGGTAAGGGGAAGTGGAATGATACCCTAGCTTCCTGATCAACACAGACAAAATGAAGTCTTTCTTGTCACATGTAAAATATGTAATACCACAGTTGCTTGAGTACACATTCATTTATGCACATAAAGTTTTTGGTACAAAAAAGTCATCCTGAGAATCCTCTTTTGCTTCTTTGGAAAAATAATTTGGAACAACTCTTTGGGGTGTTTAAAATAGTCCATTTCATATCAGAATTCACTAGAATTCTTAATCCAACACTAGAGAATTATCCAGAAGTTCAGTCTTATAGCTCTTCCAGACTAGAGATTATTAGATATAAGGTTATGGATGACAAAGGGGTTCATTGGGAGAGGTCAACATTGGGAATGTAGGAGGAGAGGGGGAAGAAAGGGACAAACATACTTACCCATTTAATGAACAGTTCCTAAGAATCAGTCTCTGTGCTATAGGCTGAGAGTTGTTACTAAGCCCTTCACTAAACACACACTCATCCAAGTCTGGTAACTCTGTAAATATCATGTCCTTAAGAAAAAAAAAAAAGCATGTCCAATGTTTTTGCCTCATTTTCACCCAGATCTCTTCCAGGTCCACAATTTCAATTTCTGCATAGTAGAGGGCCCCAGTGTAGGCTTCTTATCGTAGGTTCTAAATTTATCTTAGTATTTCAGCATCATAGCTTGGTACAGCCTCCACCTCATTTACCCCCAACCCTGCACTACCTTTACTTTCTAGAAAATGAATGAAGATGTAATTCTGTTTTCATCTCTCAAACTGAAACATTCAGTGACTTCAACAAGAAATGTCAGATTCATGAGTTTACTCTCATACATCCCTGCTCTATTATTCCTTGAGTCAATAGACCTACCTGTAAAACACCTGTTCTCCCCACTCACAAAGTCTGCTGTGGCTGCTTCAATTTTGATCCAGGCTGCTGTAATATCGTTTCACTTATCATCATTTCTCACAGTCCATCTGTCAAAATGCCACTTAGTTGGTGTTCTAACACGTGTATCATATTATCTCACTCAGAAACTTAAAACTCAGTGGCATCTAATGCAATTAGATGAATGTCAACCTTTCGCAACAGCATTCAAGTCCCTGCACTGGAAGAAGTTCACATAACCACTAGGATGTAGGTTTCATCTGAGTAGGACTTTATCTGAAGTTTTGGACACTGATCTGTTTCCAGAATATAGTGTCAATTCTTATTATATAACACAAATCTGATGTTTAGGAACTCTTTTTTGTTTGTTTGTTTGCTTTGTTTTTGTTTGTTTGTTTTTGTTTTTTTGTTTTGTTTTGTTTTGTTTCTTTTGAGACAGGGTTTCTCCTGGAACTAGCTCTTGTAGACCATGTTAGTCTCCGACTCACAGAGATCCACCTGCCACTGGCCTCTGCCTCCCATGTGCTGGTATTAAAGGAGTGTGCCACCACCACCAGGATTGTGTGTCTTCACCTGAGGGTGCCTCACAGATGCTCCTTAACTACCCATAAAACCCTTAATGTCCTCAGTATTCAGCTGACCAGTGAATTTAAAGGAGAAACCTGTTTGTTCCTTGCTATCATCTTTCTTTGGTCTTGGGTTAATGTTCAACTGTTCAACAAGTGTTAAACTCATCCTGCACTGCACAATGCAGGTAACAGAGAAGACAGCATCAGACAGAAAGCTCTTTACCTTCTCTTCATGTTTCCTGGATGCTTTTTCCCTGTGTCTTTCTATTGTTAAACTCCCCAGTCCTTTAGATAGGATGAAAAGCAGCCAGTCAGCATAAAATAATTTTGTCAAATTGGGAAGTAGTAAATGTCCCTTTCTGAGACAATCAACTTTCTCTTCCAGGTCCCCAGAAATAGAAGCAGCCTGTAGGAGATTGCAATATCTGGTACTACTCTTACACTCACAGATGTTTGTGGCTAATGGGATTATGTGTCCCGTGCCAAACACTCTCATGTGGCCCCTACATTTTTTTTTTAAATCTATAAATTATGGCTAACATATTTGCTTTGTATTTTCAAAAACAAATTTCCTTCCAAAGGAGCACCTTGAGAAAATACTCTGCCAAGTAAAATCAATTATTTTCTAAATATCTCATTTTAGTATTTTAAATGGTGTGATTACATTCAACTTTTTCATGCAATAATTAGTAATTGACAAGAACGGCATCATTTAACTTAAATAAAAATGAGGCTTTACTACCAAAGGGGACAGCATAGTATCATTTTCAAAAGTTTTCTAATGACCGTAGAGTTAGATGATCTGAAGGTAGTTGGCTTGTACCATAGGAAAAGAATAGTACGTGGAGATGTCTCCAGTAAAGCCAAGGTCTGAATTTGACAGAGACAAGACACTTTATAAAATGAAGATACAGTTCTTTGAAATTATATGCTTCATTACTAAGTTCACCTAAGGAATTAAGAAACATTTTCTGTTATTTTTTTCTCATTCACATCCTCTAAAAGCTAGGATAGTTTCACTTGTTTAATGAAAACAAGATGTCAGTCTTCCCAGTCTGGTGCTATAAAACTGAAAGGGAATGATACCCCAATGAACCATCAATTCTATCTCCCTTCGGCTAGAGTCTGTGATCACAGATTTGTGTGAAGCTTGCATTTGCTCTGTAATAGTGTCTTTCATAATTTTAGTACTTCATGGCTTACACAGAGTTTCATGCAGATTATTTCTTTTACTTTTTAAAAATCTATTTGGAATGTTGGTAGCAAATTATACCATTAAAAAATTCAACAAGAAAATACTGCACATGATAAAGACAGAGCTAGAATACCAGAGTGACATATAGATGGTTTAAATAATGTGTGCACATATAAAAATTGACTCACACAAATATAGCTTTACTCAAGAAAGTGATTTTTATTTTCCTCAAGAGAATGATTTTGTATGGAAGTTAATATTTCTGGCTTCATGTGCTGGTCACAACAGTATAACTATAAGTGGTATGTCTTTTGTTCAAATCTACAAAAGGGGACAGAACTTGTGAAGCAATAGTAGCCATTCTCCTTGAGTGGCAGTAACTCAGGGCTGTGATGCTTGACAGAAAGGAAGTGAGGGAGACTGCCAATCATAACACAATAGCCTGGGCTTTCTGGATTTTCTTTTTGAATGCATGAATTTTTTCTAAGAATAAGAGTAGAAAATAAAAGTGGTTTAACTTAAATGATTATATTTGTTAAGTTCCCAATAAGCAAAAGTATATTAAAATTTCTCAAAAAATAATGGCTTCTCTAGGAAGAACAGAGACAGTTGCCATGAAGGCACATGAGATGGTTATCATGGTTTATGGAATTGCTTTATTTTATTAGGTGGTGCAGGTAGCATGAGTATTCAATTATCAAAACTCACCCATTTGTACGTTTAAGAATTTTTAAATGGTATAATTTGTAAATTTAATTTCAACAGAAAGGAAAGGCTTTAAAGCATTGTGAAAATTGTTTTGCTTGTTAGGGTGGTATATGTTGACAATTCCAAACTAATTGTCTTATAATGTAAGCTTGAGGTGGGAGACTTAGGATAAAGCAAGCCCCTTGTAAAGGAAGATGAAGTCAAACTTAAGTGAAAAAATCAAAGGCCAGTCCTCCTGTTCTCTCTGAGACAGTGGAGGACTAATGGAGGGCTAGAAAGGAGATGCCTTGATGGAGGGAGCCAGTATAGGTTTGTGAGAGGTCTGGCACAGGGGAAAAGTTAGGTTATCCATAGGGAT
The DNA here is from genome assembly GCF_003668045.3 of Cricetulus griseus. Lineage (NCBI taxonomy): Eukaryota > Metazoa > Chordata > Mammalia > Rodentia > Cricetidae > Cricetulus > Cricetulus griseus. Next base: position 105,293,076 of record NC_048600.1, read on the forward strand.
GACCCCAACTAAGAATTTAGGCAGTGGTGGAGAGCCTGCCTTTGATGCCCTTCCCCTGTAATGAGATTGATGACTACCTTGGTTGCCATTCCTAGAGCTTTCATCCAATAGCTGATAAAAGCAGAAACAGGCATCCACAGCTAAATACTGAGCCATACTCCTGGAATCCAGTTGCAGAGGGAAGATGGATGAGCAAAGGAGCCAAGACTGTGCTGGAGAAACCCACAGAAATAGTTGACCTGACCTAGTTAGATCTGGAGACCCTAGTCCTAAAGCTGGGGAACCATCATTGGACTGAACCAAGCCCTCTGAATGTGGGTGCCTGTTAGGAGGCCAGGGCAGTCTATGGGACCTCTAACAGTGGAACCAATGTTTATCCCTAGAGCACAAATGGACTTTGGGAGCCCATTCCTTATGGAGGGGTACTATTGCAGCCCAGATAAAAGAAAGACAACCTAGGCCTTCCCCCCAAATGATGTGAAGGACTTTGGTGGTCCTCTGTGGAGGGCTTCACTATCCTTGGTAAGTGGGTGAGGGGTGGGTTGGGGAGGTCTGTGGGGAGCATGGGAAGATGGGAGGGCAAGGGAAAGGAGGGATTGATAAGAGTGCTTCTAAATGAAAAAAATTAAAAATTAAAAAATCAAAGGACATATATGTATGTGGGTGTGTATCACTGAACAATGAATATAAAGTATGTAAACAGTCATAGCTATGTTTGCCAAGAGGGCCTGGAAACATTTGTACATGAGAATCAATGAATATACCTAATTTCCAATTCTAATTTTCTGAATATCATTCTACATGAAGAGAAACAAATGCTTATATATGTACTCATCCTGGAATGTTTGCTGAGCCAAAAATATTGAAGTGTGAACATAAAATTATTATAGCTGAAAAGAAAAGGGAAATTCTGAGCATTCTGTGATATCTAAAGTGAAAACCCTCATAAAAAAGAGTACTTACATGGTTGATGGGGGATGTCCTTCTGTGTACATGTTTGTCTTATTGGTTGATAAATAAAGTAATGTTGGCCAATAGGGAAGCAAGATAGGTGGGACTAGGAGTTGAGGAGAATTCTGGGAAATGTAGGAAAGAGAAGTGTGGTGATGCAGGCAGGAAGTGACATAGCAGGCAGATTCAGAATTTAAGCAAGGACAAGCAGGAAGTGGTTCTCTCTTTGGTCTTGATCTTCCTCCTACTCTCTGCTCTAGAGTTGTCATGTGATCCCGGCAAGAGAAGACGCCTGCAGCTGGGGTCCAATAAATCTTTATGGTTGATACTTAAGGCTGAGATAGCAAGTAAGAAATCCTAGTCATTGGCCAAGCAGCATTTGTACCAAATATAAGTCTCTCTGTGTTACTTGGGACCTTAATGTGGCAGGGGGCCAAACTCAGGCAGCCTGGAGGAAAGCACCCATATGGTGGCAGAGCTCAGGTGGCTTCCGTGGAAAGACTTATTGTTACACGTGGTTGCATAGTTTACTTGCCTGGTAAGTATTTAACTTTATATACACAGTGTAGATCTCTGCCCAGGTCAGGAAATCCTACTCTGGCAGTGGAGGATTGTGAAAACCGAGACTTAGAATCAGTCACAAAGCTGACTTTTGAGTGAGAAATCTGTGTCACATCCTCGAAGACCAAGGTGACACTGTAAAAGAGCAAGCAGCAGGACTGTGGGACTGGTACTGGGGAGGAGTGCTGTGAAACTGTCTTTGGTTTACAATCTCCCCCATTGCAGTAATGCACAGGCAGCAGCTATTATGATCTGCATGAGACATGCACACAAATAAAAAGGGGAGACTTAGGAAAGGAAGACATGAGCTTCTCTATGAGTACAGGTGAAAAGCTAGTTAGGAAAAATAACAGGGGTTGGATGAGATTGGAGGGTGTGATAAGCTAGTATTGTGTGTGAGTATGACCATTGTGCACTACATAGAATTGTCAAATGTTATAAATGAAATGAAAAGACACAGCACCCAGCTTGAAAGTCTCTCTCAGCTTGTTAGTTCTAGAAATGTCTTCATCAATGGCTCAGGGAATGTACCAGAAGAGCAGAATGATTGAAATAGTCAAGACTACCAGTGGGTCTGCAATGAAACAGTCTCTCCTTAAAATGGCTACATAAACAAGGGTGGAATAATGACAATATTTGTGGACATAATAACCTGGAAGGAGAGAAATGTTGTGGGGGTCACACCCCTAGACACAGAATTGTGGCAACTGTTGACTTCAGGGTGAAAGAGAATTAGCCTCTCTCAGAGATGAACCCCCTTAACAGCTTTCCATTGGAGAATGGTTAGTCCTGAGACTGAATACACACGCATAATGAAATGTACTGAGTAGGTTTATTTGTATATATTGTGCATAAAAATGTGTGAGTGAGTGAGTGTGTGTATGTGTGTCACAACATCAAAGAAAAGGAGGCCATCAACTTGTGGGGGACATATTGGAAGGAAGGATTGGAAGGAGGAAAGGGAAGGAGGACGAAAAGGAATTATATTTCAATTAAAGTCATGTTTTAAAATAATAAGGATAAGTTGCATTCACTTAGTGATTAGAGAAATCATAAGCCCATACTTATATAAATAATGGAATATTGGGTAAAGGAACAGGGTCTTATAAAAGAGTGAAATCTTTAAGTTTTTGAATAGCAATTTTTGTTCTTTTTCATGGCAGGTTTTCTCTGTGTAACACCTCTGGCTGTCCTGGGACTTGCTTTGTAGACCATGCTGATTTCAAACTCACAGCCACCCACCTGCCTCTGTCTCCCAAGTACTAGAATTAAACACACGTGCCACAACTACCCAGATTTGAATAGCAACTTTTATCAATGGATGCTAGAATAAAAATTTGGTAAGACATGGGGTGTTTTCATTCAGTTTTGTCCTCTTGGGCATATTGATTGCAAAAGCAAGGATTAGCTTTCCATTGGAGAAAACTGGGGTGGAGTCCTTTACTAAAGAGGGCAGCATTAACATCATCTACTTTGACCAGCTGGTATACATTGGGTCCCCAAGTAACAAACAGAAAGAAATGTTGTCTCTTGTTTGAACCCCTAACAATAAAATATTATGTGAACATCATAAAGAATATATCAGAAATACTCCAGTTAATAGAAATGTTCTGTGATATTTAGCTATACTGAGCTCAAATAAACATATCAAAGTGAAGAAAAACATAGAAAAACTTAAGCAGCCATCCAAGCTATAATGATGAAAGACACAGGAAAACCAGGTTCAGTTGTATGGGTCTATGACAAATCATCTAGGATGTTGCTGGGGTAAACTGGAAAACACTTTCATATAAGCTATAGGTGAAATAGTGCCGTGTTGTGTTTAAATTTCAACATCTTCATTCCTATACTCTGAAGTGCTCTAGGTAGGAACTTAACCTATAATCTGCATTGATATGGTGGACATCAGTGAATTGAGGGTGGGCACAGAGTGGATGTTGTTGAAGGATCTGAAAGGAGAGAAGGAGGGGAAACTGTGTCCAGGATTTAATATAGATAGATGATAGACAGAAAATAGATATATTTATTAAAATCATATATACTGACAAAACAGTGAAGTAAAAATTATTATTATAAGCTAATTTTGAATCATAGTAAAGGCGTGGAATTGTTTCCAATATTCTTGGTATGTTTCTGTTAGTTTTAAACAATAAATTTAACATTGGAAGTAAAATATATATGATATTAAGTACAAATAATTACCTTCATATTTTGAAAAAGTAAGACATTCTCTCTCTCTCTCTGTATATATATATATACATATATGTATATGTATATATATATATATCTTTTAAAATTCACAAGACACACATATATGTATTAAAATATTTTAAAACATCATAGTTTATGAAGCTAACTTAACTTAGTAGACATTGCAGTAATACATTAATTGCTATGGATGAATCAGTCCCCATAGTAGTTAAAGTTGTTTATAAAGGGGTAATTTCAACACATATTTTTGAGATATATCATTCATCATATGATTAAGAAGATGAAAATTTGAAGAATTTGTGAGATTGGGAACCAATTGAACTTTCTGATTTAAGGAGAAAAATATGTCACATGGCCTCATTAAGTAAATTGACAACTTAAGATTTCCACAGACATAGGGTTGTGGAATAGCAATACCTCACTCTATAGTGAGATGCTGTGTTTTAAAATGAACACTTCACATTGTGAAAATAGCATTTAACAAGCCCTTCTGGGAACACTGCGATGCAAAGGGAAATGCCTTAGATCTCACTTAATTTACTTCATTAAACATAACTTCAAGACACTTTTTGAAAAACCTTAAATGTGACAGTTATACTTGAAATTTAATTGTTTAACAAAGTTGGCAACTTTAGTAATGGAATAACATACAAGTTACAAATCCTATTCTAAAACCTAACTTTGGTAAATATTCTGGCGATTGTTGAAGCTCATGTCAGAGTCTTAGATTCTGTATGTAGATAAATACAAACAGAAACAGAAGAGGAGTGGATTGGGGTTGTAGGGACAGAAAGGGTGTGGGGGAGGAACTAGGAGGGAAATCTGTGGCCTGGATGTAAAATAAGTAAATAAAGACAGATTTATTTAAATAATAATAATTCACAAATTTTTTACTTGTGATTGTATTTAAGCCACTTCTACTGTGGAAACTTGTTTATAGAAAAGCTTTCCACTCTTAATAAATACTCTGTTTATACAACCAAGTGTTCATAGTATCAGTGGTGATAACTCCTTACATTAGGGGTCCCACCTTAACACTGCAGAACAAGGTAAGAAAGATATAGCATAGACAGCAGAAACCAAGAGTGAACACAGTATGCCTTCCTTCTCTTCTTGAGGTTTTAACTTCTATTTTATAGTTGGAGCTATATAGTGGAGCTATATTGGAACACAGTTAGAGTTAACAAAGTCTTTAATGTGAGTCTAAACATATTTAGAAAATATGAAGGGCATCTATGACATAAATCCTAGAGAACATGATAGTGATAGATTTTCTTTTGTTGTTTTTAATTTTAATTTTATTTTCAGATATTTTGCTGTATTTATTTTTATTGAAAATATTCTTCTCTCATACAACACATCCTGACCACAATTTTCCCTCCCTGCACTCCTCCCAGCTCCTCCACACCTCCCCCTTTCCCCAGATCCACTCCTCCTCTGTTTCCCTTCAGAAAAGAGCAGGACTCCAAGAGACAGCAACTGAACAATACAAACAGGATACAATAAAATACGGCAAAATCCCTAATATTGAGACAGAACAAGGCAATCCAATAACAAGAAAAAACTCTCATGAGCAGCCAAAAGAGTAGTAACACAATTCCTAAATTATGCTAAATCAGATGAAATTATGAAGCCATTTGTTGAGGTACTTGCTACCATGAATTTAGAAAATAATGCTTCTAAATGCATAGTTTTCTTGGAAAACCAAGGCATTTTATCCTTGACTCCCAGAAGTTCATGTTTTTTTCTTATATACAACATACAATCAACCACTCTATCTGAAATCTCTGCAAATACTAACTCATTCAAGTATTCACAGAGAATTCCAGTGCCAATTAAGACTCAAAGTAAATTCTTTCTTCTAGTCCACAAATGAAACACATTGCATACCCCCAATAGACCTGCCCTCATTGGTGGTCTAATCTGGTCTTACCTTGGAGGAGAAGTGATTGACAGTTGAGAGTCAGCATCAAACCTATAGGCACATTGCACAATCAAGTTTAAAAAAAAAATGGCTCTTGGCCAGACTTCCTTGTTCTTTGTTAATTTATTACTTAACAATTCTATTAACAGTTTTTGTCAATTTGATCACACATCACATCTTGTACAAACTCTGATCTATAAAAATGCCCATTGTCAATTATAAAACTTCTCACAAGTTATATAATACACAATACACTCATATTATTTTTCCACAGTACATCCTCATATCACATCAAGCAGATTTTGTCTGCACCTTAAAGTTCATTGTAATTTTTATAGAATCTCAGAAAATTTATATTTAAATAATTTGAAATACCATAGTGTCAATTTTCTAATTAAAATAAACTATAAAAGTAGAGTACTATTAATTTTGAACAAATAAGCTTTAAGATTACTATCATTGTCAATCATCTGTCAATTCATTTGGCTTCAACTGGAATTTTGCAGAAAACAGATAAACCCAATGAATTATCTCCCTTCTTTTTTTTGTTTTTGGTTACAAACCCTTGCTCACTATGAGACTAATATCTTTATTTGCTTTTCTTTAAGCACTTATTTGCATAATCACAAATTTGCTTATTTTATTAAACCAACTATATAACCATGTCTTAATACTTAAATTTTACTATTTATTTCTGTCAATACATAAGACAATACTTGCAGAACGTTATAGACATAAGAATATCTAAAACGCACATGAACAAACATGCAAAAAGGTGCAGATAAATAACAACGATCTGACATTTTAGATTATTGTCTAGCTCCTGTGACACTTTCTCCCCTTCCTAGACTATCAATCTTATGATTATTCCCTCACTAAGAGAGCTGACAACAGAAAGACTCTACTAGAGCCAGACTTTGTTCTCTATTGTTATTTCACTTCCAGGAATGAAAAGTGTTCTGTGAATCTTTTGAGCACCCCCTATGGGAAATTGAATAGATAGTCTAGAGGAGCTTAAAAACTGAACATAAAAAGGGAAGTCTCCAAGCTCCATATTACAAGGAAGTGAAAATTTTCATGTTTCCCTTACTGGGCATCAATCTCTTGCCCTAGCATTGAGAGTACTGTATCCTAAATGTCTAAACACTGGAAAGTGTTGGTTGCCATGGCAGGCATTCATAACAACCTTGAATGCTAATAACTTCAGCAAATACTTATTTTAACAAAAATTATAGCAGCCAAGGTCATTTATTGATGTGGTAACCAAAAGATTTTCATTTTTAAATCTTGTGTAGGCTGTAGACAACAATTTTCAGGTGAAGCAGATACAATAATAGATGACTTTTCAGTATCTTTTACATATGTATATTCTTTACACAGTCTCAAATGAGCTTAAAAACTAACTACTGGGCATTGTCATTTCACCTAGGACACCTGAAAGGACAAACTTTAATCAAAAAATGAAGTTAAAGATAAAAATAACACACGAGATGAAATACACTTACATGTTAACCCTATTATTACAATTTAGCAAATATCTAAAAGGTTTATAGGAAATTTTTAAGTTAAACATGTCAAACAAGCCAAATTGCAAAATATTAGACTAAGCATGTAACAATAAGATTAATTCCGCCATATGAAACCAAAAAACACTATAGAGGGCTGGGCATTGGTGGCGCACACCTTTAATCCCAGCACTCAGGAGGCAGAGGTAGTTGGATCTCTGTGAGTTCGAGGCCAGCCTGGTCTCCAGAGTGAGTGCCAGGATAGGCTCCAAAGCTACACAGAGAAACCCTGCCTCGATAAACAAACAAACCAACAACAACAAAAAAACCAACCAAACAAACAAACAAACAAAAAACACTATAGAGGACAGGAGAGACCCAGCCTAATTAGAACAGTGTGGAAACTCCACTAGTCTTAGGATTTCTGAGGGTACCCTAACTGAATAGATTGGGAGAAAATTTTGTCCAGTACTGCATACAGGTCATCATCTCTATAGTGCAAAGAACACCAGTACCAGGCAGTAGAGAACTGTCTTTGATCTGTGAAGAAGAAAACCAAATGGACAGTATGTGGGGATAGGAGCAACTTTTTTCTGAATACTTCAGAACTTAAAAGTTGTCCATTAAAAACAATTAGATCATTTGTGCTGCAAATAAAAACAAATTCAGGGAAAAACAAAATATAATACATGCCTCTGAGCAGAGAATTTTTTTCATTTCCCCTAGCACTGTGAAACTAGAAACAAGGCCCTAACAATGAAGTCTAAACCACTGCTTCCTTACAGAAGTCAAACAGTAAGCATCTTTTAATCAACCATCTCACCATGAAAGCCAAACTAGAAGGAAGAAATAAGAATGAGCAATTCAGTCTCTACGACCAAAGATGTCTTCTGGTTATAAAGTGTATTCTCCTTTCCAAAATAAAGCCATGGATTGAGTTAGCATTTAATGGGGGAGAAGCCTGCAGAAGGTCCCCAAAACAAGTAATTCAGGCAATTGAATGTATCCACAGGTCCTCCATACATTTAGTTGACTGATGGGCCAGACAGCTATGGGCAAAAGTTCTGTTTGGACCTGCCTTCAGCTTGGCTTGCCAAGTTCCGAACAAGCCAGGCTTGTTTTGCCTTCCACATAGCATGCCAATAGTTGAAACAAAACAAAACAAACACAGAGTATATCTGAAATAAGTCGAAATTACTCAACTCTCCCAAAGAATATTTGCTTAGATGCTAAGCACTGTTAAATAGTGTTACACGTGTTAAATTATGCCAACATTAAGGGCAGGGACATAACTCAATAGTAGAGCTCTCGTGCAGTCTGCATGAAGACATGGTTTTGATCCTCAATCCTGTAAATGATAATAATAAAAATAGTAATAGATAAATTCAAAATAAAGAATGTTAGTGTTATATTAAGCTTATTACAAGCACACTAACACATTTATTTTCCTTTAAATAAGTGAAGTTGTTGGAGACCAGTCTGTTTTGAACTAGTGGCGATCGCAGACAGTTGTTGGACAATTCTCTTTTACCTAATTCACTTAAATGAAGAAGACAGATGCAGAGTTGCAAAGAGTAATCAGGATGGAAGACTGTGAAACATTGTGTAAACACTAATAAAGTGTGAGGCAGTAGTGCTATGAGCCTACAGGGCTCATAGTTGAGGAGTTAGTTGTCTTGAGTCTCAGAAGAGTTGTCTTGAGTCTCAGAAGAGATACCAACTTTAGACATCTTGGAACTATGAATTACTGAGAAAACCACCTGAATAAGCAATAATTTTTTGTTTTTCTCCATAAAACTTGGACATCAATGACAGGCACTAATAAAATGGGTATATGATTTACTCATAGCTATTGTAGATGTTTTAGAATGCAGAGTAATCTTTAAAAATACCTTAATGTTTAACTTCAAGAAAAATAATTCAGAATGTAAGATTGCAAAAATGAGAGTTTGGAAAGATTGCTCAGTTGTTAAGTACAAGAGGCTCTTTCAGAGGACCAGACTGGGTCCAAGTACTTCATATTACGTGGCTTACAACCAACTGCAACTCCAAATCAGGAGGACTCCATCACCCTTTAAGATGCATTTCTATGTACATGCCCTTCACATACACACCTAATTTAACATAAGTATAATAATGGGAATATGGAGGGATACTTTCTCAGCCTCGATACATGTGGGAGGTCCTAGGCCCTGCCCCAAACCATGTGACAGACTTTGATAACCTCCCCATGGAAGGCCTCACCCTTCCTGAGGAATGGATTGGGAGTGGGATGTGGGAAGGTCTCTGGGGGACATGGAAGGATGAGAGAGAAAGGGAACTGGGATTGATATGTAAAATAAGATTGTTTCTAATTTAAATATTTTTTAAAAATAAAATAATTAATAAAATTAATCAAAACATTTTAAAGGAAAAGTGTTAACTTATATTTATTGATTATTCTACTTGAAAGGACCATTTCAGTGTACTCTAAATACACAATTTATCTATAAGAAAGATGTAGGAAAGTGTTGTCACCACAGAGAGAAATGGTCTCAATTATCTCTAACCAAATCCCTTTTGATATTCAATAAATCTGAGTTCTAAACAGAGAGACACATGTCATATTCTAGCACTGCCTTGTCTGTTTCACAGCTATTGGAGGTGGCATTATGCAGAAATGTGTAGTGAAGTCCTGAACATTCTCACAGCTATTTAATGTCTGTCAGGCCAGTGCTAAAGTTGAACTCAAGGATGAACAATAAAATGCTTGAAATTACACTCGACTTTCTTTTAGCTCATATAACACAATAACAAAGAAACTGAAATGTAATAGCTAGATGGTAGGGCTAAAGTCAGGTTAACCTCAATCTAATTAAGCTATGGCTATGCCACAATTCAATTTCACAGTAAGAGAAGTAGGGAAAGCCAGCACAAACTTGTAGCAGTGAAAAGAAAAATAATATAGGATCCCACATATTATGGAAAAGAAGCAAAACTGCCAATTATGACATTTTATACCATGCTTATTTTATATACAATACCCATAATTTAATAAAAATCCAAGTATTTGAAAGAAACAGAGAAATATGAATCATAACTAAGAAAAAATAGAGTTCACAAAGCATGGCCTGTAGATGCCCCACTATTTGAAACTCTAACAAGGAATTTAAACTTACCTATAATTACACATATGATAAGATAGATAGATAAATATGAAGTAGAAATGTTGACTGATGAGAAAAGAATGACTTGAAAATAACCCAAGACGATAAAGAATGCTTACAGATTATGAGACAAAAAAAAGATCCTATGAGGAGTTCTAAGTATACACTAGGGCATTGACAGTTGTTTCCCTTGTGGTCTTCTACAGCTCTGCTCAGCAGAAAAAAAAGCAACCTGTTCAGAAGAAAACAGAAGTGTTGCACAATGTTGAAGCACCTCTGGACCTTTGCAGCATTAACTAACATACTTACCTGTTTAGGTGCATTCTCCATTAGCGAACATCACAGTGGGTTGATTCATCCGTAATGCATATGTGGGCAGATAAGAAAATTGAGCAACTGAGAAATTACTAATACCATTGCATATATAGTAGTAATAAATGTAAAACATTATAAATAAGGTATGCTAGTCAAGATATTTTACCACAAATCACAGTGTCATTGAAAAAGTTGAAAAGAGAATATAGGATATGATTGACTAACTATGGGAAATGTATATTTATGTTTATCTACATAGGTAATGAATAACAATTTACATGGCACATTTTCAGAACTTTTAACCAGGTAAAAATTAATCAGGTGTCTGAATCTGTGACTCACTGGAAATTACCCAACTATAGTGTATCTTCAGAGCTTGGCAGTGCCATGAGTATCAGTGGACAATGCTTCTGCTTTCTGGAGATACCATGTATGCTCCTAAATATCTTCAAAATGACCATGTTGTGGAAATTGAGGTCTACTGCTACAGTGATAAATTCTTAACTTTTGGAAGAAAAATAATACCTAATTAAATGAAATGAAAAGTAGACAGCAGCCTTAAAATATATTCAATTTAAAATTACAAAATGAAGTAATTCTATTAATGTGGCAGTTAACCAGCCTCTCTTCTTCCATAGTTTTCTCTGAAATGCATTCCAGGACAGAGATATAAAATATTAAGACAAGAAGCAGTCAAGAAACACAACCATAACTAGATACTTCTTGAAACTTTGGGGTTTTACTCCATGATCACAGGCTATGTGTGATACTAGAAGCAATATTGACAACATGGTGTGTCATCACTATAATACTGCACTAAAATCATTAACTTCCAGGACTAGCTCCCTTTAGAAAAAAACAGAAATAAAATTTCTTTAGTGCTAAAATATTTCTTTTTCTTAGTTCCTTTCCAAAAGCCTGAGTATAAAGAAATCTAATTGGTCTGGGTATGAAATCAAATTATACTAGGTAGATAAATACTGAGCAAACATGTTAAGTCCTCTTGGCCTTGTTTTGCCTATTGTTGAGTAGATATATTAAGAACATGTTGACAAAGACTGACAAATAAGAAAATAATTCACAAAGACGCTATTGCTAGGGTAAACAGTAGATGCTTAATATTTTGAGTTTTTCTTCCTCACATCTCATCACAGCAAGAAGAATCTTCTAATACCATCTTCTGGTTTTGATTATTAAAGCATTGTGTTCACAAACATCAACATTTGGGCAGCATTAAACAATTGAAAATATAAGTTAATGAAAGATCTGGACAAGAACTGTGGAGAGGAATATAACCTTCTAAGTCCACCCCTGCTGGTCTATGCCCACTAGCTTCATGTCTCAAAGTTACTATACCCTCCTGATATGGTGCCACAAGGTAAGGAATCAAGTGTTCAAACCATGAGGCTGGGAGTCATTCTAGAACTAACCTGTACCAATACTATTCACCAAACACTAAGTAGTAACAAAATTCACATTTTAAAGAAATATATTTCTAAATTTTCATGCATTAAAGAGAAGAGAATACAGTCTAACTGAAAAATAATGGCAATGAAACAGCAAAAGTTATACGATACAGCTCATGTCATTCTTAACTAAACACTACAACATTATGGGCATACATGAGGTGATGTGAAAAACTAAAAGTTAATATATCTGAAAAAAATTATGAAGTAAGGGGAAAATTCAAACCAGAAAAGTAAATGGCAGATAAATTTCCCAATGACATCCTCATCCTAATCCCAGATCTTGTTAATATATAAATATATAAAGGGAGTTAAGTTTGTGGCTGGAATTAAAATTTCAACCCGCTAAGATAAAGATAAGATTTTTCTTGTTCTACATGAGGGAGTATAATGTCCTCACAAGGATCCTCACAAAAGAGGAAGAGTGGACACAAGGGCTGAGGTCAGAGTAAAGCCAGATGGGGACTGACCTGACATTGCTGACCTGATGGAATGTGCTTGATTTCTGGGATGGGAAGAATAAGAATTTAGGCAGTGATGACCTTATGCTAGCCTTCCTGTGGATTTGAAGTAGAGTTTAAAGCCCTGGGTAAGAGAGTAAAGGTGAACAGCAAAGGTTTATTGGGGGAAGAGACACATCTTATTGCACAAAGAGGAAGGCTTAATTAATTAATATTGTGACAGGAGTCACCTCTTGAATCAAGTGACAAGAGTCAGGTTACTTAATTGCCTGGGTGGCAGAGGGACTGGATGTGGCTTATGTCCTGCTCAGGAAACTGCTCTCCTTAGGGTTTGAAAGGACAATATAATCTAACAGAGTAGAAGTGTCACAGTCAAGGAAAGGGAAGAAACAGATTTTCCCCTAGAGTTTCCAGACAGAAGCACAGCCCTAGTGACCCATGAACTTTAGAATCCCTTGAGTTGTGTAACTTCTGGCTATTACAGCTGTAGGGGAACAAATGTGTGCTATTTTAAGCTGCTAAAATTGTGATAATTATTATACCAACAGTAATATGAAGCATAAGGTGAATAATGAAAATAAAATGGAAATAGTTAATAAATCAATGTACATACAGATAATGAACAAATTTGATTCTGTGAAAAGACTAATAAAAAGCATAGACCTCTCTTGAGTGAAACGAAGTAAATAAGTGCAAGACTGGGCAAAAACAACCATATTAGCAATGAGAAATGGGGACATCACTGCAAAGGCTGAACACACCAGAAATTGTGAGGACAGTATGAACAACTTTAGAAAACATAAATTAAGTGGATGAGTGCTTAGAAAAATAGAATTCATGAAATTGATTCAAGACAGAATAAAGAAGTCATACAATCTGTCAAACACTAATGGAAATCAATTGTCAGTAAAAAAATTCTATCAGAGAGAAAAAAGCCCATAAAGATTGCTTAGAGAGGAACGTGCCTGATGCAGTTACTAATCAAACCCAATGTCTTGAATTAACTTGATGTTTGATCAGAGATTCATGAAGAAAAGTGTATGATGGAGGCGGGTCCAAATGGAGACAGAGTTTAGAGGACATGTGGCTTCCATGAGCCTGTCACCACACTCAGAACCCGGAGACTCAGAATTCCAAGTACAACTTGCTGGAGAACATCCCAAATTCAATCTACAGGAGTTTTTGTTGCTACAGCTGACAATTGCTGACATCACTGAAGATTCTCATGGGGAGAATAAACACAGCCAACAAATTTAGATGTCTGTTAACATGCTATTACGAGTATTAAAAATAGAAAGACTTTTAATTTTGACAATTCCACACATTTTATAAGGAATTTTGATAATTTCATCCACTATGACTTCTCTCATCCCCCTTATTCTCCAATTGAAATCCCTGTCTTTCTAGTAAGTTCCCTCCTAACTCGTGTGTGTGTGTGTGTGTGTGTGTGTGTGTGTGTGTGTGTGTGTGTGTGTCCTACTGAGCTGAACTAGTTTTGCTTACCTGAACAAACATGGGATTAGAGGAATACTTATTGAAGCAAAGACAACATGACAGCAGTTATGTAACTAAGAAAAATTACTTGTCCTAGCAACCACTAACTGATGGTAGTTTCTTATGAGTGGTGGGACCATCACAACCATTCTCTGTCCATGATGAAACATTGACAGACCCAATTTTGTGAAGGTGCAGGCAATCACAAGTACTGTGAGTTCCTGAGTGCAATGGTAACTTCTCATCCTCAAGACAGTGTTTCATGGCACTTCTGCCCTCCAACCATTACATTCTTTTTGTGATCTTTTTCCATAATATTCCCTGAGCCCTGTTGGATATGGTAATAGATTTTTTTGTTTATGCTCAAGAACTCAGTTATGAAGTCTTGTATTTTGGCCAGTTACGAGTCTCTACATTAACCACTGCCCACTGAGAAAAGATCCAAGCAGAGACGGCACTAATATATGGATATAAACATAAGTATTTAGAAGTCACTTTGACAATGACCACTTAGTGAAGTAACAGTAGTAGGATAGGTCTCCACTTCAGGATCATCACCTCCTCAGCCACAGATATGTATCCAACAGTTCAGTACCAGGTATGAGCCCCATCCTTGAAACAGGTCTCAGTTCCAATCAATAAGAGGTTGACTGCCCCATGATAGTCATGCCACTGTTGAATCAATGGACATAACTTGTCTGGAAAGTTATTATAACTGGTAGAGTTCCCAGCAGTATAAAACTATTGGTAAGTTTTCTTCCTCAGTAACTTGCATAGCATTTTCTGGTACTGAAATCCCTAGCCAGTAGTGGACACACATCCAACTTTGTTCTATTTTGATTTTTTCAAATTATTTGCAGCCAAAGTGTGGCTCATTTTGAGAATCATAATGTCTTGTTCTGGTTGGCAATGAGAAACAATGGTAATAAGCTCTATTGTTTGTGAAGGCAGAGATTTGAGCTCTCCAAGACTACCAACATTTAGGGCTATATCTCACATCAGGCACTGAGAATTCCATTTAATTACCTGTGACTTCTGGAGGGCAGGATTACCACCTATGCAGACTACCTCTGTTCAAATCCCCTTTTTCCTAATTTGATATTTGAATAAGTTTAAAACAGTGAGTTTCTTCATATATCCTTAGGTTTGGTCAACTCTTTCCCCCAAATTCTTCTTCTATGTTACTACCCCCACATTTAAATGTTTACACCAACAGTACCCCACATTTTTTAAAATCATATCATCCTTTCTAAGGTCTCCCTTTTCCAACTCCACATCCAATAGCTTCTTTCTAGCTTTCTTGCCTCTATAGGAACTCTATGTTAGACATACTAATCCAATAATTAAAAACCTTCCACCTCAGCCAGGTAGTGGATGGTGCATGCCTTTAATTGTAGCACACAGGGAGGCAGAGGCAGGCAGATCTCTATGAGTTCAAAGCCAACCTGTTCTACAGAGTGAGACTAGAGATACACAGGGAAAGCCTGCTTTGAAAAATACAAAAAAAGGAAAAAGAAAAAAAAAGAAGAAAAACCTCCCATGATTCCCCTCCTATTCTGGCATCTCAGCACAGACCACATTAGACATGTTAATCATTTAATTTGATATCCTACCTTAGGCTTTCAGGCTGAACATAACCAAGATAAGGGTCATTAAGATATTGTCATCAATGCCTGGGTCATCAAAATGAATGTGTTTGTTTTCCACCTTTTACCAGCCTCTGCTCCATATCTTTTTAGTAGATATATAAGTCTAGTCAATATCCTAAACCTGAAGGAAGGGAGTCCATCTTGCCTTTAAGACTTGTCAATTTCTCTGAGTCCTTCCTCCAGCAATGACCTTGGATTCCAGAAACAACCCATCTGATGGTGAGATCTTGTGAAAAGAGTCAAATCTGGGACTTGGGAGATGACTGATGGAAAAGGAACTTGAAAGGAAAGTGTGGTAACCAGAGTTCAGATCTACATATCCAGTGTAAGAGCCTGGCAGGGGTAGCAGTCACCTAATGCTACAGCACTCAAAAGGCAAAACCAGGGCACCTTGGGAATAAGCTGGCTATCCTGGCTAGCTGGAATTAGTGAGCTACGCATTCAGTATTAGGCTGTGTTGTAATGAATGAAGTGAATACGAAAGATGCACTCTCTTGTCAACCTTGAATTTCCACAGGCATGTGCAACACACTGTGCCCATATATACTGAAACACTCATATTACAACACACAAACAAAATAGTATAATTTAAAGCATAATTATTCACTTACAGTCACTTATGTTCCTCTGTGTGTGCATGCCTATTTGTTTGTGCATGTGTGTGTGTGGTGTAGTTATTTTTAAATGGCCTTTTTGCAACATAGGTGATTCATTAATTAGCCATATGAACAGATGACATATTTTTGTCACTGGAGAATACTGCTCTTAAATGCATTTATGTTACTTGGTTGTCTTTGTGCACACATGCACGAATGTGTGGAAGGTGGTGGGTGTGTGCTTGTCATTTAGATTTCAAAAAATAGGAAAGGTATAGGGTTTATGAGATTAGAAAGCTGAAGCTTCTACATAAGTGGAACACTGCTTCTGTGTCGGAAAATATCAGTGTGAAAAATGAGATCAAAATGCTTTTGCTTTCAGAAAACATAAATGAGCAAATAGCTGTAAAATCTAAGAACTGCATGAGAAACCAATTTGAAAGTTGAACAACAGAAAAGACATCCATTATTCAAATTGCTATCACCAGACAAGTATAAAATTTATTTGATGTAAACATAATTTCTGAAAGGTAGCTAAGAATTTCCCTCTTCAGATGAAAACTGAAACACTTTCTCCTGTGTGTCTGCATACAGCTGTCTCATATTATTACATTACCTGTGCATTCCGAGTATTGTATATCATTGATAGGATAGAAATGAACATAAATATTTCTTTTTTCTTGCTAAGAATAAATTAAATTATGATTTCATGCATAACATGCCTATTGATGATAATGGGATTTCTGATTCAATGCAACAAAATCCCGCATCTGGGTAATTAGGACATATGCTTGTTCTTGGCTTAAGGAGCCTGGAAGACATACATAGATACAGATATAGGTATAGATAGATATAGATATAGATATAGATATAGATATAGATATAGATATAACACAATTTCCTATCTATTGAGGCAGACTCACAAAAATTAAAAAATAAAAAATACCTCAGATCTCGTGGCTCAGCTCTATAATCCCAGCCACTTGGAAGGTTGAGGCATCAGACTCATAATCAAAGCCAAGAAATATCTCAGCTATAGAGATCATTGAAACTTAGTAAGACTTTTTAAAATCTGTATACATATATATATATATATATATATATATATATATATAATTGATTGCTTGAGAGATGAGATAGAAGACAGATTAAAAAGAAGGTAGATAGAAGATAAATGATTGACAAATAGAAGATAGATGCAGATAGAAGATAGATGAAAGATACATATTTGATCAATACATATATATTCATGCACACATACATACAGGCTTGCATGCATACATGTGTGTGTTCATTCATATACACATGCTTTATTGATAGGGGGCAGAAGATACAGCTCAGTCTGAAAGTGTTTATCTGACATACTCCAAGCTTTCCATACTATTTCTCATACTGCCAATACTTTCAGGAGAAGAAAGAAAATGCCAAGTAGTAAAATTTGAATCAGAGTTCATGGAATGGAGGCCAAGTGTCAGTAATATAAATTAAAAATCAATGTGTGTAATAGCAGATTCTATTTTTCAGAAAAATCAACATTTTGACTCATGAACAATTACAAAAAAATATTTTGTGTCCCTGGAAATTTCCCTAAGGCTATAGAGCAAATAGGGAAATATATTCATTCAATAAAATCTACAAAAGCTCAAGAACATTAGACAACTTTGATATTTGAACTGTGTTCTTCTTACTTACCCCTGAACTGTGTGAGTTGAAGGGGCTGTAAGCTCTGCTCTGAGAAGGGTGGGAGCGACTCCCTGTCTGAGACCCTGGTCTTGGGTCTGTTTCCATCCTGAAAGGAGATTGACTACCACAGGACTCTTCCCACTCTACAGGTTTGGCAGAAGCTCTTTGTAAGTACAGCAAGAAGACAATGCGCAAAAGCTCCTGGGAACATCCTATTTCACCTTTCCCTGGATGTGAGGTGGCGTGTGCATAGTGCCATGGCAAGCTTTAATATTGGTGGTAGAGATCCAAACTCAGGTCCTCCTGCTTACATTCCAAGTTCTTTACCCATGGAGTCATCTTCACAGCCCCTATTTAATAGGTTTGTAGAATCAATTTAGTTAAGAAATTAAGGAGTGAGTTTTAAGTTTTAGCAGTACCTTTAAGGAATCAACCATCCTAGATTGTCACTGAGGAAGTTGATGTGTTTCTTCATATTAAATAAAACTAGTAATAAATTTAGCCTACTAAATATACTCAACAAATTCACCAATTAGAAGTATAGCATAGGAATGGACTTTCAGAGCCATTTTCACATAGAGGTATACTCCCTCAGCCTAGACACATAGGGAAGGGCATAGGCCCTATCCCAAAGGATATGACAGACTCTGAAAACCCCCATGGACGACCTCACTCTCCCTGGAGAATAGAAATAGTATGGGATAGGTAGGGTGTTAAGGGGTGGGCAGCAGAGGAGGAGAGGAAGAGGGAACTGGGATTGCCATATAAAACAATCTTGTTTCTAATTTAAATTTAAAATGAAGGGAACAATAAAAGTATAAAAAGAAGTATAACTCGGGACCTAGTCTCATTTCATATAATGTTTAAAAATTGGAAGCTGGAAGTATAGTGTGCCTTTTGAACACACAGCAATAAATAATACATGGAAGATTCTGTTATATCATTAGGAGACTTTAAGGTTCTAACCTTTAAAAACTGTAGATAGGAATTAAGTAACATAGTTGTAAGAATTACAGAGATCTAAATTATTTTAAGCTATTATCATGACATGAGTTTTTTTTTACAGGTTTTCTGAGAAAACCAAGATTTTTTTCTTATATGTTTGCTTTCAACCATGTGTATGCATGTGTCTGGGAATGGGTTTGTGATTATGAGTGCAGGTGTACTCCACAGATGAACATGGTCCTTTGGAACTTCTGTAGTAGACAGATGTTAGCCACCTGACATGGGTGCCAGGAACAGAAATAGGGTTCTCTGCAAGAGCAGCAAGCTTTCTTAAGATCTGAGCTTCATCTCCAGCTTCCAAAAAATAACTTTTCAAAGCAAACATAGGAATAAAATATATTAGTAATGTCACTTTCTGGGGAGTTTCCTACATATGCAATTTTTACTTCTTTTGTGTAACTGAAAATAACTATGTTTAATTAGGCCAAGAGCTTAATGCATGTCAGCTTGACTAATTGAGTTTTATCCCACACATTTAGAGTATACAATTATCTCATGAAGTAAGTTATATATTTCTTTTAAATATGATTATTGATTATTGAAAATAATATAATGACACAGGGAGATATAACTAATATTTCATTCATTTATCTGTAATATTCTCATGAAGTGAAGCTAATACAGGTGCAATAAAGTTAAATTACAGAAGTGTTTTATTTCCTGAGAGCTCAGTGACAGAAGCTAAATTAAATACAGATATTACTGTTCTTGAATCAGAAAGACAGGATTGTAAATACCACAGAATATCCAATCCAACTTTTACAAGTTATCTTCTGAAAGCTATTCCATACAAACCTAACAGCAAGAATTCATCTGTGGAATGAGTTGTGTACAGGCAGTGTGCAACAGTGAGAAAATCAAGCTGAGTAGAAAATTTGAAATCTTAGGAAATGAGCCAATATTTTGGTATATACACAACTTATACTTTATACATGCAAGAATCAGAAATATGGTGTCATTTCACTGTATGTGCATGCCCTAGTCAGCATTAACTGTCAGCTTGACAAATCTAGAATTACTTGAAAAAGAGTATCAATGGAGTAATTGTCTTCCTTAAGTTAGTCTATGAGCATGATTCTAAGAGGCTGTCTTGATAGTTAATTGATGGAGCTTGCAGACCACCTGTGGTAGTATTATTTCTACAGAGGTGGTCCTGAGCTAAATATGACACTAGCTAAGCATGAGCTGGAGAATGAACCAGAAAACAGTGTTCCCCATGGTTACAGCCTCCAGATTCCTCCCTGACTTTTCTCAATGATGGGCTATCGTCTAGACTTATAAGACAAAATAAGCCCTTCTGTCTCTAAGTTTCTTTTGGTCAGAGTGTTTTATTGAAACTGGAATGACAGATTTGAAGTAAAGGACTAATCAGAATTTAAAGCAGGCTATTGTCATGGCTGGATTTTCTTCTGCAAATTGTTATGGTTTATTCCTCCTTCTTATGTTCCTTTCTTTTTTATATTTTGCTCTTAGTCCTCAGTTGAGTGGTTAATATTTTGTGCATATTTTTTCTCATATGAGCTTAATGAAGGGTTCTCAGGTAAAACCTATTCTCAAGAAATATGCAGTAGTGGGTAGAAAGTGGCTCAAGATTTGAGAGAACTTGACACTCCTCCAGAGAACCTAGATGTAATTCCCATCACCTATGTGGTGACTCACAACCATCTTTAACTCTAGTTCCAGAAGGTCCAGTGTCCCTTTCTATTGCACACAGGTACTGCATGTATGAGATGCACAGACATGTATGTAGTTAAAACAGTAAAACACGAAACTAAAATGGGGGTGAGGAAGAAAGGAACATGCAATATCTGTGTAAGGAGAGAGGCACATATGAATACTGGTGTTTGAGTAAAGACTATGAGGAAATCTGAGAAAATATATCAACTGAGGGTGGGTTCAGAGGATATTTGGTGGAGAAGGGAATAGATATTATGTCAGAATTTGTAGCCCAAACACAAGAAGACTGAAGAAGGAGAAAAGGGGTTAGTTGGACTCTGAAGCAACAGAAAGAGTTGCAGAGACAAATTTCATAGACTGACTAAACTGCAATTAAGGAAATTTTAATTACTAAATGAGACTCAAGTAGGACCTAAAGTGATAGATATGTAGACAGGGATTTCTGTTCCATCTGGTCCCACAGCCATTTATTCCCACATAAACACACAGATTTATGTTAAGTATAAACTGTTTGGCCAATGGCTCAGGCTTCTTATTGTCTAGCTCTCTCTTAATTATTAATCCATAACCACTAATCTATGTATTTCTACATGGTCTTATCTTACTGGAGAACATCTGGCATGCTATTTTCCCAACAGCTACATGGCTTCCCTCTCTGCGAGCTTCTCTCTCAATTCTCTACCCAGAATTCTCTTCATCTGGTAGCCCCACCTATACTTCCTGCCTGGTTACTAGACAATCAGTGTTTTATTCATCAACCAATAAGAGAAACATATATACAGAAGAACATCCCCCATTATAGATATGCATGTAATTTGTGACAAATGACATATTCTGACTCTCCAACATTAGAATTTCTGCCCTGAAATTTAATTTTATCAAGGGTTGAAGACACTGTGAAGGATGGAAGCACAAGGAACATGGCCAGAATGGATTGGGAGGGATAATTGAGAATCAGGCACAGATGAAATACCTGAGCAAGAAAGAATGGGGAAGCTTGACATGCATGCCATGTGGTATTTGGGCACCAGACAATGAAAACATGGTACACAAATTCACAAGTTTAGTTAAAAGTTCTGTGGGGGTGTGAGGGGGGGTATTTCCTCATCTCAGAAAAATGACATTGGAAAAAGAAGCAATTTTCCAAGTACAGTTTCTCCCCACAGTCTCCTCCCTTCCTAATTTGATTCTCATGTTGACTCCTGTGGGAGGCATCAGAGCATTGGAGTCAGATCCTACAAGTCATGATATAAGTGTGCTCATTAGAAATGTCATTTCTCTCATGTTACAGTACAGGGAAGATGTCAGCTAGGACTTACAATATGTAACGCCAAAGGAAAAAAGTTTTCAAATGCCATTTTTCCACAGGTTAAATGCTATTGTGCCCTGGGATCTAGCTGATAATTAATGCCAACCTATTTATTGGATGTGCAAGATGAAGATTGTTTCATGGGCGCTACTCCTGCTATTTTATTCTGCTGTACTCTAACTTACCCATACTTTAAATCAGCTGCTGTTCTCTTTGCCACAAAGTAGATATAATGCCAGGGCATTACATAATAGGAGATACATTCTCTGCCTGAAATAGCTCCTCTCTAGTTAGTAAGTGAAACAGGAAGCTGAGACATACACACTATTTTGGTTTTGTCATGACAGCTCAGGTGGCACTTGGCTGACATCTATTGGAACCATCACAATGCTCTCATGCTTCACTGGTCTAAGTAGCAATTTGCTATAGATTCATCCCCAACTCTGTTCAATTTAATTTTTCCTCAGCAAGCCCCCCTCCCTCTCTCTCTCTCTCACACAGCCTGGTATTTCCAAACATTATGAAGCACATGGAATTATATTGCTGGAACTATACTTAATATATTAACCTATGTTGAGTTACTCAATGTATTCAGATAAAACTT